>NC_143012.1:245134486-245756569 GCF_055824585.1 Amblyomma mixtum
TTCATGATGTTTTATTACGTTTGAATCTATCGAGACAGGCCATAAAATTCGACTCGTTATTCGTAAAATTTTATTATTATTAGGCTTAAAGCTAACACATTTCGATTAATTCCCCCGTATAATCACAAACAGTTGTAAATCAAAATTTACACTACTCAACAAATGAGCAAGTCACTCTACAATTCCCCGCCCCCTCCCCGGGTTAATTTCACGGGTCTAATCACAACCGGTATCACCCGTCAGAAAGTTTCCTAGGAAAGCCAATTAGGCGGGCGATAATTAATGACGTTCCAGTAATTATGAGTCGGGCGTTACTAACACGTATAGCCCACGAAACGTATTGCAGAGAACGCGCATATGTACAGTCCGAAAGCGGGGAGCGCGAACGCAGACTTATCAAGCGTATAGCAGCGCATCGGAGGATGACCTCGCGGAGCTTCGAAATCGAACGTCATTTAGTGCGCGTGCCGAGCGATGCGATTCGATTTGCATGCGGCGTCGATTGCACCGCTCGACTGTAATGTGATTACAGAGAAAGGCCCTCTCTTTGAAGACCCCCTCCCCCCAAGCTTGCTTCACACAAGCTTCGCAATTACGATCAAGTTTCCCGCGTTTCCGGCACAATTGCGCGGACCGAAGGTCGGGAAAGAGCAAGCAGCAAAGGTCGACGCCTGAGGGCGGTGCGTGTCAGATTGCATGATGGAGTGCCTTGACTGGAACAAGAGCGAGAGTTGGCGCTCGCAATAGGTTCTGCAGCCAATACGGTCGTCGCATTGGTGTGATTCAACGTTGCTTCACGCCTTCTGGAAGTCATTTGTCTTTGGCTACTTTTGGGCGCAAATATCCAATTTGTCCTTTGGTTGTGCTTCATGTGGTAACAAAATGAATGTCAAAGAGTTGCAACATAGTAATGATTCGACCCCGCTAGAGTAGAAATTACGGGTTTGACTTCATTGCGTACATTGCGATCAGCCTGACTCCTTGAAATAATGTTTATTTATTTATTTCAAGAATACTGCCGACAGCCTTTTGGTAGTCACGGAAGTAGTGGTACAAGGTACGAAAGTGCAAAAAAAAATGACAAGAGAAAAAAAAAGGGGGGGGGGAGGGTATGGGAGAGGTGATACAGATGTTTACAATGAACAAAAAGTGAAGGAGCAGAGTGAATACAAACAAATGATACAACGTCAAGTAGACAACGAGAACAACAGCGAGCAAAGTACAGAGTAATGGACTTCTAAGTGCCAAAATCGAGAGAGTGATGATTAGCAATGAGCAGGAACGTAGCGGATACGTAGCGGATTTTCCGTAGTCAACTTAGACCATACGAGTTGCTTATCACTACCTCTGCAATAATTTATACCACCACAGTTACTTTACTAGTGCGACAGGTTACAAGTTGTCATGCTAACCGGTAATGAACCCTTCAATAAAACTTGGAGCTCGGCTAGTTGGTGACTCAATCTTGGAAAGCGAGGTAGCAAAATAAGAGTCCTTCTTTGTTGTGTCGTTCTTTCGCCCTATGGTCTTCCTTACAGCGTTACCTTCACCTTCGAAATAAAGAACCCATTCCGTTCATTCCGCGGTATTTTCTTCACCTCGCAAAAAACGTGTGAATTTGTGTTTTCACTCCACGTCGTCTTTTCCCTCCGTGACTGTTTGGGACAGCGGTATGGGCGCGTGGTCTTTTGCATACGTGCGGTCGTAGTTCATCGCCTCACCTTATGGGAGCAGAAGGATGCATCTACGGGTCAGGTCACTGGCCTTTTCTCTTTATTCATAAAACTATAATGACGACTGGCGGTACGAAGAAGTATTTTTGATATCAAAACCTTTACGATGCAAAGGCTGATGCAAACCAAGGCGAAATTTGTAAATTAATAAGGAACTCCTTGCATTCTTGCTTCACTCTTGGTAATTGAGATGGACGCGTGGTCTAGTTGGTTCGACCCGCGTATAGAGCGCAGCCCTAAGGATAACTGGGACGAGACAGGTAAGAGTCAAGGCAGAGCATGTATTGTTATCTATCTTGTCTGTGTGGCAGTTGCTCTCAACACTACGTTCCTGAGCAAGAATTGATAGCTTAAAGCTGCACTAAGCCTTCTTCTACCCGATGAGAGAGTCCATTGCAGGGTCCGCTCTGGCAATGCATATATCAGTATGGGGCTAGTTCCCGAAAGCACCCATTTCAAACTGCACAGCATCTTCGCATGCCAACAGGTCAAAGCGGAGGTCCCGCGTCGTCAAATTCTGCGATTCAGTTCATCCCGAGGGAAGTCTCATTAAGAGGTATCGCTGCAGACAGCAAGGAGCAGAAAACTTAATTTGATAGCAGAGGCTCTTCGAGAGACCCTTTACCCAATATATTTGGCCCGTTGTTTGTAGCCTTGGTGTAGCTGCTTGTTCTCTCCACAATATTCCCACACTAATGACAGTACCTTGATACTCAGGACAGCCGACACCTTGTCATTTTCGAAGGAGTGTATATAGATCTCAGCGCGACAAGCTTCGTACTCTCACGTGCGTTCATCCAGAGATCGGTGAACTCATTTGAACACTCCGAAGCTGAACTGTGGACGAACTACGGTTCCGGGTAGTCTAATAAGCTACAGCCTGATGCTTCTCTGTGTCTAAACACCCACCAGGCCTAAACAGCATCTCTGATACGCCGCAGACCTCGCAGCCTGGAGTGTCTCAGCCTGACGAGCAGGCTGGCCGAGGCAGCTACAGGCAGCTACAGGTCTTTACCTCGCTGGGGTAGCGCTTCGGTGTGTCGTGGCAGTGACTTAAGGAACGGTATTCCAGCTGAAGGGATGCATATGCTCATACGCGCTTCTTTATTAATCGTTCCTCTTCTGAAGGCCTGTGAAGACAAAATAGCGGATGCTTTGTTTCAGGTGAATTCGTCTTGCACCTACACTTCTTTCTGTCTCCCCAATCTTATTACATTCCCCCTTCTCTCGTGGGTGGTTAAATTCGCACCAAGAGTGGGACTGTGTCACCACGTATTTCCTTTCCTCGTATTGTGGTGCTTGATATCGCTGTGACCGCAGACAAAAATGCTCTCCAGTGGATAGCGCTACACCTGGGTGTAAGAGCCCTAGCGGAGGAGTGCTAAAAAACACTTCTGCCCTTTTGTATTTCGCTCAATTTTCATGTCAAACGACACCACAGACTCCGCCGGCGGCTCGGGAGGCGTCTCCAAGTACAGAAACCAACGTAATATAGGTTGAAGAGGAGAGTTGCGCTCAAACCACAGAATAGTGACGGATCTGATAGGCCACTACCTTAGTCTAGCCGTCTGTGTGCGCACCAAAGCCTTCCTGCAGACACCAAGTGATGACACCACCTCATCGCCGGGAAAAATTGTAGGAAGCTGCTGTGCTTCCGTGCAGCACGGGTCGGCAGCAAGTTGCACCCACAAGCCCACGACATACGCGATGCACCATTGTGTCCTTTCCTTTAGTGCGTCCATTCTTAAAGCCAAACACCCCCCCCCCCTCTCTCTCTCTCTCTCGCAACCCCTCCACTCTGAATTCTCATATTGGTCCTCCACATAAAATAACGACACCAAATAGGAAGGCCAGATAACCCACGTCATCGGTCACAATAACGAATCAAGTTGACACCCTAAGCGATGACACCATTTCATGGGGAAGACGTCCACGAAATGTAGGGAAGTGGGGAGGGGGGGTGTGCTTTATTTTTAGAAAAGTCGCAGAGTGGGCAAAAGACTTATCTCTAGAACGACCGAACTGTGCATTCCGCAGCTCCGCAGACCAGGAAGGCAAAAAATGACGATGAAATCCTATGAGTTTAACGACACATACGTACATCAAAACCAGTTTTAACCATATTTTATTGTTAGATATCGCTTGTTAAGCTCGAAAAGCCCAGCACGTATTCTACAGACAAGCGTTTTGCCATCTGTACGACCCACTGTCACTTGCTCACACGGTCCATTGTCGCCGGAGGTCACATAAATCTGTCGCGTGATTTGTTAATCGCTCAAACATTTACGCATTGCCGTGTCTCTCTCACACAGCGTGACCTCGTTAACAGCTGACGCACAAACTCGTGTCACAATACGTGACCGTCCACTTAGTTTATTTTTTCTTTCCTTCCTTATCGCGCGGCGACGGGGACGACGGCAATGGACGGCGAACACTGGGGGCGCGTGTCCGGCGTCGTTGCGCCAGAGCGAGCCATCGATTCGGGAGACCCGCTCAGCCACCGCGGCTATAAGCGGAGTGAGGCGCCCGGGCGTCTGCGGCCCAGCGGCGCTCGATAGAGCGAGCGCGTGAGCGCGTTCGGCGCGCACTCCAGAAATAGACGTCAGTGCGCCGCCACCGAACAGGCGCCCGCGCGCCTCTCCCGCGCACTTTCCACTCTGGCTCACTGCCGGACGCTGCGCTATATTGACCACCGCATTTGAACGGTGTTGTGTCCACTGCGTAACGTGCCCGCACTATGGGGCGCTGCGATGTATAGTTCTGCGTGCTATCAGGCCGAAATTAAAAGCGAACGCCGTCTACTACCAGAAGGTAAAATTTGCGGCTAGCAATTGTCGTGACAGACATTTATGCTCATAGTGTCATGTTAAGTGTATACTGATTAACCGGTTATAAATAATGACCCGCAGTAAACGCACGAGGAATGAATGATTTATACGCTAAAGAGTGCCCGAGTTTGAGCCGTATGACGTCTAGTCCATGTGGCGTCCGAAGTAAATGGAAAATGGATTTGACATCAGAGTGCACAAAAAGGGGACCTGTGGATTTCTGAACAAGGAACTAGGATTGTAAAAAGCATCGTTGTGCACATGCAGACTGCGCAGAAAATTGGCGTAGGAACGAGCAATAAACAAATTCCCATCGTATATTTCAACCCCTTCTTGATGTCATTGCAGTCTAGAGCATATGAAACGTTAATAGACAAAAAAAAGAGATCGTATAATTTTTACCTTTTTCCAAGATGAGGAGCGCTTATGACAGCGCTTCTTTAATGTGTGCGAGGTAAAGAAAGAACGCGTATTGGCGATCACTGGACGAGACTTTCGCAGGAATGCACTCTGTACCACGATTCACATCTTCTAGCTCAGGCGAGCTCTTTCTCTTATTGGTGGCCTGCGTGCCGCAGCCCCATACTGCAGCAACGTGTCCCCATAGCGTACGAGTACGCGCTGGTGGCAAGAAACTTGACGGGATCGACCCTTTAGCTCTGCCTTAAGGGTAAGACGCGATAGAGTCAGTGGGTTAATGCCTATATATGCGAAATTGATCATCGCTGTCCCATTTAAATAAATAAATCAACTGCAAGCAGCCTACTCATCAATGTACTTTAAATCATGACCGGAATCCTTTCTGGTTAACATCCCTGCCTTTCCCTCTCTCTCTCTCTCTCTCATGACGTATATTCGGCAAACATTTTGTGAAGCACATTTTAACGCGAAGCCGATAACGGCCCCGTGTCGCAGAAAGGACGGCGTCGGCTTCCTGGGCCGTGAGCGAAAAATCCGCGAAAATTTACCGGAGAAGCAGCCCAGGTGGCAGGTGGGCCACCTACAGGTTGCGTGACCATGCCACGTCGTCACAACCTGCCTATCAAATGATGATTGATCGCGAGAGGTTACTCGGAAAGAACAACCTGGATTGCACAAGTCCCACCAGTGGCAGCACCTACCATCGCAGGGCAGTGGCACATCGCTTAGCTGCTGCACCACTGCGCCAGGAAGTGGTATGAAGACTCATAGGGATCTATGACTGTTAAGTAGAGAATAAGAAACTCTGCATACATGGGCATTAACCAACTAAAACTATCGCGTCGTACCCTTAAGGCGGAGCTTGAATGCCGCCTCCAGTTTTTCTCGGGGCTGATCACCCTTTAAATTAGCCGTCCCAGCTCTTTGGAGCCGACCATGGGTTCGCAAAATTCCTCCTTCATTGATTCCGTCAAAATTATACGTATTATCGCGACTAGCTCGTGTATGATACTATTCATTTCGTCCTTCGGCTGTCAGCTGCGGTCTGGAGCCCAGACCACAGTTAGTGGGGGACGGGGCAAGATCGAGGGGATGACTCCCTCTTGGGGAGCGCGCCGACTAACAAGGTTGCAGACCGCCGAGCGTCTCGGACAGGGGCTTGCGCGCTCCGGCTCGGATGATTTGTTTACTCCCAAACGCGATTTCCTTGCTCCCCTTCACACTCCGGTCCGCGCGCCCTCGTGACGTGGCTAATTCGGCGTGGCGTCGTAATCCTTTGTTTGTGACTTGATCTAGAGCAAGGATGCTGACTGCAACTAGGCGCCAGGCAGCGATAAGGCGTTGTGAGATAACGGCAGTTGGTTAGAGATAATGTCAGAGACTCAAAAAGCTCGCGATGATAAGCGCAGCACGTGAAGACTGCGGTACGTGAGCAAAAGATAGAGTCGCGGGAGAGAAAAGCCTACATAGACATTTTAGGACGCCACAAAATAATTTACTGAATCCTGTTCAATTCGCGTGGAGGCAGTATAATGGACAGGAAAAGTATAAGCACATCACGGAAGCGCACTTAACATGGATTCCTTGAAACCTGAAATAGCGAAAAAGGCTCCTTTGTTGGTAGATGCATAGCACGGGAGACCGCACTAAGCACGCATGGTTCTTTTAACTAATTGAAGCTAAAATACATCGCCCCCACCGAGGTATAGCATGTACTTGTACATGTTCCGGAGAATAGTGCTCGCCCAACTATTGGCATTTTTAACGCGAAAACTGTGAAACGTTCGTGTCATTATGATCGTCCAGCTACTTCCCTTCGTTGGGGCCATAGTTTGCCCTGTAGACAGCTCGCTCCCAAGCCCTAGTCCTTCTTTCGGCTTGCTTGTCGTCATCGCCACATGATCACGTCTCTAAGCAAAATAGACAGAAAGCTGTGAAAAGAGGGGAAAATTAACCACAAAAAAACTTCCCAGCTGGTTACTCTGAAAGGTGGGACGGGAAACAAGGAATGGAAAGAGGCGAAAAGGGAATAGTAAAGTAGATAATGGAAGATGTGATCGAAAGACGCGAAAGGTGTCCGACATTGTCATAGCAAGTCGCAAAATCGTGCTGCCTTCAGAAAACAGAGGAGTATACCGTCTGCGTCACCCTTGTGTACAGCGCTCCAGCTGTACCTGCCCTCCCCTGCATAAAAGTCGACACCTCGTCGTAGCGTCAAGCTTTTAATGTCTACGCTTGCGCGGAAGTGAAGCCACATGAACCTGCAAGCAAGGTGGGCTAACGCCATTCGCCCGCAAACTGAGGATTGCTTTTTAATTGCACTTTTAACTGCGTGGCGCCGACTGCTCTAACACTCTACACAGGGCTGACGTAGACTGTACGTGGTAAGCCTTCATGGCTGATGTTACGCGTCAGCATTCGAGGATATCCTGTTTTGCGTCACTGGACGGATATGAAGGCGGCGAATTGCTTAATCTCGAGGTGCTTCAAGCGGCTAGTAGGTTAAAGTGACGTCACACAAAGCCGAAGTGTTTCTAATAAGAGCTGTTTTACAGCTCTTTTGACTGAAAGCGAGAAAAAATGGCCCCTTCACAAAACACCTTGCAGCGCATAGGTATTTTGGCCCTCAAAGGGCATGCTTTCTTTTTATTCAGCGTTTTCGTTTGTCGACTGGAAGGAAAGGATATGAAGACTCAGCCACAATAATCTCGTCACAAATCTGTGATCCACTCATCATGGCGCAAGTGTCGGAATTGTCTCATCATTCACATTCATTTGCGTACCTTGCCACGTTCCTGTCGACTCCCTTTGTCTGCGCCCTGAACGCAGTGCTCTTGTAACTTTCTGATTAAGTAAGACCGTAAGAGCGAAGTGGAGTCTTCTGCACGCTCCACTCTGACCTATAACACATATAAGAAATCAACTTTGCAACTTGCCTTGTTTCACAAGCAACTGCCTAAGACATATGCCTAAGACATATGCCAGCATCATATTATTTTTAATTAATGAAATTTTTACGTAAGGGCACTATGCGAGTAAATGAGGAGGTCCTGAAGTCCGAGACCTAAATGGGACTAGTAATGGATATAACACAGATGAGAATTGAAGGTATTATAAGTATGGAATAAATGGAGACTCCATTTTCAGAAACGAAAATACGTTGCAGTTTTGAAGTCTAAATCTCAGAAATACTGCAGTCTTAGCAGCGCCCTTACGTCGGCCGGAAATGCAGTGCTTCATGTTGGAGCTCCTTTCAGTTCGAAAGCACTATTTTACTAGCAATCCTGAAAAAGCCGATAGGTCTCTGAAGCCCCGAACTTCGACCCTGGACCTTTGAGATGAAGTGGCTTGGATACGGTGTGGCTAGGGGAAGGTCACGTGGTACGAAAGTTTAAAAGCAATTCACTTACATATGTGGTGGCTACTCCGTATGCAAAGTTTAAATAAAATTTTCGAATGTGTTGGTACTGCAAGGTCACAAAAAATTAATTAAAATACATATAAAAACTAAATACATTAAACACTTAAGTTGAGGCAGTGGTTTCACATTCAAAGCACGTAAATAGTCTCAAGTGCCCTCAGTATATTTTTTTTCAAGATACGATAATCTCCTTGCCTGCAATAAACTAAGCCGATTGTCGCTTAAGCTGAGGAGTAAATTCTGTGGCGGCAAAAGAGAACTGCCCGGCCTCAGCGATCATATCGAGCGGGCTAATATTTTAGGGCTGCTTCTCGGGCCACTCCACACTAGAGTGCAATTTGCACTAATTTTACACCACAAGCTCATAACTTACTCTGGAAAAAAGACCTTCACACAGTCGCAAGCGAGCGTTAAACTGATACGAGGCATTTCTAAATGTCAACAGCCTCTGCTAAAGCTAATTTTCTCATCGTTTCGTAAAGAGCTCTTACACAAACGGGCCAGATTCAAGCTTAGAAAGCGATTCGAAACTTTTGTTTACGCCTCGCCAGATCGCATACGGTTATAAAAGAGTGTGTTTACACCCTCCCCTGTTTTCGTCTGAAGCGCAGCTTTGATCTCGTACAATCAACGCCGCCCTTGATTCCTTATTACCCTGAAAAGTGCAGTATCACGTTGCAGTTCAAAACAATGGCCTCACATTGAAAAAAGAAAAAATGAAATGAGAAAAAAGAGCTTGACACGCTCGAAACACACCGCCGCCCACCACCCTTTCTCTCATGCTGATCTTCCTTGGTTTCGATACATTTCGCAAGCAAGTCGCTCTTTCGCGGGATAAACTCTCGGACACAAAGAGAGGAAAGGAGGTGTTTCGTTTTGTGTTCCCAACCGACTGAAGCTTGAAACGCCGCTGCTCGCCGACCTTTTCATTACAGATGCTGTCCAAGCATGGATAAGTGCAGGGTTCGCGCGTGCGCCGTCGCAACAAGTGTGCGTATGGGTGGAGGAAAGCCAAACATCTCGCGGCATCACTTATTTCTCATCGATACCGGAGGGGAAACGACCGCGACGCCCCCACGCGGCGTCTGCGTCGGCGGCCGCTCCAGCTTCGCGCTGTTCCAATTACTTTCTTACGACCGGTTGCGGCGCCGATCTGAAAGATGAAAGAGCGGCGTCTGTACTCTTTCCCGGCACGAGACGACCGAGAGCGCGAGCATAAGGTCGCCGTGCGCGCGCCGCTCGGTCGGGATGAAGACAAACGTTCATCCGCTTCGTTCTCTCTAGGGGCCATCGCGGTGGCGGTAGGGGGGAGCACACCGCCACGTCGAGTGGAGTGGCCGTCTCCTGAGCGAAGTGTTGTTACGCCGCGGTTGTGACCAGACTCGTAATGATGCAGGAACGGAGAGGCTACGCTTTCTTGCAATCGGGTGTGCCCTCTCTAATAAATACTTAAGCACTCGTCCGACGGCTTAGATTATGCAGAGAACATTATCATCAACAGCCTGACTATGCCCAGTGCAGTACAAAGGCCTCTCCCATATCTCTCCTATTCACCCTGTCCTGTGCCAGCTGCGGCCACCCTAGAGACCTCCGCAAACTTCTTTATCTCATCCTTTCACCTGAGTGGTGCTTTCGGTGCTTTTGAAGTCACTAGATAAGTTTTTTTATAGCAATAAGAGCAAGACGCAGGTAAACGGACTCAACTAACGATAATTAAAACGAGGATGACCCAAGATGACTGCTGTTTGGGCTAGTTGGCATCATGTGGAAACTATGCAAAAGCAGCGCAATGAAACATTGCAAAATCGATGATGCTATGGGGTCGTCAATAACACCTTGTTCTCAGCGTGTGTAGTGTCAGTGTTTTTTTTTTATTGTGCTTGTCCATTTTCGGCTGCTTTTCGGCTGATGTTTTCGGCTGTAAAATGTTTGTAGTCGAGCTTGGACTGTCCTGAGTCAAAGTACCACCAACGGTTCTTGGGAGCGATACAGAAACCGGACGACTCTGAGCACCAGATAGTTGTATTTATTTATTTGTTTTTTTTTTCAATATCAGAAACAGCCAAGGGTAGAGGGTTTTGCATGAGGGGAGAGATGGACAACCTAACGTAAAAGTTCTTCACGTTTAGCTTTGAAGGGATTGGGGTTACAGTGAAGGATTACGCAGAATACTTCGTTCGCCGTCGGAGAACTTTTCGGCTAGGGTTGCGTCTCTCATTAGCTACTCCGGTGCGCAGTGCATCCAACCAACCAACCAAAAAAAAAAACACTAGAAAAACTGCGAAATTTTCCTCAGAAAGCAACTTAAGGATCAAAAAGATTTTGCCCTTGTTCGTGGCCCCAGTTTCCAATATCAAACAAAAGTGTTCTTATTTCTGCCTCATTCAGTAACTTGTAGACAACTGAGCGTGCTCGGCAAAAGTAGATTTTAACATAAAATAAAGTGCAGGGGTCGCATGTTATGAAAAGGATTTAATTTGTAGCACCAAGGTGCATTACACGTTTATACCCTGCTTAAATACCAGCTCCCAGTTCCCCACGACACACATACACATTGCCACTCTGTACTTTTGATTTTAACGGCAGTGCGCACTGCGGTCATGGGCCCCGCGCGAAGGAGTAACACAATCCGGGATAGCGATTTCGTTCCAAATGTCCGGTAAATGGCCAAAAAACCGCAAGCTTCAGCCAAGAAGCGAACTTAACGCGTACTAGAAACAAGATTCGATACTTATGTGACAAAAAGCAGCGAAACATGCATCAACCCACACAAATGTCCATGTGAGGATATTCAATTCAACTCTTCAGTTATCATATCAGTGACATAATTGTACAATTACCAAACAGCTGCTTATTTTCTGCTGCCCATATACGAGATATCAACGTGCTGTGACTTTTCCCTACCACAAGGACCGAGTTATTCCACGCGCCCAGAAGTATGTGTAACCAACGTGTTTTTAGCCAACGGGAGAAGTACCACCTTGTATACGCTGAACACTGTAGTCAGACACCGTTTCCCGTGTCAAAAATTCAGCCTTCTTTCACAGCTGAGCAACTCAGCCTAAACCGAAACGCATCCTCTCCGCTCCAGTTGAGACAACCTAGCGCGGGGAGGATTCCAAGGCGCATGCAGAATTATTCCACACACACACACACACACACTCGTACGCGTACCGACCCGAGGCGAGTTAAATATTTAAAGACGAGCCGAGAACAGCCGTCGGTATGAAACATTGATGAGCGTTCCGCTCTCGCATAAACCCGGCCGCCGTGCTCTTCGCCCACCGCGTTCCCGTGACGTTCAACTTTTCCCCCTACGCGCACGTGCTATGCGAGAAGCCGGCGCCTCAGGCGATGCAGGAGACCACGGCGGCGAGGAATTGCCGCCTACACGACTTCTCCTGCGCGCAGAGAGATCAGTTTCCGCGGTGTTGCTTCTTAGCGCCAGAAAGCGCGCCAGCAACGCCGTCATCTAGGCTGGCGCAACTCTTTACCCACCACGAGTTGTTCAATTTTACAAAGGGTACCGCCGATACAGGGCGGTATACATAGCGTTGGAGTCTTGAGCCACGCAGTGCACGCTATCGCTTGCAGACAACAGGACGCTGGGGGGCCTTCTTTTCATATCGCACATTCTAGAAGGGTTTATAGCGCAAACAAAGGCACGGACATGAGAGACGGGACACGAAGCGCTTGTGTGTGTGTGTTTCGTCTCTGTTGTCCGTGTCTTTGTTTGCGCTATAAACCCTTCTAGATCAAGATGAACTACCAATTCGCCCAACAGGAAGTTTTAATATAGCATATTGCCATGAAAATTCACAGGGACACCTAACTCCAGCATGTGTTGGCAATGCGACAGCATTTGCATCTATTGATGCCTTCACCATAAGTGACGTCACTTCCGCTCTGGTCACGTCGCTTTCCTCCAGCCAGTGGGAATGCCCCAGTTTGGTGACGTCACCTACCTCAGGCTAATGGGCGAATTTTATGACTGACGGCGAATTATGGCCTGATAAGGCTTATAATTCTACCGTATTGAAATAAGTGCATGTTTGATTTCTTCCCTTTTCCTTCTTTGTCTCTTTCTGCCTTTTTTCTCTCTGCCTTCTTTTCTTTACTGCTTTTCTTTTCCCTCCTTTCTTCCTTTGCTTCTTTCTTTCCTGATTTTCTTCCCCCGTTCTACCTTTCTTTTTCCACGACTCTTTCATCTTTCTTTTTTCTTTCCTCCCGGCATTCTGATTTCTTGCTCCCCTTCTATCTTCCTTTCTTCTCCCTCTCCTTATAAATAATTGTGAAAATACGTACACATGCATGACCAATGAGCAGTGAAGTGCTTGTAGTCGTGATGCTCTGTGTGAAAAAAGTAAGCTGTTGTTCCAACATACGACGTGCGCCACAATTTTTCACCTAGCCGCTTGGTCGAATACCTTTCTCGAGGGAAAACGGCAACAACGGCATTGCAGTGGACAAATGCATTCTTTAACTGCATATGTTACGCATTGCTGTCCGCACCGCAAGACTGAATATCACTATCAGTGCAGATTGATAAGCCAACTGGATCCCATATAAAATAATAAAGGATCTACATAGACAGCTGGCAAGCTGGAAATATTGAAGGCACAAACTTGAGGGAATCGCCTGCGTATCGACAGGGTCAGTGAG
Source organism: Amblyomma mixtum (assembly GCF_055824585.1). Classification (NCBI taxonomy): domain Eukaryota; kingdom Metazoa; phylum Arthropoda; class Arachnida; order Ixodida; family Ixodidae; genus Amblyomma; species Amblyomma mixtum. The sequence goes on from NC_143012.1 coordinate 245,147,551, forward strand.
CGTTCACTCATCCAAAAAAAAAACAAAAGATTCCTTGTTCGAAAACCAACAAAAATCGATTCATTTCGGTTCCAAACAACGCATAATGAACAGAAACAGGAGTACGGCACAAGGCAGTGTGGCAGTGCAGCACAAGGCACACACAAACACATATAGAAACGTAATAGCAGTTTTCAGACGCTAGCTGTATCCCATGATCTCGTCTTCGCTTTGCTTGAAGCTCTGTTCCCCGTCACATACTCGTGTCAGTAAAGTGCAAGCGGTGTAGTACATCACACGCCTTTATATCATCACCAGCAAACTGCGCACGCTCTACCACAAAGGGCGCGTAAGCGCAACAGCCGCGCAATCCATCGTAGCGGAGCGGATGGAGACCGGCGGAAGGGTCTTCTTCATCCCCGGCTTCCGACGAGGCTCTCTATAAAGCAGCGATCAGGCAAGCCGCGGCCAGCGGCCGGTGATCTCCTCCCTGAGCCCAATCTCCTCGAAGCGCTGCCATCGCCGATCCGCGCACCCTTTGGCGCCGGGACGCGCGCAGTCAGGAGGAGACCGACGCGACGTGTCTGGCCTGCATCCCACGCTTCCGTGCGCGAGCTGCTCCGACGCCGGCTGCCTGGCCTCCGCGTTTGGCCCGGGACGTGCCGACGACGAAAGCTACGTGACGAGGATCCACGAGTCCGAGGAGGCAGGGGGTGAGAGAAACAAAGGGGAAGCCGCGCTGAAACGTGCCTCCTACTGCCTTCCATGCGCCTTCTTACCCTTTCTTTCGCTTTCTCTCTTGCTCGTGAGAACTGATGCTCTTTCTCCTCTTCTCTGCTCGCGCGCGTCTACTGTCCAAATTGGGCTACTCTCCGGAAGATAGCACAGCTCTTGCGGTAGAGCGACACACGGGACGGCCCTCCGAACTGGAACCCAGACGTCGAGCTCCCTCTCTAACTCGCTCTTTTCATTTTTTTTGTTTTTTCTCGGTGATTCCGTTTGCGGCATCTAGCCGCGTTCCCCCTCGTGTATCGCCGACGCGTGGCTGGCTGTTATAAGCGCTGCGGTTTCGATGACGGCCCTTGTGGGGCTTTCAGCGGTCGTTAGGGCGGCCGTGCGGCTCGTTCTTTCTCAATCTGCCAGATTTCCGACGTACGCTGGTTTCTTCCGAGCTCTGCTGCGCGACGGGCCGCAGTCTGCCAACCTGAAGACTTCATTTCTTCTTCGACTTCTGTTAGCTTCATTGCTTTATTTTTTGTTGTTTCCTTTTGCTCTCAATTATGATTCGGAGGTCACTGTTTGAAAGCGGACTGGTATGAATTCATGCATGCCGCCCACTGCGAAAAGGCCGCCCCTTGAACACGTGAAGTTGAATGATTGGTTATCAGGAAGTGAAAGGCGCGGTAACCGTCGCACGTTTCGGTGGGCACCAAGAGATAAAGGAGGGAGTGATAGAGGAAAGAGAGAAAGAGGTGTCATAGTGGACGGCTGAGGAATAATTTCGAACTCTGGGGATCTTTAAAGCCCAATGACATCGCAGAGCACACTGGCGTGTTTTGCCTTTCGCCTGCATCAAAACGCCGCTGCCGCGGTCGGGTTCGAACCCGAGTACTTCGGCTCGGTAGCTGAGCGCCCTAACCGCTTAGTCACCGTAGTGGCTAGGGAAGTTCAAGACGTCGATGACATGGGTTGTAATTCTTGTCGAAGCGTCAGCAAGCGTTATGGTCAGACAGTTTTCTGATTAAAAAAAAAAGAACTGTAAAAACAACTTTCTCCTTCCCCTCAAGGCGTATCACTGATGAGCAAGAAGCTGTAGCTGTAATTGTGACGAATTAAAATGAGTTCAACTTCACCTCCAAGCTGTTGTATAATAGCAATAGGAGCGAAAGCTATGTGATCCATTGAATATCGTCTATATCTTGCCCAGATATATAGCGGGCTGATACAATAAGGAATGAGTTTCTAAACTGTAATTAATTTAATAGTTTTCATTTGATTCGGGACAAGAATCGGGCTCGTTGTGTCATGGAGTTAGCTGGGGTCCGCCACTAAGCAACACAGGCAGAGGGCCGAGAGTTCGCAATTGCGCGGCATATTCGCTTTCGAAACGTCGGTTCTTAGTCGTTAAATATATATTTCATTGCGAAAAAGCGGACTAGCACAAAATGCATGTAGGAATGAATCCATGCGCGCCTATGTCCAACATTATCATTAATGTCTACCTGAAGTGAGATATAAACATGAACGAAAGAAATCATTTGGGATTAAACCATCGAAGTGAAATAGTGAACTCAAGGTTAGGTGTCGCTGTTGACATCACTTTGCTCATTTTCGGGAAAATGCAACAACATTAACTAACTGTTGGCGGATTGCTTAACCTCGTGATACATGAGCTAAAGTTTGGTTTGTCAGCGTTGATAGAAGTATATATTTCAACTCTGGGTGTTCCATTGAAAGTGCAAAAGTGATTTTGCAGCCTCATACGTCTAACAGTTCTTTCTCTGTGATCTTCCTTTATGTTCCCCGATGCGGGTCTATATGCGTTAGGAAGCGTGCCGAAACGCCTCATGATGGCGTTTAGTTCAATACGTGAGCAGCACAATATATATCTGAATCAAGGTTACGATCAATATCATCACGCACTCGCGCTTCAAATGGCGTCATACATCAAATGGCACTTAGACATAGTTTGATTTGGGCAGTCGTCGGCGAGGAATTTCTCTGGATATTTATACGCTCCTACTACTACTTTTAAATTTTTGTACTTGGCCGAAAGGTCTTCTGCTGGCTCCCATCTGCCGTCTAGAGGAACGTATCATTTCACCGTTTAAACCCTGTTCTGTGCAGCTGCGGCCACTGTACTCCCGCAAATTTCTTAACCTCGTCCGCCCACCTAACTTTCTGCCGCCCCCTGCTACGTTTGCCTTCTCTTGCAATCCACTGCGTTACCCCTAAGGACCAGCTGTTATCCTGCCTTCGGGTTACATGCCCTGCCCAAGCCCATTTCTTCCTCTTGATATCGACCAATATGTTATTAACCGACGTTTGTTCCCTGACTTACGGCGCCCTGTTCCTGTCCGTTAGCGTTACACCTATCATTTTTATTTCCACACCTCTCTGCTTTGTCCTTGAATCCTATTCTTTAGCCTCTCCGATTCTACCCCACAGGTGAGTATGGGTAAGATACACCTGTTATATACTTTTATCCTAAGGGGTATTGGTGAGATGCCGTGGCAAATGCCCTCCACCCTATTCTTACTCTTCTAGTTATTTCGCTCTCGTGATTCGGATCTGGGGTCACTACCTTTCTTAAGTAGACTTACTGACTTACCAGTACATCGGGTCGAGCGTTGTCGTGGCCTCCCTGCCATATACTAAGTGAAATGCGATTGACCGGGTTATCTTCTGGACGGGGTTTTTCTAGGCGAAGAGCACGTAGGGTAAAGTGATCTGTCTTGTCTGTGCTCGGTGTCGACGTGCTTATATAAAAAGCGTGTCCGCCATGTGTATGTTGAGACGCTCTTTTAGTCCGTTGGTCTGCTGTTGGTGCAGTTCTTCGCCAGTAGCCGGTGTGACTGTTGTTGAAAATGGCTTTGGTAAGGACGACCGTAAATGCTGTTCCCCTTTAAGTGATAAGAACTTTTGGTACGCTGTGGCACAACTGTATCTTTTCGATGAAAAATTTTTCAACTTCTGCAGAATTACCACTTGACAGTGCTTTTGCTGCCACGATGATACATTAGTTATTGAATGTTGACGAATGGAAGCGGCCGACCAGATTCACTTAAACCTGCTGGAAGGGCTTTGTAGGTAGTGGTATCGTGTTCATTTGTCCAGCTGGCTTAGTTAGTGGCGTCTATCGTCGTTGGCAGCCACGGCAAGTTTTCACGCATTGCGCGACATTGGTGGATAAACGTGACAAGTAGTACTACTTGCCTTGAATTCGTCGGAGCTTGCGTGTGAACCCTAGGTGTGCAGCTATCGGCTCGTTATGTGGAGCCTCGAGGATTTCTCCTCGAACGCTTGTAGGCACAACAGTAAAGTAGGCGGTCTTGGAAGGTGCGAAATGTTTCTTTACAAGGACGTCGGTTTGTGAGAAGAAGGATTAAAATTGGCGCTTGAACACTCCAGACAAGTTGCCTTGGCTTCCAGGGGCTGGACAAGGCATTGTAGCTCAGGGTCCAGGCGCTACTGCCATGCAAAATCGCTGGTGCTTAAGGGTCCTATTTCGGTGGCGTGTCAGAGGGACTCGCGACAGGAAGCCTGCGTCGCAATGCTTTCGCCTAGAGCTGTTGACCTTGAGCTGAGCAGAAAATGGCCCATTGATGACAGTATAGCCTGCTCTTGTGTCCACTGACGATTACCGTGCGACCGTCGACATCCGCTGAAAGGCAAGTGGTTCGTGTCCTCGCATTGGATGTTGGCCTTGGAATCGGGTCTCGGCTTTTCAGGGTGCTGTCACCACGGCTGGGGCACGCAGTAATAACTTCTCTGGGCGGTGGCGGCATTTTCTGTACCGGTCGTGTCGTTGTCGAGCTTCCTTGTCGAAGCTTCGTTGTCGAAGCTCCGGCCTTAGTTGCAGCTTCTTTTTGCTACAGAGTACAGACCGGTAGGAGTCCATGTTTAGGGGGCAGTCCTAAAAGGCGACGGCTTCAGTGGCTTGCAAGAACTTCGTGGCATACCCATCACCTCCGCCACATGTCACGTAGTGTTGACGGCTGTCCGGGAGTCAGGAAAGCAACGAAAGGCTTCCAAAAGATACCCTTTATTGGGCTGACTTTCGCCCACAAAACACTGGAAAACTCGGCGGCGGCGATAGAAACGAGTGTGCTTGACGGTCGCCGAAGAACGGAATCACCGCTGCTCTCGGCCGCGATCAATTTAAAACAGACAAAGTTCCTTCGAAATAATGCATCAAAAATAACCACATTTTCGAACGTAGAAGCACTTGCACGTGGCTGTCACCACTTGAGAAAGACCTAGTCTTATCTCGCGCCACAAAGCGGTAAAGCCACAAGCCCGTAGCTCTAAATATGAGCAAACAAACATTATAGAAATTCGCGGCAATATTAATCCGCTTACTTGTTGATCTCAATTTTTCTGATCAAAGGCACGTAAGTAAATCTAATTTTGAGAGTATCCAAAGAGCTATAAGATTCTCACTAACCACAACTCAGGCATTCGTCATAAGGATATGAAGAAAAAATCTCCGCCAGCATTAACGAAATTAAACTTATTGATACATAGATTGTGCAAGCTCGCTCTTACAAGCCCGATGATGGGACATATAGCAGCTGCTATTTTAGTCAGTCAGTCAATAAATAATAAAAAAAATATGTCCAAGAAGAAATAAGCTATTCATAACAGTCTTCACCATTGCGCTGGTATAACTTACTTATCAGGGCGAGCTCAGCAGTTTGTTTCGCTCCGAAAAGAAAGAACACGCAACGGACCACTTTGTTCCTGCAATTCGCAACCTGCTTGAATCTCGCCAGTCACTTAGGTGCATTAACTCTGGCTTATCGTGCCTTGATCTTTTGGATGTTCTGTGGGCACCCTGCTGCGCCCTGAAAAACAGAAACCACATAGAAGCGGTTCTTTAATGAAGCCGGTCTTTCCACTCCATGTAATTGAATTCGAAACTTCATAAGGTAATTACTAGACCGCGTTTGCGTTTCACCTTCGGTCTATATTTATGTCTTGCTCTTTCGCACTAATAAATATTACAGTCGCAGTGGCGTTGCATTTTTTTTAGCACGTGAATATTTCGGCAGACTTCTGACCATGAACTATGCACAGAATACTGCTGCGGTATCAACGTAAATGATCGCTGTACTCCATTGAGAGATGAAGCTGCATGCAGATAATTATGAATGATGATTCAGAAGAAAATGTTATATTTTTCGCACATTTATTGAGTGAAAATTTATGACTATAGTATTTAATTCTAGTAGCGCTTAATTTGTGTGAGGTCGTATGTTTTTTTTTTTTCAAACATGGAGTTTAAAGTGTTAGCTCATGGATGAACTTATGCGCAGTTTGTCCTGAGGGCAGGGAGAAAGCAAAAGGTAAAAGTCGCTTCCTAAAGCTTTTGTACGTTCATAAACAGCTTTGGCAGTGCTTGCACAGCCGACTACTCGAGAGGACGCAATATGTGTCTGTGTATACATACATGGTGTTGCCGCCGCGGTGGCTCAATGGTTATTGTGCTCGACTGCTGACCCGAAGGACGCGGGTTCGATCTCAGCCGCGGCGGTCGAATTTCGATGGAGGCGAAATTCTAGAGGCCCGCGTATTGTGCAATGTCAGCGCACGTTAAAGAACCCCAGGTGGTCGAAATTTCCGGAGCCCTTCACAACGGCGTCCCTCATAGCCTGAGTCGCTTCGGGACGCTAAACCCTCACATACCAAACCCAAACCAAACATACAGGGTGTTTTTTCAAGTGAGTGTATTTAGCACACGCACAATATACATACTCTATTTATATGCACCACCCACCCACCCACCCACCCACCCACACCCACACACACACATACACATACACACACACACACGCACACACACACACACACACACACACACACACACACACACACACACACACACACACACACACACACGCACGCACACACACACACACACACACGCACACACGCACACACACACACGCGCGCGCGCGCACGCACACACACACACACACACACACACACGCACGCACACACATGCCAGTGCGGTTAGCTATATGCACTCAATTGAATTGAATCCTTACAGAGAGTGTTGTCGCGAGATTATGAACCTTTAATTTGGCGGCGATGATTTTCGTACAGGCGTGGTTAACAGAAGTGTGGCTGAAGGCTTGCTTCAAAGTGACCAGGGGCTCATGCTCGAAGAAAAATGCGAGTAGGAGCAAAATACGTTTAACCCAGGGTGGTTTCATACGTGTACAAGATTTTGCATAACGCAAAGGAGGTCACAAACAGGCGAAGGATTCTCGTCGTTCTCCATTTCACGCCCATGCATTTCAATCTATGGAAATGGTAAGAATGAGTGCAAGAAAAAAAAAACAATAACATGCAAAGTGTGTTGTAAAGTCCTCCAGCGGGGTAGTGTATGAAATTTCGCTGACCCGTGGGAACTTCTACGTGAGTCAAAATGGGCATTGCCCCCATGACGGCCTACGAGAACACATATCTGACGCGGTCATTCATTGTCTCATATGCTTAGCTGCTGAACACGAGACCAGAATGGATTGGACGCAAGTAACTCAATTCAATGCCAACCAAGTTTAAAAGCTACCACTTGTTACTAAAATATAATTAGGTATTAAAGAACACCGCAACACGCAAATCACTCCCCAGCCCTTAGCTGGAACTGCGACCTACATAATTTGCACTGTTTCCTTCGGACCAAAAAATTACTTCATGGATCACGTCCCACAGATCGGCATCAAATCGGCATACATAGAGAAGAACGACGACAATGCTATTCGAGCAGAAAAAAGAGCAGTCATTCATCCAGCTCCTCTGCGACGGCACAGCGAGTCAGTTCCAGAATATGTGGCGCACCGCTCGTAGAAGCTTTCGCATAATCACGCAGACGCGGGGGCGACGGTGGAGGCATTTTGACGCGCAGCACATATGTCATATACGCGGCACACATGTTGCAGTTACAATTTGTTGCAGGCCTCAGAGTCTTCGAGCCACTTTTCTCTGTCGCGTAGAGTCGCGGGTAAGGCGACACGCCCCTTACCTTCACCGATTTGGATATTTCTACATCGCTAGGCTACCTTTAATATATTTGGCTTGCTTTCCCAAATCCGAAAAAAAAGATTCCTCTGCGAATCGCGTGTTTTATTTTTCTCCGTCTTTTGTCTGTGTCCTTTCTATCATCGCCCTCCCTGCAAGCTCACAGCTCAGCGTCCATTGTCGACTTGCACTGCTAGCAGAAACACGCGACAAAAGATGAAAACAAAAAATACTCAATACAAAGACTAAGCTGAGAAGAGGAAGAACTGGATTCCTGCGCAGTTCGAGCCCGACGTAAAATACAAAAAACAAGAAAATTACCACTCCGAAACAACGAAAACATTTCCTGCGTCGACCTTTCTTTTTCTTACTTTCTGTCTTCCTGCGAGCGACGCAGCGCGGCGCTCTCCTTCGCAGCGCCCTGCTTTTCTTTCGTATCTGTCTCTCTGCGCGCGCTGCGACAGCCAACTGCTGGTCCTGATTGGCCCACCGGGGGAGAGGAGGAGGGCAACCGCTTGGCACCTTGTCCTCCAATCGCAGTCGCGACAGCGCCTCCCCCCCACCCCCAACCGCCGCACATCCACCACCCCCGCAAGACTTTTTTTCTTCACTACGTTAGGGACGCCGAGGAAGCAAAGGAAAGAAAGGACCCAGGAACTGTTCCTGGGGAAACGAAGGAAAGGAAGTTAGGGAGAGAAGGGGAAGAATCAGTGAAAAACGGCCGATTTTGCGCCCAACGAATTTTTTCTTACGTCCCTCTTTCGCTTTCCGCCTCCGTCTAGTCATCCGTCTTTCTCTCTTTTCTATTTGTTCCTCTCTCCATCTTGGCTGCTTATTCCTCCAGGCGTTCAAGCGCCAGCTACAACCGCCATCACTGCTGCTGCTCTCTCACTTCTTCAGATCGCTTTCCCCATTTCCCTTTTTTGCTTTTCCCCACTTTGCTAGCGCTTCTTCCCTTGTTCTTCCTCCTTCACCCTCGTTCCCGTCCAATACTGCATCTGCCTCGAAAGACTTCGACCGAAGCTCGGTTTTCCGCCACCCTACCCTACTTCCCTACTCCTCCCCTGGCTCCCTCGGCGGGCATAGGGGAATCAGGAACAGATACGGAAAGAGAACCAAGTGTGCGAGTCAGAGGAGAGGTAAAAAAGGGGAAGGGCAGTGAGAGCGAAGCGGACCCGGGGGACGGAGAGAGATGACGGAGGGAAGGCGGTCTGATGAGGAAGAAGAAGAGTAAGAGTATGTGGGAGAGTGGAAGCGATCAAAACGCAATTTTCCGACGCAAGAGGTGGAGAAACATGGCCGACGCCGCAGTCATTCGTTTTTGGCGCGCCGCTTCAGGGGGTGACCCAGTCGTCTAGGGAAGAGCCGGGATTCCTGAAGAGGGAGCTCTCCTGATTCCGAAGCTTATGGGAAGATAAAGGAACGAAAGAGACAAAAAATACGCTGCAGAAATCGCTTCCTAAAGACAAGGATAGATCAAAGCGACGAAGGAGTGTTGAAGAGGTCTTTTTTTTGTCCCGTATAAATTTTGCGAGTTTGCTTCAGAGAAAGATTGACAGACGGCGGAAATCACTTCCATGAAAACAAATATATTAAACTCCGAGCGGACAGGCAGTACACAGAAGATGAAGGATAATGCCGAGGCCTGAACCAAAGAAAGAGTGCTGGTTACGAAGTGAAATACGACTCCTTGCGATGAGGAGGTGGCCGAATATCATTTCATTGCAGATATAGTTATCAATGGGATTGTTGATACACAAGTGGAACAGTCAGATGAGCTGTAAAATGGATGAAAATGAAAGCAGTGCCTTGCCGACATTAATTTGATGGGATGCCGCATACTGAGCGCGGTGCAGTTCAGCTTTGGACAACTTTGTTCGTATCTGCTGCGGCAAAAATAGTGGCACAAAGTACTAGGTCATAATGCACAACACTCACGGCCCTTCTGTTGTGCTCGCTGCTGTTTTACGTAGCTTTTGGGCAGCGTAATCGTGGAACATAATACACAAGTGCCTCTCCTCCATGCCAGAAGTGTACATCCCGTTAACGCTAGCCGTGACATTGGTGGCATAGACAAAGCAGATGGAGTACATCTCATGTATTACACGCACTTGATGTAAGCATTATTTCCGAGAATGCGGCTGTTCAGTGATGTCGCTCGCAACTGCCTCAACCTCTGATGGACGCTCCGCAGAAGTGCTAAAAGGATACTTCAACAAGCCCATGTTTATCGCAGTGGATCTGGCTGTGTTCGAGTTGTAGATGAAAACGAAATGCATAGATTTTTAAGGGGCTCTTTTACGCTTGCTTTTATTGAGGAAAGACAAGCAAGGGGGATGCTATGCAACGCGTGACTCTCTTCAGCGAGCTTGCAGCTTTTTGTCGCATTTTCCCTGGAAAGTGGTTCGAGGTCTTGAAAAAAGATGATAAAATGGTCAGAACATATAACAGCCAATAACACCCGTCTGATGCAGTTTCGTCAATCCGCACTGCATCAGATCTCCAATGCACTTTTATCAATCGAAGGATTTCAAAGCAAAATTTCATTTTATGTTGGGTGTCCTGCAGTACATGGTGTACTGCGCCGATTGTGGGCAGTTTCTTCTAGGCTGACGGCAATTCGTTGATGCCGAGCATGCCTTGCCATATCTTGGCGCCAAGCTTTATTAGGGTTGCCAATATGTTACTCAGAAATAATATTTCGTTATACCATACGCTAAGGGGTGAAGGCGGGCGGGGATGGAACACGTACGGGCTGTAATACGTGCAAATACATGGTTGAGCTCACAGTCGCCACCACTGGAAACTGCGACTTATTGGTTAGCACAAGAACGTGTATAGCCAAACAGCAATATCGGCGGGTGACGATTCTGATTTAAAATTGAATACCTTGCCATCTGTGTTTACGAAAATTGAGTTGTAGCCAGAAAGAACTTGCGCCGGGATCGCGTCACCAGGAGTTCGAGGAGAGGCGGACGAGTTTAAGAAATCTGGCCAAATATCGGAGACCAAATTTCGAAGAACAGCCGCATCTGTGACTGTGTCTTCGTTATATTTTATCACGATCGTTGGGCTTTCTTCACATTTCAAAAAAGTGCCGAGGAAGGAAAAAGTAAAAATTCACAGGACGGTTACGAGTAACGCTAATGTCGTGACGTCATGCGTTACGTCACTACAGCAGACATCAACGCAAACTACGCCTCAAAACTGCAGTAAGAGTTAACGCTGAAACAGGAACAGAAGTCTTCCTCATTTAGCAGATTTCACTATAAAATAGGTGTGAATTACTTTACCCTATTAAATGTAAACATGTCGTCACTAACGATTGATTTTCGCTATGGTTTAAGCCCATTCCTCTTAGACGGTCTAAATCACTCAGACTACTACGACTTTCTGAAAGAAAGGTGTAGCTTCCGAAAAGATGCAAGTGGGGTCAAACAGAGTGCAAAGCAGCGGCGCGATGACGTGCAGACAAAGAATGCGAATATTTGAAATATTAGGTGATAAATGTGCCTCATAGAATTGGAACCAGTCGAAAAAAAAAAGTCGTACGGTTTCAACGAAGTTAAGCCGAGTAGACGTGCGAAAGTATTTATTTAGCTAGGTTGGCTCATGGTTTTGCTTTCCTGGGTCGTCGGCATGCCTGGCGACGACATTAGTTCGATAGCAGCATTAGTTGAAGACGACGATCTGCAATGCCCAGCGCGAGAGTATGTTTCAGTTTAACACGAGGCGCAATCGGCTGCTGCGATAGCATACTGCTCTCGCGCAGAGGCCAGCGAAGCTGAACTTTTCGCGCCGCCGCGGGTTCGAATCTCAGTCGCAGCAGTATTTCTTTATTTATGGTTTCGCAAAGGTCACCCTGAAGGTCAAAGCTTCAGAAAAAAAAAAAACTCTGTGACCCGATTAGGCTTCGTGAAGTAATGCTTTCGCATTAAGAAAACTGATGTTCTCGGGAAGCAAAATCATGAGAAGGATGTGAAACAGAGTCGTTTCGTTGTAAAACTATTGCCCGATTTTATAGCCATTGCAATACGGTTACAATGCACTGCAAGAAACAATGTTATCTTTGTGTTGTGTGGATCTGCGCGGCGCATATGCTTGTGAAATTACAGAAAGTTAAATAAAGATGGTAGAATATTATCGTTCTTTTCCTCCGAGCTGCTCTCGAGTATAAGCTAAAACTGGTAACTTCACGTATTTACGACTTTGCACGCCAAAGGCGAAAGCAATCTTGTCTTTCCTCATCCTGCAACGTGTTCCTTGGTCCGTGAATTACATGCGGAAATACGATGGGTGAATCCGACATGCCTGCAACTACGTTTTATGTTCCCGCTTCTTAGTCACACGTGGCAATGGAACTGAGCGTACGCACATCTCGGAGCATCAACCTTGGCATTGAAGCACCCACCGCCCCGGGTCTTGGCGCTAAAGCACTGGCCGCGGCTGAAATAGGGATGTTAGTGTAATCGCTGCCATCGGAGTTAAAAAGAACTCTGAAACGGGCGTAATTCTTTCGGCGTCGCTACTGTTTCAACCGTCCCCGCAAAAAGCCGTCGACTACCGAGAGCTTACGACTAATGAACTAACGCGCTCGCAAATGTGTCTGCAATCGGGCAAAGGAATCACGTTCTGCGCGCAATGCTATAGCGGCAGGAACGACTCTTGCGAGACCTCGCGAGAGAACGACAGAGTTAAGAAAAAAGACGCTGCGAAACGGGCTCGTTTCTCGCATTCAAATTAGCCCGTGCAACACGTTCGCTTGTATCGTCTTTGAGCGAGCCGTGGTTTATCAAATGCTAACAACAATCCCCGCATGCGCAGCCAAAAAAAAAAAAAAATAGTCGTCGTTCGAGGAAATGTCTGTGAACAGTGTGAACGAAAGCTACATGGTTCTTTTTAAGCTGGCCAAGTTTAATGTGAGGACTAGCCACGCTTCTTTTTTTTCTCTTTCCCGTCCCCTTACTCCCTAAAGGAAATAAACGCTAGCTGAAAAATGGCATTCAGAGCTCTGAAATTACCCGAAAAGTAAGCTGACGAGGCAGTTTCGTCGGTAGTACTCATGCTCCATACTTTCTCATGGTCCAAGCCACTTTTCCAAAGCAGCTCACCCTAGAAAAGCCGAACACCAAGCAGGGGAAAATATTTTATTCATTAGAAAATCGGTGGGTACACGGCAGCACTGGGGGTCGAACCCAGCACCTCCCGAATCCGAGGCGAATGCCCTAACCACAAGACAATCGCTTCGGTCGGTTAATGTTCACGGCTCCGGAATAATTCCGTCCACCAAGGGCTCCTTAACGTGCACCAGAATCTCATCACACGGACATCTTTGCACTTCGCTTGTACCAAAATTTACCTCCTGCAGACGGATTCGAACGCACGACCTTGTGTGCAGCAAACAGCCTTCACACATACATATCGCAGGGGCGGCTAAAAGATGTTATGAAATTTATTTCAAAGCATATTGTTACATTCTTCTTTTTTATTCTGTTTCAGTAGGTGTGTTACTAGCGTAAAATATGATACCAGCTATCCTGCAGCCCACACTTTACTGCTCCTTGTCAAGAAAATTGATTCTAAGAAAAAAGGAGCACGCGCTGAAGACATACGACTGAGCTCGAGCGGCTCTGCTGACCCTCTTCTTTACAGAAAAGCAGTGCACATATATCCTAATCCCACAGCTGCTATATCCAAACCATAAGCCTCCTACAATCTAAATCTATAGCTCCGATACCTTGATATCACATATGCTCGTACCCTAATCCCTAAATAGCATAGCTCACACCGGCAGAAAGGGCATTGCACTGACAAGTGTGACTTCTTGTCCTTAAATATCATTGCATTCTCCTGTGTCCCGGTCATGCTTTTTGGGGTCTTCCGCGTAATAACTGGATTTCGTAGATCGCCCCCACAACGGAACCAGCATAACGCTACCACCACTTTCGTGAAAGTCGGGTTTAAGCGATGGCCACTAATACTCAATGCGAGAAACAAAGAAAGGGATTGCAAGTAACATTTTAGTGTTAATTTACCGCGTGTTTTTATTTCCTCCTTTACAGTTCAGTGGCTGTCATAAAGAGCATGCAGTTCTCTATGCCCCAGATTTTTTTTTTTTTTCCTGAAAACGTACCACCCAGCTAAACATGTTCTTCCACTGCTCGTACTTTTCTTTTTATACTGAACTGAATTATTTTCCTCCATACTCGTGTTTTGCAGCGATTCTCTTTTCTAGGCTCGGAATGGAATGGAGATGCAATAAATTATAAACTTCCGCCACCTTTCACTCCTGAACTTCTATTCATTCGTTAAACAAGAGCACAAATCATCGTTGCACATGAGAGAAAAGCCAGACATAGGCCAGAGTCTATACTTTTTCATTCACACGATTGTCGTTAACAATTACAAAAGCGTCGTTAATTAAACGGTGTCGACGAACGTCTCATTTCGTATCGATGCACCCATACCTTCTATTCGCGGAAAAATGCAAAACATATATAATTAAAAAGGGAAAGCGGGAAAAAAGGTACAAACCATTTGCCGCTCCACCGGAGCTCACCCCCGGCCACGGTGGAAGCGGGGAGCGGATCCTGTCAAGGTGCGTGCAAAGTGCGCGGTTATGAAGTTGCCGAGTTCCGAGCAAACCACCGTGACGTGCGGCCGCCGGGGAGCCAGGACTGTTTTTCAGCGGAGGGGAGCTCAGGGGGACTAGGGGTAGTCTGTCCGAGTTGGTTGGTTGGGGAGCGATGGCCTGGAATTAAAGAATGAAAGGAAGCCCTGGAATGACAAATAGGAGCAAAAAGAAAGGTACTTAGGACAAGTAAAGGAGAGAAAAGGAGAAAGAATGAGGTAGTATATGTTGGGGAAGAACGGGTCAGTCGGGAGGGAGGGAATAAGGACCGGAACAGTCGGGTCGTCTCAGCTCAGTCCAGCGGAAAGATGAGCCCCGAAAATGCGCGGTTCCTTATAAACGTGTAAAGAAGCACGCGAGTGCGTACACGTATATAACGGAAAAAGAAAATCGAGAGGGAAACGAAAAACAAAGCGTGCAGTCTGCTCAGTCTAGCTGGACCTCTTTCTGCTCTCATCTTGCGTTCACCCTTCTGGTGCGTGGGGAACAAAGGGAGAGACGGGGGATATGACGGGGAGAAAGGGAGGAAGGGGGGCAACTCGGTTATAAAGAAACAGAATTTGCGGCTTGCGCGCGGCTCGATCAGGTTTCATGGGTTCAGTGGACCGTGTGGGAGCAGATACGGCGCGCCTGGCGCAGCAATAGTTCTGGATGAAGCACACAGGGAGGCTGTTTCTGCTGTTGCGGTTACGGAGGCGGTGGGGAAGTGTAGGGAGCGGAAGGAGGAAAAGGGAGTGGTGGAAAGTGGGCTTCAGGGAAGATTAGCGCTTATGGAAGGGAAGCATGCTACGTATTGTACCTTCTTATTAGCACGAAAATTATTAACTTTTATTCGTGTGATTTACCTGTTTGCGGCTAGGATGGCATCAGCAAACACAGTATGCAAGCGCGATGTTACGTGCGGTTATGGAATGACGAGGGAAAAATATCCTGCCCATAGCCGCACACTGTGTACTTTTTCGAAGTTGGCTGCAGTTTATTCAGTGGCTTGAAATGTGAGAAAGTGTGCAACAGTGAATTAGTCTTACTCTATATTATTTGGCAGATTCACAGAAACCGGACTCATTACTTAAATTAACTGTATCTTCGTGTTCGTAGACAGAATGCGGCCTTACGCGTCAATCATTAAAATATAATTGCGAGGCTTGTACGCAGCGTTAAGCAACAACGCGAAAGACGTGGACGTACGGGAAATATACGGAGGACGAGCGCTCTCCCTTACGCCAACGTATTTAGTGCTGTCGCACATTAAGCTCGCCCGCATAGATTTTGTGTTGTTCTGGAATACTATTTACACAACGTTATATTTTATTTAGCATATTCTGTATGAAAGGAGAAACTGAATTATAACGAGAACTAGACAAGTAAATGATCGCTTAGTATTTGCAAATGTGCTTCAAGAAAATATTGTGTAGCGAGATAACCCGGCTTGAAAATCGGTGCGCTGTAGCTGCTAAAACAATGCTTTACACGGTCGGTTTTGAATTTTCAAAAAGATCCCCGCATTTAACCAAAGGTTTAAGTGCTTCACGAGCTACGTCTTAACGGGTGCTCGCGGAAGGATTCAGGTGGCCATATTTATAAACAATGTGACACCCGACAATCCGCAACAAAAAATTAGATACGAATTTGCCTACTCATTGCATATTTTTCGGCTAACTCTACTAACTCTAGCAGTTGGGCAGAACTCTCGTTTATTACGAAATATGACTAAAGAAAACTTATTTTAAGTTTCTGCATTTCTATCATGACCACAAAATTGACTTAACGCACCCAGCAATTCTGGACAAAAGCATTTGTCAATGGGCTTTGCAATAAAAGTTAGTGAGATGCAAAACCTGCACCACCTCTCTTAACTTTACACGCAGATCACGCATTTCTTACACGCCCTTGCACAAAGCATTACGATCAATCACCAAATAAGCTTGTTTCTGGTAAAAACTCGCATAGCACATGCCGTTAGAAAATTACAGCATACAGTAATGACGATTGGGGTGAGTAAGCAATGTTTGCAAGACTTTCTCAAAAAGTGTGCTCAGGCTTCAAGCCCTGCGTTGGGTGCCGTGTTTTGTAAAACCAATAAAATTTCCGTCAGCAGACCCTGTTTCTACTACATTTGTAAAAAGAAAAAGAGGCTTCAGTGCCGCCAGGAATTTTCGTTTTCAGTTGATTTCGGTAGTTTGGGGCAGTCTTCGCCGGAAGCCCTTCAGCTATTGAAGAGGAGCAAACAAAAACGCGACAAAATCTAATCCTGCCTGACCGAAAAAAAAAATCGTGCACACACGAATCGGCATTGGCTGTCGCTCTGTATTGCGCATGTCCCGCGTTCGCAAGACCGAGCGGCGGTGAGCGACGGGGGAAGTATAAGGTTTCGCTTTCATCAAAGCACGGTGCGACCCGACCCGACCAGCGCCGGTCTGAGCACTCCACCCGACCCCCCGGCTTTCCGCTGCATACCTTCCCTGATTCGTTGTGCGCGCCGATCGCTTGCCTTTCCTCTCATTCATGTGTACGGTTTCTTCCGCCTTATCTACTTCTTTTTTATCCTACTCTATCTCGTTTAGATCCCTGCCCCAGCCGGCGCCATTGTATCGTTATTACAAGCGATCAGCATGAGTGACCCTGCCAGCGAAGCCGCTGGAGATCTCCCGCATTACGTGCGCATCTTTGATGCATTCGTCTGAAGCCGGGATACAGTGCATCGACTCGATTAATTTTCAGCTTCATTCCTTCACACAAATACGAGGAAATATTTTGCATCTTGATCTGGAGCTGGCACCAGTAAACGCTTTTAGTGTTCATGTACGAACAGGCGCGCAAATATACGCACAAGTACACTCAAGCTCTTCATAAAAGGGATGTCTGGAACAATTTTCGGAATATCAAACATGCGCGCATGTAGCATCTAACCACATCGCATAGCCTAAAATTTCATCTAAGCAGCAAGGAGATAGCTTTAAAACCTTGATGGGAGCAATGGAGTTATCATATTAAAATTCACTGTTCCGGTTTTTAATGCTACAGCGTTAAAGGCCGCGTTGTTTAGAAAATCCGCTGTCGGCGTTGTCGGCTTGGCGTCGACACAGAAGACCTCCAGCACAAGACCTCTACAGATATTTTCCTATGCACGTTCGCATAGTGAGGCGAGCTGTTAGGTTCTGTCAGAGCTATTTTGCTAAAATCACAGCGCTTGTGGATGACCGTGATAACAGGGAAGTAATTTCATCCTTCAAGAATCTTTGAGTTTTGTTGTTCTTGAGAATGCATGCCTTGTTTTTGTTCTTCGACGTTTTCGTCTGTGGAGGGCTGAACCATAACTCGTCAAGACCACGCTGAAACTGGTTAGCACTTGTGGGAGAAATACTTGGGAGTTCGTTCTGCCCGCGGTGCTACACGCCACGTACTGTTTAACGTGAATATAGATGCTACCTCGAAAACACAAAAGCGAAATAAACTGCTGCGTCGGGTTATGCAGGTATAGATCGCGCAAGTGTACCGCCTGTTGTGCTGACTGGGTTAGCACGATGACAGAAATGTTTTTTTTTTTTGTTTACTTCCTCATAAGCTCAGCGGCAATGAATACAGCGCATTTTCCATGAATGGGCTTTCATTAACGAAGCGAGAGATAATGGTAACGGCCTGGGTTAATGAGAGCCAGGGACACGAGTGGGCAGCGTAACGAGATAGTGTGCCGTTCGAAAATTTCCATAATGGTCGAGCGCATGCCCAGATCGCATCAATTCCGGCTCTCGTCCAGCAACAAAGGCGCAACAAAAAAACGTGGAACGATCTAATCCGTTTTACCGTTCAGGCAGGTGCGCAGTTTGCCGCTGGGAGCACGCGGAGAGAATATTTGATGTGCGGACGAAATAAATAATGTATAAAAAAACTGACTTTTCGTAAAACCACGTTTTTTTAGCTTCTTTTCTTCTAAGTTCTTTTTGTCCTTTCTATTCTCAGCTGTTTCCGAGCCTCGGGAGCTGCGCATATTTAAAGATAATATTATCAGAAATGTAATAAATTGCGAGCGCAATGCAGAAATAGCCAGGTAGGGACGACTTCCTCATCCCTTTTCCTCGTAAGAATACAGCGATTGTAGGGGTGCGTTTATTAGGCGTCCTCAAGAGACCGAACCGCTGTGCAGGGTCTGGCAGCGTAGACGGGCGTAGCCAGCACCAAGAGAGAAGAGAGCGGGGGAACTTCGTTGTCGTCAGGCGCAGCGTAGTGTCGGCGCATAACTTCGTCGTCGTCAGGCGCAGCGCAGTGTCGGCGCATGGTGGTAGCGGAACCTGTCACACTTGGCACACTACAGTTTCCCCCGGGTGAAAAGGAGCCATCCTGGCGTCTTAAGGGGAAGGAAGAACAGAGGGGTCGTAGTACGGCTTCAGTCGGTCGACGTGGACGGTTTCGCGGCCACGGCGACGCAAGTCCGCAGCGGGTGCAACAGGCTCAACAATATAATTGACCGGAGATGTTTGCTTGAGAACCCGGTAGGGACCATGATAGCGATGCAGCAGTTTCCGCGAAAGGCCGGGAGTTGTGGGAGGCACCCAGAGCCACACAAGGGAGTCGGCAGGGTAGGAGGTAGAGGCCGCGGAAGTGTCGCGGTCATGTTTTTGCTGCCACTGCGTCTGCGTGGTAAACAAGCGAGCAAGCTGGCGGCATTCTTCGGCGTACCTGGCAGCGTCGGACAGTGGCGTGGACTCGGAAATATCGGGTCGGTAGCGAAGAAGAGTATCCATCGTGCAGGGGGGCTCGCGGCCGTACAGAAGAAAGAAGGGAGAGAATCCAGTGGTGGTTTGTGTCGCAGTGTTATATGCGTAGGTGACGAAGGGAAGAACTTGGTCCCAGTTGGAGTGGTTGGCGTCGACGTACATGGACAGCATGTCACTGAGGGTTCGGTTGAAACGCTCGGTCAGGCCGTTGGTCTGAGGGTGGTAAGACGAAGCGGTTCGATGGATAATGCGGCATTCCTTGAGGAGGGCCTCAAGAGCGTCAGACAGGAATACGCGTCCACGGTCGCTGAGCAGTTCTTGAGGAGCACCATGGCGAAGAATCAGGTTCTTTAGAAGAAAGGAAGCCACATCGCGGGCGGAGGCAGATGGTAATGGAGACGTTTCAGCATAACGTGTGAGATGATCCACGGCCACGATAATCCAGCGGTGACCAGCGGGAGTGGGAGGGAGGGGGCCGTAGAGGTCTATGCCAACGCGGTCAAACGGGCGGGCAGGGCAGGGTAACGGTTGCAGTGGAGCAGGCGAGGTGTGAGGCGGACATTTACGCCGTTGACAGGATGGGCAAGATCGCACAAAGTGGCGAACAAAGCGGTACATGCCACGCCAGTAGAATCGAAGACGCAGACGCGTGTAGGTTTTCAACACGCCGCCGTGGGCACACTGTGGGTCCGAATGAAAAGCGGCGCAAATGTCGGTGCGTAGATGGCGGGGGATCACTAGGAGCCATTTGCGTCCGTCGAACAGGTAATTGCGACGGTAGAGGAGACCGTCCCGAATAGAAAAGTGACGGGCTTGACGTAAGAGAGAACGGGACGAATTATCAGTCGTAGGACTCGAAAGGAAGTTAATAAGACTGGCGATCCAAGGGTCTTTCTGCTGCTCGGTTGACATGTCGGCAGTGGCAAGCGAGGACAAGTCGTAAGCAGACACAGGAGCAGGCGATGAAGCACTAGGTAGCGGCGAGCGGGAAAGAGCGTCCGCGTCATTATGCTTGAGGCCGGAGCGGTAAATGACATGAATGTCATACTCCTGCAATCGCAGAGCCCAGCGAGCTAGGCGGCCTGACGGGTCTTTGAGAGAGGCCAGCCAGCGACCGTAGACATAGGGACGAAATTTTCCAATGGCCCAAATGATGGCCAAACATTCTCGTTCTTGAAAATTGTTTCGTAAAAGCTTATGAACATATACTCATAAGTTTCTTCCCATGCTGGCTCAGGTTCTGGAGACTTTGAGGTCAAGTTTATATCACAATACATGGTTCAGGCTATGAGAATGCATAGTGTACGGTACAGGTTCCACAGGCATCCCACCTAAAGCCGTCATACTCAAACGCTTGCGAGAAAAAGTGGCTGTTAAAAAAATTTTAAGCAACTTTTGACGAGTAGACAAGTAACCAGGATCGGAGCCTATTACACAGACAGCCGGTTGGTGTTACGGTCTGCTGTGCGCAGGGTTAGTGCGAAACTACTGTTCTCATGGCTTCGGGGACTACTGCTAACGTTTTTTTTTTTTCTCTCTCATTGACCAACGAAGCTGGGATTCAACTTAGAATAATATCTGAGAAATTTGCTCCCATACTCTAAGCACGAGTACATCTATATGCGAGAAAAAATGGAGTAAGTCGTCCTCTAGCACAGCCTTATTTAAAGGATGTCTGCTAGAGGACAGCTTTACACCCTTTTTACACCTTTCCGTTTAGAGTGCACAGTTTCTTAACGCCGTCAGAAAGTATTATGCATTCAGTATTATGTGTATGTGTATTATGTGTATTATGTGAAAGTATTATTTGTTCATGGTAGGCGTCCCATTGAAGCACATTTCCCAGAACGAAACGATTGCTATTGGCGTTAATCATAAGGCAACACAGGAAACTCATACAGATTTCTCACTCTTACTAGCGGAGGAAGAGTTTGTAGAAATTGGAGGATCACGCCCGTGACCACGCAAGGGCAAGCACTCTCTCGACGTCCTTACTTGGACCAGTACGGCGAATTGATGGTTGGTTAGTTGGTTGGTTTATGGGGTTTAACGTCCCAAAGCGACTAAGGCTATGAGGGACGCCGTAGTGGAGGGCTCCGGAAATTTCGACCACCTGGGGTTCTTTAACGTGCACTGACATCGCACAGTACACGGGCCTCGAATTTCTCCTCCAAAGAAATTCAGCCGCCGCGGCCGGGATCTAACCCGCGTCTTTTGGGTCAGCAGCCGAGCACCATAGCCACTGAGCCACCGCGGCGGAAATTGATGGTCGGTTGACAACTTGGACAAGCAGCAAGTTTTGATAATGACGCACAGCTTTGGTGTGAGGCCATTCAAATTGATTCAAGGAAACATTAAATACAATTTTTCTCAGCCAAAAAAGAAAAGACGTTCACAAAAGGGAGAACAACGCAGGACAAGGGCAGGCCGAAGGAGACGTTAAACCATAGTTTCGCTGTTCTTCTAGTCAACTTGTGCCTACACAGTTCCATCGTCCCAAAAGCGGTTCATGCCTGCGAATTCTGACACCCTGAGGAGTGAAGAAAAAGGGTCCGGCGTAGCGTGGCGCATCACCTGCCAACCCTGTGACCTGCCAACCACCTGCCACGGTGGAGGGTCAGCCAGCCGATGCCAATCCGATTTCGCTGATTAATACGTTAAAACGGAAACCCACTTCTTCGCTAACGCATTGTCATTGCGTGATGATAATTAAGCATCCTCGTAATTTTTGCATTCCACGCGTGCCTAGTGGTATTATCAGTGCTTTAAAATGAATTTCTCGATTTGAGCGAGCGCTGGTGTCGTGTGCTTATCTTCATGCGCGCCATTACTCCCAGTTATGGTTCCCGCGACGCCTTTTAGACCGCGCGAGCGCCGTCTCCGCGTGACTCCATGTCCCGGGCGGACCCGTCATCGTCGTCGTCGGCGGTCGCGGTGTCGCCATTGTGCGCGCTCACCTTTCCCGTGCACTGCGGCAGAGCGGCCCGATCGATGGGCGCGCACATGGCGGCGGCTGCTGCTGCTGCAGGCTGGCTTCTAAACCGCCCACGGTACCCTCTCTCACCCGGTCCCCCAGTCGCCCCTCACCCTCCCCCTCCTCGGTCGTCCCGCAGGCTCGCACTGCAGTCCTCAAAACCTGAAACCGGCCCTGACCGCGCGGGAGCCCTGAGCGTGCCGCCGAAGAACGCTGCGTAGGTTAGGTTAAGAGACCGCCTACCTATTAACGCGATAGCTTTAAGGAACACGTTCAGCAGTGAACACCGTGGTGTCGTCGTCGGCGGCGGCGTATGTGAAAAACCAGGTGGCCCACCTGCCACCTAGGTCACATGACCTTGTGACGTCACCACAACCCACCCACCGTGGCAGGGCAAAACCTACCCACCATGGAAGGCGGCAGTTAAATTAATTTTTCATCGAGAGAGGTCGCTCGAGTCTCACAAACCCTACCGGTGGCTGTGTTTGAGAATGCCACTTGCCGGGGCAGTGGCCCATCGATTGACCGCAGCGCCACTGCTCTAGGAGGGGTATGAGGACTCCCGGTAATCTATGAATGTAAAGTAGAGAATGATCAATTACACATTCATGGTAATTAACACATTAACGATATCGTGTCATACCCTTAAGGCGGAGCTTAAGTGCCCCTCCAATTTCTGCTTTGCCTACACATGTTGGGCCATGGAAAAAAAATATATCAGGATCCCATTTCGGCTGCAGATCCCATTTCGGCTGAAGAAGCACAAAAAAAAATACTTTGAATGGCGCACTTCAAATTGGGACGCAGTTTTCGTTACCATTAAAAGATAGGATAAACATTGCTTTATTACTACGCGCATAAACTGCGGCCTGTTGCCTTTTAAAAGCGACAATAAAGCCTTGCCTCGTGCGTAGTTTTTGGGCAATGGCATATTCGACAGCTTATTGAGAGAGTCAGCGTTGTGCTGAAATAAACATGCACTACTTGCCAGAAAAGTTACTTTCATTCCGGTCTTCATTACTGCCTTTACCACCTTGTAGAGCCGCCGGGGTGGCTCAGTGGTTATGGCGCTCGGCTGCTGGCCCGAAAGACGTGGGTTCGATCCCGGCCGCATCGGTCGTACTTCGATGAAGGAGGAATGCTAGAGGCCAGTGTACTGTGACTTATCAGTGCACGTAATAAAGAACCCCAGGCGGTCCAAATTATCCGGAGCCTTCCACTATGGAGTCCCTCATAGCCTGAGTCGCTTTCGGACGTTAAACCCTGTAAACCATTAACCTTTACCAACCTGTCGTTCACTTCCTAAACAATATTGAAAATCTTGCATACAAGACTTCCAGTTAACTGGCTTAACGCACTGAATTCTAACTGGATTTTAACTGAGTTTTACTGAACTTAAGTAAGTACTTTTGGGTTAACAACAAGCACCTGAACTAGGTGCTGTAAGTCAGGTAAATAAAGGAAAAGCAAGTAAATAAAGCAAAAACTACTCGTCCAACATTTTCTGTCGTCGAAGCGCTCTCAGCCATATACGCTGCATTAACCTACACATTATTCATTCTGAGCACTGTCTCCTGCTTCTTCAATGCCTAGCTGGTCTAGCTTCTCCTTACTCCACCCCCTCTTCTCTGTTTAATTGTTTTTTTTTTTCCAATAAATGGGTCACCTGACAGACCTATTCCTAGTGCTGTCTAGTGCCACGCAAGTCTTCAGAGTGCGCGCCTGCAGTGTATTCCGGGATGGCTTTGGAGTTCAGGGAAATGCAGCCTCTTATGTCAAGAATTGCATACATCAGTCCGATTGTCAACTGGCTGTAAATTATGAAAGAAATAATTTCATAACTTGTTCTATTTTAAACACCGAAGATGTGATCCTATCAGGCAACACACACTCGAAGTTCATCTGGCAACACCCTTAAGTTTTCTCAGGAAATGTCTTAACATTTCTACTTGCAGCTTTATCCTTCTTCCCTCAAAGCACTGCCTTATCCCGTCTTTATGATCACGTAATGAACTGCTTAATGCACTGATTTACTGCTGAGCGTTTTATCAGTTTTGCTTCGTGTGCTGCAATCACTTTGGCTCAGTTTTCTGGCGTGTTTAAGCTATACCGTACTGGCTGCAAGGTTTCATCAGCCCTTGCTTGCGCTGCTAGTTAAGCATGCATGATAGACTGCTGTGCTATTATAAGCCCTAACACTACGCAAGCAGCGTTACCTAAGGCTGCTGCGTACTCTCCTCCAGCAAGGAACATTGCACACTTTGGTACCGTACGGCTCATGATTCGTTGTAGCAGCAGGAACCTTCAAGCTCTGCTGCAATGCCTGCAAGGTTTCGTTAATCACTGCTTACTGGTCTAGTCCAGCATTCGTGAGACACGCTAACGTTGCAGCGTTATCACTGCCTCCAGCAACACACAAGAAACCCTGCCAATGATTACCCCATACCCTCTCTGAGAAGGCAAGCGTCCATACTCCCGCAGCGCATGGCTCATCATCCGGTACAGGAGGAGCACCAACAACACCGCAAAAAAAAAGTGTGAGGAGCGTTAAGAAGACGAGCAAAACCGAGCGCATCCTTCTACGTCATCGGCGGACCCTATCAGCTCAAGCTCGCGCTCCACGACAGCGTCCCTTCACGCACGCAAGCTGGCGTGAATAATTGAATGACGCGGCGGCGCTGACGTACGGGCCGATAAGGCAGCGGCCGCTTTTCCCGCTCGTGCCATGCGCCGGCGGCGCTGATTAAAGCCGACATAATTAAAGCGCAGGGACGGCCCACCGCCACGCTGCGCGGAGCGAAAGCCCGGACGCCGATGAAAGAGAACTGCGGCCGAGGGGGCGCGGACGATGCGCCGCCGCCGCGCGCAATCGAAGGCGGAGGAGAGACTTCCCTCCCTGGAAGGGTATCCTCGGAGAGAAACCGCTCGCACTGCCGCTCTCCTAAACGAAGCTCGTATCAAGAACGACGGGGCCGACGTGTAACAGGAGCGGCTCGGAATGCATGGTGAACGTCATTGCCACAATTCCATCCCGAAAGGAAGGCGGCATGCAGAAAGGTCCATTCCATTTTGCATAGAGCTTGACACTCATTCCAGCATGTAGAGGAGAGTATACACCAACCTCATAGTGGCCGCCGTTTTGTGTCATGTAACGCAGAGAAAAGATGAAGGCTTATCTTACCCGCTTATCAACCCCCCCCCCCCCCCCTCCCCCCTTCCACCTTAATACAGAAAGTCACCTTGGACCCCTTCAGAAAAACATATCTGGCTGCCTGCTTGACCTCCATCGTTATCACTTTTTTTTTTGCCCCTAACTTCTCAGAAAATTTTTTAAGTTTTGTGATATATTTTCGAATATTTCGCCTGCCTTTAACCGTGGGGTGTTGAAGGGCGACAATAGGCCGTGAGATAATTGTCAGCTATCATAATGTCGGTTGAATGATGAAGCTTTTCATTACAACGCTTTATGTTGAGTACAAAAAATAGCGCATGATTTTACTTTAGTTTAGTTTATGGGATTTAACGTCCCAAAGCAACTAAGGCTATGAGAGACGCCGTAGTGGAGGGCTCCGGAAATTTCGACCACCTGGGGTTATTTAACGTGCACTGACATCGCACAGCACACGGGCCTCTAGAATTTCTCCTCCAAAGAAATTCTAGCCGCCGCGGCCGGGATCGAACCCGCGTCTTTTGGGTCAGCAGCCGAGCACCATAACCGCTGAGCCACCGCGGCGGCTAGCGCATGATTTTATAGTAAATACAATTATGCGTTTATTAATATGGTCGATTAATCTACTTTTGGCGCAATCTATATATTTGTCGACATTTACTGATTGCACAGCCATTTCCGCCCTTGGTTATCCGCTACGCTCGCATTTGCGTTTCTGTCCCCTTGTGTTTCTGTGTTTCTGTCCTTTTGGGGCTGGAGAGCCTGTCAAGCTCAATGGAGCTTTTTTCTCTCGATGTTTCCTCTCATTACTGAGTAAATAAAATCAACTTCAACTTCTTACTTACACAAGCGCAAAGCAGTCGTGTGCACAAATCACTTCAGATATGGCCGAAGACGGTCACGCTTTAAGACGTTGGGAATTTCACCTGAGACCCACAACGGTGGCTGAATGGCTGCGGCGTTCGGCTGCTGAGCACTAGGTCCCGGGTTCGAACCCTGGCCGTTGCGGCAACATTTGCATGCCCGACTGCTTTACGATGTGAGTGCATGCTAACGAAGCATAGAGGGCGAAATGAATCCCGAGACCTTCCCTAAAAACCATAGAGTTTCTTACTATTACCTAGAGGGAAAGCTGGCAGCCCATCTATGGGAGTTTGCATGGCGACCCCTCGAGACCACTTCAGCCACCATGGGCGCTCAAAGCATCATGGGGCGGTGAGCTACTTGTTGCGGAACTGCAACTTTTGGCCAAAAAGTAATAGAAAAATAAAGCTGTTTGATAACTACAAACGTCATAGCATTCAATATCTTGTCTAATGATTGCAACAAACGAGCAGAAAAGCATTTAAGTGCAAAGTTTGCCCAAAATAAGAGACGACTCGCTCTCCTATTGGCCAAGTAGTGAACACTACAAAAACTAATATTTCGTAATTAACAAGCGCATTTTTAATAGTAAATATGTTTTCAAAAAAAATGTTGTTGCTTAGTTACTTCAAGAAGTTTTTTAATGGCATTTCGGAAAAGTGAAACCTTTTATTGGCGTCGTGTGTCTGTGCGTTTTTACTACTATGTCTTTTGCACACTGCGTTCGCGCGAAAGTCGTCTGCGCACACACGGACAGCGTTTTTGGAATGAAACATCTTAGTAATGACACTCCGTGTTCCCGAAAAACTACGACTGTTCCGCAACAAGTAGCTCACCGCCCCATGATGCTTTGAGCGTCCATGGTGGCTGAAGTGCAGCGCCGCCAGCTTTCCCTCTAGGTAACAGTAAGAAACTCTATGCTAAAAACACTCTTTCTCGTACGCTCATTTCGCCCTTCCTTTTATCCGACCCGCAACGGTAAGCTTAAGATGTCCACCGGGAGTGATACAATTATTTCGCCTTTCGCTTCCTTACTTTCTTTTTGTAAAGGTTGCTACTTAGCCTCAGATGGTCGAAATTAATCCGACTGAAACCCACCATGTTGTCTGTAATAAAAGGTTTGGCAGCGGGTCAACTCTGCTCAACCGAGTTTCACGCAGCGAAGGCTAGAAGCGGCTTGCCGCAATGTTCGAAGGTGTAGTTCACTATACGTGCGCCCCCTCAGCGTGCTTTTCTTCCTCCGTAGTGTCAAAGTCAAGCGCACAGCTCTGGTTATAACTGTGAATTGAACCACGTGACACTACGTGATTACTACGTTGATTTCTCACTGCCTGTGCCGACTTCTTGCAAGGCCAAAGTTCGTCAAATGTCAAAATCAGCGGTCAGGGTTAAAAATGACGATCAAAGTTTAAGGTCAAAGGTTGTCCACTAAGTGGACCACACATGTTTAGGTATATGTGCATAGCAACACTAGCCGTGACTTATCTCAAGGTCGTTTAAAGGTCATTGTGAGGCTCACGGCGAAATGCGTCCCAGCTGTAGTAGTATACCTTTCGCTACGAAAAGTCAGAACCAGCTAGTAAGAGTAAGAAAATGTACAGCATGCTAACATGCAATGAGAAGGATTAATTAACTTCACAGTTAATGTGTAAAACCGACCACGTGATTGCCTCGAATGCACTCAACATGTGAACATCTACTTTCGCGTGACGCTTCCTATGCCACTTTTGCTCGGTGTGCTACCCTGACAGATTAACCGAGTATTTGAATATAAAAATTCATTACTTCCTTTCACCCGCGCCCTTTCATGGCTTAAATTTCTGTTGAAAAAGAGGTACACTGGAAAACCTGTCCCGCTTTCTGCGCTTTTTGGCAACAAATACACCTTTAGGATTTATAGCAACTCTCTTAAAACTAAAACAACTTTTTTAGCAGTTCGCCTACATACAATCCCGCAAGTTGCTGCCTTTGAACACTGAAAAAGAAAATCTTATACTAAACTGTTTGTTCTTATATATGCTCTTGTTGGTTTACATTCGTCTGTAAAAGTTTATTTTAGGTCTGATGTGCCTGAAAATTTAGTGGATCGTTTTGAGCATTCGGCTTCACCAGTGCTGTACTTGCATTATTCTCATCACTGGGGGTATTCGCAGTTTATATTGTGGAAAAATAACCGCATTCTTGCAAAAGTGCTCTACGATCATAAAATCCTAGTACAAAAATAAATATTCAGAGTTCGCCAGAGTTCGCACAGCCTCTCCAGGAAACGCTTTGATAGGAAGCATTTATAAAGGTTTGAACAGGTCCGAAGTACAAG
This sequence comes from Amblyomma mixtum, assembly GCF_055824585.1. Taxonomy (NCBI): domain Eukaryota; kingdom Metazoa; phylum Arthropoda; class Arachnida; order Ixodida; family Ixodidae; genus Amblyomma; species Amblyomma mixtum. The sequence continues at coordinate 245,175,946 of NC_143012.1, forward strand.
AAATCGCCTGCAGTTTTAGACAATATGGATATACTGCGCTTTGCATGTGACCCGCCTCGAATGCTCTTTCTTCGCCTGCAGGAAAACAATAAAAAGAAAGCTCAATCTGAAAATCAATACCGTAGTGTGCTTTCCGGATACTCTATTTCTATTGAAAAGAAAATAACGTGAATGAAGACGTTTCCGAAAAGAGATATCTTCCCCGACAAGCTGCTTTTCGCATTTATTTCCCTTGCCACTTTCTTTTCTTTTTCCTCGCTTTCTATTCTGTGGCAGAGTATGTGGCACATCTTTTCGACACCAGACGTGTCACAACCTCCTCTCACTTTTCTCTCCCACCATCGTTTTCATCCCGTGCAGCCCCATTGTTTTTTCCGCGGCCTCTCCCAGCAACCGCACATGTATAAACAGCATCGAGCGACCCAAACAACGCCAGAGCCGGGGCAGAGCAATCAATCTTTAAAAGCTGTCTTATCTCTCGGGCCGGAGTCATTTCCACGCAACCTCAGCGTCTTAGCACGCCCTCCCTCTCTTTCCACGTCCCCTTTCTCGGGACTCTGCTTCCTTAATTTACTTCTCCCCAAGCTTCTTGTGTGTTCCTCTTTCCTGGGCTCCGCTCTTCCTTTTATTTCCCTATCACACGTGAACCCACGCACACACGCACACACTACAGGAGCGTGCAATTGTAAAGCGAGCCCCTCTGCGCTATTTCTCTTTCCTTTTCTTCGTTGTTCGGGATTTCGTGCTTCACCCAACGGTGCATTCTGTTTTTTTTTGTTTTCCGGAGTCGAGGCTTTCTATATTGAGCTTGCTGTTGCCATCCTCTCGTCCCTTTCCCCTTCCAGTCGGTCGCAGGATTTATCCTATCCCTTCTCCTCTCCCAACCCACTACTCACTTCCCCTCGACGCTTTTCCATTCCCAAGTCTTTCTATTCCGGTAAGATGCGCGGCGGTTGCGCGCCGAGCACTCCGGGCCGGCAGCGCCCTCTTCCACCCGTTCCGAACTGGACTGCCCCCCCCCCTCTTGCCCACTTCCCCATTTCCCCTCTCCCCAGCCTCCCTTCGCGACTGGAAGCTGCGTGAGCAGCGGCTGAGAAACCGAGTTTGGCACGGCTTGATTAGATCGGAAGAATCTCGCGCTAAAGTGGTTACCTTCTCTCCAGCCCTCTTCCCTACACATTCCCTACTCCCTCGCCAATGTTCCCTTCCGTGCTCTCCCTGTTCTCTCCTTCCCCATTATTTCTTCTTCTTGATTTCTTTCTCTTATTCTTTCGTTTTTATATATACCGAAAAGAGGAAAGAAAGAGGAGCTGGCGCTGTCCCGCCGCTAGGAAATCGCATCACCTCTCGTCTGCGACGCGGTCTCCGTGGCAACCGATGACTCGCAGCGACAGACGTAGCGCTCGAGCGTAGTCTCTCTTGCGACCGCGTTATGTGCGAAACAGTGGTGAACGTGCGCGCTTTGCACAGCTCGAAGTGGTGTTCTTTCTCCCTCTCACGTTCTCTCTAACTTCGCAACGAGGCAAATTCAAGAGGACACGCTCCGTCTGTCTTGTACTCTAGCGTCGTATTTTTTAGCTGTATTCGCGTTTCTTCCTTAATTTCACGGGACATATAATAAGCGAGAGAGAGGAAAAGTCGGTGAGTACTGTTTTCGCTTTGTTATTTTTATGGCTCAGGATTTTGATGAGAAAATAACTTGGAAAACCGTGCGCCGAGTACTCTAAACTGAAGACACGCAAGAAGATAGGTCACGTGGTCGGAGAGTGCCCATCTAATGAATTCTGTCATTTGGGGCTCAGCAGACCAGCAGAAGCAGCCAGTGTGGACGGGAAGGCGAGTGACTGTGACTTCGGCTATTCCTGTACGAATACCGCAGATCTTGCGTCACTGGTCCAAGTCTGGTCACGTGGTGCAGTGGCGGTATCGCGTGCACACCAACGTTGCCACGAGACTGTACCTCCTGTCACGTGACCACATGCCCATACGTGACTTGATGATGTCGCAGATTTTGCTATAAGAAAGGCGGCAAGAAAGTTTATGGTTTATGCGCTCTAACGTCTCGAAGCGACTTAGGCTATGAAGGACGCTACCGTAGTGTAGGCCTCTGGATAATTTCAACCATCTGAAATTCCTTAACGTGAACGACATCGCGCAGTACACGGACCTCTAGCATTTCACCTCCGTCGAAATGCAACCGCCGCGGCCGGGATTGAACCCGTGTCTTTCGGGTCACCAGCCGAGCACCATAAGTACAGAGCCACCGCGGCGACCAGAGACTGCAAGAAAAGAAATTCAGGTTATCAAGTAGCGCACGGAATAAGAAGTGTCAGATCAAAAATGAAAGAGTAGTCGCACTGGTTTGCGCCTGTTTCGCGGTCGTTGCTATGGTCCTCGCGGTTCATAGTGATGCCACTTTCTTTGCACTTTGGAAACTCAGCGTGTACTATGGCACTAATATAAGGTTTTCAATACGCAAGAAAGCACTAGTGGACCCACGCTCAAGCTATGGAGGAGTCGCATAATATATAATCCTGCAAGAGAACCATGGAAGATGAAGTCTTATATTGGAAAGCGTTATGCGATGGTTAGTAACATGTATGCGGGACAAAGTCAGCATCCTAAATGGTCGCACCTTCTTGATGTGTTAATACGTTTTCCTTAGTTCCGTTTCGCGTAACAATAGTACTCCAAAAACACGTGGTCTCAAGGGCAGAAGCGGTGTTTTCTTTTTCTGTGCAGTAATTAATAAATATTCTCGTGATCTAGTCTATTCACCCTGGTTTCCCAATTGAGAAATTGTGTCCGATTATAACCAACGGGATCAACAGTTCATGGCTCTTTTTTTTTTTCCTTCGAGGCCTTATTACTGGCACGTCGTAACAAGCCATGCGTGCTTGGCCAGAAACATACGTATTATGCTTTGCAGGACACTGCGATCATGCATCACGCTGGTGATTCCAGCCTGACTCGTTCGACAAGTGTTTAGCGCTTAAAATACACTACACGCCATTTTTACTCAGCCAATTACATACTTCTCACGTACTCTGGAAATTTAAGGCACCACATATTTTTGCCCAGCTTGAAGCGTTGTGGCTAGCAGGAGCAAATAAACTGGCGGCTCCACACATTCCATCTGCCTACATCGAAAAATTACCAGAAATGCACGAAACTTAAGTGACTTAATGATAAATATCTTAATGTCTTCCCTACTGATCCCTAACTTATTCCTTGAAAACAGTGCACTTTTGAGACCCTCACTCACTTTAAAGCTATTATGGGAAGTATGCATGTTGAATAAATTCGAGGATTTCAGGACGTTGAGCACGTTTAATCCTGTGTTTAGAGCATAATATCCCTGTTTCCTCGTGCGCCACAGAACGCCATATAATCCTTTCTCATTTTATTGAACACGAAATTTGCTCATTATGTTGTGCTTATTTACCCGGTGCACCCAGTGTTTCAAACTACCTGCAACGTTTGTAGGCGAACAGCGGGGCAAAGAAAGAACAAATTCACGCTCATTCCATCAGCCGCCTCCAAACTTCGCACTCCTGGAAGTTGAGCATAACATTTTTTTCTTAATTAGGTACGTCAATTAGAACGTGCATTAAAAGTTCTTTATCGTGTTTCGGTTAACTTCGACAGGACTCGGGCCGCGGTATGAGCATGTAAATCTCATCTCAATCAGGAACGTCACTCGAAGCTCTCATCTCAGATTTCCTTCGTGCAGTGTTTTAAAGCCTTCACAGCAACTTTATCCCGAAAGAAAACTAAATAAATATAAAGGCCAGCTTATAACGAGCTGTAGTTGAGTTTCCCCAACGCGCGAGTCATATTAAAAGAGAAAATGGCTGACTTTCCAACACTGACTGAAGTACCGCGTTATGAGTCCGCATAATGAGAGTGCAGGGTATGCATAATAATAAAACAGAAAATACCGGCGACTGCATATTTCGGTCCCCTTCAGAAATTGGCGATGGAAGTAATTATGCGTCGGAAACGCGGGGGATAAAAAATAAACAAGAACAAAGATAGAAATAGAAAGCGAGGATGGCAAAGCAGGCTGCACTGAAGTAGTCCTGTAGGCGTTCATTATATATGCCGGAATACGATTGGCGACGGGAGATGTTGACAGCCACGCAACTACACTGAAGAGAGTACGCTTCGCTTAAGCGCGTGGGTTGTTCCGCGCATGCGCAGCGTTTCACAAGTAGTGCATTCACGCAGCGCATAATCAAGAGAGTTCTGCCGCTCTCCACCTGCCGGCGCACGTCGACACGCAACGCCTCCGGGACACGAGCATCCGAAGAGGATGCTCGAAAGAAACCCGGGGAGATCACCATCCCACGAGGGCCCAATAGGATAAAGGAAAAAAGGAAAAAAAGGGAAAGCGTGTCAGCGTCACTTTTAAGCCAACAAGCTGAAAGGAGAAAAAGCAGTCACCGAGTCACGAGCGAACAGAGAACTATACAGCAGGCTGAGAAGCATCACTGATCTGAGCTCCGCGGGCCAAAAAAAAGGAACCAAAACAAAAAAAGAGAAAACACGAAGGACGGACCCAAGACGCCGGTTGCAGGGGAGACTAAGCGGTTCGCGCCGACGCTCGAACATCGAAACTCCATTAGCTCGTTAGGGAGCGAATCCCGAAAGATTAACGCGTCAGAAGGCGAGGCGCCCGAGGGTAGGATGCCTCGGCACGATCGGCTCCGCTCTCTCGCCTCGCTCTCTTCATCCTCCTCGTTCTTGCTCTTTCTCCGCCCTTCTTCTCTCTCTTTCCCTCCTTCAGTCCGTTTGCCGGCGCGACGGCTCTTACCTGTTCTCTCACTGAAGGCACGCATCGAGGATCGTCCCAGCCCACACGTATTTCATCGTCTTGGATTGTTCCATCTGCTTTTCTGTCCTCGAACGTTTCCAGGTCACGTATCATCCTGCCCTTGCCCAAAAGTTCCCCCTCACACCCTTCCCTTTTTTTTTTTACTCCCTCGCTGTCGGCTCTGTCGCTGTTACTCTCTTGATTCGACTCGGGAACGACTGCGCTTCGCGAACATGTATCGCGGTGTCTCGCTGGAAGGTGTTGTACGCTGGCGGCACACCTGTTATCTGACGGACGCTCGGCGTCGAGGGACTCCCGTGACCGGAGCTCGACGCCGCTTGGAAACAAGGGCGCAGCAAGGCGGCTGAGGCGAAGAGGAACCATGCGGCCCAGCAGTGCGCGGCTGGCTAATGCGAGCCCCTCTTAATGCTAATGCGTTCCGGCTCGCCCGCCGCGCACGCTGCTCCACACGTGCAAAGCCTTTGTTTGAGTGTGGCTCTGAAGAGCGGAAAAAGAATAGGAGAGTGTAGGGGGGGGGGGGGGGGGGGGGCAAACGAGAGAGGCACTGACTGTAGCTATATGGCCTCACCAAGCTGCACTGCAATAACCGCACCATGATAACCCTCAGCGAAACAACATCGCTCTCACCCGATTTGTTTGCCGTGCGTTCCTCACTTCGTTGCATGTATTTGTTACTTTTTGTATGTGCGCACTGTTTTGCTTCGCAAAACGCACTCATAGCCATTCTGGTCGTGCTCTTGTGCCGGGCTGTTAAAGTAGTCGTAGCTTTGTTTATCCGCGAGATATGAGTGGTGGGCCACTTTAATCAGCTGTTGTTGTTCGTGAGGACGTTGCAAATATATTTGGCGTGCAAGAGTTTGGTCATGGTCACAGTTTTTGCTTTTGGCGTGAACACAGGAAAGAAATGGCAAAGGGTTTGTTTGTTTGTTTTCCTCGCCTGGGAAAAATATGAGAGCACAAGCTTTTCGTGTCTGAACGCTCACGTTAATACACAAATGCGCCGTGGTGTGCGCAGTGTCTCCTTAATTAATACTGTGTCATATTTAAGGCATTTGTTTTGTACCTGGTGTTACAAAGAACGCGGCCAGGAATTTTATCGGGATAGTTATAGCTCTCACATATTAGCCCTGGTAAGGAAAAATCTTTTTTAGATTTTAGACACAATGCATCAAGTCGTAGCCCGCACAGCAGCGGAGAACTTATTGTTGAAGGCTGATACAGCGCACAGCGAAACACTTCAAAATGACGTAGCGTGACAGCGTTTTGCTTACCGTCCTCTCCTTCACGCTGTTTTAATTTGTTATTGTTTACGCACCAACTACCTGTATTTGCAACCCTTAAAATTAAACGTGACTACACACAGCGTTACATTTCATTTTGTCGAACTCACCGCAGCACGAGCTTCGGAACGGTTGTGTCAGTTAATACACTGCCTGCCTTCACGAATGCATCAACTTATACTGAGCATACAATCAGCGCCTATAGACGCAGCTCAGCATGCAGACCCTGATGCACACAGTGCATCTGCTTGTGAGAGACTGGACTTTCCATCCCTTGATCCGGTATCCCTTAAAATCACTAAACACAAGTCAAAGCGGAGCATTCCTGCCGGTACACTGACATCACTGTGTCGGTATACCGGTAGGAATGCTCATTAGACGTGACGGTGCTTGAGGTGTCCGTGCGTATGGACACCTCAAGCACCATCACACGTAACAACATGTCCGAGGAACCTCCTTGGCGGGCTTCGCAGTGGCGCACCACAAGGACGACCGAACCCCGACCCTCTCTCCTATTCCCCTGAACGCGACAAAGAACCCCCCCCCTTCCCCCCCCCCCCCCCCCCCACCCTACCCCCGCCTCTCAGCCGAAGCCGCCGCCTCCCCTCGGTCCCGTTAATCGGCTTAGCCGGCGACCAGAGCGCGCCCTATTCCCACGCCACAATGAAGCTAACCAGGCGCGAAGGGAAACTTCATCAGGCGCCGCCGGGTCGCGTGCCATTCTTCTGTGCGCCTCGCTCTTACTGATCTATATATGAGTTCTCTTAATTTTTTTCTTTTCCGGTCGTTCCGGCGTAGCTCATTTTCATTTCATCTTCACGTCTCCCGGCGAATCTTTCGTGTCGTGTGGACCTTCCTCAACGTTCCTCATCTCCCGGGATGCACCCTCGCTTATTTACTGACTCCGCGTGAAGACGACTGGGAATGGTCCTGACACTCTCCCATGTTTCGCTCTCGCCCATCGGAGCGCGGAGACAGGGAGACGTTGCCACGTGTGTACGGAGTGAGCGCGAGAGTACACCGGCGCGTGAGCATGCAGTGCTTTTCCGAGGCGTATGCTTCCAAAGAAAGGCCCAGACTTGCGGCGGTTGAATGCGACACTTTATGGCGGCTATGCTATTCACCATTCTCATACAATGCGCGTGCTGCGACTGCACCATAAAAAAAAATAATGGTAGGGTTTTAACGTAGCCAAACCGAGTAAACGCGCGAAAGCAGTTTTAGCTTGACTGGCTCGTGTTTGCTTTGCTGGTTCGTCGGCGCGTCTGGCGACGATATTAGACTGAGGTTAAGCACTGATCGAGGTTAAGCTGATCTCATCTGTTCGCGCTGCAGATGGAAGTTGATGAAGATGGCGGTCATGTGCAATGCACAGCGCGAGAGTATGTCGCAGTTTAACACGAGGTGTTTGCGGCGAAAGCATAGTGCCCTCGTGCAGTAGCCAGCGAAGCCGATCTTTTCACGCCACCGCGGGTTCGAATCCCAATAGCGACACTATTTGTTTATTTATTTATTCCAGGTGAAGGTCAAGGCTTCAGCGATGCAGCTTTGGTCATGAAGTAGAATTTTCACTTTAAAAGGCACCGCATGACCACTCCAACTGCAGAAAGAATGAGAATCGAGTAGTAGAAGACAACGGTAGAAATGTGGTGTCATCGTAACGCTGGCTGTGACGCTTGATACGACGTAACAGAAAATTGCAGCACGCAGTTTAAATAAGTGGCTGTGTAGAAAGAAAGACAGAAATTAAAGGGCTTATAAGTGTTTTATTGTATCAAACTGGTTATCTAAATGATACTGAATATTCCCTGTCATCAACACGATTTTAATATTTAAGTTGGCTAAAAAACATTGGCGCGAGACCTGCAATTTCGTGACGCTAAGGGAAAAAGCTCCAGGCCTCTCTGCCTTTCCTAGTCGTTTTCGTCTTCACACGCTGCATAACTCGGCTATATAATAAGTCTGCTTTTTCAATTAATTCTTGTTTTCACAACTTGTATGTTGCTTACTGGGAGCCTCCCTCCACCGCGGCCACGTTTCACCGCTGTTGTATAAGAACGTCTTAAGAAAATTCAATCTATCCTATTTTCATTTTTGTAGTTAGCTGTTTCTAGCTGTTCAGGAACCAATATATCGCCCAGTTCTAACTAAATCTATTCGGTTGATTGTTTCTTTGTCATTAAACTTTAGTGAAATGATTAACAAAATAAAGAAAGAAAGAGAGAAAGAAAGAAAGGAAGAAGGAAGGAAGGAAGGAAAGAAAGAAGGAAGGAAAGAAAGGAAGAAAGAAAGAGAAAAAGAAAGAAAGAACGGATGAAGGAAAGAAAGAAGGAAAGAAAGAAAGAAAGAAGGAAAGAAAGGAAGGAAGAAAGAAAGAAAGAAGGAAAGAAAGAAAGAAAGAAAGAAAGAAAGAAAGAAAGAAAGAAAGAAAGAAAGAAAGAAAGAAAGAAAGAAAGAAAGAAAGAAAGAAAGAAAGAAAGAAAGAAAGAAAGAAAGAAAGAAAGAAAGAAAGAAAGAAAGAAAGAAAGAAAGAAAGAAAGAAAGAAAGAAAGAAAGAAAGAGAAACAGTCATCATCCTTTGTCGCTTTGTAGCTGGGGCTTCCTCCTTGACCTTCCCGAGTGTATGCCGAAGAGATTACGTTTGCTTTACGTCGACACGCTCGACAGATTATCCTGTCATCGGCGTTGCCCCCAGGGGATTGGGGAATGTTCGGGGAGTATTCGCAAGCCGAAGTCTCCTTTGTTTCAGCCTCCGATAATCCGATCTCGAACAAAAAGTAATCCGCACCAGACTGCGGCTCTCGCCCTTTAAAAGGGACTCCGCAGATTGTTTGCATAATCCCTGCCTTCAACAGGAATCAAGTGACTAGACACAATGGCGGTGCAGGGAACCATCCGGTCCAAGAGATCAGTTCCCGACACACGGCACACAATGTGTCCGAACTTTGCTTTGCGCCATGTTTCACTTTTATGAAGGCGAACTCTATGGTTGTGGGTGCTTTTCAGTACCCTGTTCTGAGATGAGCGAACTTTTGGCTTAACAATGCTTTCTTGTTACAAGTCTACATTTCCTGCAAAGGCAACCTCTGTGTTGCTTTTTAATATTTGTTCTTTTTATTAAAAACCGAGGAACCTTTGTCTTGCTGTGCTAAAATACTTCAGAAGTCTATAGAAAAAAAATATCTGCCTCTCCCGTAACCGAGAGTAGAGTAAGCATGAAATGCTCACAGGCATAACACATTGGTTGTAGATGGTACTAGTCAAAATCTTGAAATGGGTCTAGTGTTCACCACACCACACTCTTCTTGTTGCGTCGAAGCGATCGCCTGCAATAGTGCGGGCTTAGGTAAGCAGCCGCGAACCGTGGCGGCCTTGTCGCTTTCGGGAGTGGCCGCATAATCATGGGGTTGTCGGATGGGGCGAGCAGTCTTCTGCTGTGGCGTATCACTCGCAAAGCGATCGCTCTTCGCAAGACGCTTCCTACCTCTCCTTTCATCAGGCTCCATTGCTCGGCTTAAGCAGCTGTTTCGGTGGCGGCATTGAAATGCAGGACGATGCAGAAGCGTACGTGGACACGACGAGACGCAGGCCTCACAAGAATGTATATGCAGCGCGTTCGACTACTCCGCGAGCGTGTATACATCTGCCTGCCAAAGGGGGAAACGTCATGAGCTGAAGGTCCAGCGGCCGGTCTTTTACATGCGTTAGTGTAGGATTGCGGCGCCATCCTTGGGGACGGCGCGGAAGCAGTTTTTCCGCCCAAAGCCCTTCTCGCCCTGGAGCTCCCCTCTTGCTCTAAGCGGCCCTCTCTCAAAGCCCCTAACAGATCACGTATGAGTCTCGTTAAATCTCGTACGGTGCCCGGATGCTCTCGTTTCAGCTCCCGGATGTGTGGAATTCAGTGCCCGGATGAGTGAAATTCAGTGCCCGGATGTTGGCTCTCGGTCTCGGCGGGACGTCACCACACTGCCGACAACGGGAGCTAAAAGCATTTCATGCTTAAAAAACTGACTGGTGAACTGGAGAATACGAAAGTTTTCCCAATTCACGTTAACTTCTTTGTAAAAGGGTTTCTGCGTGATTTGCTAGCGTTGACAAAACGTTGCTTCGGCAATGAGCTGGGTATTGAGGTACTGCCGTCGGCAGCAAAGAACACTACATTTGCGGTGACGAGGCCGATCAGTACCACTGTGCAAAATCCGGCTACTTAAGTATGCTCCGCCATGTCTCAAACACTCTTTTTCGTGCATAATTCTGTTTTCTCTGAAGGAATAAACGGCCAGGCATGAGTTCTTTGAGCTTGTGTTCTGTAGTTTCCTCTGCGCTTACGTATGTTTTTTATGGAAACGACTGAACAGCGCTTACGGGCGGGACGGAAGAAGAGAACGCAGACGCATGCGCTGACTGCACCAACCAGCTAGACTAAGCCCTCTTCTTGCATACGTTTTATATAGGCGCTTCCCCTTTCGAGTGTGTCATCATCCTCAACATCGTAATTATTATCATCATCATCACGTTCAGCCCGATTACCACCGAGTCCCCGACCAAGGCCTCCTCCACTGATATTCAATTATCCCTATCGTTTGCAGTCATGACCATCCATAATCCGAATGGATATCCTCACCACCTCATTTGACTTTTGTTCAAAGGAAAATTCTCTTTTGCTACTTCGCGTGTAACGCATAGAGCAAAGTGCGAAACATTTTCATCCGAGACAATTTTCGGGCGGCCCTCCAAAAAAGCGAAAGAGCCGGATGCAGGTATATCCACACTGCGGTGTCCAGTCGCATCCAGGTTATAACAGTGCTGGACTTCATGAACAGCAGCAGCTTCACCGTACCTGATCTTAGTTGCGTGGTGTATGCAACAGGATGCTTTTTTTCGGTCTTGAGGGATCCGGGTAACTGTGATCAGAGCTAAAGATCATTTTCATTCAAATGAAAAAATTTGTCGCCTTCAGTGGCCATTTCAAGCCCAACTTTTTCACGCCATTTTGAGTGCATTCGTGTGAAGCCTACTAAGATAACGTCCTTTTCTCTCGTGCAGACGGTTGCCGGATGGTGGCGGCGAGTCGCTGGAGATGCCGACCATCAAGGCCCTCAAAAACCTGCCACCACCAGACCTCGTCAAGTGAGTACACGCTGACGAAATATGTGTGGCTGCGCGTGCGAATGTGTCCGTGTTTACGCATGTGTGTGGTTACGCTTGCGTGCGTTCGCACAGTTTTTTTTTTTTTCGATGGCGCAATAGCTAGTTACTGAGGCCGTACGTCTCATGACAAACCATGTGGCGTGCGTAAGATCCTTACGGTGCTGACAGGGAATTTCTTCCTGCACGGTAAGAGCAGGTTTCCTAAGATTAAACTGACGGCAGGCTAAGCAAACCACGACGTTTCGGACTTTCATGAGGGGTCTAGGCCAATAGCTTCGAATCAGACCAAATTATTCAAAACGGCTCTGGGACAAGACGAAACGCTCGCAGTTCAGACATTCGTAAAGCAAAGGAAAGGGGTGAACTTTATCAGGCCAGGAAACGGCGTGTATTTATGACACAACAGCCAGTATTGCTACGCCTCAAAACTAACGACTGTTCAGCGAGGAGTGACTACTGAAAGCTAGGGATAAATATAGCATTTTTTGAAGCGTCTCGCGACCCGTGGAACCCTGCAGCGGAAACGGGAGGGCTAAGCAAAGGAACTTAATGGAGCTCTTCATAGCGGCCTGAGGAGACACATCTCTTGTGCGTCAGACAGCTCTACATTGCGAAATAATACAGCAAGACACGGAGCAAAGCATCGATGAAGAAGTCCAGAGACGCCCTAAATACGACGAGAGAGCGCCGGAGTGGCGCGGTGTTTATCATGCACTCGCGACGTGTATGGAAACTGGGTCTCTCCAGATCTGCCCAGCGAAAGAACCCAGCACAGAATACAGACCGGAATAAATGTACATAAAAAAGAGGGAAAAAAGAGACGAGAATAGAGAGAAAATATTCGTTCCAATACAGAATATTGGAACGAGCCGCCCGTAAACTCGATTTAAAGCCCCCCCCCCCCCCCCCCCCCCCCCCCCCCGCCGCTCTAAGCAGGCGCTCCGGATTGCGGCATCCTACGTCCGACGGCGATACGCAGCCTTTTCTCATTCGGAAACGGCCGGCGGTCGCAAAGATCAGGGAGAAAAGGACAAGGGATGGGAGAGGGAGGGCGGGTTGCGTAGGGGTAGGCTTGGTGATAGAGCTAGGGAGGACGGGGATCGGCTTCATCATCATTCCCCGGCCGACGGACGCAGAAGGGAGCAGCTAGTCGCCCTCGCAACCACAGCAAGGACGGCGGAGGATCCGACGGGAAGGAAAGGAGGAGCGGGATAGGGAGGAAGGGAAGACCCGTGGCCGCCGTCCCGCCCGCGCGCAGCGCTCTCTCAATAACCCGCGACATAATCTCCCGGCGGCCATCGATTTATCGACACACATTCGAGCTCGCAAAATGGGGACACACATCAAAGCGATGACATCAGGACAGGAGCGGGAAAAGGGAGCGAGCGCTGCTCGCGGGGAGGGAAAGAGGGAATGGGGCCACGCTGCTCCCCACTGCCCTTTCCGCCCCCCCGGACCCCTGTGGTGCCGCCCTTTCCTTTGCTCGCTCGTGCCCGACCTCCCGTTTTTGGACACGGTCCAACGTCGCTGTCTGCCCGCTCGGCTCCATCCCGCTGGCTGGGAAGGCACCACCAGAGCAGGGAATGAGGTGCCAATGCGGCAGTTTGCCGCTGCGTTTCCCTATAGCTGCTGTCTTTCCTTAACCTTCTAAGTTGTTGGTGCGCTCGAACGATGCTATGTCTCCTTCTTGAAGGTCATACGCCTTATCATGAACGTCTGATGCACTGCATGGGCTGTGCGCACCCAGTGGCGAGATTTGGAAACAGAAAGAGAACTGTGTCTTTCTTCCACTTAGTACAGCCAGCTTTAATTCATGTTGCACATTTAGCTTAAGCCTGAGCCGAAAAAAAAATTGCGTCGGAATAGCGAAGCGACTTCCCGATCTCATTGCTGGTACTCGTCCGAAATGCTAAATGAGTAATTACAAATGGATACAGAGATTTTTGGCAGGTTTGCAAAAATAAAACGTTGTGCACCAAAAATTGTTTTGCACTATGGAAAGCGAGGTTCACAGCCTCTGTTCTAAGTCTTGTTTTTTTTTCTCTCTTTTTTTTCAATTATTTTAAAATAGTTGTGTTACGGTGTTATAACTTGCCAAGCCATTGCAAGGCACGCCACTAAAAATCTTGTTGGGAGGAGAGAAAAGCTTACGTTACCTTCGAACGCATCCTGCGATGCCTTGGCGGCATTCTGATCATTTGCTTTTTGGCTGAACATGCTGGTTCCTGCCAAAAGCCTGCTTAGTTTTGGCACGCCCAGCTTCATTCAAATGTTTAAAGCGTGTCTTACGTTTGGCTTTGAGGGATTGCGGACGGTGTTTCATTGATCTACAATGTGGCGGGAGGCGTTCTATAGAACCTGCGGTGTAGCTGTAATGGCGACTCGAACGGGACGGACTGCGGTCCCGCTTCGGTCTCATCAGAAACACGATTAGCCGGCTTCTTATTTCCATCTTGCCGAATCGCCACCTGGCTGTTACAGACCATATGAAAGGGTCAGTCGACGAGGCATTAAATGACCAAATAGTTGACAAAGTGAAATAAACGTGCGAACACGATATCCTTGTCTATATTATTAGCTGCTTCACTGATATTCTAAACGCACATCCGCCACGCTGTTTCTCTTTGCGTTGTAGAAGCCAGGAAATAACAAAAAATGCTTTTTAGTTTGGTTTATTGGGGTTTAACGTCTCAAAGCGACTCAGGCTATGAGGGACGCCGCAGTGAAGGGCTCCGGAAATTTCGACCACCTGGGGTTCTTTAACGTGCACTGACATTGCACAGTAAACGGGCCTCTAGGTCGAAATTCGACGGGCGCAGCCAGGATCGAACCCGAGCCTTTCGGGTCAGCAGCTGAGCACCATAACCACTGAGCCACCACGGCGGCTGAAATAACGAGAGAAAGAAGTGAACAGCTTTTCTCAGCGTAAACTTCCAACGCGGTCAAGCCTGGCTGGATCATAAACATTCTTAACTGCATGCTCGTGGTAACAGGCGTGAAAACTTGCAAAGCTCTCTGCCACTTTGCGCCACATCTACCGCCGTTATTGGATTCATACTGTGAGGGTTCAAATACTCTAAAAAACAAAGCTTGTATTGAAATCGCAATTTCAGTTTCATTCACAGTTCAGGCCTGCTGTTCTTCAGAGTAAGAACTGGCCAACCCCAATTTCTTGGTGTAGAGTCATTAGAATACAGGGAATGGCAAGAAATTAGCCCCAAAGACGATGGTGAACACATGTGGGAGTCTGTATATGTTCGTTACACACATACGAAACGCGAAACACACGTACGCGCACGAAATAACTTTCTTCTAATTCTTATGCGCATAATACTTTGCATCACACACGCTCCATATGAAATACACCTGCTATTATATCAATGTACGCGTACGCACGAGAAACGATGCTGTTTGCAGTCACACAGATACGTAGCCACGCCATGAATGATAAACACATCGCGTCTGTGCCACGTAACGCCACCATTACTTTTTTTCTATTTTCGCTTTTCCATTGCTGATTCGCAGTGCCCTTCTCGTTTTTTCGTACACATGCTGCCCACGCAGAAACAAAACGAATCGATTCCAATAATCGCTCGCCGGCATCTCATATTTCGTTCGGCGACATTAAGCTCACGTTTTTAGTTTCGTTTCTTTCTTTATTTCCTGACACAGGTTAATAGCGTAATTTTCTAGTCCGGCTAATATATTCGCTAGTGGCAGCACCCTACGGATAGCTCTTCGGCTCCCCCGACCGACGACCTCGCCGCCACTCTGCAGCGCAGACCCCCGGTCGCCAGGCGCCACGCGCATCTCCCGCGGCACAGCTTCGCGTCTGCACGGGGCCGGCCGCTCTCACTTCCGCCTCTCAAAGCGGTCCATTTCCGGTTCGGCCTCGAAGCCCCCTCTCCCTCCCTCTCTACCCTCTCCATCAGTTACAAGCGCCTGGACGCAGTTCCCACTCGCGAGCAGTGGTACGTGTGTTGGGTGGGTCGCCACGGCGACTGTGTGTATACATACAGGGTACGAGAGGATGGGGAGCGCCACGCCGGGTGTCGACGTCCTCAATCGACGCCTTCTCTTCCGACAGAGGGGATCGGATATTGCTGAGTGTGCCACCGCCGGTCTTCCTCTGTGTTGTTGCTCTAAATATTCCCCCCTCTTTCCTCTCTTCTCGAGCGGCGCGTAGCAATGTCTCTCGACGGCAGAGTGCTTGCAGCATTCTTGTATAGCCTCGCTGAGGACGGGAATGGCGTTGCTATCATTCTGGTATCTAGTCACCCCGCACTGACTCAGACAGCTGGAGTATGGCTTGGTAGGATCGTTTCTCTAATCGCTTTCGGCCCGAAACAGCATTCTTGTTGTTTCAAGTTGGGTTTCAGTGCTCTTCCATTCGTATTCTCCAAGTAAAATCATAGCGAGAGACAAGAGAGAGGAACGAAGATTTAAAGCAATAAATGGTAAAGAGTTCGGCTGGAGAAACGAGTTTTTCGACAACTACGTGACACAGAGGAAACGGAAGGGGAACGAGGATTGAGAGGAGCAGGTAGAAAGGAAAGACGAGAGATAGGAACGTTAGAATGCAATGACCAGCATGCGTTGTTCGCAGTGTAATGGACACTTCCACAACACATTAGCTAGCAGACGTGTCAGACAAATCCGTGGCATGGTCTTCAGACGTGTCTCGCATAAAAAAAAAAGAGTATTCGCACTGGTCTGTAACGACTTTCGTCCAGGTGCACAAAAGAAGGGCAGGAGTCTATTCATTCAAAATTATCTTGAAGCGCTCCCCTTTCATTCGCATAGTGGCAGCACTCGAGAAAGGTATTAAAAGATTTTCGAGGTCTATTGCAGAGAGAACTGCTACGGTTGCTTTCCCAATCTTCCAGAGAAAACTCTTTGTATATGCGACGACAAGCTGAGATACGGTTTCTTGGCGTCGTCGGCCTTCAGACAGGGTTCGAAACTGCGAACCTGCGTCCAGACTGGAAACGCAATTCTTCTCAATGACTCGAGTCATCCGGGCCCAGTTATAAGGTGTCGTATATAGAGTGGGTTTGCACAAGCCTGCAGCGTCATTTCTGATTAATGTGAATTAAGTTACCACAAACATGAGTCAGCAAAGTTGGCCCTTTTCTGTGGTGTTCTTTGATAGAGCTTCACTTAACCATACGTGCTTTGCCCGCTGCGCGAAGCGGGCTGGTGAAAGAGCTGAAGAAGGCGAAAAATGCCACAACTGGGCCTAGTTAGTTGTACATAATACGTGCACAGCGTTATACACTGTCCTGACGAACACAAAAGGAATGACAAAAGCGCGAAGTGACAACCTCTTTCGTGATGAAGGTTTCCTTTTTTATACGGAAACGACACGCGTTGCCCTGTTAGAACCAAAGTGCGAATTGTAAAAACTGAGAATAATAAAAGATAAAGGAATGGAAGAAAGACGATAGAAACCCGACCCAAAGAAACCTAAAGAAACTGGAAAACATCCGTTACACGTGGTGGACGACGTCTTGGCCGGTCGTCAACACAGGTACTTGGCCAGGTGCTCCCGTTTTACTTCTCGCCTAACCAATCCTGTGCGCAAATGCTTTCTGTTTGCATCCGTCAAGGCCCAGCAAGCGTGACACATTCGCGTATGGTCAAGGAGCTATACGCAGTTCGTGCACTGAACGCCAAAGTTATGTCAAATGTAGCTGTATGACACAAGGTTACGTTCATCTCACCGGGCCATGCAAGAAATTTACGGCCGCTGAATTTGTACCAGTCGCCATTTTGAAAAAAAAAAGAAAAAAAAAACTCAGAGAACGGTTACCAGCGTTTAACGCGAGATTTAGCGGCAGGAGAAGCAGGAGGAGAAGAAGGAAAGGCAGGTAGGTTAACCGAAAGAATACATCAGTTTGCAACCCAGCACGGGTGAGAGGGGCGAAGGGATGAGTGGTAGTACGTGTCCGTTATCCTACTACGTATTACGCTCTTCATCGACGTATCTTGTTTGTTGAGTTAAATTAGACAAAAAAAAAATATCTTGCTTGTATGCTATCTAGTTCGCAAGCGGGCATATATATTTACGAGAATCTAGAGGAAGCGAAATAAGGGACGATGCTAAAACTTTATTTTTGTTGCTTGCAGTTTTCTTACATTATTTCATGCAGAAGATTCACGCGAGATAACGGTATGACCAGCTAACGAACTTCCTGTAGTCTGCAGCGCCACGCTGCTGAAGACGACGTTGAACCCATGGCAGTATACTTTATCATATATTTGTGGAGAGTGAGTGTTCTGCAATAACATTACCTCGTTCTCACAATTCATGCATTGAGAAAGCAGTGGTCTGGCTGAGTCGGTTGTTCATGTGGAAACAGATAGGCGGAAGCACTCTGCGTCCGCCTTATTTTGTCGTATTTTGGTCTGCTCATTCTCTTGTGTTATCGTGTATCAACGACTCTCTTTTTCGCCTCTTAAATGGCACTGTGCGGTCGGGTTTTCCGTGGAGTCGACTGAACCAATGTTCTTCACTTCAATATTCATTAAATTCATGCAAAGTAAATGATGCAGCGTTATAACCCCGACAAGATTAACAAAAAAAAAAGCTTCCGGTGGTAGGAGTAGCCATCTAAAGTGCGTGCACAGCGGGTGACGCCGCGCTTTTCATTCGAGAGAACTGCCCGGACGGAAAGACAGCCGCGCGACCTCCTCTCCCTCTTCCTAGCCCACTCGCTCTCTTCCGCCGACCATTCATCTCGGTGACGCCCGTACAGAGCCCCGCAACCGCACGCGACGCGGTCTCGCAGGTTCTTCACGGCCAGGGGCTTAG
This sequence comes from Amblyomma mixtum, assembly GCF_055824585.1. Taxonomy (NCBI): domain Eukaryota; kingdom Metazoa; phylum Arthropoda; class Arachnida; order Ixodida; family Ixodidae; genus Amblyomma; species Amblyomma mixtum. Next base: position 245,194,028 of record NC_143012.1, read on the forward strand.
CGCCTTCACGCCGCTCCTGCCCTCCCGAACTCCCCCGTGCTTGATCCCTGGCTCCCGAAATCCCTTCCCCATATTCCACTCGCCGCCGCTGCCAGGTCCCTTCCAACGCACCTCCGCTTTCTGTGTCCCGGAACGCAGGCTACAAAAAACGGGAACAAAAAAAAAATGAGTAGCATGACGTGTAGACGTTTAAGCTCACATCCACATTCCGTTCTCCTTCACCTCCCGTCCCCAAGGCAGCCTGTACATGTACGCAGTCTTTAGCGTGCAGCGCCCGAGTCCGAAGCGAGCAATCTTTCCCTCTCCGCTTCTTTATTTAGTTTCTCTTTTAATTTTTCTTACTTTATTTTTGTTTGTTTTTTCTTTCCTTTTCTTTCAGTGCCCTCTCAGCGTAACGTTGTTTCTGACGGCCCGGGACTTGAGGTCAGCGTTTTGCGGTCGTCGCTGGGCTCCACGCCGTCTCTAACGTCGTTCGAGGGCATTGCGGAGCTTCATCCAACATAAAACATGGATTTAAAAAGAGAGGAACAGGGGGGGGGGGGGGGGGGGGGGGGGGGGGCATGTCGGACGGCGCGGTGAAGGGGAATAGGAAGGGGAATATCGGAGTGCTTTTCAGGAAAGGATTAAAGGGGATTATAGGACATACTCCTCCTCTTTCCCTCCTCGCGGGCCCCATATAGAACCGTCCCACGAGATTAAGGAGGGAGCAACGCTTGCCACCACCACCACCACCGCTACTCCTCTCCCCCTTTCCAGCGCTCCCCGACCGCTTCGGACTGTGCCCCTCCAGCGGGTTTGAATGTATCCAACCCCTATGTCAGCGACCAGTGTGTACGAGGCGGGCACAGTGACATTAAGCAACACAAATAAAACAAAAAAAGGAAGCAGCCAGAAAGGTGGTCGAGGGGTGCGAGGAAGGGGGAAAGGTAACAACCCCTCGCGTATATAAGACAACCGTGAATACGGGTTCGCCCTTCGCATCGAGCGGCCCCAAAGCGGCACGCCGTTCTTACGTAATAACACGGTCACGCACCGCCTTCGCCCGGCCCTCCTCTGTCGAAAGGCGCCCATAAAATCCTCAAGTCACGTTGATTCCCTTAACTGTCGGTCGTATCTCTTCCCCCTCTTTTTCACTTTTTTTTTTCTCCTCCTTTTCGCAACAGGATTGACTACTGGAGTCTGCGCCGCTTTTAGCTCCCTGGCGCGAATCTTCGCTTCCTAGTGCGAGGCGCTCGAAGTGATCGTCATTTATGAATGACGTTTTCTGCGAGCGATGGAAGAGCGTCGGCGACCGCATTCGGGCTCGTATATTCTCTCTCGGGCTGCGTCGAAGAAGTCGCACTCGCGGCGCGAGTTTGCGAGCTGTTAGTGGCGATAAACGACTGAGTAAAAATTGATGCCACAAAGCGCCGCTGTTAGCGCGTAAATGTAACGAAAAGGGAAAATAAACAGTCTTTCGAATGGAGGCGGTGGAATATATATATGAGACACGAATGTTGCTTTTCTATTACATACTCAGAATGCGGTGCTCAGCTCCTTGGTAAGTGCTCAGAGGGAACGAGGAATTATTTCATTCATCACAGATGCAAGCGCTACTCTGCAGACTCCTGTTCCAGTGCCTTTCGAGTGAAGTGGGTCAGACGGGAGGTAAATGCATTTTGGCATCCGTACATTCACAACAAGTAGAATATTTATACATGTTTCCTGCTTCTTTGATGGATTTTCACGATCCTTTATTCATTTCATTTCTTGATGGCTGGTGTATCCGCTGTTGAGCGGAAACTTGAGCTTGGCTGTGCGACGCAAAACATACAGAGGCAAAGAACACGGATTACATGAACTAGCGCCGACAAGTGGCTATTTTTATTCATTCATCCACGCGCGAATATATAGGATGCCATCATCACGTCGCAACACAGAGGCAGTAGTATCCAAATTTTCTTGCTTCTGCAGGATGTTGAGCATGACGTTCCTTTTTTTTTTAAAGCCAGCCACTGGGATGCGTCATATACTCTAATCAACCTTGTTTCACTGAGCAAATTAGGCACAATATAGTATTCGTTGTATTGCTGCCGACGCTTCTAGCGTTATCCAGCCTCATACAGGCATATGCTTGGTCGATTTTCATTGTTCTTACAGCATAATCTGCACGGGAGATCAGATAGGCTCGCAAAGTGAGCGATACCTATAACGCGGGCGTAACACTGTCCAGTCAGTTAGTAATAGCAGGCTAGTGAGGTCTGCATTAAAATGTTGTAGAAATGACTTTAAAGTTAGGGTTTAATTTAAAAAGATTAGTCTTTCTATATTAACGCTGAGTTTGATGACAGTAAGACTGGGCTCTGCTCTACACATCCTGTCTGTACTGATTGACCAAGTAGGCCTTACCATAATACTGCGGCTATGCCCTCCAAGTTCATGAGGTACCATCACATAATGCATACATACATACATACATACATACATGCATACATACATACGCACGCACGCACGTACACATACATACATACATACATACATACATACATACATACATACATACATACATACATACATACATACATACATACATACATACATACATACATACATACATACATACATACATACATACATACATACATACATAAATACATACATACATACATACATACATACATACATACATACATACATACATACATACATACATACATACATACATACATACATACATACATACACACATGCATGCATGCATGCATGCATGCATGAACATACTACTGCTACGTTCATGAGGTCGTAGAAGTGCGTAGAAGTTGATGTAGAGGGCGCTTGCTCATGTGGTAGCTTTCGATTAATGCAACAAGAATAACAGCTTCATCGTTAAAAACTGACGCATATATCGTACGCAGTGAAGCAAAACGGGGAGAGAAAAAATTGACACAAAATACACTGTACAAGAAATAACTTGTACCAGCTTATGATTGCATAATATCCTCACGATATGGCCAAACAAACTCCTTGGAAACATTCTAGCTTTTTCCTAGCGGGAGCCGCATCTGCGCCAGCTCCGCAAAGCCGTGGCCGCAACCGCGTATACACGCAGGCAGTTGCCAGCGGGTAGGATGCGCGGCTGATGCCGTCGAACGCTTAGAAAAGCTTCGCGGATGCTCAATCACATCACATCCTATTAGCACATTATCGCTATTATAACATCCTACAAGAGGATGTAATAATAGCGTCGAAACATAACGCTTGATCGCCGTCCTCCATCGGCGACGGCGCCCAGTACGGCCCCGTCGGTCTGTTTACTGACAACGCTCGGTACGTGCATAAGCACGACAACGAAACTAGATGCTATATGTAAGCATGCATTCCTGATGTGGGGTAGTACAAGAGTGGGAAAGACTAGGACGGAATATTTTTATTATTTAAAAGACGCTGCATTCAAGGCATGTACTGTCTTTCATCGCACCCTCTACCTTTTTAATACGTGGGCGCATTTCGGATCTCAGGAGTACTCTTAGAAGAGTCACCTACGCATTTTTTTTTACTCAGTTATTGCACTTAAGCAACCGAAGTACACTTAGTAGACAAAAATAGCCAGTGCTGCATCAAGGAACCCATTTTAATGCAGTAAACATAGATAAAAAAAAACCTAATACACTATGATTAATGCACTTGGGACAAACCCGTTGAACAATGCATGACGAGCTCGGCCCAGGTTACTCGCCAAAGTGAGCACTCCATTGGGTCAGGTGCTCTTCCGGTGCGGCTGAAGGCTTCATGCATACGTTCTTTTCGTAAGGCTTCCGGCATGTTGGAAAAGGCTTCGCCGTTGTCCTGACACGCGCCGCTTCATAGCGAGAGCTTTTCTGCTGCTTCCTGCCTCCGGCGTCGCCGCCCCCCCCCCCCCCCCCCCCCCTCTTTATATATGGTATCCACCCTATACTTAGCTCGCGTATAAGCATTATGAACGTCGCATACCTACTGCTGCTGCAGCACTTTTTCCTTGTTTTTGTTTTCTTTGGGCATCGTTGCGCTGCTGGTATTACTCGGTGGACGTAGTAAATACCTGAAGCTCACAACCTCCGCGTGCTTACTTCCTGTTTGCTCTCTTCTTAGCTGCCGCTTACTTGACGTCCGCCGCTTCCTGTTCGCCGGAAGTGAGCTCGAGCAAAGTTTTCGACTCTCAGCTCACGGGCAGCTCAGCCTCGAGAAAACGAGCAAGAAGCGACGTGTAGCGCAGGAAGTGCGCCCCAGCGTCCCCACTGTCGAAGATGTTCGTTAAAGAAAACGTCGGCTACCAGTTCAAGCAGGACCCAGAGATGTGATTCCCGGGTAAAGTTTAAAAAACAAATGACAGGGCCTTAACGTAGTTAAACCCAGCAGACGTTCGAAATCATGTGTTTAGCCTGACTGGCTCGTGGTCTTGCTTTGCTGGGTCGTCGGCACGTCTGGTGGCGATGTTAGACTCAGGTTAAGCTCTCATCGAGGTTAAACTGATCTGATCTCCTCGGGCCGCAGATGGAAGTTCATGAAGACGACGATGTGCAATGCACAGCGCGAAAGTGTGGTGCAGGTTAACACGAGGCTGCGGCGACAGCGTAGGCCTTTTTTTTTTTAACCTCACACGTCGACCTTACCTGGCAAAACATGGTTTCGGGGAAAGGGGACTTTTGGTGCTGTGTTCAGTGAACTATGGCTTGTGTCAGCAGATTTTTGCCTACAGTGGAACGTTCTCAGCTTCCACGTCAGCTTTTAGTGCTCATGGCACTGTTTAGCCCGTGGAAGAGCCGCATGACAGTCACGTTCATCGAAGCCTCTGTTCAGAGATCAGTGTGCGATGATGAGGGGAGTGCACGCTGCGCAGTATCGACCTCCTGACTGGCTCACTTTCCTCTATGCATATATGTGTCTCCCGGAATTTGGATCTGCGGGCAAAGTGAAAGCAGGATGCTGGTGTGATTGCGTATGACTGGTTGCGGGATGCGACCTGGTTAAGTCGATCTTGCAGCCTCTCAGGGTTGGTGTACTTCCATGTACTAAAGAAGAAAAAAACTGCCGTGATAGCATAGTGCTCTCGTGCAATGAACAAACGCATGTTGATGACATCCTAGTCGAAATAAAGAGGAAGAAATGGCTTTCGGGAGGGCATGTAATGCGAAGGCAAGATAACCGCCGGTCCTTAAGGGTAAAGGAGTGGATTCCAAGAAAAGGCAAGCGTAGCAGGGGGCGGCAGAAAGTTAGGTGAGCGGATGAGATTAAGAAGTTCGCGGGGATACAGTGGCCGCAACTGGCAAAGGACAAGGTTAATTGGAGAGACATATGAGAGGCCATTTCCCTGGAGTGGGCGTAGTCAGGCTGATGATGATGATGATGATGCAGTGGCCAGCGAAGCCAATCTGTTCGCTGCGCCGAGAGTTGGAAGCCCAGTCGCGGCAATACTTTTTTTTATTTATTTATTAAAGGTGAAGGCTTCAGTGGCGGCCCGGCTTTCACAGCTTTGGTCATGAAGTAGAGCTTTCGCTCTGAAAAGTGTAAGGTGGCACTTTTAGGTTGTCGCTCATGAATTTCTGGCGTATCAATTCAGATTTTCTCTTTCTTTCCTTGCCTATCGCTGGTAGCCACGTCAGGATGAGACGTACAGTCTTTGTCAAAAGTTTAGAGCCCAGGGGATTTGCTTCTAAGCCTCGCAGTGGGACTCCTGTAACATTCGTGGTAGTCCTACCTATTGGAGGAGGCAGAACCAGAAATCTTCTTACCTTCAGCAAATTTGGAGCGCTGGAGATGCATTACGACCAGACAGTGTGCTTCAGAAGCAAACCCCCTGGGCCCAAACTTCTGACAAAGGCTGTACATTGTGACGTAAGCTTAATAGCTAGAAAGCAATGTTATTCGCTGGCTGCGATGTCGAATTCGGGGCTTATCAAGAGGGAAAAAATTTAATCATGAAAAGAATTTTTCTGGCTTACGCCTCCAGTACTACATAAGGAGTAAGGTCGAGGCAGGACCTAGGCAATGGCCACAAATTGAATTTCGTTGTTGTTTGAATACCAAGCGAATATAAAACTGTTTACTGCGAGTCTAGAACCTGCTGCAATTCGGTTGGTATAGCTGACCTACCGAGCGTTTGTATTGACTGTGGCCTGTCGTACGCTCTAAGCACGAATAATTCTATATGGGAGTATGGGAGCAAAAAGAGAATTCTGGAAAGTGCTCAACCCGTTTTAACCCGTACTATATTTGACCCGCACCCTAGAATAAAGTTAAACGAGATTGCTCACCAAGACTGCAAGCAACGCTCATTGTTTGGAAGCACCGAAATCAGATATCTCACCGCGAAATTGTGAGACCGTTCCACATCAAAAAATTGGGAGAGCAATGTGTCAATGGGCCTTCGGTTGTACTGCATGAGAAAGAATTCACGTATCTTTGCCGAAATATCACTTGAGAGCTGTCATAATCCTATGAACTCATTTTCATGTTTGTTTGTTTGTTTTTTGTAACACCTGGGTATGCGCAGTGTAACGTGTTTCTTTCCTTAGACGCCTTTCTTCCTAATAAAGTTTCAGTTGCGAGTCAGCGCTCGTCGTGTCTTCTCTTCCTTTGTCCTTAATGTTTTTTCGCGCTGTTAACCACCCAAGCATGTCAACCAACCAACTAGCCCAGCTTGCAATTCTTATAACATAATTTGCTAGGCTTCAGTAGACGCTCGGATCTCTGAGGTCATCGTTAGGTGTTCATGTCGCACAACACTGCGATCGTGAGGTCACCAAGCGGCGCCATATGTCAGAACTGGTGCCGCCCATGGGCTTAGTTTTTAGAATAGTGATGCGACGGATATCCGGCAGCATAGGCACTCGACACAACACCATTTACAGACTCAGCTGTTTCAAATGCACGACTCTACATATGCGTTGAGAAAATGACGCGATAAAGGCCAAAATGCTTGATTTAGGGAGAAAATCGACTGCCCAAGCATTAGTACAGGCTTTCCAAAGACACGAAATCTTCAGGCTTTGTTGCATTCTTTATGTGCGAGAAACGAGGTCACTAACTGGGTTGCCAAGACCCTATACTTCTGCTTGTTTCCAAACGAATGAAAGTGTGAAATTCTGATGACGCGGAGCAGCCAGACTGAGAACTGCACTTAGTCAACACTGCAATATTCTTGCTGCGTGACGTTCACTTTTTTTTAATCAGGTGGAGGAATCGTTAAACTAATTGTGCGCATACTAGCTATCCTCTTCACTTTCGTTACGCAGTCGGTAATTAATGTTTTTTAAGCTTCTATGTTATTTCCACGACATTCACCAAAAAGAGAGGCTTGTTTCAGTACGTCTTCACAACAAACGGAAACAAATAGCCGGCAGCGACAATGGCCATGTGAGTGCCCATGTTCCAGTGCTAAACAAATCAAGACCCCAATGAGAATGGCTAGCAACCACACTAAGACCACGCAGAAAAATCGTCGCTCATCTTGTACACAGCGTTCGCTACGGCGTCGTAATAAAAACGCATAGCAGTGATTGAACATCACAGACTCCGCACGCCACGGCTCTACCCGAAAGGCCAAGGTTTCATCAACGCAGCAGTTAAGCTTACAACTACGCTTGTACTTTCACTGAAAGTTGCCCTGTACCACACGAACCTCCTAAAAATCGGCATTCACCGTGACCCACAGAGCGTGACACACAAAACAACAGAGAATAGTCGAGATCGTGTTGACGGCATTCTGTCCCAACGTGGGCGAATCTTTCTGGAGCGAAAAGAATGGGAGAACTCTGAACGTGTCGCCCTCTGTCGAGCCACGGAAGTATACACTCTGCCATCCCGAGTATCCCCCTTCCCAACTGTCCCCTTCCTCCGACCCTTGTTGCCGCGAACGCCCCATCAACCTCCCCCCTCCCCTTGGCTTCGCCGCCCTGTTTTCCTTTTTTCCCGTGTCCGGAACATCCCCATCCATAGATCCTTATCGCATTCATACCACGGGGTCTCTATGCATAAATGGATGAACGGCGGCGGCCACCTCTCTTCGCAGCGCCGTTCGCTCTCGATGCGCTCCTCGCTTCCCTCATTTTCTCCCCCCTCCCTCCCTATTTCCCCAAAAGCAGCATAGCGCTGTCATTCGGAGCCGCTTTTTAATCTCTCACTCTCTTTCCCGCCTTTTCCCTTCGCTGTTTTTGGCTGATCTGGCATCCGCAACCACCCCTCCTCGCGCTCTGAACCGCGGGGACAGAGTTAATTAAATTGTACTCTATAGCTACAATGCTTTCGGGCCCCCGTTCTCCCCACCCCGACGCACCTCTCCCTTATATATATTGACACCGTCATTGGCGGCCTGGCTTTTCGGTTGTCCGGGCACTGGAAAATGCGCCGCTCTTCCTTTTTTGTTTTGTGAGAGTTCAGAGACGCAATTTTGGTGCCCATAGCAGATATCTCTCGCTCAGAGCAGACGAATGTATAAAAATGCAAGTCCTCATGATGGAATCACACTTGTCGATTTCGTATTTGAGTTTGCGCATCAGAAGTACTACCAGCGAATCGCAACGTATGCCGGACAAAAACGCTGATCCAAAACAAGCTTTCACTATGCAAGACATAGTATGCGCTTTATAAAAAGACGGACCGCTTGGAATGGTAAGTTTTTTGTGCTTCGAAACACCAAACCTGAAAAGAATGACACCCTCTTGCACCTTTGAATAGAGAGCCACTTATATGACTGCCATTTGGACAATGTGACGTCAGTAAAAGCTTCTTGTTAGGCTGAAATACTGGTTGGTTTGGTTTCGTTTATGGGGTTTAACGTCCCAAAGCGACTTGCGAGACGCCGTAGTGAAGGGCTCCGGAAATTTCGACCACCTGGGGTTCTTTAACGTGCACTGACATCGCACAGTACACGGGCCTCTAGAATTTCTCCTCCAAAGAAATTCTAGCCTCCGCGGTCGGGATCGAACCCACGTCTTTTGGGTCAGCAGCCGAGCACCATAACCACTGAGCCACCGCGGCGGCCAATACTGCCTTTCCTTCAGTGCATAGGCGAAGAACCCGAAGTGAAGTTTTCACGTGCTATAAGCAGCAAGTTGATTGGCCCTCCTTCAATGATGACTTGTAGATGTCGGTTGCCACCATCATCCGGATGAGGCTCTTCGTTTCTCTGCTCCATGCTGCGAGCCACTTCGTTCGTCAACGTTGGTGTGAGGAATGATTGCGATATAAAATACAAATAATTGTTTTGCATATAACCCTGTACAAGGTTACAAAGTACGTTGAACAAAGCTGCAAAAGCCCAGCCACGACTCATTGCAGTTGACTGCACGCCGAACGTATGAACATCAAATCACATCCACAAGAAAGTTTAACTGCATACGAAACCACTTCGCGCAGATTTAAGATACCTTGTTATGAAACCTGCGCGCAATTATTCTTGCATTTTGCTGTTTCACGCACTTTCATGATGCACATGATTCAATCCCTCCCCCTACCCTCTAAAAAAACGATGTATTCTCTTTCTGATTGTTTAAAGATTTAAACAATCTTGAGGCTGAATATAATTAAGTTCAATTGCAAGAGCGGTGATCAACTGTCCGATTCTATGGAATATAACTCACTTACGCCCGCTCCTTGGATCAGCAGTTGACCTTAACACAGTTTAAATCATCATATTGTAATTTTTTTTAAGTCAGCCATCTAACGAAATCTTGATCAATTCGGACACCTCTAGGACGGCGGTGGCGATTCATTTCCTCTCGAACAGAAAAAAATAGACGTGGTACCAATAAACGAGAAAACCAAAACAATTAAAAACAGTTGGTGAAACGTTCTGTACGGCTTGATTAAAAGAGCTTTAGCCCCTTCGAGAGCAATCACTGCTCTTACGTGAGCCAAAAACGAAGAGAGAAGGAATCAGTTCTATTGCGAATAAGAAGGTCGCTTAGTCCGGTCGCATCGCCTTTGTTTTTGAGTATGACATAACTTTCTCAAGTGGTTGCTTTGCTTCCGGTACATTTATATGTACTTTTAAAAAAATGTCATAGAAACAAAATGCGGGCCTTGAGAGAGCAAAAAAATTTATAGACACTGCCCACGTAGTCTATTACTCAGCTGGAGTCAATACGTGGTGCTTTTTGAAAGCGAACTATCTCTAACAAGTGAACAGGACCTAAGTAAAATAATGTACACACGTACCTAGGAAACCGAGCGAGCAATGTGCGGCTCATTCGGTTAACCTTTAAGATCACAACAGAACACGCGCTCCTGACAAAGCGTTCTTTTGCAAGCAGCGGTACTACATCGATTGAAGCAAGAAACAAGTGAGGGAAAAAAAGAGTATCACAAAAAAAAAATTCCAGAGGCACAACGCCGCTCCTGTCAAGCTTCGTTCCGATCTGTCTGCGCGAAACAAGAGCGCCACCTGAGAGCGCTGAGACTCCACTCAGAATGCAGATGACGTCACGGTGTCACGCATAGGCGCGCACCCCGAAAGTGGATTCCGCTCTACAGGCGCTGATGGATCGTACCCCCCCCCCCCCCCCCCCTCCCTCCCTTCTTTTCTCGTATATATACTCCACCGACTGAGGTTGCGGGCCTTTTTGTATCGTTCAATTCCACTCTATTCTCCCCTCTCCTTCGGCCCGTCTTTCAGCGTACCTTACGCGGAATTTCTTCTTTCTTGTTTTTCTTTCTCCCTATCTTTGTAAATTACTCGCCTTGCGGATTTTGGGACTCGCTTCCCCGCTATGGGGAAAACAAGGCTCCGACTTCCCGAGGGAGTAGAAACCCCGTGGAGGCCCGAGTCCCTCCCCTCACAGCGGTCTAAAGGCTTTTCCAGCAAGGACAGAAACCAGGCTCTTTGTTTAACACGTTCACGGCTTCTTCTGGCCTTAGCCGGACCGCTTCTTTCGGTGCTATTCGCTTTGTGAGTCGTTGCGACGGCTATAGGCCATTGTATTCCACTTCCTGTGGCGGTATGACAGCCCTGGGACCCCAAGGCATCGGTGTGTTTTCCGATGGCCCGGGACGAGCTCTCCGCACGTCACTTAATACATCTTTGAAGGGTCGCTTGGGGGTTCCCAGGTAATTCTCAATGTTTTGCTGCCCTCTTTTAGAACGATAACAGTCAATGCGTTTTGACTGTTCGTGTCTTCTCAGTTCGGTCAGCTCACTAAAGCACTTTGCATGTTTTGCCTACAAAAACATGCATGAATTACTTCCTTCCTACTTCAGTCAACACATCAGCTGCAGAAGTGAGTTCCCTGATGTCCAATTGAATTATATATAAACTCTTGCTCTTCTCCACCTATGCAATAGTGCGCAGAGGCACAGTGGTAGAAATACTTAAATGTACGCATGCACAACCTTCAAAAAATACACTGTCATCACTTGCCCGCGCATCAGCTATCGTCACCGTCGATGTGGCTTACACACCCCTGCACGGGCATGACTTTATTTTTTTTAAAAATGAACTATCTGTACAATTACATATAGCACGATGAGGTTATATAACAATAACTATTGAGCAACTTTGGAGGTTCCACCACTTCTGACTTTTCCTAATCCTCTGTTAGTACATTTTTTTTTTTTTTGCTATGGAACATTTTGGCGCTACATTAAGAGCGCCGAGTGGTGCTCATTGTTTTGCGGAAATTAAAAGCTTTGCCAGCATTTGAAAATATATCTCAGACGTCAAACACTAGTCCTTTTTAACGCATTGTGACGCTATGTAGACTTCTGCTCACACCGGCTAGACGGTTCTCTACAAAAATGTGTTGAGACAATGTGAAAGGATTAAAAATAAAATGCCCCAGCCCATTCCATTAGGTATAACTGGCTGAAAGGCACTCTTTATAGAGGACGCTGCGCATCTCGTACTGCCGAACGGAAATTGTGACGACACGACACAACCAACCGTAGTGCTTCCAAAGGTAGACTGGCGGGACGCTGCAAGTTCCAAAAAAATCTGACACCCCCATGGTACACCGATGAAAATACGAAGACTCCACGCTAACAGTCCCCGAATATGCGATGAAGAACTGAAACGGAATTAGCGACCATTTCCCTGATAGCAACATAGTGCACACCGAATAAAGATGATGCAGCTCCCCATCCGATCCCTGCTTGACGTCACCCTCCTTGGTGGCTTAATGGCTATGGCGTTTGGATACTGAGCCCTAGATTGCAGGATCGAATCCCGGCGAGACGCCATCGTGTGGTGAGGGATGTCAGTGCGCGTTAAAGAATCTCAGGACGTCGATAATATAATCCGGAGCCCTCGACCACGGTTTCTCTCATATCCCAGGCGCAACTTTAGGACAGTAAACCCCACGTATAATACGCTGCGAAATGTCGGAAGAACCTTTATAACCAAGGTAACGCTTAGGCATCTTATAGCCCAAAGGTTGCGGTGAGAAGGAGTAGCAGCAGAAATGCAAGTCTGACTTCTTCGCCTCAGGGCATTGTAAAGTCTAGCACATTTTGACGATTCTGCTGTGTCATATGAGCACTTGAGCTCGACGTCCACAAACGCAAAGGGGCCTGCTTGGAGTGGGAAATCCAGATGTGGGGTTTAAGGAAAGCGGGAATGTTACAGACGAAGACGGCGGTCTGATTAAATGACCAGTCACTAACCACTGAAAGGGAGGTTCCAGCCGCTGATTGTGTCATGCGCCACGGTGATTCGTTCGGTTCTGCCTTTTATTAAACGCGTCCGCAGGCAGCGGTAGTAATAACTTCAAAGAATGAAAAAAAAAAAAAAAACGAAGTATCATTTTTGCTGCAACCCGTAATATTGTAAAACTCATTAATTGCCATTTAGTAACATTAAAAATTCGGACGCCAGCCGATCGTAAATACCGAGCGGATGTTCAGGAATTCTGACTTTTTGATGTTTCACTGCTATCGCGCAGCACAGAGTTCTTAGAAACTGAAATGTCTTGTCTCATTACGGCTTTTAAGTAATTCAATGGCCAAAAGTTGATTCCTTGACTGAGTACTGTAAACATGTCAGGTAATAAAGAAAGCACAGTTTTCACTATTTTAGTGTTTAATCGCGGCATAAAAACTGCATAGGAATAAGGCTGGCACAGAATTTAATTTCACGCGTTCCTCGGCACATGGGACTAGTTCTTGCAAGGCAGGATACACGCGCACGGCAGCGACATTATTCTTAATAAAAGGAAGCAATATTCTTGACATCTTTGCTCGCTGACTACGCTTGCGTTTTTAATACAGAAGGAGACGGCGGTGTGACATTATTTATCAATAAACTCAAGTTAAAAAGCAGGCAGCTGTGCTCTGCCGTCTGTAAGCTTAGGCGCGCGACGCGACAGTTCGCGATGTAATATGCAGATGCAACGCAAGATATTAAAAATTATGTTCCGGAAAAACGCAGGAACTGAGAGAGGCGAATAATAAAAGCATCATTTCTAGAGTTGCGTGTTTAAAATTCTCATCAGCACCACGACAGTTCGCGATGCAACTAAGATGAGCGAAATGCTTACCGTGGGCGAACCAAAAAAGGTCGCCTACATAAAAGGGTATGCTATAATGACATAGTCGTTACGCGAGCAAGGCAACATGCTGTGCTTGAACGAAGCGAAAATGCGCACTGCGGAAAGTTGTTATTTTGTGAAGCCCATCACTCTTAGTCTTCTTCTTACTGATTTGTTCAAAACAAATCTAAAAATGGAAGGAAAAAATTTTTCCTAACGGCGGCAGTTGCTAACGAAGCCTGAGACATCTGAGCTGAGGCCAGCGGAATTGAAAGGGACAGGAAGGAGGCAGGGAAAGGGAAGAAAGAGAGGAGCGACACGGAGAAAGGACAGAGGGAGAGGTACATTCCTTATTGCACCGTTTTAGGAGAGGTACAAGAACATCAATGCGAACTATCTGAACGCAGGACCTAAAGGCAGGCAATTTCATTCATTCATTCATTCATTCATTCATTCATTCATTCATTCATTCATTCATTCATTCATTCATTCATTCATTCATTCATTCATTCATTCATTCATTCATTCATTCAGCGAGTTCCAGGTATAAAATACTGTAATTGTGTTTAGGAAGAGATACGCGCACCGTGAACCAGAATACCTAATAGCGAAGCGAATGGATTAATTTATTTGTGAAAATATAATAAATATATAACTAGATAAATCTATAACTGCGCAGCATTCCTTAGAAAAATTCATGGAGCTTGCAGTCTCATCAGTTTTGTCATCAAGCCAGAACTGATGACCATCCATAGTCTGTATTGGTTTTATGTTGCTTTTTTTTTGCTCACTCGATTATGTACCAAATGTATGATTGTATTAATGAATACTTTGATACGTGTTTGAACACATGTTTTGAAGGCCAGAGTTGGCTTTCTTCCGTTTTCTGTTTTTCATTTGATGTGATTCCGCATATGAATGCTGATTTCTTGTCTTTTAAACCTGATTGCTGGCTTTTGTTTTATTGTGTTGTTAACTTGCATCTTGTTATTTATAAATCCACTCCTGTAACAGTCCCAAGAAGGGACTAACAGTATGTTCAAATAAATAAAACAAATAAAATAAATCAATGAAACATCTTTAAACAACTAACGAAACTCTCTACAATGCATTTTTTTTCTTTTGCACAATGTAACCAGCGTAAGATAATACGTTTTCAAATTTATAGCAAACCCGATCCAAGGCATGCTTCCGCAACATCGCAACGTTACGAAACAGCGCTGCGCGTCGCAAGCACCGTCGCCGCCACCCTGAAAGCAATCTCTGTGCCGTGCACTCTCGCCCAGGCCCGGCTGTCGGAGAACGTATCTCGCAAAGCCAATCGACGACTCAGAGCACTACGGTGACAGCCAGCAGCAGCAACAAAGACAAACGCGGTTGCGTACTCAATAACCGGGGCCTCCGAGAGCAGAGGCGAGGGCGCGGAGGATATGTGCCGTGTTTCGTTAGGAGCAGCGTTGCTGCGGAGACGCGGTGCAGCTGGAATCCGCTGGGGTGGCTCAACGCTGCTATCCGGGGTATTTCTGTTCGAGACAAGCCCTGCGGCTCCAAGGAAAATGTGTCCATGCCCTTGCCTCTTGAGTTGCTGTTGTCTCTGCGACTGGCTATAGCGACTTCGGCTGAGCAGTCGAGAGCTTTCCACAGGGTGCTCGAATCGATAACAAATTTTTATTGCGCTGAGAATGATGATCTTCTATACGCTACAACATCTGATCGACTACTGACTGCTGAAAAATTTGAGTCGTCATTTGAGTGCCTAGCTTATGTATGAGAAAGAGGGAAATTTGGCATCAGTTTCAGCGAAGGGATTTCGCCTCATGAAATATCTCTTTGGTAGCATGGTATTACACAGGGAATAAAAACAGTCATCTGGAATTGATTTCAACGACAGCTCGCAAGCATAATACCCGCGCAATGTTTCTGAGTAGCGTGCGCAAACTTTCAACTTAGATTATTTCTTCCGTTAATATTGGGCTTTTATACGGCCTCGTTTTGCAAGTAAAAAACATATTTCCCGACTTTTCTCACAGGGCAAATAATTATATGTACAGAAAAGCTAAAATCACACCTGACAAGAAACACAACGAAACATGTAGTTACAACACAGTGCTCTTATTATTATCTTGAATTTTTTTTTCCTTCACTACACTTTAATGCGTTTTATGACTCACCAATCTCGTTTTTTCGCTCTGCGGCTCTTCTGTGAGGCGAAAATTCTAGTCATGAAACTGCAGTAGTGCACGGCAGCTGTGTGCACAGACGGTGAGCGCCCACCTGCTTGGGCTAGACGATGCCGGCAGTTCTCCGAACTAAGACCACGCCGCCATTTCGCAAAACTTTCGCCTCTGAGGGAGACTGATTGCGCACGTGGACAGCCTGAAGAGTGTTCAAGCCGAGTGAAGTGATTTCGCCGAGCTAACTTCGAGGCGAGTGTGTTCTGCAGTGAGTGTCACTAAAGTTCATCGCGCGACACTATACACGAGTGACAATAAGGGCGAGTGTCACTCGTTGATGTTGTAAATGAATTCGCTTGTGTGAAAGACGTATATTCCTGGAAGATGGTTTTCCCTCGATCAGGAAAAGTGCTGAACGTCAGGGCATTTCAGATGCTGAATATCAAGACATGATGGCTCTGCTGAATTACAAAGTGCGCTTTTTCTTTCAAAAAAGTGAGAGAAAGAGAGAGAGCTATACAATCAATGTGCTCATCGTCATCCTGAATGAAAACTAAATCGGCATCATGCGAAGGCAAAACAACCTATGGTTCCTTAAAGGGAAACTGCATAGGTTTTCGAAATCGACTAGCTTAAAAGGGCCGAATGTGCGAAACTTGCCGGTAAAGCATGCGAAGTCTTTTTGGGCTAGCATTTGAAATAGGGACGTAATCGCCGATTAAAATCACGACACCCTTCAAGCTTCTCTGCAGCACACAATGCCAAGTGGGGGGGGGGGGGGGGGGTGCATGATGACGTCATCGAAGGTATCGGTACATTGCCAACGCATAAACGCCTGCTTTGAAGCGAAAAAACTAACGCCACCAAAAGGGAAATCCTGCCGCGAGTTGATTGGCAGCGTCCAACGAGGCACGGCAGGGTGTGGCTGACGGCAGCGGTAATTTGAAATCATACCTTCCGTGACGTCACACTGAACTTCCCCGCACTCCTCTAGTGCATTGAGGAGAAGCGCAAAATTCAATCGTCGATTACATTACTATTTTAAATGCTAGTGAAGAAATACTTGGCATGCTTTACCTACAGCCTATACAGATTTGAATCCTCGAATATCGCGAAATTCTCAAAAAGTGGTGCAGTTGCCCTTTAAGGTAATGGCGTGGATTCCAACCGAGGGTAATCGTAGCAGGGTGTTTAAGAGGGTAAGGTCGGCGCATGAAATTACGAAGATTGCGGGGATAAGGTGGCCGCAACAGGCACAGGATAGGATTATTTGGAGGGATATGGGAGATGCCTCTGTACTGCAGTGAAAAACGTTAGGCCGATGATAAGGGTGATGATGAGTGAAATTTTCGTTATGAGCACGTAGTAGAGTTATCTTTTCGCTTTCTTTTCGCTAACCTTCATGCATTTCAGCAAAAATTTCTGATGGGCGAGTTGGTTCATCCTGCTTCTCGCAGTGTATGTGAAAATAAATACGATAAGTATGGATATCAATGCAATGAACGTCTGAGGCTGCGTGACCTTTCATGCGAGCAATTTTCTTTCTAGTTCATTTTGTACGATGGTATATCTTATGTAGAGTGGCAACTGGCCCGGTCTGTAAAGCCTGAGGTCTCGGCAGGACAAACACGAAGCTTCGCGACCACGCTTCTGATATTGTTGAGAGGCAGGCGCTTTCCTTTTGGCATGATTGGCTTCAGAGCCATCCGCTACCGAAGCACCGCAGCGAGATGACACGAGCCTATAGTGATGTGAAAAGGTTCGAAAGGTCGACATTCCTTTCAGGTCATATGTTTAGAGAGATACGCTATGCAGTTTCCTCAAAGTGAGCTTGGATTTAATGTTTTCTTGGTTCATCAGCTGCTAATTTCTATTTTTTTTCCACCCTGTGAAGCAAAGCAGAATCATATCTCGACTGTTTAGGTTATTTGGCCTCTTTATCCTCTTTTTTCTTTATCTTCTTTGAAAACGTCCAGAAATTTCGCTATTGAGACAATTTCTTTTCTCCGCCTCTTCTACAACTGTGCATCACCTCTCTGATCTAAGAGACACTGCAGCAAAATATCAAACTCGGCAAGATAGATAGATAATTCGTCGGGTTCACTACCGACGTTTTCTTTCTGCACGAAAAGGTGAGTGCGTTGCTGAGAAAATCGCAAACGAAAGTCTGAAAAACCTTGCACATTCAACCCACCTGCGAAAAATGAGCACAGTTATGCCATTTCTACGACGCATTTGCCATGAAGGTCTCCGACCAGAGGCGCCTCTTTCCAAAGACCTGCAACGGGGCCGGATGCAGAAAGCCGACACATTAAGCAGAGCTTATTGCTGTAAGGTGCAAGTGCATTCCGCTTCAACACCCCCCTCCCCTATAGAAAGGCAGATGCTCTCCGCTGCATCGAGTGCCGCTGCGTTTCGCTGTAGCACACTCGTACGGTCAAATTAGGCTCCGTGGGTGCATGAAATTATAGAGACGAACCGCAGACTTCAGAACAGACTACTTGTCGCCCTGCCGCACGCGTACATTGGCGACTGTTGCAGCGCCCGGTGAACTATTTCCGTTTCTTTTGTTAACCTCTTTCGTGCATTTGCACACTATTTGTGGAAGGTTTCACTCTCTAATGAAGCATCTGTTAACTATTGCTTCGCATCTGTTGCATTGTTTTGTAGATCGCTTTGAATCTGTTCTTATGAGTGATCTGTAATTGCTCTGTATCGTCTATCTGTTATACGTTTGTGAACTTTTGACTACGACTTATTATCTGGCTTGCTACTGGCGAAAGCTGGGCACCGAACGACTACTGTCCTTTGTAACTGGTGGTTGAATTCCGGCTGAGCTTGTCACGCTAACTCGTGGAAATCTCCTGCGAGACTGGAGTAGGTACCCTTCTACGCCTAAGGGTGGTTTGGTGCGCGCACCGCCTGTGTACATGTGACTGCCGACTAATTGCGTAGTAAGTGCGATCGCAAATGACCCTTGTGATTGAATCCGCTGTGGTTATTGCGATGTGTCCGATCGTGGATTGCTTCGTGTGGTTTGTAAGCGGAAAAGAAACAAACGCGCATAAATACGTCACCAGGCGCAGTTGTACGAATGTGCACGTGCCGGCGCCACATGTACTTCATCATCATCATCTTCATCAGCCAGACTACACCCACTGCAGGGCAAAGGCCACTCCCATGTCTCTCCAATTAACCCTGTCCTTTGTCAGTTGCAGCCACCGTAATCACACAAACTTCATAATCTCATCCGCGCGTCTAACTTTCTGCCGCCCCTGCTACGTTCGCCTTCTCTTGAAATCCACTCCGTTACCCTTAAGAACCACCGGTTGGTTATCTTGCCTTCGCATTACATGGGGCATGTAATGCGAAGGCAAGATAACCGTACATGTACTTCGCGTTTACTTAATTTTCTGTCTTATGAAAGCTTTGTTTCCGGTAAAAATGACATATTTGCTATCTAATGACGCTAACCTATCAGTCTAGCCTGACATAATATACGCCTTTGGTGACGCGCTCGGGAAGCGTTGGCCAGGTCGAGTCGGTTGCATCATCCAAAGGCGCCTGTAAAGCGTGCATGTTTGCAAATACAACCTTACTGCAAAAAAACACGCTTTACAGGCACGTGCAACCTGAGGTTTTATCTCTCTCTCTCTCTCTCTCTCTCTCTCTCTCTCTTATTTTTCGTACTTTTCCTTAATACAATTTCCTCCCATCCCCCTCCATTTGTTATGCAGACATCTTCAGTGTTCGCCCCCTTTTTTGCGTCAATCTTTTGTACGTTTGTGAGGCAAATGATATGCTGCGGTAAGGACCGCAGGTAAGGACCTAGTGGTCACATATAAGTGACGCTACGGTAGAGCAATTGCCTGCAGAATAAGCAAGGCTAATCCCACCTGTAGCATGAAACAACTCAACTCAACTAGTAGTTGAGGATCCGCCTCGCATTCAGGAGGTTCGGGGTTCGATCCCCAGTGCCGCCGGGTATCCACCGGTGATACAATCGCTCCAAGCTTTGTCTGGCCTGGTAAATGCTTGGGAAATGGGTCTTTGACCCCACCTTGAGCAAATAAATATACCTTGCGCAGGGGCGCTCTTTGCCCACAGATGCCCTTGCGCCATAAAAATTCGCTATCACCATCATCACCATTATCACCATCACTGATATGCTGTGGTAAACGTGCAGTTTAACAACCCGAAACATCACGGGGGCTCCAGTAGACGCAAACAAGCGATAATAACGGCTGAAGAGATGCAACTATAAGTACTTATACCTGAAATATCTTGAGTATCCTTATCTCGCATGCTGCATAAGCGGCATTCGAAGAACATCTGATCTCTAACCTGTTGTTTCCGATCGCTTTTTCGGTCTCAGTGTTTTTAATTCCGGCCATATACATTTTACAGCCCATTCTAATGAGTAATGACTTAGTACACATACAACGCACCATACTATGCAAAGGCTACGCTGTGATAATGGATATATTTCTACTTTCAGTGTTCCTAATGGCAAATAACGCGGAGTTCATTATCCGCCCGCCTCACTTCTCTGTATTTGTACAACACAGCCAACCGTTTAACTATGTACTCTTAGAAGCAGCTCGATACGACTGAATTATGAGCGTTGTGAAAATAATAACTTACGCCTTATTTTGTTAACACTCTCGACTGCACTATTGGAAGTTATTTCCGCAAGGGAGAAACAAAGCATTCGCAAATCAGCTTTGATGTGCACCCTTATATTTAGCGTACTTTCTGACTATGTGACTGATATTATGTCCCATCTAATGTTTCAGTCTGAAAATAAGCAGACAAACAAGTTTGAAAATAGCCTTCCCTGCTACTGCAACCAAACCTATAACATTATAGCTTCCGCAGTGAAAAGGTAACCCTTGACCTACAAGCGGCACAAATAACTGCGTGGGGCTCCTAGATATATCCTCCTCGAGCCAAAAAACATTAATGCCGTTTCGCTATTCATGGCCTGTTTACACAGTGCACGTCGAAGGTAATCGATATAGATCCCTGAGTCTGCCCAACAAGCTTTATCAATGCCTCAGAATATCATCGCAACGCTTATTGCTATGACTGAATTTGATCTAAATGCAGAGCGTAACGAAAAATAATGTTTTTGTATGTTTGTTTTTTTAAGCTTGCGCTATGTCTAGCGTTCGCATTGCTCATCTCATATGGGTTATTGTTCTCATCGATCAAGCGTAAACTTAGCACTTCATTATTCTGCCATTATTCTGTACTGTGCAGAAGATCGATGTCACGAATAGTAGGCAAACCCAGAGTTTACGTTCAAATCTTCATGAGAGAAATAGGTAATGGGAGGCAGCCAGTTCTTTTGTGACATCAGTCAAATCAGGCATGATACTTTAGCCTCATCTGGAGTAGCATGCCAGGTCCATAACCAGGCAGACCTCTCCTTTATTCGTTAGTCTCTCTCTGTCTTTCTCTCTCTCTGTCTTTCTCTCTCTCTCTCTCAGTCAAATAAGAGCAAAGACGCCTCCACGATCTGCTTCCACCGCTCTTTTGGCCGCATTGCTTGTGAAAAATAAAAGAGGTTTGAAGTTTCTAGAAACCGACAAATCTTCTGCTCACGAGCACTGTTTCTATTGGCACCTATCATCGAAACGAAGATCAAGAAAAAGTTCTGGAAGTACCAAGCATAAAGGTTCCGAGCATGATAGAACAGTGGTACCGCAAAAATGTGTTCTGGGGCGCTATGCTGGAAGGCCCGAGTTTGCTGAAACTCGGAATCTTCCCGAGTTCTGGCGACGCCCTCAGATGAGTGAACTAATGGTAGCAAGACAAAATCCCACCCTCGTCACGCCTCGAGCTTCATTGGGTTATCTGGATATATTCCGTGATTTATCATCACATCGGCGCCACCTCATGGGCTTCTTGGGCGGTCTACAAAGAAAGGGTCACGTGACCCAACCGCCGGTGCACTTTTCATTTGTGTGTCGCTCCACCAAGTGCATTGCGTGTGCAGTTAGACAAACGAGGTTTGTTGAATTTTATAATGCACTTAGTACACCTTTATAAGCATTTTATAGTGTGCAAGATTTGGATTTAAAGCGCTTTAGAGTGATTCATGCATTATTAAGTTTTGCTTTGTACCGCGAGGGAACGCTACCAACGCTACATCATGTGCAACTGTGAAGGCTACGGAAGCAGTCCGCAAAAAAATAAATAAAGAGAGGTGTATCACTCCGCGCTGTTTTGTGGCCGTGTTTTTTTTTTGTGGCCGAGTTTTGTGGCCGTGTGGTCTAACGCGTCGCTCCGGAAAGTCGACAGGCAATAGGAGTGCGTGGGTTCAAATCCCGCACGGTTAAACTTTTTTTCGCACATTTTTTTTTTTTCATCGTAAGTTGAATTTCGCGTGACTTGAATGAGAAAACTCGTTTTGCTCAGAATCGCTTGAATATTATCCCGTGTTCTGAAATGAACAGCATGCATCTGTTCATTTAATGCATACCGCATACACCATACACCCTGCATACACCACCTCGATATCGCCTGTTTTCCCGTGTTAAGTGTTAAATTTTGAACATAGTGTTGATTCCCACACTGACAGAAAATAGTACTGCCTCAAGAGTCAGCTCGGCTCGATTTCCCTGCTCTCCTAGAAGACCAGAAGGTACTCAGGCAGGATTTTCATGCAGCCAGATAAAAAGAGTTCCAAGCTGTGGGAGCGTCAAGTAAGAATGCAGAAAAAGTTGTACAACGCTAGGAAAAAATATTTCGAAAGAGCAAACAATAAATGAGACACGACAATAAAAAATGCTCACCCCCAGTGTTTGCGATAAATGGTTTATTCTGGAAACAGCCAGTGGCATGGATCACAGTGCAAACAAATTAAATTACACGTGCAGTGGATGTACACCAACACACAATCAGTCAAGTGCTCCAAAACTGAAAAAAAAAAATGTGGAGCCATCGAACAACACTATTTGACAAAACGAAAACCTGACCAATGTACTAACAAGGACGTGACTCGAAACAAATTCACACTCAACTGAGCAAGAGCCAGCTTGAAATCATCCACACCTCCGAAAAATTAAGGACAAAACATACAGTACTGGCTACCTCAACACTGGCACTGCATAACATGTCAAAACGACCAGATATTGACAGTAATGCAAGACAACACCAAACTAGGAATCCCTTTTCAGGACATGAAGATCAGACACCCATACATACCATTCCCAACCCTCACACACAAAATGAGGCCAATGCCTAGGGGTTTGTGAATGTTCGATCATTTTGGACAGCATAACTGAATAAATTTCTGTTCAGTTAGTCGAACGAATCAAACAGTATATGTTCAAAATTATTTTCAATGAATCCAATTTGCTCTAAAATTATCAGATACTTTCCGAATAATTGACACAACGCTTTATTAAGCTCCACCGTATTTTTCTACAATTAATCTTCCAAAAACAGCACACATTGACGACGTGTACCAGTATACCTATTCTAATTGGAAAAAGTACTATTTGCACTCCCTTACAAATTCTACTTTTTTACAGACACTATTAACATGACCACCTACACTACAAGTTACTGCCCGATACAATTTGATGCAACGAATTGCAATGATGCAATGATATGATGGAAATGTAACAATTTCCTCGGTAGATTGATCAACACACACACCAACATGCACACATATTTCACATTGCCACCAACACATGCACAAAGGTGATCACAGCAAGCCGATGAGTCCTCTCTCTTTCCTCGGTAACATGTGTATTACACATCAATTCGAAATCAGACAAGTTCCTCGATGCCACTCAAGTCTTCATCAATGGAATCGATGCTCGACTCATCAGAGGAGGAGTTGCACGAGTCAGAAATGCTGAAGACAACCGGTTCAATTTCAGCGTCAACAATCATATCGCGTTGTCATGCTTCAGCCTCAACTTGCTCCACTGAACACAACAGTTTTGCCAGTTTTCCTGCCTTACAGACGCCAGTGCTTCCGGCAGGAGCTTTTCCACTTCAGCCAAAGTGAAACATTTATTGCGACTTGCGGTTATGAATATTGCATAAGAATGCAATCTGCCAAGTCACACAAATGCTACCGTTTAAAAACCGATTAAAATGCATGCGTGAAATAGCTGGAAAAGTCCCTGCAGCTATTACGTGCGCAAACATGAGGTAAAACAAGAAAATATCTACACTGTGTGTAAAACTGCTCAGTTACTGATAAACGGAAGCGGTTTTTGAGGTTTAATGCCCCAAAGAAACCCAAGCGATGAGGCATGCCATGGTGAAGGGCTGCCAATAACTTCAACCATACGGGGATCTTTAACATCCACTGACACTGCACAGTACACGGACCACTATCACTAATAAATGGGAGAACATTCCATAAGCCGTGACATGCATGAAAGCAAAAACAGAGCATTCTTACAACCATTGTGTTCAACACATAATGTGCCTTCCTCGTGAAATAGTTGGCCTTCGCCACGTCAGGGCTGGACTTCGAAGGGGCCTTTACGCCAAGTTAAGTCCCGTCGACGCATGCCACGACGTCTGTGATGCCGCCGCGCAGAAGGAAACGCTCCTTAACATACGCACGCTCGGCCGCAGTCGTGTGGAAAAGCGAACCATCGCTTCTGCACAGCCGCGTCGATAAGCGCGTCAGAGGCGTCCCTCACACAGCGGCTCACAGTGCTTTGGTGGCATCCAATAAAGCGGTCTGCGCCTACGCTCCCCTGGAAGCTCCCGGTCGCGAACAACCGGAGGGCGCAGAGGACTTGCTCTTCGACCGAAAGCGAATGAGGCCCGGTACGCACTCTCCGCAGGCGTGGGTCGTCGCCTAACTCTTTACACAACCATCGTACCGATGTTTTGGAGAGGCGAAAATGTCGCTGGAATTCGTCCTCGGCCATGGCAGTAAACGGGTCCAGCCGGCCGTACTGACATTTGCCGTCAGAGGAAGCGATGAGCCAGGCTGCTGCTGCTGCCGCCATGACAGTCCCGAGATGAATTCGGGGCACTTCACCGTTCACGAGTTTAGCTCCGAGTTCACCTGTCAATCAAAACCATTGTTCACGCCCCCGGCATGGCGTACATAAATTATAGGCGTACGCGCTATGGGTGGGCCACTCCCAACATCCCAGCCGGCTACAGGTATGCTGCGCGGCTGCGCGGCTGTGCTGATTGCTGACAGACATCGACGATGTTGACCATCGAAATATAACAGGCAAAACGGGCGTCATCGCTGGTTAATCTAAGTACCTCTGCGAAGGACACGCAACGTGGCGACAGCCGTCGATTTCTTCGCTCGCATACCAAGATTCCACAACACTATAGCCTGTTGCAACCACGTAAGACACAGCACAACGCTGACGGCGCGTCACACCTGCTTGCAAGGCGTCAAAGACGGACCACGACAACGAAAACGGTGCTTGGAGGCCGTCCTACTCTAACAACATGGCATCACAGGTGTTTGGCTTGGCCGTGCTTTCATCGGTGATAAAGCTCAGCATCAATGTGTCAAACACATTCGGGATCGACAAACGGTCGCTGCTCTGGACCCAGTGCAATAAAGAGTTTGTAATTTCCAGCACGCAAGCACTGCGTACTTCACAACCGTAACACCTTTCTCTGTTATAAGTCCGATTCCATTATTGCAAACAGGATCCCTCATCTGCCCGAACGATATTATTGCGATGTCACTGCGGTATACAACGGCGATCGCCGTTAGTGACAAAACCAGTCCGCAAAACCTTGAAGATCGCGCCGTAAACAAATACTACACAGATACGCGCGCCACCACCTTCACAGCTTTTATTCACCGTCTGATGACATATATGATGAGTTGTGTCGCTGGGTAGCACGCTCTTCGCATCCGCAGTGCACTAAAGAGGCGTCACACACAACAGGCATACGTAATGAATCATTGAATCATTGAATTGAATACAGCCAAACAGCAATTGTTTTCCCACACCGCATCAAAGCCGCTCGCACGGCCAATTTCTACCGCTGAGATTCGCCAAGAGCGTACTAAACGCAATGGTTGGCCATAGCGGGGTGCGGCAGCGGCCGTAGCAGCGGAGAACTCCACCTGAGGTCACTGCAGAGAGCAGCAGTGAAGCGGGGGGTGCAGTCAGTTAAGTTTTTTGCTGTTGGGTATTATGCAAGCCAGAAGATGCATGACTGTTATATTTTGATATACGACACAAGAAAATATATTGTTACGGAACTTATGCCGGGTTGCTAGGCAACTTACGCCGGGCCGCGCTTCGGAGCAAGTGAAGAAGACGAATGGCGCAGCGGAAGAGAAGAGGACGACGAAGGGGCGCGTACTCGAGACTGGGACTGGCTCGACGCTGGCCGTTCACCGTTTCACTGTTTGCTCCCATATCCCCGTTCATCCTGTAAATAAACCCATTCCCTTCGTCACAATATTATCGCAATGGCCGAAAAATAGGACAGATTTAGCGTGTAGTAGTTGCTTAGTCTTTCCAGTCGAAGGCAGCGCTACCGGCGGCGTGTCAGCGCAGGAGCTCTCGGTTTCGGCAGGGTGGGCTGCCGCCATGCCTGCCGCTCTAGTTCGTATGCAAGCCACCATGGAGGAAGAAAAACCTCCATGCAAGCCACGCTGCAAGCAATGGCCTCACTATCGCCACTAGCGGCAGAAAGTGTCAAATCTTTGTTAATTTCCTAAAGCTATGCTTTTCAACAACGCTTTATTGGATTCAGATTTTAAAATAAATTTGGAAATGTACAAAATGTTCATAATATTATCTGTTGCCTTTTAACGTATTCGAGAGAAGAGAAAGGGTTGATACAAGAGTGCACCTAGTGCGCACTGTTCGTCTTCGGAAATGGAGAGACAGATAGAGCCTGAAAGAGAAGACACGCCTTTGACACGCCCGAAAAGGCGTGTCAAAAAGCTAGCGGCGAGTGTGCAGATAGGTAGCAGAGAAGTCACGATTTCGCGATTGCTGACATGGCGCTGATAACTTCAGGTAGCGCTGCGGCCTGGTATTGCGCAGTGTATGGTGTTTGAAGTGTGAACAGGCGCGCAGGGTGCGCTTGTATCGTCTTTGCGAGGCTTTATCTCTACATTTTATTGTCCGCTGCCTGCGCACGTTCCGCGCTATCTTCGTTCACTGACTGCCGTCATCGCAAACTCGGATGAAACTCGGGCGAGCGCCAAACTCGGGCCTTCCGGCATAGCGCCCCTGATATCGATTCATTCTAGCCCCGCCTACAACGTTGCCACTTCTTAATCAAAGCGCTGCAGTCAAGCAAACAATGAATACAGGTTTCTAAAAAATTACTACACGAATGCACTGGCGGAAAATTCGGCACTATTCGTCAAAAGTAACACACGGCTGCTGCAAATGTAATACAGAAAACAAACCATTAGTTAAACTAAACTGATGCAGCGGCTCCGAAGAAGCATCTACCGGGCGTTTTCTTCATTTGCCGTTAGTCTCAACAAAGCTCGAAAATTGATTAGAATGGGCTGGCCGACTGCTTATCTCGATGCAATACAGTGTAAGGTAAAAAAAAAAAACATTTGCAGTGCGGGAGCGATGTGAATAAACAAAAATTTACGTGTAGTGCGCAAATAGTCAAGTAACTCTGCTTTAGCATGAGCATTTGTATTTCAGTGATGCATCTGTGTTAAATAATCCCATCTGAATAAGCAGGTGAATTAGTAACAACGCGTACCTCCAAAATATTGGAAGGTGCGTCTATCTGAGCTATGCAGTAGGGTGGGGCCCATATTTTTTGTGTTTAATATTTTTCTAAAATCAGGCGGAGGGGCCTAAAATTTTGAGCGTCATTTAGTTAGATAAAAGACCGAAATTAATTTTTTCTGGGACTTGCTTCATAATGTTTTTTTTTCTTATCTGCTGTATATGAGTAATCATTTTGTGGGTGAATATAAAGCAAGTACAGCCCAGATATATCAAACCCAGTTATTTCGAAGGATTGGCTGTATTGAACACACAGATTACCCCCTTGAAATTCCATGTAAAATAATGGGAAATTTGCACAGTATATCAAGCTCGAATTTTTACGGTTGTTCGAGATACCGAATGGCGCGCCGTGCCCTTGCGAGTGGCGCTTCTCCTAACGGCACTCTTTGATCATTTTTCGCTCGTGGAGTCGGATCAGTTGCTCGACCCTGGGCTCTTGCTGGCAGCGCTAGCGCTGGGAAACCGCGTGACAAGGTGAACGTGGGGTGTGCTTGAGGGTGGCGATCGATTTCCTGTACTCAATTTTCACAATACACAACTGCCATGCGGCAAAGCCAACCTACCTGAAGCTTAGCGGTGGCCCCTGTCTGGTGTACTTCGCTGCCAAAGGGTTGGGGAAACTAACTACACCGTAAGTTTAATGCAGGATTATTCTATCTATAAGTGCACTGGTAACAGGATTAGACACCTTATGGTAGGCAGTGGGTAATTCTATAGCACTATCGACTGCGGCAACCATGCGAAGCAGGTTAGGCCTAGCAACACCTCGCGAGCGGCGCGTTGCCAGCGCGTCGACGAGGCACGTCGCTGCACAAAGCGTTTCACTAGCGTTGATGCAATCTATTTTTTCATACAGATAAGCTTATGCATTGCCATTCTTTATATATCGAATTACCGATATATCTATTTAGCGAACCGCTTCGAATTTGGAATATCCGGGTTCGCCTTTGATCGCAGAAACTACTACAAAATTTAGTTCTGCCAATGAGTTTACCAGTCCAGGTGTTTGTTTTGATTGATTGATTGATTGATTGACTGATTGATTGACTGATTGATTGATTGATTGATTGATTGATTGATTGATTGATTGATTGATTGATTGATTGATTGATTGATTGATTGATTGATTGATTGATTGATTGATTGATTGATTGATTGATTGATTGATTGATTGATTGATTTCATTACCAAGAATCCTCCGGCAGTTCAGAGATGCGCATATATGCTCCGACTGAAGGAGAAGAGTAGTAGCTGCTAGGGAGATATGACGAGGACGAGCACTGAATACGCCACTTTGGTCGGTTGTTGCGCAGGCGGCTGAAGAAGCAGGAGGACGAAAAGGGTTTCATGAAGCATGACGAGCTCCAGGAGGAGTACTACGAAGGCGGCGGCGCGCCCGGGCCCGAGCCCAGTGCCGAGGGCGGCAAAAGTTGGCGCCGCTACCTGGAGCCCAACTGCCCCTGCTGCGACCTCTCCAAGCGGTTCACGGTGGCGCTGCTCAGCTCCCTCGGCTTCCTTATCTCCTTCGGCATCCGTTGCAACATGGGCGTCGCCATCGTCAAGATGACGGCCAACAACTCGGAGACACAGGCGAGTACAGCTTCCTTCCCCCTGTCTCTAAGTTGTGCCTCCCTAGCGCGCTGCGACTCTAGCTTACCAACTCCAACCGATTGGGCATAAATTGTCGTTAATGCAAACGCCACCAGACCCTACATAGTTCGCGCATATTTGTGGATACTGTACTCGCCCATGTTTTTCATATCTTTTTGTAGCGAGAGCTACACTATGCTACCCAGTCGAGCATTTCGCCATGAGCCCGGGAGGCCGATAGTGCGCATGCGCGAAACCAGAGAGGGGTAGCAGGTGCGCGACGCATGACGTCAGAGTTCGCCGCCGCCGACGCACGAGAAGCCGCGCCGGCCAGACTACGCCCGCCGGTGCCGCGCGTGAATGAGCGGCGGAGACGCCTGAGCAAATAGAAGAACGCCTTGCCAAGTGGAGACGCGAAGGTAGCTTTCGCTACGTATATCGTGGCATAGCTGAGCTAAGCCACTCCAATTTTTTTGTTTCTTTATTTGTTTATTCGTACCTGCCCTTGTTTCTTTTTTTCTCGATTTTGATCTTTTTGTTCGCAGGAAATTATTATTCATTCAAAACTTTTGCCATTTGGATGAACCATTTTCTAGGTGTGCGGCTAAACAAACCTCTGCGCATTGCATTAAATAATCTCTCCTTCTTTCTCTTTTCTTACGTACATGCGCATTTCCCGTTATCTTCAGCAACTTCTCCAATGTGCCACTCTTATGCAGCTTTATTCCCAGTTCAGAGCTTGAAAGTGGTAGGCTCTCGTTTCATCATCGTTACTCTTCAGCTTCGCTAAGGTTCCTTTACCAGTTCACAGAGCGCTCGTACATATCTTTGCTCGCAACATCGGAAGCCGGCCAGCCTGAACTGCGCGGCTATATATAGGTTTGGTTTATGGGGTTTAACGTCCCAAAGCGACTGAGGCTATGAGAGACGCAAGACGCAACAGAGGCTATATATACGATAAGCAATCATACAGAGTGCCGATCCTCTTCGTACATTGCTGTCGCAACGTTCTATTGATACAGCAATGCGCGGCATTGCAACATAAGGCGCGATCGCTTGGGAGCCGTGATATCGCAGCGCATTTGCGTTGCAACGGCAGATCCCTGTTGCAGCAGCACCCAGTGATGACTTGCGCAATCTAGCATAACCGTGATAGCATTGCTTCATCGATCAGAGAAGCAGCGATTCGAAATTTATATCCCCCAATCGATGTTTGAGGAGGTCAATGTCATCGCATCTTGCTTTTACTAAAAAAAAAACAACTCACAGAGTGGTTATCATATTGCAATTCAAGATTCAGTGAGGGCTGTTGAGGTACTTTCATTTAGCTATGTATTGGGATGAAGAATTCCAGACCTATATGCATATATGTGCAGCACACTTTTTAGTTTTCAACGCATACTCGTTCCAGACCAGTGGAAGTCCAGACGTCTGGTTCCGCTCCTGAAACCAGGCAAATCACCTCTTGACCCGACATCATACCGTCCAATTCCACTGGCTAGCTGCGTCGGCGAGTACTGGAAAGGGTCGTGCTTAAAAGTATTGAGTGGTACCTGGAGCGCTACCATATAGATCTGGCTATAATGTCCGGGTTTTGACGTGGACGCTCTTTAATTGGCAACGTGGTAGGCCTATTGTCATCCGTCCAGCGGCAAAGACATCTGAAGCGCTTGACCGCGGTATTGTTCTTGGATATAAAGGACGCATTTAACAACGTAGCTCAGCAGGCCATTTTGGAAGCTCTGGCAGCTGCCTAACTTGGTGCTCACGTATTCTGCTGGATACGCAGTTATTTATCCGACAGATCTCTCTTTGTGCAGTCTGGGGATGGCTCAACATCTCATTTCACTTCTCGTGGAGCCCAACAGGGTGGAGTGCTAAGCCCAACGCTGTTCAATCTTATACAAAACTACCACAGTCGGCGCAACTCTCAATCTATGCGGGCGACACCTGTATCTGGGCATCAGCAGTGCGTGCCCACAAGTTGAAGCGAGGCGCCAAAAGGCGTCAAGTATGTTACGTCCTACCTCCACCTTCAAGGCCTGCAGATTTCAACCGAAAAGTGCTTGCTTTTTGCGTTTACACGCAAGAAAATGTCTCATTACACCGTATGTATAATTGTCAGAGACCCTATGAAAGAAGACACCGCTTTCTTGGAGTAATAATCAACCGAAATCTATCATACATCCCTCATATTTCATACATGTAAAAAGAGACTTTCAGCGATTGCTCACGTTCTCGCGTTTCTTGGGGGAAAGTCGTGCGGAGTGTCAGTGCAGTCAGTGATCAAGCTCTACAGCTTATTATTCATTAGATCGCTTCGGTACAGCCTGTCTGCACTTGGAAACATTATAAAAACAAAAATACGAAGTCTACAAAGCCTTCAGGCTCAAGCTCTCCGGACTTGAATTGCCGACATGTGCCTCTACGGCAGCACCCGTACTCATCGCCCAGGAGAATCCATTCACTACCTACCTAATAATTGACGCCCTGAGGACACACTTTCGGTACATCTCCCGGGTTCCCTCTCACCATCTTGCCAGTGTTCCTGTTACCAGGCCGCGTACATCATTCACAAACACCACTGATGTACATCGCGCCATTCTGCCGTCCAAGTTTACACCGCTTCTGGACAGTCCTCTCCACAATAGAGCCTGCACCAACCCCGTGTGCTTCTTTCAATGCCAAGCATCGGGAGAAGGTCGATTTATCGACTAGAGGGCTAAAACAAGTCGCTCTTGAATATTTCCACGAGCACTACGCAAACCGACTGCACGTCTACACCGACGACTCAATAACCCCCGTCAGTTCTTCGAGTTCCGTGGTCATCCCCGCAAGGACTAAAAAAGTAAGAGTTAGGACATTTCACCAGACTTTTTCGACGGGTGCAGAACTAACCGCTCTTCGTGTCGCCGTTGAGCATGTCAGTCAGCACAGTCCCCAGATGTGGTCTATTTTCACTGATTCCGAAGCAGCTCTCCGAGGCTTACAAGCTGCTCTTCGCCGTGGAACAAATGGTCGTGGAAATCCCAGAACTACATCCCTCTGCCATTAATAAAGGCCACAACATTATCTACCAATGGCTACCGGCGCACAGAGGAATAGCGGGCAATCACCGCGCGGACGAGGTCGCACGAATTGTCCGTCATGACGGCGATTGTGTGTCGATCCCCATTTCGAGAGCAGACGCAGCGGCATACAGCAACAAAAATTGATGCGGTTTCATGGTTTCCAAAAAGAACGTCTCGTGAATTTAACGTCGCGAAGTTATACGCAGGCTATCAGAGCATCAACTTTTAAGTTGGTAGAGGCCACAAGGGACGTGTGTGCCTTGGAGAGGGCGCTGTCTAGGATATGCCGCATCATCATCATCATCTCTGGTCACGTGGTCTCGGTGGGCCTTGGCTGGTCACCAATGTTTGGCAGTACTTTCGTTTTTAAAGCGATAGAGTTAAAGGCCCTGTTCTCCAGAAAATCAGGTGTAGGCGTTGTCGACGTCGGCACTGAGAGCGAAAAATCACGGGCATGGCTCTGGCAGGTGATCCCCAAAGAGTAACCTAGTGAGGATCCAGGCTCCAACAACGACCACAGGAAGACAAATGAAGAACCTTGAACATAACTGCAACTATGCGCCAGATATAGCGTCAAACTGTAAGATACAATGATGTAGTTTCCCAGGAATGCGGTGTAATATGGCTGAAAAATTGCACTTAAAAATGCCGCTTTCCTGCAAGGGTCACAAGACATCAAAACCATAAAAGAAAGTGCGTCCATTAGTCGAGTATATGCGGAATTTTCCCTCAGCCACAAATCCACCCCAATCATTCGTAGGCTGCCGCGTTTATTTTTGTTCATATGGTCAAGTTCAGTGTTACTCATTATAAACATCCAATTACGTAAGCAGAATCATCGAAGCCTCATGCATGGCGTCATCATTGTGCTAATCATTTAGCGATCCAGCTGACACTCATCACTCGCCGTAACCTGGGGATAAGTGGCTGCAATTTTTTCCCCTATTTATTTATCACACAACAGCATAGCACAGAAATACAAATGTTGGGGCGCAACGAGAATTATGAAAAGGTTATAAACATTTTTACTCAGAACAACTTTTGTCCGACCAAGCTTGCCTTTTGACGTTCAGGTTTGCTTTCTGGGCACCTATCGAATAGAAGCTGTTCGGAAACCATGGCCCAATTCATTCCTGTTAAAAACACGAAGTAAATATACTGTTCATCTGAGGATTCCCGCAGTGATATGTTGAGATACCTTGCAAAGAAAAAGAAAAAAAAAAAGTCTTGACTCGAATGCACGAGAGACTGCACAAAATTCACACAAAGAATACGAAACGTTTCTGTTTCGGTTCCCACCTTCATTTCTTTCTTTTCACGAGAGCACAACAGACGCGCGCCCTTGCCAGCACGAGCTGCCATCGGTGGAACGAATTCCGGCTTGGGCGCGGGGGTTGCCCTGCAATTCGTCACGCCGCGGATTCGCGGCCGGATTAAGCGGGATTAAGGGACAATCTCAGGTCCCCAAAGGGACCCGAGGCCCGCCCGGATTACGGGTCTCGCCGCGACCCGCCCCTACGGTTCCGCGGCACCTATTTCGCACCTCATTTTCTTTCCTCCTCCTCCTATTGCATTTGCTTGCTGGGAATTCTTTTTGTTTTGTTTTGGGGGTTTATACTTCTTCTTAATTTGATACTGTGAGTCCCATCAGAGACTGACATGAAGGGCTCTGAATGATACATACAACAAACCAGTAAATCGCGCGCTCCCTGATCCTGTCCGTGTTGAAGTAGACAAATCAAAGTATCGTGACGTATAGGTGCGTTGCTGCTGCTTTTCCGTCTAAATTGACACAAAATTACTCGTACGGAACCACAGCAAGATAATTATAACAATCACATTTCACTCTTTTTTTTTTTCGTCCTTCTTCACTCGCTAAAGCGACATGCAGGAGTTTTCGGAGCACGCAAACCTCGAAAAAGCTGCATTTCCTTGCTGCATAGAGGCGCGGCCTGACACTTCAGAGTGGTGCATTGCGGAGGTCGCTCAGAGAATCACGCTTCAATTCGTAACTGCGCTGTCAGCCTGCCAAGATAATAAGCTTATTCGTGACTTCCGCGTTCCGAAGACCCTCTCGCCACCTGCACGCCGCACACAGCTATCGCCGGCGTCGACCACTCTTCCACGGCGGACAATAAGAATGAAATAGAAAGGAAACAAAAAGAATTGTTATTTAAACAGTGGTGCCCCGTTAATATGAACAACTTCGTTCTAGGGCAAAAGTTTCCATAAAGCGAGTCATCCTTGATAAAAAAAAATTCCCAAAAAGATTCTTTATGATTAAGCTCTGCTCCTGTGCACATTGTTCGGCAGCTAGCTGTTGGACTGGCTCTCGCATTCAAGAATGGTGGATTACTGCAAAAAGAAACATGAACGTGAGGAGAGTGACAAAGACGCGACTTCCGAACAAGAGCGCTACTTAGACTGCAGTGCGCTCAGAAACATTGAGGCCCAATAAAGTTTCAGCAAAGGACGCGAGTTTTTACAAACGCCCCGTCAGCTGCGTTGGTCGTCCCGGTTTATAAACCGTTACGGCTCGCGGCAATTGCGGCACTTACACGAGCACTTATCCGGCCTAGCCGCAGGAGAACGGAAAGAGCTTATTCCTTCTGCTTCAGTTTTTTTTTTTTTAATTTATATCCGACAAGTTTGTCGAGCTCCTTTTTTGTTTATTTCCTTTGCCTTTGTCTAAGAATACGCCAAATACGACGGGGTTGAATCTGGTCGAAGCACACAAAGAACACTTCATCAGTGGCCGCTCCCCAGGTGTGTCCCGTAAGCATAACATCTGTTTTGCTTCGTTTTTCTACGTAGTTTTCCTCTGGACACATGACCACTTCAATGCCTTTGCAAGGTAATGAAGAGTTAAAAATTAAATTGGCTCCCTGAACTCCACACAGCACCCCCCTCCCCCATTTCATGCTCCCCATATACTTACCTGCACATCTACAACTAACATCCAGTCAATGACGCGCCTCTCATGTGTTCCCCTGGCTGATAAAATAGCCAAATAGGCCTCGGAATCCAATATGAAGGCTGCGCGCTAACACTGGCACAAGGTTGCCGTGGTTGCACGCTTCTTGAGACGTACCTAAGAAAGAAGTGGCGCATGCCAGTGCGAGTACTCGTGTTTGAAGTCACCGCGACGACGCAGCAGCGCTCGTTTCCTAATGAAAGTGGTGCCATCGCAACGACGAAGACGTTGCGAATTTCGCGAACTACGCGCTAACACTGGCACAAGGTTGCCGTGGTTGCACGCTTCTTTAGACGTACCTAAGAAAGAAGTGGCGAATGCCAGTGCGAGAACTCGTGTTTGAAGTCACCGCGACGACGCAGCAGCGCTCGTTTCCTAATGAAAGTGGTGCCATCGCAACGACGAAGACGTTGCGAATTCCGCGAACTCTTTAGGCGCCCACTCTCGAGGACTGCGAGCGTGCCAGGTACTAAGCAAAACTTGCTACAGAGCTGATGGACCTATATATGTATTAATTTCAGAGTTTCGTACTTCAAAGAAAGAAAGAGAGGCGGAGAATTAGTTACCATTAAAGGTGCACTGAAGAGGAATCTGAACTCGTCTCTTCACCGCGGGAAATTTACACGTTCCGAGCATTCTTAGAAACTTCGAAATTTTGTCCTGTGCGGCCGATTTCCCTCATTTAAATCGGGTTAAACGTTCCGGCTCCCGCCTTTATTTGAACTCGCCGCAGACGGTAGACAGACCCAGTCAGAGGCCAGATAGCCGCAAATTAGGTCCATGGAAATAAAAATACGTGCGGACTCTTTGCTTTCGCCGATCGCTACGTATCACTCCGCCGATGGCAGAGTGGCAAGCCGCCACGGGACTGGCTGAAAGGTTGGTCGACTCCTCCTACAGTCTGCGGCGAGTTCGAAAAAAGACGGGAGCCGGGACGATTAATCCGATTTAAATTATGGAAATCGGCCGTACAGGACAATAATCCGAAGTTTCTAACAATTCTCGGAACATGTAGATCGATTTCCCGCGGTAAGAAGGAGAGTTCAGTAATTACCTTCTGCTCAAAGCACCACCATCCCATTGGAATGAATTCAGCCCAGCGCGCAAACAGGGAGTTTCTTACGGATGCTGCAGGCCCTGGCCACAATACTGGGCATGCTTAGCTTGTTTCGACAGTCTGGGGCACTCTTCGATATTTGACTGCTTTGATATCTCACCTACGCCTCTTCTCTTATTGAGCAAACGAGCATAATATAAAAAAGGGGGACGGGGGGTTACAACAATTGTGAGCCTTTCTTTTCCAGCCTCATTCCATTTGCGCTGCACCTTAATCGCGTGAAAGCTTGGCCTAGTTGCTTGTTATTGTGCAACTATCCTTTGAAGCTAATCCTTAGATTCTGTAAGTATTCTGTAGGTATACTGTGTAGATATTATTCAATAAGCTTGAACTATTATTAAGCCATCTTTGTTGTCTTTACCAGGGCTAAAACTTTCTTCGTCGGTGCGGCTGTCTTTTCATTAGCCGATATGGTTCTAGCTCTCCTCGCGTAACATCTAAACTGCGCTGGATAGAGAAAGAGGAAGTCCGACTCTCCCCATTTGGTTATTCTCACCCGTTTCATTCTTTGCATTTTTGTTACAAAAATCACTCGGCTCGTAAACGAGTCTTATTTTTCTCGCGCACGGAAACAGGCAAGCGATGACGCTCTGTTTTCAACAACGCGGGAAAATCTGTACATACAAGACAACAACAACAGGAAGCTGAGAATAAATTAGCAAGGGTTGGACAAAAAGTGTTTCAGAACCCTCGGGTTTATATGGTGCTGCTGGGATTACAGTCAGAAGGTGCTGACGCTGTGTTCCCGAAAACATTGCGCACACCTGCAAGGACGATTGTCCACACTGTGAAGAACTGAAACCCTAAAGTTAGAGAAAAACATTTAGACGAAAAGCACGAACAAAATTTATAACGAAAAAAAAAAGTAAAGTATGCAGTGGTAAATGAGCAAATATTTTCACACTTCATTCTTTTCCTTTTTTCTTTTCTTTTTTTTCGCCCCATTCCTAAATGTTCTGTGCCAATAACTTCACCCTTTCTTTAAAGTTAGCTGAGCGTTTTAGACTTAGCAACATTGTATAAACGAGTGTGTTCGGTCGTGTTTGTCGGCGTCACGGAGGCCGCATAACTAGTAAGCGA
This sequence comes from Amblyomma mixtum, assembly GCF_055824585.1. Classification (NCBI taxonomy): domain Eukaryota; kingdom Metazoa; phylum Arthropoda; class Arachnida; order Ixodida; family Ixodidae; genus Amblyomma; species Amblyomma mixtum. The sequence continues at coordinate 245,231,247 of NC_143012.1, forward strand.
AGTTCGTTTTCGTTCTGTCTCTGTGCAGAGAGCAGAGTTCGACTGGTCACCAGAGACCATCGGAGTGATCGACTCGTCATTCTTCTGGGGATACCTCATCACGCAGGTCCCCGGCGGATTCCTTGCAGCCAAATACCCCGCCAACAGGTACAAAGTCTCCTCCGTTTCCCAGACTGCTCTCTGTAACGCAAGAAAGAAGCCTTCGACTAACTTTGTATACCTGAACCCACCAAGGTGGCTACGTATGAGCTCGTACGGACGTATCAGGCCAAAAAAGTCAGGGCACTCTCTATAAATACACTAACGAAAATTAGCTGAAAACAACAAGCGCGTATCTCTGATATCAATCTGTTGCAGACTTCTCGGGCATAATATATTGTGAATTACTTAAATACCTTGAGTCTAATAACTTTTTCACGCCATAGCACAGCTAGTTGAATTTCATCATTACGTAGCAAATACTGTAGTTTGATTACAACTAAGTATATGCATCGTTTCTGGGGTTCAAAATGCATTTTAACTGTTGACTGTTAAACTTCCATCATTAACCATTAGTAATATCATTCGCAATTGGATAAATAACTATCTAAAACTCCAGGCCCGTTGTGTCGTTCTCAACGATTATAACTCATCTCCTGACCTAGTTGCTTCTGGAGTCCCTCGTCTAATCATCTTTGGGTAGCTACTTTTCGCATTTTACGTTTGCTATTGGCACCTATCGATGCAGGCCAACGTGCATCTGTCCTCCCTGTCTCTTTAAAACAAACACTCAAGGTGTACTCATTCTTCCCAACGACACTAAGAGGAACGCGCATGCATGATGATATAGTTTCAAAATGAAAGCCGTATATTGTTTTGTAGTTTGTTCAGTTTCTAGCTATGTGTTGCAGTCTGCATCGTGTACTATATTATACACTGTATTGTATTGTGTTTGGTTTTAATATTTTATATCGGCAACTAAAAATATTGCACATGTTCTCTCAAACGTCTTCACAGCGCCAAGCGTTCATTCCTTTTTACGTGCTTGCTTTGTGTAGCTTTCGTATTGGATTATCTTTCTTAGTGCAGCTCTCGCAGGTTGTCTTGAAAACATTAATGGCGTTGCTTTGTCAGGACAATGCCTTAGTGGCGGTGCACATTTCGTAGAAATACTATAAAAGTACGTACCACGTGGTTTATTCCATTGCAATGTCCGGCATTATCCGGCTCTGCGAATAACTGTTCCAGTTTCTTGACTGCACGACTTGTTTCTTCACTTATTCGCACAGGGTCTTTGGCACCGCTATAGCTGTGTCAGCGTTTCTCAACATGCTCATTCCTGGAGCGGCCAAGATTGGCTTCACCATGGTCATGATGGTCCGAATTCTCCAGGGTCTGGTTGAGGTGAGTAAATGTTCGTTCTTTTATACGTTTGCTTGTTTCACCAGTCGTTGGAACTTCTTTCTCCTTTCACAATTAGAAAAGCGCCAATATTTGAAGTGACACACACGCACGCACGCACGCACGCACGCACACACACACACACACACACACACACACACGTAGCATGGTACACCGTACCTTTCAATGTACTACAGTCTCAGCCGAAATTTTTCGGGCCACACGGTCTGCTTTCAAGCCGCTTAGTGGACCACTCACGGCACTCTTAAAGACCAATGCGCCTGAAAAGGCTGGGGAGAGGTTGTCTCGCTGCAGAATTGTAATGATTGAATGGTTCTTCGAACACTCCGCTACACAGCTGAAAAGGAAATTTTGTGTACGCAAGACTTATCGGTATACGTTATTACGGGTGTCGCAAGAACGATCGGTGTACGTTATTAACTAATTTCAAAAGGTTCTATCTGCAAGGGCACACCATACTTCGCGAACACCACAATAGCTTTTCACCGAGAGACATACACCACGGAGCGCCAGCTCATACGCAATGCCTCACTCGCCTGCATTAGAGCTACCACGACCACATTCGAAGACGCAATTTAGGCCATAAGCTACGCGAAGGCTCCCGGCATTTGCCGTGTGCTTGCGCAACTCGCAGCCGCTCGGGCGAGCACCGACACCCCCGCGAGACAAGCCCGGCGCATCTCGGCTGCAGCAATCATATCGCTCCTACACGAACACACTCCGTCGCGCTCCCCCCCCCCCCTTTCTGAAAAGGCCGCTCCCTTCCACATCGTCCCCCGCCACAGTTGGGCGATATGGATGCCCGTAGCAATCAGCGCGGACGCCGGTCGCGATGGTTGCCTCGGTCCGCTCCCTGCTACCCCCCCCCCCCCCCCCCCCCCCCCCTCCTTTGCCTTCCGCAGGCACTGGCCCAGTCTTCGGGGAGCATGCCCGATCGCATCAGGGAAATGGTTGTTCCGGACGCCGAATAACTCGCACAGGCGGCGGCTGGCAGGAGCAGTGGCCTTATCGAGATGTTTGCGTAATCGCGCAAATAAGCAGGACGCTGCTCGCGCCGGGGTCGCCATAACGGCGGCAGCGTTATTCATCGACGCGGTAACTGCGTCTGGACACAGTCGTGGTCGTCTTCTGAGCGATCACTCAGTGGTACTTGCGAGAGATGTGAAAATATGGCTGCTTGAGGAGGCAGAAACAGCTTCTCATGCAAATGTGAGACGCAAGTATGCGAGTGGCATTTCCCGCCCGTACGGCCAGCGTTTAGAAGAGACCCTCGCACGTGGTAGCTGATACTTCACCGACCGATTCATTTGCGTCGCGTAGCGTGTAACGTGGTTTCTGTACAAACATGAAGGTAGCTATCGAAAGCTTAGCGCGATTTTCCGTATACTCGCCGTCCAGTCAGTGGCTGGCTCGTCCATCTCTTTGAATGACGACAACAACCGCGTATACCAGGTGTATCAGGGAAGGCTCAAAGTAATTCTCAAGATAGGTTTTCTTTCTAGGTGAAAATATGGTTTTTCAGCATAGTGCTACCAGTGTTACTGGGCACCAGACAACCGGTGAATCGTTTTAAGCAGTAAGCTGGTTAACTAATTTTTAATCATTAACTTTTCAACTATTAGAGTTAGGCGTCTAGTAGCAAGAGAGATTAGTAGTTGGTCGTTAGTAATGGCCATATCAGTATTTAGAATTTCTAAAACTCGATTACCATTAGCTTATTGGCTCGACAAAATTTGGCTTTTTCGACTAGTTAGATACACGGAAGGGTTGCTTTGCCTACATGCTTTCAAAAACGCGTGTATTTTTGCACCATGGAGCCAAATTTTGTCGAGCCACCGCGGCGAGGGTAACCGTGTATTTGAAATTCTAGAAACTGGCATGGCTATTACTAACGAGCGGCTACAAATCTCTAATTTGCTACCAGCTGCCTGAATGTGACAGTTAAGAAGTTAATTATCAGAAATTAGTTAACCATCTTACTACTTAAAACCATTCACCGGTTATCTGGTGTCCGCCAAAATTGGCAATACTATGTAGCAAAAGCCATATTTTTACCACAGAAAGCCTATTTTTGAAAATTACTTAGTCTTCCCTGAAACACGTGGTACAGTATGCAGCCTCAGTTCAGTTCCGGCGGTGAAAGCAAGGCAATCGCTTCTCTCCCGATGTCGCCATGTGTCGCAGCAGTTTCTGTTGATGGGCGCACTGGAGCTTGTTAGTGGAAATATTATTTCGGCCCTGCGTCCCACCGGGTTGTTAGGGAAGGTTGCGTTAGTGAAGCACGCCTGCTGCCAGTGGCAACGCAGCGTTGAATTAGCAGGCTCTAAAAATTCGCACGTGCAGCTCAGGAAGTTGGTGAAGATATTCTTCGCCCTGTCCGCCGTGACATCGCTCCGTCTCTTTCCGGCGCAGGGCGTCACGTATCCGGCGTGTCACGGCATCTGGAGACACTGGGCGCCACCCTTGGAGAGGAGTCGACTAGCCACGTTAGCCTTCTGTGGTGAGCGCCGGTTTTCTTCTCTCCTACTTTCTTTTTTTCTTTTTTAGGAGCAGCGCTTCCGGCACATAATGGCATTTTTAAACATGTTCAACTACAACTGCGTGCAAAACAACCTGGCCATAACGGGTATAACAAAACAACATGCTGAAGGTTAGCTTCAAATGCGAATTTGCATTGAAACAATGTCTCTGCGCAAAGCAACGGATAATCATTCGCTTTTTCTGCTGTTTTAGTATGCAGATATCAAAACCGTGACAATCCAGTGAAGCGCGAAACACAGCACAGGATAATGGTATCGGTGCTCGTCAGCTCTTACAGCAATGATTTGTTAATTATATGTTTATAAATGTAGCGATTTTGTACACTGCCCTTATGCCCGATCGTTTTCGAACTGACGCCTACAGTCGGCCGCGATTAGAACTCACGCCGAGCAACAACCGCTAAACGGTTTCACACGTAGATTATTTCCATTTGGCTAATTTATGCAATCGTCCCTTAGAAGATGCGTATGCTAAACTTCCCCTTCTTGTATAAATAAAAGGTTTCTCTATATGGCAATCATAGCATCAAAAAAACAGTACAGAGGAAGATGTAGCGAGTGAGCGCTGCAACCTTCGTATCCTCAAGTGTCTAAAGACAAGAAAGAACAGTCAGTGACTGCCACGCAGAGCAAACTTCTTTTTTGCACACACAAAAAAAGAAAAGGCTGAGAGGTCTAGAAACGCGGTCATCGCTCCGATGAGATTAGTAAACCACGGGCTTGCATGGTAGCGAGAACATTTACTTCTGTTTTGCGTTTCCCAAGGTCACGTTCTATAGGCCAAGTGCGACGTTCTCCACTAAGGAACGCCACTCATCATTCTTCTTCTTCCCTCTTCCAGGCTCATACGCTGGCGCCGTCGTCGGTATGCCTCTTTCGGGCATCCTAACCGACTACGTAGGGTGGCAGGCCTGCTTCTATTTCTACGGTGAGTGTACTCCACGGTGCAGACACCCATCATTTATTGGGCAGTGGTGTTTTCCACTGGCACTGCTTTTCAGCGATAGAGCACCTATTATATCCTAATTTTATTTCATTTTTCTTACTGTGTCGTTCGTCATTATTAGCTGAAGCAACGCCCGGATATCCCTGCAACCTGGCACTCGGCACCGCAGAAGATAGGATTGAAATAGTATCTCCTACAAGAGAACTAATAGTTGAATTATGCTGACTATGGTTGCCTCCTCAGTATGCGGCCGGTTCCGCCAGGGTCAAATTTTTTTTTGCTCCAATGGCATTAGCGTCCTGTGGTGCTTTTTGAGGAAGTAAGCACTACGACAAAAGCGGTCATCTGATATTAGAAGCGGCATTGTAAATTACCCATCACGGTCAAATATAACTCGCAGAAAAAAACTTATCGTGAAGCTGACCAGTGCTAGTATTTTTGGAGAGGACAAAGCTAGCCGTGCTTCTCGGTTAGACGGCAATCGTAACAAGGTTAAATATACTGCACTGCAAAACAGTAGACATCGTCAGTTTCAGTATAAGCGGTGCATCTGGACTCCCTGATAAAAGGTTTTTCAGAAATTCGCATTTAATAAAATAAGCACAAAGGAACGATGCACGCGACCTTTCTATTTAGGGCAGCTTCCAGAATTTGGGAAATAAACAAAAGAACATTATTCAAAAGTGTGGAAAATTGGGCGAGTTGGTACGGATCCATGTCATCGAGGCACCACAAGGACGAGAACGGAGACGTAGAACAATATTCTTTTACTTATGAAGCACTGAAGCTCTTTTGAGTCTGAAGTTCTACATCTGGGCTCTGCCACTGCCTCTTTCTTTAGTGTAGTCACGGTTGAACTCATAATTGTGGAATACGCACGGGAGGGAGGTAATAGTTTACTGGATAACATTAGGAGTTGTATCTGTTGCTTCAACCTGCGATACGCCGGCGCTGCACGCTGGGGAAACGTCTCAGCCTGAGTAAATAAAAGCAAGCGCAACTGTAAAGCGCTGCGTAAAATGCGTCTTAAAACCGCAGCTACAACCCAAGCTACGGCTGAAGCTATAAAATTCTCAGTATCCTTCGTTACGGAATGCATTCTACACACAAAAAAATAGCACATCCGTGATAGCCGGCTTTCCATTTCTTCAGAAAATGTGGTCGTCATTCAAAGCAAAGCAAAGCACACATTGCCTTCAACAGCTCAAAAGCATCTGTGGTGCCTGAATACTTTACGCCTTAGTGCAAATTTATTACGGGTCGAGGATCCATTCCCAACATGGTGGCGCCACTGGTAGCGCGTGGAAGTCTAGCAGTCGGTTCTGCGCATGCGCGGGAGCACCCATCACGAATGCGCAGACGGTCTCCTTGCTCGAAGTTTTACTAAGTGCAAGACTGGGTCCGAATTGTCGGTCCGCATCAGCTACTTAAATCACGATTCTAAGGAAGTTCTGTGGCACGCAGGCGTGTTCGGCGTGACGTGGTACGTGTTCTGGCTGTGGCTTTCCTTCGAGAAGCCGAGCAGGCATCCGACCATCAGCCAGGCGGAGCTGATCTACATAGAGAACAGCCTCGGAAACGTCGTCCAGACTGCGCCAACGGTGAGTCTCAGCGTACTGACCGGAACTTGCGCCAGCCACTTTCAGCCACTCTCGGGGCTCGCTGGCAACATTGGGGTTCGCTGGAAATGTCGCTTGGAATCAGCTATTTCAAGCTCGGCGCTGGCCGTTGTTGACAGTGAAGAAGTCTTATACTGAATTTACTTGTGTGGATCCAAAATCGGAGATCCTTGATCGCACCAGTTGCGAAGTCCGGCATTCTGATTTGTCGAAAGCTTGAATGTTACTCGACTGTCACGCCACATTCGGCATCCAGACGAACTGCTCAGAGCTGCTCAAAACGCCGTCATGATTGAGAGAGTGCGCCACCATAGTTGAGTGAGCAGCCCATAGACGGAGACTCCGTCTGCTCACCTTCAGAATCTAGCCGCTGGTCACGGCCTGATTCTGATGCGGAGTTTCATAACTTGTTTAATAAGAAACTCTCTGATCAAATGTGACGTCATTCATGATTGTGGCTGCGTCTTCATTTGTGCCTTCATGCGGGAAGCTTAGGTTTGCGAATGGCCGGTGTCCTGCAATTGCGTCGCCGTTTCTCACGACTGGCCATCGTAAAAATTCTCAAGTATGAGCGAACCATTCTTTAAATGAGCACATCGTGAATTCAGTCCCACTTTTCTTTCCTGTTTGGCTTGTTTTGTCTTTACTGTAAGCTTCCATTTCCGCGCGAGGAATTTGGAAGAGGTGGGGAGGGGACATTGTGATAAACCATTATTTGTTCTATGATCTGCGCTGTATAGGAGACAGACCAGCCATTACAACGGCCTCTTTTGCGCCTGTATTCTCACGCATTCGTGTTTTGAGTTGCCCGAATATGTTGTTTATTTCATTATATGTATTTTTGTTAATGCTATGTCATGCATTCAAGTAAATAAAGAACATGAACTAGATAACACACGCAGTTACGTATTTGCGATTGATATCTACAGAAGAGGTAAGTTCAAGAACCGAAAACGGAGCGTGAGCGCTGAGCGCTGAGATAGTAGCGCAAAAACTACTCCCAACGGGCACTGAAATGCCAATGGACGTCCGCAGGACATCCCAAACATCCCTAGGACGTTCAAGGGAGTTTTAGTGATCATTGGGCTTGACCGACTGGGGCTGGACATCATCAAGTAGCTTCGAGGAGTGCCGAAACGTTCTTCCTGGCTCATGCCTGCGTTTCCGTGCGTCTATTTATAGTCGATCCGCCGTGGTTTCTGTTGCGTCGGGAATGCATATATTTTGTCGTCGGAAACTGAGAGTCCACAAAGGCCGACATTCATGTTTAAGAGAAGACGAGGACACGTTGGCCAGGATACCTTGGCTAAAAACGGTGAGGTGCGGTACGCTGATACGTGAGTGGTCGACGTTACGTGTATTACCCGCGTTGAGCTGGGCGTTCGTTAGATTCCAGCAAATTAGCAGAGCCGATCGGACAGGGCAAGACAAAACGAGAGAGCCCAAAAAGAGTTTCAGTAGTTGTTGAAGCCAGAAATAAGGCGGTTCATGAACCTACATTGTACATTTTTGTGTCTCGGTTTGTTCCGGGGGGGGGTCTCGTTTCAAAGCGGTAAACAAACAGCTGAAACTGAAACGCTGCTGAAGCCATTGAAAATGAAAAACACACCTTTTTCGGGCTGGTAATCTCAGTTTAAATGAACTAACTCGTTCAGTACCAAGCTAGCATTGAGGGAAGGCGTGGAGAACGCTGCTTGCGATAGGGAAAAGATTCCTGGGCATAGTTTTCTGCTAAGCCTCGCAAGGACTTTTTTTTTGACAACTTTCAGACGGGATGAAACGTACTATCAGCAAGAAATGAACGCGAACAAGACAACCGAACCACGGACTGCAAAATACGCGGCTCTTTGCCGCGGTGAGCTCTATACTAGCTCCTACTATATTTATTTTGAAGGCGCGAAGACTTTTCTTTAGATGTGCTATTCAACCTCGCTTGTATTTCTAATCCAGGAGCTAATATGTTGTTGTTTTTGTGTTGCCACGTCACTTTTCTTGTTCGCGTTTCATTCGTTGCTGATAGTACCTGCGAATTGTGCTGAATGATTTCTCGACACGTTGTGTTTGTTCGATTAAGAAAAATCTTAGTTCCCTTCACTCAGAACACACAGAAGCATAGAAGAAAGAGTCATTCTTTCTCTTCAACAGGCGCGTTTTGTCACGCTCCGGACAGAGCATGCACACTCACACAGCTCCCAACCGCAGAGCTCTGTGCCGCCACTTTTCACTCGAGGGATACGCGGCATCTCATATTCCTTGCCCTGATATACAAGCCCGTTACATAATGCGCGCGACTCAGACCCTTGCAGACACTGACATACCGAATAAACAAAAAGTAAGATGAATGAAATAAAGCAACTCCGTCCGAACCGCCGAATAATCTCCTCACACGCCGCGGTGGCACGATGAGGAAGGGAGAGGCGGATGGCGTTGCGGCGCCGCGGTTATAACGTGTCACTCTTTCTCAAAGCAGGCCCCCCATCCATTCATCCATCCCCCTCCTCTACGGCCGTCGTCTTTTCTCACTTCGTCATTCTTACATCATGTAGCTGCTAGTACCGCACGCTGTCACCATTACACTCGTTGCCAAAAGCCTGCACCGTTACGGTACAAACCTCCGCAGCCCCCCACCGGTCCAAGACTCAAGAAAAAAAAAAGGAAGTGATGTATTGCATCGGACAAAAATCTACGAAGGGCCTACGTATAGAGTAGATGCAAGCATAAAATTGGGGATGTTGAATAAGTTAGATAGCAAGCTTAAAAGTAAGAAGCCGAGCTCCAAGGCAGGGCCTAGAAACGCAAGAAGCAATAAATATTGCGGCGAAAAATTACACCAAGGATGCACTTTTTCTTTTCTTTCTCACAGAGAGGTGAGCCGAATCCCAGAGCGGGCAAAATAAAGTTAAATAAAAAAATACCCGTTCAAGAAGTATACCTGCATAAGCGGTTCGCGTAATAAAGAATACACCAGAGAGTCAAAGATGAAAGAGCGTCGCCGCTAGCTGACGCGAGTTCTCCCTCTGAGTGCATTTTTTTCTTCTTCTCGACGTCCCGAACTGCCTCTGAGAAGCGTCTCGGGCTTTGGGGAGGCTGGAGGAGGCTTTGATCCGGTCTTTGCACTCGGCGAGCGACAGTCGACGCGCGACGCTATACGCGCGGGACGACCGCTGCGTCACACACATAGAGAGACGCACAGAGAAGGGACGGGAGCGCCCGCCGTCGAGCGAGGCGGGCTGACGTCGCAAAGCGAGCGACGACGAGAAGCCACCTAAAAGCCTCCATTGGCCGCCCAACGCTCTCCTCCGAGTCGGCAGCCCCCCCCCCTCTTCTCGCTTTCTGCCTCATCCCGACTGAGACTACTAGCTGGCTGTCTCGCCGCAGCCTTTTTCGCCCTGCACTTTTTTTCCCCCTTTTCTTTCGGCACTTTTTTTTTTTTTTACAAGACGCTCGTAAGGTTATTACTTTCCCGTTTCGCCGCGCTCTGTCTTGCTTGGCCGGACTCGCTTCGATGCGCATCTTTCAGTCCTCCGTTCCGACCCCTCCCACCCCCACCCACTTTGTTTTTGTTGTTGTTGATGTCGCCTCTCGGTCTCAGCAGGTCGTCCGTCCTCGTTTTGGAAGCGTGGCGGCATCATCCGACCCAACGATGAAATATTGCCGAGTTGGCGGCTGTATAAGCGCTGCCTTCGGCTACGTCGCCTGGTTCGGGGCGTCGCGTGGCAGCTTCTCTCGGAGTTTTTTTTTTCTTTTTCCCTGCACCTGCTTTGTCCGTTGTCGGTCATTTCAGGGTCTTTTTTGAGAGACGAGAGGCGCGCTCCTCAGGCTTCTTTGGTGCGCGTGAGCGAGACACCGCTAGTTCGGAGCGATGTAGTGAATCGAGAGCTGTAAGGTGTGATTAACATATCTTTCTCCATCTTAGAGGCCCGTGTACTGTGCGATGTCAGTGCACGTTAAAGAACCCCAGGTGGTCGAAATTTCCGGAGCCCTCCACTATAGCGTCCCTCATAGCCTGAGTCGCTTTGGGACGTTAAACCCCATAAACCAAACCAAACCATCTTGTGATCAGTGATCAGTGCTGGAAAGCGTTGCGGACATTACTAGTAGAATTCAAAGCGACTGTGTGGGCGATCAGTCGTTTGGTTCAATAATATTGCACCAAACGACCGATACTGAGCTACAAAATTAGAAATAAAGAGTTCGGAACATGCTGCGATGTTTCGTGTTTGTCCTCGTGAGTGAAGTTCTGAGAAGAGCACGATGCGAACTGATAGATAAGAAAACGGCTGCAAGGAAACAAATTTTGAGAATGCGTGTTACTAGTTATATCGAGTTAGGAACTTTTCGGGTTCCTAGTAATATAGAAAACGAAATATTCGGCCATTCACAGTAATTTCCTGTCGAAATCGATTGTTTTGCTGAGAGAGATAAAAGGTTTTGTCTAGAGTGCCCCAGAACTATTATACAGCTGCACGGAAATTTTCTGTACAAATTTGCAACAAAAGAACATTGCAGTAATCACCAGCGTTTTCGTTTAATGCACTCGACGGATTATTCACCGTTATTACAGCGCTCAAATATCGCTTTAAGATGACAAAACGAGTACTGTACTTCCGAAACCTAATTAGAAATTGCTGCTGTTGCATGATGGAAATATAAAGCGCAAAAACAGACGAGGACGCAAGGTATACCAGCAATATGCGTTGTGAGGTTAGTTGGTTCATTCTCAGAATTCTTTTTTGCGACACAATAAGACAAGGGAGACAGGACGGAGCGCTCCGTCCTGTCTCCCTTGTCTTATTGTGTCGTCTTTGTCTGCGCAAAAAAGTATTCTGAGGACACAAGGAAGACACATGGAACACACGAGCGCTGACTTGCAACCGTGTGTTCCATGTGTCTTGCTTGTGTCCTCGTCTGTTTTTGCGCCGTACATTTCCATCATGAATCACCAACATGCCCAGACTGCCACCTTCCTGCTCTTGCACTTTTGTGCACAAAGTTCTTGTTTTCCTGCAAATAAATTGGGGGAACCAAGAAAGGTGGCAAAATATAGGTTTTCAAAGTTATCAAACTATAATTAAACAAAAATAAACGGTAAGCCGGTATGAAAAATTGAGCAGAAACAAGTAAACGAAACCGACAACTATACACTACTCGCATTATAGCCGCAGTCATTCGTCCTCAGCTGACCCGCGGCTGAAAAACGCCAGAATGCACTAATTCTTTCTTTTCCACCCATGTGCTTCAATGACTGAGTAAGAAGCAACTGAATCTTGTCTTACCCACTGCACTGAACTATTATGCAGCTTTCCACCAGTTCAGTGGTACCGGAAAGTCTTGCTTCGTTGTACCGTTCGTTCTTTCTTATGAGGCGTACGCGCTTCACCCAGAAAATGTTGCCAAGCGGCCTCTCACTTGACATCAATGAGCGCGCAGCGTTTATAGCCGTAGTGCATGCAACCCCACCAAATTCCCCCCCCCCCCCCCCCCTTCCCATCTCTGGCACGGATCGATGAAATAACCCTTTCTTTCGGCCTAAGCCTGCGTAGCTCGGGAAACTTCACACCACCCACGCACGAGCCGTCCTGCCCAGAGTGCGTGTTTTTCCACGACTCTTACTAGGAAGCTTACTTTTCTTGTGGCCTGCGCAGTGTCGCTATAGCTCGTTGCCCGTTCACTGTACGTAGGCGGCCAACGTGGTGTGCACCAGTAAACAAAGTTTGATCGCTTTTTTTTTTCTACAGGTAAAAAAGGGGGAGGGGTACAAGGGTACGCTATAAGATTAACGGGTGAAGTAAATGTGAGAACACCGAACTCCGCAGCGGCATTCGCAAAACAAGATGGACTTTGTCGTGCCCCGGTCTTTAAGTTTGAGTGCAAGGACAAACGATCACTGCAACTTCTATTCGGCAGCAACTTAGCAAGGAAGTTTTAAATACGTGTAGGCGGCGTCGACCAAGTTTCAGTCTACATTCAACATAGGGTTGGCTTTCTAAGTAAGAAGAGCTGCCGTTTTCGGAAATACGTTAGTGAGGTGAATGCATACACAAAAATTTATTTGAACTTGAACTGGAAACGGAAATTAAGGATATTTGAAAATGCAGCAGTGTTATGCTGGAAACTGAAGCGAGGCTCAAAAACCTGCGTAGGTTCTCCAATATAAATGTCAATGAAAAAAAAGTAGTCAACCAGTTTATTACTGACTTTGAATTTTTTTTCTTTTTCTGCCTTTCTCTCTTCCCGCCCCCCCCCCCCCCCCCCCTTTTCTTTCGGATCGTATATACAGTACGTATCCCATAAGTTGAGCGAACACGTAAAAAAAGAAAACTTGTAGGGGCACGTTGCGGTACAAAAATGAACCGGCTGTTTCTGAACCCCATCTAAACTTTCACGATACGCTCTGGGGCCTAAAACGAATATGACACGTTTTGAGTAACTAATCCTACCTAATGCACTAATTAGGTGACATTTAAAAAATAATCTGAGCTGCGCCATGTAACGGCAAACAATACGCCGTTGGTTTCCGACATCTGCGGTGAGCTACTTTTTTTTTTAAGCCTTAGTCCTAGTTCAGTGAAACACCCTGCACATAACGCGAGAATAAAAGAAAGGCAGGATACTTAATAAGGCATTATGCCTGGTTAAACCGCCGCGTTAACCCGACGTTGCACCGGTAGGTTCACGCTCGCATCTCGTCCATGTGATACGTCGTTGTAGCAAGAATCTGCGCATAAAATGTGCAGAAATAGAGACAGTACAACGTCGCTCGCACACACGTCAGAGCCGATGGCAAAGCGACTGTTGCTGTGACCGCACCACTCCGGAAGGCGGCCTGTGTAGAGACGGAGCTTTCGAGTCAACACGGCGCGCCGAGGGAGGCCATGATTTATGCAACGGTTCTTTCGATTCGTACTCGTCGGGTAGTCGCGGAGGTCTCAGTTCCACGATTGCGACTGCCGCCACTCCCTCCCCATAGAACCCGGACCTCTCTCTCTCTCTTTCCCTCATGCAGTCTTCCTTTCCCTCTTTTGCCTGCCTTTCTCTCTCCCTACATCCTTGCTTTATTTTTTTTATTTTCCCCATGCACCTCTGCTACAGCTTAGCAAATACCTCCGCCGAAGCACACGCCATCGGATCTCGCTCGTGGATTGCTAGAGCCAATAAGCGTCAGTATGAAAAGCTGTAGTCAAAAATAAATAATAAAAAAAGAATATGCTCAAAAACCAGCGCACACTTGTCCGAAGGCATCAAATATTGAAAGCAGGAACCCCCTCACTCCCGTTTTTTTTTTACATTTTCATGAAGCTGTGGAAAATATGAAAGCGCCCGACTGAGGAAAACAAAGTAGACGCCAGGGTTCTGAAGAAAAGTTGAAAGAATTCTCATTGTCTTCTTTAATTGATGGACATTACGAGAGACTTTCGCCTATTTTTTTTTTATTTTTTTACGTGTCAGTGTTTTGCAGCGACTGAATGCTTCCCGTCACAGAACTTTTTGGCAAACTAAAAAAACTATATACTGACTATAGTTCTGCAAGACCCCACAGCACCTCATTGCGAATTTTAGCTAAGCAGCGCTATGGCTAGTCATTTTTCTGGCTGTCATTTTTCACGGAGACTTCAAGAAGCCTTCATCGGTCCAGGAAAGTGCTGGAAGAGGTCCCATGTTCATACTGGCGCCTAGCAATCAGGCGTTGCATGTAGTCTCCGTGCGCGCGCGAGCACACACAAATATACGGGAAACTCGAACCCGGCAGCGGCGGTCATGTTTCGATGGAGGCGAAAAGCAAAAGGCGCCCGTGTGTTGTACGATGTCAGTGCGCGTTAAAGATCCCCAAGTGGTCGAAATTATTCCGGAGCTCTTCCCCAAGGCATCTCTTTCTCTCTTTCTTTTTTCACCCCCTTCTCATCCCATCCTTTACTGCGTGGTTGAGGTTTCTGGCAGGTCTTCGGAATCCTACCAGACTATAAAAAGTCTGGTAAGAGCTTTGGAACAAAGAGGATGTTGTAGGGCACGTCTCTCACTCGTTACAGGTTTCAGCACCTCGGAAATGCAGTTAGGCGTAACTGGGCAGGGTTTCTCGGGTCCATATATATTATTAAGCATGCAAATCATTACCAAATGTGGATTTGAATCATTGCTTTTATTGATATTTATGCTGTTTAAAGTCTTAAAAAGGTATAATCGTCTGATAACGCAAGCTGACTCAACACTGAAGCGGCCACAACGAAGCAGCACTGCTGAAACTCCCCATGCATACTGATATAGCCCTAGTACATATCTAGTACATTATAGTCCTGCACATTAAGTCTCCTCGCTTTGTCCGGGTGTATCGGCAAGAGAGGTAGGCGACGGTCATCGCCATCATACGTAGCGTCGCGAGGGACATTGCTTCATGCGGTTACCCTAACTTTTTTCTTATTTTAACATACAGGCTGGACAGAGATTCCCTTGACCATGCTATGGAATGTCCAAAACAGTAGCAAAAAAGCCTCATTACATACAAAACAAAGCAACTTCGAGACCGGCATTCACCTGGAATGCCCGGAACCTCTCTAACGTCAAACATAACCACACGAACAACCGGGCCTTCTACATCCGGGTCTACGTAGCGGGCGAACCAGGGTCGGCGCTTTCAAAAACCCATCGTCGCCGACCGAGTCGGCCGAGCGCACATCGTCGCAACGACGGCGACGACGCAAGAGCGGATTCCCTCGCAACCGCGACTCGCAAATCCCCTTCCCTAGCAGTATAGGATTGGAATCCCCTCCCCCCTTGTTCCCCCCTCATCCCTAATGTACCTCCTCGAAAACAAAGAAACGAGAACCAACACGACGAAGCTTTCGCCGTATACCCGCTTCGTGGCGTCCTTCATCTCTAAGCGCGGTGAGAGAACGGCGGGTCCCGCTGTTTTAAAAAATAAAGAAAAAACGGGAGTTCCGATTGGGGTTCCGCACCGTTCCCTTTTCTCTCCCGCTCACAGAGCGGGCAGAGCGTAGATAGTGAGAGTCGGGAAGCGCATCAGACGCGAGGTTCAGTTGAGAGGAGGAGGGGAGGCTTTCTGCTGTTCTGACGCGTGCGCGCTACAGCCGCGGCGGGCCGTGGCGTCTCCAAATGGGTTCACGTGACGACTCCATTTGCGAAGAGCTTTTATGCCGTCGCGGCTGCTGCCGCTATCCGGGCGACGGCCGACGCCGTTCTATCCCCCCCCCCCCCCCCTCTTGTTCCTCTCTACACTGCCGGAGGCTCTTTGCGAGAGAAGACGCGCAAGTTCTCCCCTCATCCTCTGCAGAGGCGCTGTTGCGCGCTGGTGCGGATATATCATGGGGTGCGTTCTAGTAGCAGTCTGTATACATGCACTGGAGTGGCCGTACTCGGTTTTCCGCGCTAAGGAGCGCGTTGTTTTACGCGCACACACAGACAATCGAGAGCGAGAGAAAGAGAATTTAAGCGTGATCGTAACCTTTCGCAGTTACTCCCCTTGGTGTGCGTGACAATACTTCTTTCTTGAGAAAGGAACTTCCTTTTTTGACATTGAGAGCTCGATAAATAAATACGCATTTAGCGCACGTGCATAAGCACAGACTTGTTGGTAACAAAATGAAGAAACACCAGTTACAATCGTAGCGCTCAAAGCGACACTCATTTAAATTATGAATTCGTAGCAGCATAGATTAACTCATTATTTCCATTCGGTATATACGCCTCTTAAAGGAATGGGAACTGGTTTTAAGTCCCCTAATTCTCTTGGCGGAACGGAATGCCTGGTAAGTGTACGATCCAATGGCGTTTGCGTTAAAAACGTCAAGAAATAGTTTAGGAATGAATTTTCTGTCGAACAAGTACAATACCTCAATCTTGGGCCTCACAGCTGCGTAACGTCAAATTTTCTCATCAAAACTTAGCGACTGTCGGAAGCACATAGTTCCAACGTCTTATCATTTGGTTAATTAGCTACCATTTATTTAACATAACGACCCCAGGAGCATTAATCCATCCTCCTAATCATCCGCATTATCGTCAACTGCAGAAGACGACCGTCATCATATATCACCCGAAAGTCACCGGCTTTATCAAGACCTACAACTACTCCCTCATTTCGGCCGAACCAGCCAACATATTTTCAGAAAAAGCAATCCACTGCTTTGTAAATACAACCCGATTAACTTCACTATTCGGTTCTACCCGCAGGACCAACCTCTAGGAATAAAATAATTCTTTCATGCCTCGGCCAGGCCATCTTCAGAGTGAAGAACGAAGCGAGAAGAAAAGAAAAATAAAAGGAGGAGAAAAAGATTTCACTAAAAGCTCCGAGGGCCGGCCGGTTTTTTGCTGGGATAGCTGCTGGTGGTGGAGACCATTATTTCATTTTATCTGTAACTCCTCCTGATCCAATTACTTTTCAGCTTTGTAAAAAAAAAAAATTCATAAACTACCTTTCGGCATTAAGCCGTATTCTGTTGTTTTAGAATTAGCCTTCTCCTCACCTGTGATAATTTAGCGAGGTCTCTCTTCTTAAAATTCACACAGCAGCCTGCCTGCCAGGCGGCATTGAACATACATACTTACATTGATGCTGTGAACAACGGTAATTGAGTGCAATGGCGATCGGACGCTGACCACACTATGGGATCGAAATTAATGCGACAGCGGGGAAAGAAAGCAATCTTTCGTTAGACAATGCAATTGTAGTCTTGGCACATGCTTTCAGAACTGCTGCACTGTTTGTATGCTGATATATGCGATATTATAAGCACTTTTTACTTATGCGAGCGTACAACACACTAATGCCCTCTGCCATCCTGCGATGGTATAACCTCCTTTCCGCCATTCCACTGGTCGGTGGGAGGGAAATGCCGCTCTTTAAGGTGAACTTTCTCCGCGTCAGAAAACGCCAGAAGATGACATAAACACTAATTTAGTATAACAAGCATGCAAAGAAAATATAGTGCACTCAGCAACGGCTTAGTTATGTGTCCCGATATGTGGTAAAACGGTGCAGCACAGAGATATCAACAAATATTCACCACCGAACAGCACTACATCTCGTTTTTCGCTATATTCGGGGCCGAATTAAAAATAGCTTTCCTGGTTTCAAAGGCAATACCATGCCCGATGCTACGAATATTATGTAAGGTCTTTTCAAGTCAATTACTTAATCCGTTTTGGTCACTTGTCGGTCCCTTTAACATTTGAGACATGCGAAACTGTAAGAGCTACGAAACTCTAATCTAAAAAAATTTTCAGATACTTCTAACCGTTGCAGTAGCAAACAAAGTGACCCGCACCACGATTACGGTGCCGGAGCTAGCGTCAAAGAGAGGTTCTAAGGAGGAAAGCTATTAACGATTAGAGGAGTTATGCAAGCACAGCTCACAAGATTGAGAAGCGTGATGGCAAAATCTGTGTAAACAACCATGGGCCCTGCAGTTTTTCAACTTATAATTTATATTACGTACTACCAGATGATAAAAAACGCTGACTTTTGCAAAGAGAAAGCTCGTAAGAAAGCTCCTCTGGTTCATTCCGCCCATGTAACGCACAACAGTGTTGTAAGCCCGAGACTGTGTGTAATGTATGAGCCTTTCAGTTTCATGACTAATTCTTGTCTTACTGATACTGAGATATAATTTTCTTGAATTATTTTAGAGTGAATACATATGTTTTAAGGTACGACATATCCCAGGCAAATAATCTGGCGATACCAGAGAGCCCCCCCCCCCCCCTTCCCCGCCTCCTTACAAAGCCAGCCATAGTTCAAATGTGGCGCAGGGGGGTGAATGTAGCTCAGGCCACTCGCCGCAAGGAAACAAAGTCAACTGTGATTACAAACGACAGTGAACCGTGTGTTTCGATCTTCCGAGTAAGCTTACTCCACTCAAGGGTCCTGGCAAAATAAAGGACTAATAGAAGCAATTATGTTTAGAAATCAATGATGTTATGGTCAGAGAGTGCCATCGCAGCATTAGAAAAAATTCGGGACAGCAACCAGCCTGTGCATCTAAGCCTAATGGCCCAACACGTTCTGTTCTAGAGCCGCTCGTTCATTCTCTTTCTTTATTACGTCACTGATGACGTCAGCACGCTATTTTTTATTCAAAGCCATGCGCCACGTCTTGGCAGCCAAGGAAAGTAGAAGCGCTTGTCGCTTGTATCGCAATCCTGGTAATGTGTGGCACAAATGCTGGCAACGCGAAGAAGCGAACAGAGTGAAAACCGACAACGTAAAACCGTTTTTTCTTTATTCAAATTTTAAAATAAACACCGGACGAACTTTTGAACACAATAAGGTGTTCGCAACTGGAAGCATTAAAGGGGCTCTGGAACACCTTCTGAGAATACCTTATAAACTCGTTCAATCACTGCATTTTGTTGTCATGAACGCCTGAGCCAAATAATACACATCTATACTCAGGAGAGAACCCAAAACCACAACCGAAAGTTAGCAAGTCATTTCAGGCGACTTTTTCATTTTCGCACCCTCCTCCGTCGCACCGCTTCTGCGTATACCAGTTCAGAGATGACCATTGGTTAGATTCTTTCAGACGTCAGGCAGCTACCATGGCCGCAGCCAATAAGCGGCGCAGCTTCGGCGGTTCAGGAAGCTCCACCCCTGGCGGTGAGGCCGGCGGAAAAGCGTCGCACCTTTCAATGTGGAAAGAGTGACGAGAGGAGAGGGAAAGGCGTAAAGACACTGAAATTCAAACTTTGACTACAGGTAATTCAGCTTCTACAAAGCGCTTCAAAAAAATTCTTTCTGGAGGTTATTTGTGAAGCGCCGTCCTTTAACATCATAGGCATACCGCCACTTAATTAGAACCCCTTTCATAGCCCCTTTAACGACTATAGTCTCACCAAAAGATGGCGTATGAGCAGAGCAAACCGATTTACGGCTGAAAAAGTCTAGAAATTTTCATCAACATGAAATATTATTCCTCTATATTTCAAATTCCTCCCCCAGCAAACCGATTTACGGCTCACAAAGTCTCGAGATTTTCCTAAACAAGAAATATTGACACGAATATTATGCGCTACACAATTTAGGACAGAAGGACTGCTCCAGGCTGCCGAGCGGTCACAAGCAAGATGGCGAAGCACTTCTTCGTTCTCCACTTCTGAGCTGTATCAATGTCATTCCCCTAGATTTCAAATTCCTCCAGCAATTGACGGCTACTAGTCCGGCGAATAAAATGTTTTACAATCAATACTAGTCCACTGAGCTCAAACTCAACCTTACAGCTTGCCAACACTATAGTACCCCTGCTGCGTAGCTTTCGCATACTCCCGACTCGCACCCCCGAGGCATGCGCGAAAACCACACACAGCTTTCTCTCGAAAACCACGCTTGTCGTGACATCACTGGCTTGCACGCCAATGCGGGTGCCGTGCCCCGCCTTATCCCTCCGCGTTCCGGTCCAAAAGCCTCGGCTCCTTTGTGCGTCCCGCCGCACGCGCCGACCGGGCAGCGACACAAAGACTTGAGCGGATATGAACGGGAGCGAGCGACGGCGAAAAAAGAAGGCGCAAGAAGATGGCGAGGAGGAACAGGTCGTTCCTATCCTCGCAGCAGCCTCTCCTCCTCCGCTCTTTAAAAGCCACGCACAAAGGACACAAACGAGTTAAAGAATAACGCAAAAACCGAAGAAAACAAACAGCTCCATCAGAGACTCCCCTTAATGGATGTAAAAAAGGAGGGTCGCTGCGTTCCTTTTATGCCGCGCCCATAGCTCGCCCCACGAAGCCTCGGCTAAAAGGTTATGGAAATGTATTAAAATTTTAGAGGAGGGGACGCGCCGTGTTAAACCAGCCAGAGACGCTTTTGTTGGGCCCCGTTTCCGCCACGCGATCGCTGATTTTGTGTTTTTTTTTTTGGTTCCTTTATTTTTTCACCTCTCAGGAAACATTACCGCTCATTCTGTCCATGCAGTTTTAAACGGCAGTGTCGCGATAAAACAATGAGCTCCGAGCGACGATCGACGCTTTCACTGGAGCCATAATGCGCCCTGGAAACCCAACCCCGACGAATTGTTGTCACGTTTAAAAAGTTCGCTTTAAGTCTGGCGTCCGCGTAATGTATGGTAAGCGCGCTTGTACTGCATGCTCTTCAATGTTGTATACGTCAGGGCGTTTCTTTGGCGCTTAATTTTCATGCTAGGCATCGCATTTATGTTCTTATCTATTTTGCCGAACCTCTTACAGTTTTATCTCAAGAATATTTTGCTCCGCGTTGTAATGAGAGCACCTACTGTAAACTGGCGTAGCCACTGGACAGAAAGAAGAAAAAAACTGGATGAGCGGTATATTTATATACTCAGACGAGTGGATTCTATTCCCTCATTCCCATAAGCTTTGACGGCGATAAAATACGAATGAAAGTATAAAACAGTGTCATCTACTGTACCCAAGGTGTCCGCCCACTGCGTTTTAGGTCAGCCGAAGTTTTGGGCAGGGAGATATTAGAAGGAATTCGCCTACAAAGCCGCTAAAGAACTTCATCATTAATTGCTTAAAAATTGTCTTTTACGAAGTCTCGCGAACCGGAACTTTATGGCTTTGATGAATTTCAACTATCACTCCTCCACGGTGCAGGCCGGGCAATTCTGATTTTAGTATTGAACACATTAAAGGGGCTGCGAAACACTGCCTGGGGAAATACCGGCTATACTTCAGGTGTGTTCTTTATGTCACACAGATGCTGACTTAAAAAGAATTACAGGAATCGATGCACAGGAACGGGAGTTATTCAGTGAAGAAATTTCAAAATACAAGCAAACAAAACGCTGCCCTCAACTCGATTTTGGCGGGGCTTCCCACTCCTATTTCGCTCTCCCAATGACGGCACCAGGCGCAACCAATCAAAACAGCCAGCCAGAGCACGTCACGGAAGTTTGTACTCCATGGTTGCCTGCTCTCTGTAACTCGTTCTTGCTGAGCATGTTGCTGAGACTGGCAGCGTTGTTTCCATGCCGGAGCGCCCCTGGTGGTGTATTTTTATTTTACTTGCTTTGCAGGGCTTTTATCTAAGACAAACAAATTGTTTTTGTTGATCTAATATAAAACGCAGACAGGTGACAAAATGTGTCTCTATTTATTCACACAATTTGCAGTATATTTACTGTTTGTCCGGTCATCAAGCTCGCGCCAGGTGATGTCATATCCGCTGCTAAAAACCCGCCACTGTGTGGCGACACCATCAGAGAGTGACGTCGGCGCCAGCTCCTTTCCAAATGACGATGCTGCCAATATAAGGCAAAACAACTTAACGCCTGATCCTCGCCTGTGTTTCGTATCTGTGTTCAGACGTCAAGAAATCATTTTTTACCATTACCTTCTCTGCGCCACCTACTATTCAAAATAAATATGCACCGCGACGCACGAGGCTAGGGCGCCCTCAAGTGCATGCTCGACCTGCTGGCTGTCTCAGACAAGACTGTCTTCCGTGTTCTTTATCATGCATAACGCTTTTGCGAATTCTGCGCTATAAATCAACGAACCAGCTTTACGAGAGTCGTTGTTCGCCTCTGCAAACACTTTGTTTTCACACGGCATGAAATCAGACGCTGGTTTATTGCCAGGTTGGACAGCGTATAGCATAAACTTTGTTTTACAATCTCCGCAAGTCAGTGTTCCCCCACAGCATCAATGCGTCTTGGCTATCCGAGTTGCGCGTATGACAGAACTAAGTCTTCTGCATTCGCAGTCATTCTGGGTCATGCTACCGTGCAATGTTTTCCAGGGTCGGGCACGTGGGCTGAGAACAAAAAGCTCAGCCTAATTTGTTACTTCCATGTGTGAGGCGGCTAATGACATTGGACATTTTGGCGCAGCAAGGAGGAAGAAAGGAATGAAGCGAGAGTTTGTCCAGTTTAAGTCGACTGATTAGAATTTTAAATAGAATTTTATTTTTCGTATTTCCAAGAATGCTGCAGCCCAGGGCCAAAGACAGTTTAGTAACACTTTACGGGGCCCTGAACCGTCAAATATACCGAGTGTTTATCTTTTAGAAGGTCCAAAATCTTTAAAAAAGGTAAATTGCTTTAGATTTATTTTAGCACTGGGGCTATACTGCAGGCTACGGCGGGCGCCAGGCAAGCGGAAAACTGCTTTAATTAGTTCGCTGATTAACTAAATACGTTAATAAACTTTTCTAATTTTTATTTTAGGGGGTATGTTGTATTCGCAGAATTGGAGATCGTCCTCCAAACAGTCCAACCGAGAAAAAACAATTTCAATTAAAAATGTTTCACGGACGTTACGAGGCGCGAAAAAGTCACCTTGGTAGGCATCTTCACACCGTAACTCAGCGGCGGTGAGCGCCTCTGACGTAGTTCGCTCCGCCCTGCAATTTGCGTCACACGGCTGACGTCACCTGAAGCCCGAACGGGCGGCCTGCGCTATCGCTGCTTGTTTCGCTTCGCTCCGCGGCCTCACGGAATGCCGCGTTGGAACAAAAACGCACTGACACAAAGCGCAGGGCGGAGCGAACTACGTCACAGGCGCTCATAGACGCTGGGTTACAGTGTGAAGCTGCCTACCAGGGTGATTTTTTCTCGCTTCGTTACGCGCGCAAAAAATTTTTTCATTAATTTTTTTTCTTGGCTGGACTGTTTGGAAGACGATCTCCAATTATGCTAATAGAACATATCCCCTAAAATAAAAAATATAAAAGTTAATTAACGTATTCAGTTAATCAGCGAACTAATTAAAGTAGTTTGCTTCTTACCTGGCGTCCACCATAGCCCTCAGTATAGCCCAAGGGTTAAAATAAATCTAAAGGAATTTATCTTCTTTAAAAATTTTGTACCTTCTAAAAAAAAACACCCGGTATGTGTCTCTGGAACGCGGATTATTTGTGTATATATTTATTCTCTTCGCGATCGCTGGCGATCTGCGGACAAGCGGCGGGCTGCTGCATTCAGGGTTCCCTCCTCACGATATTCGAACTTCCAGCGCACAATAACGATTCCCTGAAATTGTGTTCCCATCCCTTCACAGTGTTTGTTTCAATTTCCCAGCCATCTTTCTTGGCTTATCTTGCCTCACGAATAGCCTTCCTTGCGTCACCTAGAATTCATCGTCGGCATTGGCTGGCTTCTGTGTCCGATACGATACGTCAGCTCGGTCACGTGTGCGGATACACGAAGAGTATATACGACACGAAAATACACAGTTTAATGGGGTATGATAGACGGAGTAGCTAGATTGTAGCACGCGCTTTCCCTGGCTTTTCTCACATACCAGCGCGTTGACAGGTTTTAGGGAAGAGGGATAGTAGAAGAAACGTCAGCGCGCACGGAGGGTGCTTCGGTACCCTTTCAAAAGGAAATTAACGCTAAGAGCAATGCCAGGAACCAGGCATACCTTCCCAACTGACTGTGGGTGACCAGACTTATTTATCTGTCAGAGCTGGTATTCTTCAATTTGTTCCCGTCCGCTGCGGTAACAATGTGCTGCTGGCAAAAAAAAAAAGGTAGCGAAAGTAGCCAAACTATCCCAAAAATACGAATCTGATAAACAAGCTGAAAACATATTTTTCTGGTTTCATTAACCTAACTCGTAAAGCATAGCACGACATATTTGTTGCTGGGCAATTTTCTTAGTACTCAGTTTTGATTTTGTGATTGGACATACGGAGTGAGTGTGCTGTTTGCCTCCTCATCGGCATCTCACGTGTACAGCGCTTTATAGTACTAATTCCATTCATTTGTAGCGCAGCTTTACTGTTATGCAGACTGTTTTCTCTTTTCTATAGCTAAATTATGTTGATGAATGGAGCGCAAGTATTGTATTGCAATATTCACTTGTATTTCAACTATTGTACTGTGTGTATAAGGTCTCTGTATGTATTTTATTGCAATATACTCGCTTGTATTTGAACTATTCTAGTGTGTATGTAAAGTCGCTGCTGCCAAAATGGCTCCCTGACCTTGTCAAGCTGTGTTCACAACTCTTTGTCAGGGAAGCCATCAACATTGTACTAATGTTGAAAAAAAAAATAGATTTGACTTGATTTGATCTGATTTGATCTGATAGCTCACCTCTCTAGCAATACCGAATTCTTCCAGTTCTCGTTCAGTGCAATTTCTGCGGCTGAACTTAGCTGCTACCCTGCTGAACACAGAACATCCGCACTCACGGTAGTGCTCTCCGAGAGACGTTTGCGCAGAGTTCTTTTCGGGTTACAACACTCGGTTACTCAGTACGCACGTACTTACACACTGAGCTTCGTAGAAAAAAGTATTTGTAAATAGATGAGTGTTTATTCAAGGCCTTTTGTCGCAGTTGCATTGCATGTCACCACTTTGGCGTGCGTGCGTGCCTGCACGCGGGGTTTGCTTTGCTGCAGCTTTTGCTCGCCTTCTTGTATGGTACAGAAGTCCCACGACACTGAACAAGGAAGAACAAGCCTTTGTGGTTTTATGTAACACTGCCTACATTGTGTAACACTATTTCCTGTATTGTGCGTGCCCTTAGTTTTGACTTATTGAGGGCGCTTTGATCTCTCTTTTTTCTGAGTAAGAACAATGGAAAAGCTTGTGAGGCACTCGTTGATGTCCCACTCTTGCACAGTGCGCTCTTACGAAGACGGTGTGCTTGTTTTTTTACACATAAGCCATGTAGTTCCTATTAATACGAAGCATTGAGGAGCGGCACGTGTCCCTGAGAGCATTAACATGTCCTGCAGTGCATTTTATTCCAACAGAATAAAAGCTTGCAGAAGGCTTAATGACAACAAAAGGGAGACTAAATGGTGTTACAGGGCAAAATTTATTTCATTATGCCTAGTCGAGCCGTTTTCTAACCTGTACAGCACTACGGGATATTACCGTGACAAAACGTGAACTTGTAAGCGTGCGTAGCCATAGCGATCGCACTGAAATTCACGACTTCGTCGGAAGTAACGCTCTTTTCATTGCCTCTGTGCGCAGTTGAAGACGACCCCCTGGAAGAACATCTTCACGTCGCTGCCGGTGTACGCCATCATCGTGGCCAACTTCTGCCGCAGCTGGACCTTCTACCTGCTCATCATATCGCAACCCATGTACTTTGGACAGGTCTTCCACTTCGAAGTGGACAAGGTATGCAGGGCATGGCTATCACACGGGGCGTGAAAGATTCGCGGGTATCGGCACATGCTGCAGCAAAGTTTCCTTCAGTCATGAAATACATTTTTTTTAAGCTGCTATCATTTAAGCAGTGCAAAAAGGTGTCCAATGCTGTCCGAAAAAAAAAAACTGGAAGAAGCACGAGATGTAGTGAAAAAGTTTCCCTCTCAGACACACCACATGTCGCCACGGACGCTGAGCTAAGCTCTGTTACGCTGCCAGAAAACCAAAATGAAATTCCTTCTTTTTATGCATCTTTTGTGAGTGCGCATTGGTTTCTCTAGCCCATTCGCAAAAAGGTGCCAAGCCCACGCTTCTAACTGCACACGTTCATGCATATGTGTCTGCTTATCCAATGATCTGATTTTTTTTTAAGATTTAAATCTGTTCAAAAATAATTTTTAGACCGTTAGCTCTACTTAACTCGTTCCTCAGTTTCGCGCCATCGGCCGACATCGGCGTCGTCCGCAGCACAAAATGTAAGGAGGGCGATAAAGACCGTGCGCCAGCTGCGCTTCTTCGTCTTCGCTTATCGCCCGCGCACGAGTGTCCTGCTTGAGAGGGAGATGGAAAACTTTCATCAAAAAGACGGATTTGTAGGAGCTGGGTGATCGGTGCCCCTTCTTCAGCTGCCCACGCCCGTTGGTAGTTATCTGCCTTCTTCTTCTTCTTCTTCTCCACATGCTGCTCCATGTGTTTGTCGTCTTTTCCTATCAGCAAATCCCCCCTTCGAATAGAATAATATCTCTAGAGCGCTAGCTCTGTATAGCTCATCCTTCAGTATCGTGCAGGCCGCAGAACAGACATTGGCACAGCGCCAAGATGTTGCATGTTAGTTTTGACGGGAGCGCCGGAGGCGGTGGCTCGCTTGGCGAACTTGGCAGCGCGCCAAGACGCTTCTGTAGCTGGCTACGTCTATGTAGCCTTTGCCAAAAGTAGCCAGGCTGCATAGTTCGCTTCTCAGTCGTATATTAAAGCTATTATGCAAGCCATAAAGCTCTAAATCCCTGTATGGTAACGAGAACCCCTGTACTAACCTTCAAAAGAACTTTTTGATCTTTAGGGAAGCTGTAAGGGCTCTACTATACGAATGAGAAGCAAACAGTGCAGCCTGGCTACTTTTGGCAAAGACTGTACGTGATAAGAAAGCCGGAGAGACTCTGCGGAAGGGGCATGGGGCACAAGGCGACGCGCGTTGCAGTACATGCACTCAAGCATAGTAGTTAGACCGAACGCAATAAAAATTATTTGCTCTGGCGCCACAACCAGCACTCAGACATCCACTTTACACACTCGTTAACCGTCCTTTGAGTTTGTTTGTTTTTTATGTCTGAACGCGCTGTTCTTAGAAACGGCGAATAGTACTGCCTGTTAGTTCCATATTCTTAGTAATGGCGGCCAACGTCGACCAGAAAAGATCGACGTTGCCAAAATGCTACGCAATGAATATTGACCGCATCGGAGCGGTAGGCTATCAGTAGGCGCATCACGATGGTGGCCACAACGGTTAGAAAAAGCGCAGAGAGGTTGCGCACAAGAACGCGGTGGCCGCTTTCGCTCTGGCGTTATACTATATCGACTCGTGCCGCCATGACTGCCCTCCTGCTCCGCAGTCGGGCCTTGTGGGCGCCCTCCCCCACCTGTGCATGACGCTGGTGGTGCCCCTGGGAGGCCAGCTGGCGGACTACCTGCGGACCCGCCAGATACTCAGCACCACAGTCGTCAGGAAGATCTTCAACTGTGGAGGTACGCGCGCAATTACTTCGAGAACATGGACATGCTGCGCTGTATTGACCGTAGTGCCCGCGCGCTTTGGTTTCTGTGCTCAACTGCCTCAGTGACAAAACATAAAACCACAGTGCCATTCCCCCCCCCCCCTCTTTTCTTTTGTCGAAGAAATGAGCTTCGTCCAGACTGTCTAGGCCACTCATCTTCGAAGCGGCTAGAGCTATGTGAAACACACGAGCTCAGTAAAGCACTGCTGACATTTACAGTACGTAGGGCTACGTCCTGTAATGATAGCATCAGTCTTTACCCTCTTGACGAGATGGCTCAACGATCTAGACAATTCTGACTTGGCAGTTAATAAAGTATGCAGTGCTGGCCTACTATTCACGGTGTCCCACCAAGGTGCGTAATATGTGAACAGAAAGAGAGAGTTACTGTGCGTCAACTTACGAAAACTTGGAGGAAATAATGTCAGTGCTGACATAAACGGTCGAATGAGCTACGGAAGTCTGCGGGGATAATGTGGCCTCAGCTGGCACTGGACAGGGTTAATTGGAAGAGTGGACAGTGGACGTAGTTACGATGATGATGATGATTGTGATGATGATGATGGTGATGACAACAAAAGTGGCATGTTTGCTCTCCCTTTCTTCCCCCTTTCCCCGTGCCAGGCTTCGGCATGGAGGCCGTGTTCCTGTTGGTGGTGGGATACACCCGGAGCACCCCAGTGGCCATCTCAGCCCTGACCCTGGCCGTGGGCTTCAGTGGTTTCGCCATATCAGGTTGGAGTGTTCTTTTTGTTTTGTTGGATATTTTCTATTGAGAAAAAATGAGGTCTAGAGTTGCGGGGCAAGTGAACTTTTGCCTGCCAAGACCCGGAACTCATACGTTGCTCAACATGCATTCATAAAGACGCACTTGATAGTCTATCTGTGCTTGAGCAGCATCTGAGCATGTGCCTGCTCCCTCTGCGCAGGCGTGACTTGTAGACCATCCTTAATGCACGTTTTCTTTTTTTTTTTCTCGTGCTTGCGTTTTTTTTTTTTTTAAGAGACTTCGTAACATGAACCAAGTATGGACGCAGAGCGACGCGATTTTATAGTCCTTAGGAGCTAGGCGAAAAGTTTTTTTCAACCGAGCATGGGTCGGTTCTCTTGCAAGAACATCCTCTCGGACATTTTTCGCAATTTATTGCAAGACAAGAGAGAGAGAGAAATGAACGGAAAGGCAGGGAGGTTAACCAGGCGATGCCCAGTTGGCTACCCTACACTTGGGTAGGGGAAAAAAGGCGAAAAAAGGAAACAGAGCGGCAATGAAATGAGTTTTCTAAGTGTCCATCGACCACTATGTCACGGGGACAGAGGGCGCGCACTAAAAACTTAAAGATTAAAGGCGGGAATTGCAAGACAAAAGTTATACAAAGGATAGTCCCCACTCCCCTCATTCAAAGATGTCTGCAGCTTGTTAGCGTTTGGCGTATTGCGACATCACAAACAGCTTTACCTATAATTTCTCATACAGCAATAGCTGCATGTAAGGCTGTCAAAGTAAATAGCTTTGCCATACTCGTTCGTATAGCATGTCGCAACTAAATGCTTCCGCAGCAACGTCACGATGCAGAACTGGCACTCTGATTGGCTAAGAGACGAGTTATATGCTTCGCCATGAAACGTCATATCCGGACACTAAGAGGCTCCGTATCTAAAGCTAACTGCCCTGCAGTTTAAAACACTGCACGGCTAGGGCTCATCGCTCCTCGTGCGCGCCGGCCGCAGGTTTCAATGTGAACCACCTCGACATCGCCCCGCGGTACGCCAGTATCCTGATGGGGCTGTCCAATGGCGTCGGCACGCTGGCCGGCATGCTCTGCCCCATCGTGGTGGAGTACATTACTGACAAGAAGGTACGTGTCACGCGACAACGACGCCTTTAAGACATTCTGGCAACCTCGAGTCACACACGCACATACAAAAAAAAATGTTTGGTCTTGTTCATTTGGTTTCTGTTGCACTTGTAATGAGAAGCCAGACTTCGTTCGCTATTAACCTCGTTCAGTGTGGAGTAAGTGCCCAAACGCCGTACTAGAGCGAAAGATTCCCCGAAAGGCCTTTGCAAGACCAGCTCCGCCTGCAGCTAAAATCCTCGAAGTCTGTCGCATGTTCCGCTTTTGGCCAAACAGGACGTCTCGGGAAATCACAACGTTGATTACTGATAAATGTTCTGAATTGGACGTCCTTAGATAATCCCAGTTGAGAAGCCGTATGATGACCGGTCATTGTACCACGTAGTCATTAACTTGTGCAATGAATCGTCAATGATCCGTTGTGTGACCGCTAATCCTCGATGTACTCCGACCCGGTTCACCGAACAGATCCACGGCGGGGATGACGCGTCCCGCTGGGAGAAAGTGTTCCTGATTGCGAGCCTGATCCACTTCGGCGGCGTCATCTTCTACGCCATCTTTGCGTCGGGAGAGAAGCAGGCGTGGGCGGAGCCACCCCGCGAGGAGGAGGGACCCTCGTGGAACCCGCTCGAGAACGCCTTCAAGGTACTCCTCGAAACACACTGCTCCGCTTGTAAAGCTTGGCAGAATACGTGCAGCCTACGCAGCACGTATTGAGGTAGAACGAGTGGGGTGGAGCACATATTGCAGGCTCTTTCAGGTCATGAATGGCAGTTTACCAATATCCCTCAAGAGAAACGTATAAGATCTTACCGGTACTCACCTATGGGGCAGAAACGTAGAGGCCAACGAAAAGGGTTCAGCTTAAGTTGAGGAGAGCGCAGCGAGCTATGGAAAGAAAAATGATAGCTGTAACGTTAAGAGACCGGAAACGGACAGAGTGGGTGAGGGAGAAAACGCGGGTTTATGGCATCCTGGTCGAAATCAAGAGGAAGAAATGGGTTTGGGCAGGGCATGTAATGCGAAGGCAAGATACCCGCTGGTCCTTAAGGGTAACGTAGTGGATTCCAAGAGAAGGCAAGCGTGGCAGGGGGCGGCAGAAAGTTAGGTCAGCGGATGAGATTAGGAAGTTTGCGGGGATACGGTGGCTGCAGCTGGCAAAGGACAGGGTTAATTGTAGAGACATGGGAGAGGCATTTGCCCTGTGGTGGACATAGTCAGGCTAATGTTGATGATGATGATGATAACGCAGCACCAGGGTAATTATGCGGGATAGTTGTTGTGGATCAAACATGATGTGACCAGCAAAGAAAACGGGAACATAAGAAGTAGTACACAGGGCAGTGCTGGACTAACAACTGGTGTTTTATTGAAAGACAGCCTACCAAGGTGGCCAAACAACGCGTGCGTATCAGCCGCAGAAGACACCAACGTGGAATGTAACCTAAAACACGCTCACCTTCAACCCATGCGTAGACAAAAAAATTAAGGAGAGCACGTAAGACTACTTACGTGCTTTGAAGGCGAAAGCATTAATTTTATATTTATATTCTCCCCACCTTTCTAATGACACTCCTACTCATCTGAATACAGTCGTCAGGCAACTCGTACACTCATACAGAACCGTTTCGCCAAAAAGCGACGCGGTTTTGTGGCCTTTCCTTTACTGCCATGGTTCGACAAAACACTACCAAAACTACTGGGACATTCACCGAAACCTTGACAGCAGCAACCTGCCAGATCTTTCTGGCAGGCCTTAGCACGTTTAAAATTCTCTCAACAGCCCCACAATCTGAAGGTCCCTGGTTCGATTCCCCACACCTTCGGAAGAATTATTTTTTTTTATTTTCTTATGACGTCTTTATGGGTTTGCGGGACCACTTTTACGGGACACCGACAACGACTCCGGGCTTCGCTGCTAATGGGCCATATAAGGCTCTCGCCTTAAAATTGTGTTGATTTCGCTCCTACACCCGTACACTCTTTGCCATTAACTTAAATTCCTTATTCGTAAGCGACAGTGACGGTGCACTGACTCACGTGTCACTTACTTGCAGCCTAATGTGACAGGCTTCCAGTATTTCTCTTTCATCTCTGTTTTTCCTTTTCCTAGTATGGAGATCTCGTCGAAGGCTGGGACGCAGTTCGTACATTTTCTACAGTTACGTGGGAGGTTATTCGGATCTGACGCATTTCTGAGAGAATAATATGTTCTCGTGCCCGGTCATTCAAGCATAATGATAACTTATTATTCGCCTTTCCGCTCCAAGGAGGACTCAACAGCGAACAGTGCAACGCAGCAACAGCAGCAGCAGTCCTTCCAGCGCCAGACCTCGTACGGCGCCACGGCCGAGACAAACTTCCCGGTGTACGAAACCCGTGAGGAACGGGTTCAGGAACCTTCGCGGGACGTCTACGACCAGAGGGACTTCTAGCCGGAGAATAAAGGGTGCGTATACGAGCGCTTTCTCTTCACTAACACAAGAGTCGCGTACCAGGGAAATACTAAAAAAAACTCTTAGCCTTATTGACGTGTCGTGCTGTTGGTAGTAGTCCGGCAACCGATTTCATCTCGAATTTCGAAAATCACGGAGAATTCGATGCTTTCACTGCCATGGCAGCGTGGCTTAAGAGTACACCTGAAAAGCATTCGGCGCGCTATTATTGTTTGCGGATTACAGTTGTTGCTCAACGGCGTCAGTCCGTAAAACGTTTTTCGAATATCCTTCTTGGCCGAACGACGGGTTCGGCTCGAACACTCAGGGTGCTGGCGATCGCTGCAGCGATGAGTGGAAATGCTTGTTTCATGAAATTTTTAGAAGCGCCTTCTACCATTTTGGTGAAATCCTGCCATCCCGCTCTTATTTCTAGCTTTCCCTCGTTTTTCTCTCTGTCACTGGCGTCTCGTAAAACTTAACGCACCGCTTCCATAATTCGTTAAGTTGGTTTCCCTACGTTCCACGTTCCCCTAATAAAGGTGTTACTAAAACGAAGATGAAGTGCGGAATACGAGTGTTTGTGCGTGTCTGGTGCACGTGGTGTTGTCATCGAAATCATGTTAAATATTCCACTTCATAAAAAGTGCGAAATGCGGTATTGCTGTGACATTCAACACTGAGGTGAAGTGAAGCCGGCCTATGAAACAAAAAAATAAAAATGCACAATAGCAAACTGTCTTTTTTGCCTGTAAAGCGTGCTTTGCCTGCACGACATCTGCGCTCAAGAAGAAGCAAACCTCTGCCGCGTGGCATATATTAGAGCTTTACTCTCCGCATGCAAAGCTCAAGGTCAAAGCCGCTTGACAATGACTTTCAACCAGTAGAAGGGGCGGAGGTGTGGCTATGACGTCAGATCACGTGACTCGCTCGCTCCAGCACCGCAGCTGCGCTCGCTTCTCGCTGCTGCCTCCCTCGCCTTGAGCAACACCTGTGCCCCCGCTCGCCGAATTACGTGCTCAGGGTGGAGAGGGACAAAATAACAAGTAGTTGACTGGCAAAGCCTCGCTATACTAAATAGAAGGAAAGCAGAGTCGGATCATCCGACTGATATAGCTCGGAGACAAGCTGCATTGCAGCGAAAAACCAGGCGTAGCCTAGCCTTTCGCTTGTCTTATTGGGGTCAGACGTGTCGAACCACAGCCAATTTTTTTTTTTATTTCCGCAGTCAGGCTGACTTTTTCATCCTTCTGGGTGGTGGTTGTGGTGCTTGCGTTTACTTAGGTAAAATAGAAACTAGGAAATTCCCTTCCATTTTTCAGCGGACGGGTACTACGAAGACGTGGGCGGCGGCGCCGAGTTGCCGTAGAGCCGAACTCGGAGGGAGCGGCGGCGACGACGAGAGCGACAGACGAGAGGGAGGAACCGCGACGACCGCCGAACGGGACGCCGGCGACAGGACGCACGGCGCGACCACCGCGGTCGGCGGCATGGGGAAAGACGAAGCGCCCGGCTCGGAGACGACAGAGACGACGACGATGACGAAGGCTGAGAGACAGACGCACACGCATGCAGCTGCGCCAGTCACGGCTCTTTTCCGACCCCGCCGTGATCACTCGGTTCGCTTTCCTTGCTACCCTTTCTCTGTTCTTTTTTTTTATTATTTTTCCCTTCGGCAACGCAGAAGGTGAATCGCACCGAAGGTGTACAGGGTCAGGTCGACCTGCTCACTTTGAAAAGGCCTTAGTTTCGGTTCCTTTGGTAAGGAAAACAAAATCTCAGGAAGAAAGCAAAACTGCACCAACCGAAGACACGTCCACGATGATAACATTGTAGGCACGTACAGCAGTCTTAAACAATTCAGTGCCGGAAAGCAAAAGGATCTTAAAAGCAGTAATTTCGCATGCGGTGTACCGGCACTGTGTGGACAATGCACTCTAGGTTTAACATTACTTAACATCAATTCACGCGCGACTCAGTTCAA
The DNA here is from genome assembly GCF_055824585.1 of Amblyomma mixtum. Classification (NCBI taxonomy): domain Eukaryota; kingdom Metazoa; phylum Arthropoda; class Arachnida; order Ixodida; family Ixodidae; genus Amblyomma; species Amblyomma mixtum. The sequence goes on from NC_143012.1 coordinate 245,264,903, forward strand.
GTACACAAGTAGCTTTTGTGAAGAACTGCGTCGAACATGACGAGTTCGTTGCAAACATCTCGGGAGAAGGCAAAAAAAAATTAAAACGTGAGAATTTTTCATGGCGTAGCCGGAGCAGGTTTCGACGCCAGTTTGTTTTTATACGTTTTTCTTTTTTTCTAAAGAATGGTCAGCCGAGTTGCGTTCTACTTATCGAAACGAGGCAGTGTCGTTGAAGCGTGCATCTGGCATCAACCTCTATGTTCGTGCTTTGCGGATAGGCGTGAACGCAGTGCTAACTCTCGAATAATAATAAGCTCAAGTGCGAACTGACCCGGTGAGTATTACAGTAGGCATAGCAGTTCAGCCTTGGTGTCGATAGCGAAATAACTGCACATACAGCCGACATCTAGGGATTCGTGGTTTGCCGCCTTACTTGCATGTCGAGACAGAGACATCTTAGACATTCTAGAGCACGTTTAAGTAAATGTTAGTAGTTTTTGTTGTCTTTTTTCCCTCATAAACATAGCAAGACTCGCGCAGCAAAGCCTGAAAGAGCCGAAGTCTTTGAGAATGAGTAAGGAATGTTTCTGAAAGTTAGCGTTCGCGAGTACGTCGCCAGAATGCGAGGTAAACATACGCACGATGAAACAAGATGAAACCATTTAAGTTGTAGCAACTCGAAAGAATAAGAAGTGCCGTGTTGGAATTCCGGTAAGACGCAGGTTAACACTAACATGAATAAAACAAAACGGTAGGCGTACATAGCCGTGTTAGGAACGGTCGCGCTCATGTGTATAGCAAAACACGCAGACAGCCCACGTCACACGGTTCTCCAGCCCACCAGGCTCCGTTCATAGGGTTCCGTTGCTATTTAACACGATACACTTCAACTAAACAAACAAAAATGAGGAGAAACGCGGATTAAAAGAAGAAAAAGAACAGTGGTTGTGCCATCACTGACCTCCTTCCAAGAAAGCCTTCTAATCTCAGTGTGTGAGGCGGGCTGCCGCGGCTGCCTCCAGAATCACTATGTAGTAGACGCAGGTCGTGCCAGCTTCGTTCAACTTGCATGCGCTATTGCAGACACTGCTTTGTACGCGTGTTTCAGTTTGGTAAGGCTTGAAAACAATGCGAAGTGGTATGAGTAATAAACAAGGGTCCAACCAGCCGCGGTATAGACAACAGCCATTAGAGAGTTATAGCATATAGCGTGATGCGCGATCCGCTACCGTGACCCGCTTCCGCGGTGCGCCACTACGTATGCGCTGATTGGTCGGGACGCGGCAGGCGCGCATGCAGCTGACAGAAACGTGGCGCCATCTGGTGCCCTCACGGCGTTGTGCGCATACGTAGTGACGCCTCGCGGAAGCGGTTCACAGTAACGGATTGCCGGTCGCGATATGCTGCAACACTCACACGGTGCTAGGAAAGTATGTAAGCGTTGACTTCGAAAAACAAATAAAGCTGTTGGAACACAAAAAAAAGCTGAATTAGACTTCTAGGTGGGTGCCGTCTGAGAAAGGAGTCCAGCAATTTCAGAAGCGGTTAAGCCAGCCAGCCTGCAACCAATTACGCCCTCTTCAAGACCAGAGGCATCATGATAAGCGCAGGTATATACATAGCCAGAAGGTTTCTGTGCCAATGGTGGACGCCAACCCATTCGCTTGAATACATCTTTTCATTCGATGAAGTTCTGGTGAGGTATTTTCCAAAGCGGAAAAATGCCGCCTACCATAATGGCAGAACTGAACTTGGCAATGCGAGCTGAATTATTTTTTGTTCACTTTACTTCTCCCAGCTGCTCTCATATTGGAAAGCGACAGCTATAGTCGTAGCTACTGGAGTAATCGGCGTGGAGACAAGTAAATATTTGGAATATTTGTCGAGTTTGTCACACAAAAAGTTGCAAAGGCCTACTGAGTTTTATGCGTAAATGTTGCTGCTGAATGAAAGGTCATGTTTACACAGTAAGCCAGTACTATGAGAGAGTTGAGCTTCTTGTTTATCACATCATGTCGGAGGGCAAAGGGAAGCGCGAAGCGGTGCAGTGATCTCGCAAACGGGAATTCCCATTATCCTCGTCTTCCTATTTTGATACTTAATCAAAAAGCTCAGTTGATGCAAGAACAACGATGAATCGCGTTATAGTACTCCTCCATCCGTGACTGATGCACCGTAAGTGACGAACTGAGGATCGCTCACTCCAAATTCAATGAAAGTCTAAAATACGAAGCGGGCGGCCACGATTACGCTCAAAACTTTAGCAAGAGGAAAGCTTACGTTGGTACTCCCGCCGTCCGTCGTAAGTGCGCTTGTCTTGTTGTGCCGTTTAGAATAACTCCTTGCTACGCTGGATGGTATATGCACAGTAATGCAAAAGACATTCTCGCTAAACAGGCAAACTACGAAACGCACGTTTCGTTGTTCTCACTGTTTCTAATGGCCTGTTTCACGCTAGTGTCTTCTGTGGGACTAGGTGCTGCCTGCGAGAGCATGACGAAAAGTAAGCTAAAGCGTTGGTGTATACGTAAGTGCATAGCTCGACCCACTGGAAAAAGTGATTAGTGGGGGTAGGATGGGGGGGGGGGGGGGGGGTAAAATGGCGAGCTGCGCGACGTGTGATGAGGCAGCCGCCGCGGCCCGCGGCGTAGTAGCAAGTGTAGCATATACCCCGAAAGATGTGGACTCTCTCCCCTTCCTAATTCTCCTCCCCGTAGTTTACCCTCGTGTACATACATACTTCGTCGATGTGAGCATGGCCATACCACGAAACAAAGCAATATAGCGTTTAAAATGGCTCCCGCGCGAACGACAGCAAAACGCGTGACCGAACTTGAAGGAAGAGTTGCAGCGGTCTAGAGGCTTGTCGGCGTCGGCTCCGTGGTGTCTGGAATGCATGGCGGTGTTTCTCTCGGATCACGGGCACTGCGACGGTGCGAAATAGACTGACTTGCCGGCGACCTGTGACAAGAGGTAAACAGGTCGTCGTTATTTCGACGTCCGCACCGTATGTCATGAGTCTGACATGAAAGTTATACGATGTTTCTATGCTGGTTTTTTTGCAGATGCTGGTGTATGTCTGTCCGTGTGCTTAAAGAGAGTTGCCAGAATAGTGATCTGGGTCGTCCTCGAGCCAATTCTCGCTTGCCGCGCGTTCCTACTGAGTAAGCCGCTTGCTTTGGCTGCACAAGGACAGTTTAAAAACGTGCGAGCTCAAAATCGAACAGTTCAGTTGCGGAAGCAAGGCCCAGCCTTGTTCAAATTTGTCCTCGGTTTTACAAGAACGACGCGAATCACTGCTACACCGAAAGCACTGAGTACTGAAAAGATAAAGCAAACCATGTAATCTACTGGTGAACAGAATCGAATAGCCAAAACTAAATCTCAACCAAACTATAACCAAAAGTTATCGAAAGTAAAGCAAGTATAGGGGAGAACATTTCTTCTATAACAATCACTGAAAGAATGCACGCAGTACGTTATGCACTTCTCAGCAACATCTGCAGCACACATAAAGGCTTCGCGCGAGATTCCCGAGTTTACTTGTGTTGACACGCTTTGGGAGTTTCAAAGCCGGCACATGGCGTCAGCGGGAAAGCGGCGCTTGGCTCTGGGTCGAACCGATTCCGAGTGCCTGAACGTGTGTGCTCCACTAAATAGTGCGTAGTCGTGACTGAGCGGTGCTATACTACAAAAGGCACGCGTTCTAGATATCGAAAGTACGGAAGTGACACCTGATACTGAGCTGTGCGGTTGACGTTAAAAGCGCAGCCTTTGTACATGGTCTTCATCTGTCGCTGATTGCTGTTGCTTGGCGCCGTGCATGGTATACGATGTGCCGATCGCTGCGTGCGTGTGTGTGGTGTGTGCAACGATGCGGTAAATATGGTGCTGTAGAGCCTGGTGCAAAGTGCGACAACAGTTGCATTTCATCCGTTTTCCAGTCTACCGTGTTCAATGGCAGAGGATATATGCCTGCCTCTGAATTTTCTAACCCTGTTTCCTCCTTCCATCCCATCTATGGTTTTTTTTTTTTTTTTTCAACCTCAAACTTGAATTTTCATACTAGACTTCTAGCTTATACGGTCTTTAAATCTATGCCTACCCGCCCTCGTTAATACATCACATGATGGTACTGAATCCCTGAAGCCTTGTAAATTTCGCACTCCACGATACCACTTTTATTTGCAAAACTGATGTGCCCAAGAACGTTTGTGACGATTGGGGCGAACATCCGGCTCTGATGTCTGGCCAGTGCCCTCGGCAAGCGCTCATTTCATTAGCATAAACGACCAGAATTTTAGCTGCGGGTTGTAGTGCCTGGTGAAGGGGTAAGAATTTGGTAGCTGCGTACGCGACTACCATAGAATTTATCGGTATAGCCCTTTTTTTTTTGTAGATGTTCAAATTCCGTCAACAAATATGTCTTATAAATTCACGGCAAAAACGCGCAGTAAGTATTGCGAGCTTCAGACATTTCGCGCGTTCCAGGCGGGAACCCCAAACGTTTTCTTTATATGTAAAGCTTGGCCAGTTAAGTACTGCGTTTCCCCCGTATTCCCAGCATTCGTAGCGCTGCTTCATTTTGGGGCATTTTTTCCGAACTTTACAGAATACCTCGTAGCAAGCAGCCATTTTATGCTCACCACTTTTCATGAATCATAACAGCTGTTCCATTGCACTAGTGGAAGACAGGGGTGTCGCCTGGAGGCAATGTACGCCGTTATAGGGTCCCAAGGCCTGCAACTTCTTAACGAACCAGCTTGATGGCGAACTAATACAAAAACCTTACTAAACTTCATTGTTAGTCTCCGACGCTGCAATATCCAGGATTTATAGTAATAATTAGAGATATAGGACATCCAGACGACCGTGCGAGCGGGCCACATGGGGGCGCGCGACTGCCACTGCGCATGCGTAGTAGACACCCCGCCGGTCCGGTATCCGCTATGCTAAACGTCTTTTTCCCGCTTCTTCAAAACGCGAACCCAAATTTTCTCCTTCACCGGTTACAAAACATTCCAATGGCGCAATATGTGCAACGTTTGCCCTCCCTGTCACCACAGCCCAGCATGGCTGCGATCATTACCGTGAGTGTCGGCACCAACTGTTATTCGCAAATTGGACCATCCATTCGGCCGATTTCACGCGGCCCACCAGCCAATGGAAAAGAACAGTACTCGGACCTGTATAAACAAAAAGGCGTAGTGCACACGCGAAAACAGTAGGCGCGGCTAACACTTCTCGGCGAAACCCCACAACACGCCTGGCGTCGTTGCCATGCAGCAGGCAGCAGTCACAAGTAGCTGTATAATACATGTAGAGGAGGAACCTGTGATAAAACGCCCGCGGCGGCAGCGAATACTCATCCACAACCCGCACACATGCATGTACTGTAAACAATGACACCACGTAGCACACCACGCACCAAGACTGTCCGAGCTGTAGTAGTTGCAGTGTTGTTTGTCCAAGTCCACGTGGCGTGACACGCCGTCGCGTGCCCCTTAACGGTAAAGCGTCCTCTGCACGTGGGAGCCCACCGACCGATGCGCGGGCTGTTCTTTGTGCATTAGTTATCTATCACCGCACGCTGACTGTGTGAATGTGAGAGAGAGGGATGGTGACGCGTGCGTGCTCTTTGGGCGTGCCTGTTCGATGTTGCAGCACTTCTGTGTAGAAGCCTCACAAGTGAGGTGCGACGGCCTACCTCGTGGTAACGACACATGACGAAGCACAACTCCCAGCACAGTCTGTACATATTACCGACGCCGATATATAGACTCGGCGGACGTGCATGCAATCTGGGAAGCCGCGTAGGCAGGTTCTGTTCACTAAACGTCTCATAGCTGGGGTAGACGCGGCGAGTGAGACGTCATCTGGTATCTGCGACGATTAATTACTCAAAAACAAGATTAAGCTATAGACACGAAGCTAACAAGTTTCTTCAAATCAGTGGGATAAAAAGTGAGTAGCGGCGTCACCAAAGAGCTGTCATTTATTTCAGCGTAACGCGCCTTGTCGACGATTTTATTTACAAATACTTTTATAATAATGTACACAAATTTCTAAAATAACTTCTTATTTCCAAAGACTGCTTTCTCAGACTGACACATAACAGGCGTGAGAAGAGAAAGCAATTAGTAAAACAAAGTTAATTTACACGTAACATGGAATAAATGTCTCTCTCTTCATCTCAAACTAGTGCTGAGCATTGTTGACGACTTGCCAAATTGCGATCCACAAAATTTGCGCCATATCTGACTGAAGTTTCGCCCGCTTATATTTGGCGAAATGTCGGCTCGAGGTGCTACATGACGAAATTTCGCTCGCACAGTTCAGTTCAGTATATTTCAGAACTGTTTTGCAGCGAGGAAAGTATTTAGTGATACTACGGACCCGCACGCAACGTTCCCAGATTGCTTGCTTTGCATCATAACAGTAGTGGTAGTGTTCGTAGACGAAACTGTGTAGGTGTAGCAGTGTGATTGTGAACATGTAATCATCGGGCGGACGCTGTCGGCTTCCGGCCCGGATCAAACCCCGGCGCCCCAGGGCGGCGCGGGGCCTCGCGTCCCCACGCGATGCCTCGCACAGGCCCGACGCTACCTGCTCCGATCTGGTCGGGGTCGCAGCGCGCCCGCCGCAGTGCTCCGGAGTGGGCGGCGACGCTCTCAACTCGCAAAGAGGACACGTACACACACACCCACAAGTCTTTCAATCTCGCTCTCGCTAGAATATCCGCTTCTACCGCGCGCTAGCCTACGGGTGCTAGATGGTGGCGTATTGTAGTCGGAGTCTTCGGTAGATGGCTGTTCCAGCGTTTTTGCACCACCCGCCCCAAATCTATGTTACTGTAATACTCGTTGCCGATGTTGCGTTTCACTGTACGTCACGTTCATCCCTTGCGCCGGCGCGCACCGGGCTCTGTTACACTTTACAGCGTTCGAGGTGCGAGCGCACTAAATGCGGGAGACCGGAGCATGCACAACGACGGGTCATCAAAGCCCAAACTGATCATGGACAAGCAAGAGTTCCGCAGTAGCGAGCATATATACGTCATTCCACACGCTAACGTCGGCATAACGCAAGGTCGACCTTATGTTATATCGACGTTAGCATGTGGAGAGTGTCGACATGTGATGTCATGAACACACGCTATGGCGTAGCATTTGCTCGTGAAGTGAATGAGCTTTGAGCCGACGATTAGACGTACAGCCTCCGTTAGAAGCATACAGCCCAAGGGGTTTGCTTCTAAGTCGGATGTTAGGGTTCCCCAGTGTCCCCGTACAACCTAAGCTTTGGATGGGCGAGGTTCCCGACATCATTGAGAGATATGGAACATTTACGATACGGAACAAGCCCAAGTGCATGGTCCAGAAGCAAACCCGGTACATGGACTGCATAGTTTTGACAACGGCTGTACTACTAGGCAAAACTTGTAGACACATTGCACTTGAATAGTGACTGCGATGTGGTGAATAAAAGTACGATTTGCGTTCTTTTGAAATGATGGCCAATGTCCTTCACTAAATTATTCAGGCTCAGTCCCAATAAGGACGCAGCCAATGAAAATATTCACGGACCTGCCAGCAAGCAGTATCAATACATTTAATGGCATCGGGAGAAAAGCACATTACGCTGCAATGGGGCATTGTTCTGCCATCATATTCCTTTCTGAGAATCACGTGTCGAGTCTAGTTCAGTTTGCAGCGCAACTATCGTGTGTCAATTTGATTGTCGCACTTAGCCGGAAAGAGTACACATCATTTATTACATCTTCACATGAAGGAAAAAAAAGGTAATTGAAGTATTCTGAACACTTTTCCCTACCCGCTCGGCAATTCTGCAACCATGGTACAGATTGAAAAGAAAGGCACAGGGCAATTTTTTTTGTTAAACTTCGCCGCATATCGCGCCACCAAGCATTAGCACATATGCCGCCACATCTACTAAACACAGTTCAAACAAAACTGCATCCTCAGGATGTCCTCAGGATGTAGTTTTTGTCCTGAGGATGCATTTTTGAGGACACTTAGTTGTCCTGAGGGTGTCCACAAGTCCTTGTCTCGTTATGTTGTGCGGCCTCAGGACAACCTCAAACTTTCCCCGCATGACCTTTCAATCTGTTTTCAGAACATAGGATGATTGGGAATGGAATGCACATTTGTTCAATTATTCTCAGCAGTGTCCACAATAATTCCGAAACAGCTTTATTTGTGTTTCAGTTGTGGTCAATTATGACAAAAACAAATTCGCCAAACCTTTTGAGTTCATCCCCATCAGAAAAATGCAGTACATACGGCCAGGTTAAGCAGCAAATATTATTTACCCTCAAGGTTTCACATTTATTGAGTCAATAAATTTACCCTTAAGATGCAACATTTCTTGAGTTGATGATTATTACATCACTATTATACATACATTTTTCAATTAAATCTGCAGTTTGTATGTATCGAGAGTGCGTACGCGAGTTAAGCTGGCTTGATTTGAGTTTAATGCCACAATACTGACCTGCAATATAGGACGTTTGATCCTTGCGACGTCCAGCAATGTGTAAACTGAAGACATCTTTATGAAGGACGTTTGGTCGTGCACTCAAAATATACTCAGGACATCTTGTTCTGGATGAAGACATTCGGACCATATGAGGACATCCCCAGGACGTTCAATATTACATGACAAGTTGAGCTTCAGGAATTCTTTCGTTAGTCTTCAAAAATGCAGCAACATAACGGTAGCCTGGCACTTCGCGTCTGGTAACTGCGCATGCCGAATCAAACCTATTCAGTTCGTTGCAGGAAGCTCCGTGCGCTGTCGGCGTCTTTTTTTTACGTTTTGTGAAAACACCGCTGAGAGGAAAGATGTGACCTGCTCATCAGCGTCCTCGCATGCACAGGTGACGCCACCATGCACCTAGGGTCTCCCAAATTGCAGCTTGACTGTGATGCACAAACTGCACATTTGCTACAAACCACCTAGCCATGCAGTTCCCATGACTGCAAATTTTTAACACCGGGAAAATTAAGAACGCTTTTCCAAGCACAGGGTTCTGGAACTAACTCGCCCTGCACGTGATCCGGCCACTGGGGAGTCAGAGACCTTAGCATAAGAACCTTCCGCGAGGAACGTTTAGTTTTATGCAAGATCCTGCGTTAGAAACCCAGCACAGTTGTTTGTCCGTTGCTTGCCGTGCGGTGTCCAGTTTGTCTTGTCAGCCTGCATTTATGTCTTCGCATTAACAGTTACTTACCATTGTCGTCAAGCTAGCCGCAGCGAAGGATAGTAGCGCGCGATAAACTGCCTTGTTAATCCGAGAGGTGTACAGTGTTAGTGTAGATACACAAAGCGGAGGTGGTCAGACAGTTGTAAAGCCTAGTGCACAGTGTAAGAGTAGCTCGTCGGAGAAAGCCTTCTCAGAGCAACGGATGCAAAGCTCATCCACGTTAGTTAAGATCAGTCTAGGAACACGTAGATCTCGGTTGCAAAGAAAAAAGGCACTGCAACTATGCCATTTCCGTGTTTTGTCATCTGTCGTGTGTCACGACTTCTAGCCTGTGAAGAACTCGACTTAAGCTCATCGAGGTCAACTGTTATATAAACTGTAAATACCACCGGCACAAGTAGACATAGTGGATGCTGTTCATGTGGCTATTACAGTATGCCGCTTTTGCACCAGTTACACGACTGAATGTTGCTTTTTTGTCATTCCCCTATAGACTTTAAACGCAGGCTAAAAGCAAGAACCTTTTTTATACTTCCTAGCATAAGACGAAAAGGATGGCTAAAATGAAGACTGACTTCTCTTAAAGAAAACCTGTAAACCACATTCAACACCTGATCTCTGGTCTTACTCTGTAAAATGCGGTGCCATCAATGTAACAACAGTTCACCAAAAAAGCACTTTGCACCAAGCTTTCGCGCACCATAAATGTCCACATCTTGCATACTGATCCCCCTCCCCCAAAAGCAACCTTTTCCTGTCATACAAAAACTGTGTAAAGACAACTGTCAAATGCCAAAACATGGCCATGCAATCCAGACACCACCATCAAGGCCATCAAGTAATAACCAAATGTTGAGACAGTTGACAGCCTGAACTAACTAGTCTAACGAGTAATAAGCCACAGCTAAAAAAAAAAATACTATATATGTGTGCATGATAAAAAAATGTTTCTTTCTCTCATGCTGCGCAACATGGTTGTTACGAAACACATCAAAATAATGTGATAATGTGAGTGTACTATCTACTATCTGCAACTGTCTGGGTGTTACTTTTACGTGTACATCTGCTGTATATACGGTACTCTTGGTCATTACTACGATTCATCTATGGACGTTTTCTCTCTTAGTGAAGCATATTAGAAGCGGCCCAGACCGCCACAATGTCTTGTATTTTGGACTTGGGTTTTTGCCGCTGTCCCTAGGAGAAATGTTTCTTGTACATGTGCCCCATTGTTATTACGTCATGTTTGATTATACAAGGTTTGTTGAAGCAAATGTATAGTTTTTCATGGGGAAAATAAGCACAGCTCAGCTGATGCAGCCATTCCTCAAACGTTGGCCTAGAACACCCAGGTTTGAGTCTTGCCTGCATTATTCTGTTCTCCTAGAAAGTGTTGCCCAATGAATTAAATGTTACGAAATGAGTCCTTGGCTGTTGGTGTCAATGTTGATGTTGCTGTGAGGCTTTCTATTACTGTTCCTTTTTAGCAGGGAGTCGACACCTCCTCTACTGCAGACTAGCTCTGCAAATCAGACATGACGAGCAATACACGCTATCAATGTTGATGATGACTATGTCAGCAGCTATTTCAATCACTCGTAAAGCTTACCAAAAACAATACGGTATTCAAAAGCCAAAAATCTGTGTTGTGTTGTTAAAGTATATTTACACTCTAACTAGTACCTCAATATTGGGGTGTTTTATGGCAAACAATCCAACCATTAGACGCTCTAGGGGACAATCAGACTTGACCAGACAATGAACCTTTGCTTTTGCATCAATCAAAACGACATTGCTCTAGGTTGTGGTTTTTCTGTTTTATTCATACATTCCCACGTAAATGCCTTCATACAACGTTAAAGAAAGGACTGAACACTATTCGCAAAATGCAAACAATGTAAACTTGCAAATACAAAAGAGGTACATATACATAATATATATATATGAGCTTTATGTGTGGAAAGTGAGATGTAGGACTTGAAAATAAAAATAAATGGAAGCTATGTTTGAAAAAATGCAAAGAAAATGTGTGTCCAACTCTGTCGTCTTGTGTGAAAAGCCATCCCTGTTACAAAATTGCTACATTCACATCACTGTATACCAAATGCACTGTCATTGTTACATTTATTTTTACGGTCTGTTTGAAAACGACAATGTACATGGTACAGCAACAAATTGCCCAGTACTGTGCATTGACAGAAACAAAAGTGCAGAAAAGTACATTGCACAAGGTGAGATTTCAGTTCTTCTGAATTCTACAAATAGCTCATTCATCAGTCATTATTAAGATATTGCGAAGATTAACTGAAAAAAAAAATGAGGAGGATGGGGCAGCCATGGCTTTTTAGAATAAAAAATAAAGAATAACAGACAGAAAATGCAGCGTCATACCGTGCATTTGACATCCTCACAGACATCTGCAGCAACAGACAGTGAATTTCTTCTGGTTATGAATCACCCCATCTGTATTGCTCTTTATAGTGAACCGTAAAGTTGTGATGGTCTGAATGTTGCATACAGAGTGAACGGCCAAAGTTGACCTTATTACTGTCAACAATAATGCAAAACTAAAGCTACGTAGGTAACATACAATGGGTGCTATCTGTCTAAAACACATATTGGGTGATTTCCACCTGGAATGCAAAACACTTCCCTCAGAAAAAAAAAACAACAAACATTGCAGTACTACAGACAGTATAAAAAGGATAGCCTCCATGTGTGTGTGCATTGCAGCAGTCCACAGTGTTCTCTGCTCATCTTCAATGAAGGCCTAGGCTGCATGTGGGACACATGGCAAGTTTACACTGAATTGGGCTCCAAACCATACGTAATATTTTCCCTCCGACACACCCTAGAGTATCGTCGAACTGCAGCAAAGGCTCGAACGACAGCAGTTACTGTAAAGTTCTTTTCTAGGGCCACAGATGGCCTCATCTTGCACATTTATCTGGAACATATGGTGCTTCGAATAACTATAAGGAGCTTCACAAGACAGTCTCAGAATGCTATACAGTGAAAGCTCATTAATTCGAACCTCGATAATTCGAATTTCAGATAATTCGAACTACACTACTTGGTCCGGCCAAGCTCCATAGAGATCTGTGTATAAAAAAGCCCGTTTATTCGAAAGCGAGTCAGTTCCGCTACGGATAATTCGAACTACGCGCCGCCACGTCTGAGCGGCTTGGCACACAGCACGTGGCCCCAAAAAAAAAAGAAGCACCTCCGCATAGTTAGATGCTGCGCACGTCCTAAACGGGCACAGATGATGGAACCAGATAAAACCATAGAACCAGATAAAACCGTGGAAGAGTTGGTATAAAGCCTAAATGGTGCCATCACCGATGCGGCGGCCGGCGGCGCCGGGGGGTTGGAGAGGCCGCGGTGGCGGCTGCCTACCCTCTTTTCCGCACAACTTCCGAAACTCGTAACTAAATAATCGTTAATTCGAGCCCTGTTAATTCGGAAATACAGATAGGTAGTGTCTGCGCGGCCCCAACCAACGCCCATGAAAGGCTATGACTTCAGACGGGCGCTACAAATTACGTGCGAAAAACTTTTTTTCTTTGCGAGTGTCGTCCATCCTTCCACCCATCAGTCGCCAACGAAAGCGCGCGGTAAGCCGCGATCAAGACGCCGGCTTTTAGCATCATTCGCTGCAAAAGGCGTTTGCTGCTATCGTGCGTTCCAATGATTGAGTGGCAGTAGACAGCGTCCGCCCCAATCACCCGTGGCATGATAAGACGAACGTACTGAAAACGAGGCTTGCACCATTGGACAAGCGTTTGCACTCTGCCAAGTTCGCTTCCCTCCTTGCTAGAGCTAACCTCAAGTAAACACATCATGATGTTATCGTTGCGCAGTATCTTGGCGCGCCGCCAAGAAATGCGCTGTGGACCGTGACGGTGCAAAACAGAGGGAAGCGTTAACGACTGACGCTTTTTTTTTTTTTCAAATTCTTAAGCAGAAATTGGGGGTGGGTGGGTTCATTACGCTAGTGGGTTCGTTACGCAAGTAAATACAATACATATACCGTAATGCAAATGGTTCTTGTCAGTTTTTTCGCGGCCATTCGATAATTCGAACATCCGATAATTCGAACTTTTTTCCCCGTCCCGTGAAGTTCGAATTAACGAGCTTTTACTGTAGTAAGTAGTTCACATGGCATGGTGAGCTCAATAATACAGAGTACCATGCTTTCAAATGAGGTTTCCTAAGTAAAGGCATTGCAAACGTAATGTTACCACAGCAATGTCAGGTGAAATCCAATCATGTTCTCTCACAGCTACATAACCACACAGGCTTAACAATAAGACAAGACATAACAAAATGAAATAACATTGCACAGTATTAGTACCCGATGTTACCACGGCCGCAAAGTGGGGCACATACCATAACAAAAATGCATTACTAGTACAGGCAACATTACGTCAGCAAAGTGCTGTCAGTAGATTTCAGCAAATACCTTCTTACACACTTGCCTCAGCTGCAGAGAGTCCCTCTGCTAGCAAATCTCCACTACTTTCAATTGGAATGCATCTCTCCCCTCTACCAACAGATAGTGCAATAAAACCAGCAGCAGAAAAAAATCAGTACTAGCAACTTTTCAAACGACGGACTACATAACAACAAGTGGATGCACTGACAATAAGCAATAGAGTCACCAAAAGGGCTAGCCACATAGCTTTTCCTCATCTTTTTATCCTTGCACATCATCACCCTTTGTTAATTATATAAGGACAGCTGCCAAGCCCAGCATTCTGTTTTAACCACAATCCATATGAAAAGCGAGTAAGAGGCCTGTAGGCTGTGGGGTCTGCTTGCAGTGAGCTTAAATATAAAAGTATGTGGGCTAAAACCAGCTCATCAGAAGTGTCGCACGCAAAATCGCGCCATTTACGGGTAATAAACCGCTCTGAGGTGGCTGTACTAAAGTACACACAGATACATATGCCCACATCAGCCGCATCCAAAGAAAACTTGTACTCTACATTAGTGCAATTGCGAATAACACTGACCTTCACATCACAGTGCCTGCCCCCAGAACAAGTGACACATTAACAGGAGTTTCTAAAGAGCCTTGTTCCAAGAAAAAGCTAGTTTGCATGAAAGCCCACATATACACGTGCGAGGAAAGCGAGGATACGCTTTCTGAAATTTGTGCACAAAATTAGCTAGTTGCTAGTTCACAGTAGCCATGCATTTCGAGTTTTAGTGGGCTCTACCGAGTAAAGCTGAGATCTGGGCAAGTTGGAATGCATTCATACTGGTGAACAGCGCAAAAAGGCGGGACAACGACAAGACAAGCGCTGACTATCAACTGGGTTTATTGAAGGACGGAGCTCCCCACGAACTGAGCTCCATGTGCAAGTACGTTGCACAGGCAAAGGAAGAAAAGAAGAAAGGCTGCCAGGTACGCCATGTTTCACCCTCTGTACCATGTGCAGAAAACGTAGTGTACCAAATTCCCTTCTCTTGCGGCGCTGTTTACGTCGGGCAGACCGGCAGATGCTTAAACAAAAGGCTCATGGAGCATGAAAACACAAGGAAAAGTGACCCTTTTAGCCACATTGCCGCTCATTGTGAAAAGTGCAAATGCCAACATGAAAGGGAGCAAGAAAGGAAATCGGAACAAAATGGCGGGCTTCCACGCACAAAGTTCCGCTGCAAAAAGTGCAAGTGCGCACCTGAGTACAAGAAAACCGAAGTTCTGTTCCGCCATAAAGATAAGCTCACGCGCAAAATAATGGAAGCGCATCACATCCACAGGCAAGGTGACGAATGCATCGGCAATCCTCCCGTGACACTTAGCAACAAGGAATTAGCATATACATCACTTCTCATGTGACATAGTTTTTGATTTTCACGGCCCTTTTCACACTATCTTCTTACTTCTTTGTGTTATGTTTTCGTATATATACCCTTCCGTCCTTCAATAAACCCAGTTGATAGTCAGCGCTTGTCTTGTCGTTGTCCCGCCTTTTTGCGCTGTTCACTAGTATGAATCTCTACCGAGTAACAAACTTTAACCTGAAAGTTACAAAAAATTATAATGAAGAATCTTATGCATAGCCTGGTCAGTAATGCAATTTGACAACAGATTTTGGAGTTCCTTTGACTAAGTGTTAAAATGCAATTATTACCTGTATCACTCACGATACTGTTGGCCAACTCCCTATGTTTGAGCACAATTGTGTTATCCATGCCGAAAGTGGTTGAACTTGAATCAGGTTCGAATTAAGGGAAGTACATTGTATAACAATTTGGCTAGGCAGGCCTAAACAAACCAGCCTCATCAGTACAAATTATATTTAATAACAAAAAAAGCTGCGTTGCACATGGGTCAGAAGTCTCGCATAACCCCTCTCCCAAAAAACATACTAGCACTGCAGGGGAGCAACAATCACAGATGCTTTAGCAGAACAAATGTCTTGCTATAAGTCAGGTGGTCTTAACTTTGACAGTTACCTGCCACTGATCCAGCATTAGTACACATTCGATTAGGAAGCATACCTGACATGAATCAAGAGACTTCAAAGATTTCACTATGCCCCTCTGTAGATGAACACATTTCACGGGGCTTAGCACATAAAGGCTAGAAAACAATATCCCACAGTGGTATTCATCAAAGCACAGGTGAAAGCAAAGGTCAAAGCAAGAAACTTTTCCAACTCCTAACAAACCAAAAGTGCTGAACTCACAAGTACAGTACAGTAGAATGAGCAAATTAACCTTGGACAACCTCACTGGCAATGAACTCCAGTTAGACCCCTCACTTCCCTGGTAATCGCATCATCTGGCAGTAACAGTGTGGAATAACGCAAACACCTCAACATTAAACATTCATGTGTTTCCCAAAGCATAAAAAGAGGATGTCCACTGTGCTTTTAAAGCACAGGCAACAGGCTTGTAGTGTAGCATGCAGTGTTGGCCTTTCTACCTTTAAGCTGCCATCCTTAGGGCCCCAGCGGCCTCACTGCCTAGAAATGAATCCAAATGCTTCAGACCTCCATGAAATAAAAGAGGCCCTGCAACACCCTTCGTCAATGCCACAATCTTGTCTGAAATGACATGTCTTCAACCAATCACGCGTCACTGTGCTGCACCACGCATTTATTTTACTTTCACGTTCTGGATTCCCCTCCCATCTCGTGCAACAAAAAGAAGGGGTCCACTGACACATTTCCCATTCAAAGACACATGCAAGCCACCCTCAAGCATGAAGGTTACAAAGGATGGTGAGATATTAAAAAGAAACACAGGAAAAAGTGAATAAGAGTGTTGCAGAGCTCCTTTAGGGCAGTAACTGTCGCACGTCGCATGATATCGTCAAAAGCCACTTTCCTTGTGACAACAGGGTCAGTAGAGCGAGGGGCAAGCAAGGTGCAAATGTAGCACCTTTGCATCCACACGGGTTGTGTACTGCTTCCTGGATGCCTCAGTGCATTCAGGAGGCATTTACCCTACGACGAGTGGCACGCTGCTTGTCGAATCGCATCTCCATCTCTTCCAGTACCTTGGGGGTGTAGCGGACAACCAGTTTGACCGTGCCTTGGGCTGCCTTCAGGAGCTCCACTGCCTTCTCGTGGTTCTCGCCTTCCACACTCTGCAGCAGCACAAGCACGGAAGATGAACAAAAATAGGGTGGCAAAATAGAGGTGCTGTGCCTCGATACAACATACTATGGCAGTCACTATCAGAATAAAGGCATAACAATGACCCTCGTTAAGTGAAACTCGCTTAATTCAGACTTACAATTCATTGGTATTTTGGTCTGAGTGTGTTCGTCATACACAGCGAAGTGAGGCAGTGCGACACGTTCCTGTTGGTTGCCGCTCCATTTCTCCTCGTCTTATCATGCTGCCTCACTGTGCTACCAACCTCTGGCTTATTCGAATTGATGCTTTGGTCCTGTCACCATCAGTTGTATTAAAAAAATGTTCCACTTAATTCGAACTCTACACATTTCCAACAAATGTTCAAATTTAGAGACAGATCTACGATTATTTACTTCTACAAGCTGTTGTGCTTGGTTACAAACAAAAGCAAGAAAAGACATGCACAGCACAAAGTGACTGTCATTACTAATAGTACAAGGCAGAAGAGGCAAAAAATGTTGTACTGCTCCTGTGTTCAGCTCCTGAAAGAGGAGGTTGAGCCGAAAACTTCATTATATGAAGGGTCAATCACCCAAAGCAGAATCGCACAACAAACAGAACTTGCTGAACACGCAAAAAAAATGCACTCTTGCCAATTTAGGCTGTTGCGAAATCAGCAAAATAAACAAACAATGGCCCCACATCAATATTGCACTATTTATTATGTCGGAGCTTTTGCAGTGCAGCACCCATCAAGGCCATAATGCATCAAACCTGAGGGACGGAAGAAGTTCGAAACTCCAATGAATGTAACCTAAGCTGCTAATTTAGGAAGTTAAAATTTGTGAATGTATCCACTGGTACATCAAAGCTCTTAAAGCTTCTAACATTAAGGTTAAAAAAATTTTGTCAGCAAAACATAAGATGTAGAGCCAGCTGGTGCCTGTAAAGAGTACAAAGGAATTTCTGAAAAGTATCGCTCATGCGCAAGCAAGCTAAAAATGGTTTAATTAAGTATATGTGTAAAAAGTAGCTGCATAAATGTAGTTAAGAGCCACACATAGTTCCCAAAAGAAAACTTCTGGCTGACAACTGTTCAGCATAGTTCACAATGGGCCCTGAAAGCTTCCGCCACTTCAGGCAACGATTGCTGGTAAGAAAGGTAGCAGGACTCACCACACCATTGACCGAGAGCAGTTGGTCACCGCGCTTGAGGGCCCCATGACGGTCAGCCACGCCCCCCGGGATGATCCGCGATATATAAATGGGTGAGTTCTGCTCCTTGCCTCCCATCACGTTGAAGCCAAGACCCTCATCCGTCTTGGGCAACTCCACGACCCGCGGGTGCGCGTGGCCCTCACTTGCTGCAAATGCTGCAACTGTTGCCTGCATTGGGAGGGATGGGGCAATGTAGTACACCTGAGCTTCCAAGTGGATGCATTCATGTTCATCTCATATGCAGCTAGCTAACCCAAATGCCATGTCTCATCAACACGAACATCCTCTGCACACCTCATTGTACAGCCTTCGGGATTTTTATTCATATTGCGAAAGCCTCAACTGTCCGGCACTGCTGCGCTTGAAGATGGAGAGGAGAAAGAATGTGAGGGCAAGGGCATGCCCACTATTCCTGCTGCTGTAGTGAGCGTCGTTTGCTAGGCTGTTCCGCAGCAACCACAACCCATCATCAGCTGTTCTGCATTGGAGCCCCAAAATGCTGCGACCAAGTGTTTTTTGCGCTGCATACAGTGTGGGTGACATCTGAAATGGGCACACATTTGCGATAAACATCCTTGCATGCCCAAGAAACAAGTTGCAATCGTCACTTACGAAAAACTCATAGTAGAGGACCCTCGATATTGGTGCATTGTTTAGTTAAAACAGACGCTTGCGAGATGCTATGCTACCCGCAAATGCAACCGGGCTCTAGCATCATGCTTGGAACGTTATGCATTTGCACCAATCCAGAGCCACAAACATGCAGCAGATAGAAAGCAAAGCAAGTGCTCTCGGAAATCTACCAGAAAACTTGCTTCATGGGAGTTGTTTCACACGAAGCAGTACAGCCAAGCAGATGATGCTCACTCCAGCAGCATGATCAGTGCACATGCTCGTTCCCTCCCCCGATTTCCGCATAGCTTTGCCTCAGTGCCACTGCACCAGGCAGTCGACACTGGTGCGATATTATTAAAGATACGGAAAGCTGTACGTCTTGCAAAAGGGTGTAACACTTTGAGCACTTTTCAGGAAAGATTACAGAGCCTGCTTCTTAGCAGTATTAATCTTGCCTCAAGGGCCAATGTATAAAAATTGTGAACTCACAAAAAGAAGCAGTGCATACCAGAACAGATTCAATAAATTAGTATTGTATTTGTAGCTATGCACTTGTTTACATTTATTTATTTATTTATTTATTTATTTATTTATTACCTCAAAGGCCCCAGTTGTGGGGCATTACATGAGGGATGGGCGGATTACATGCAGATTATATAAAGATTACAGAGTACATAAAGATCAGGATACATAAAGATTACTGATTACATAAGGATGGCCTCAATCTTTTTCTTGAAGTCGATGCAGTTGACGATGAGTACGGCTTCCGGCGGCAGATCGTTCCAGTCCCGAGATGATATGACAAAAAAAGAACGGAAATGAGATGTTGTTCTTGCAGCGGGTGGGTATACGGTCTTGATGTGGTTGTTGATGGAAGGTCTTGATGGAAGGACGATGAGCTGTTGATATGATAGATGATCCTAAAGGTGAATGATAGAACTTGTGGAATAGGCATAGTCGAGATATTTTTCTTCTAGTTTCAAGGTTAGGCAAGGATGCTCTGGATTTTAAAGAGGACACGCTAGTATAGTAAGAGTAGTCACAATAAATAAAACAGATAGCGCGGTTTTGAACTTTTTCAAGGATTATAGAAAGGTTAGATTGATGAGGATCCCATACTGCTGACGCGAATTCTAGTTTAGGTCGGACGAATGTTTTATAAGCTAATAATTTGATAGAAGGGGTAGTAAAACGAAGATTTCGACGTAGGAAGCCAAGGGTGCGGTTAGCGTCATTAGCGATGTTCGTGATATGCGAAGACCATGTTAGGGTATGAGTTAAGGTGATGCCAAGATACTTACAGGAAAGAACAGATGATACTTCAGAACCGAAAAGAATATATTTTGAGGGAATATGGGATTGCCTGCGATGAAAAGAAATCATGCATGTTTTAGTAATATTAAGGGACATTAGCCAATGCTTGCACCAAGTTTCGATTTGGGTTAGATCAGTTTGGAGGGTGTCAGAGTCAGTTCTGCTGGTAATAGGGCGGTAGATTACACAGTCGTCGGCAAATAATCAGATGTTCGAGTTGACGTTAGAGGGAAGATCGTTAATGTAGATTAGAAAAAGCAAGGGTCCAAGCACTGTGCCTTGTGGTACACCTGAAGTAACGGGAAAAAGAGGTGACGATGATTTGTTAGCGTAGACAAATGCGTAGACATGATAGCAAACAGATGCTGGCAAGAGATTGCCTACCCAGCAGCCTTTCTATCAACATTCTGCTCTTCCACACAAGAGAAGCGCACAGGAAGCAGTATCCAAAAAATGGTCATTCCAGAGTACGGCCCGAGGATAATACGGCACTCTCATCGCATACATAGGGAATGTCATAAAAAAGGCTGGCACGCTGCCCACAGATCAAACAGCTGGAATGCGAAGGGCACAGTATGAAACCAATGGAAGGAGAAGCAAAACAATGCAGAAAGCATGTGCAAGAGAGGCCAGGAAACAATGTAATAGCAGCACTGAACTGCCACCAATTATACTGAGTCATGTGTTGCTGGAATGTC
The DNA here is from genome assembly GCF_055824585.1 of Amblyomma mixtum. Lineage (NCBI taxonomy): Eukaryota > Metazoa > Arthropoda > Arachnida > Ixodida > Ixodidae > Amblyomma > Amblyomma mixtum. The sequence continues at coordinate 245,285,551 of NC_143012.1, forward strand.
ACATACTTTTTTTAGATACAAAATCAACTTTTGGTTCCTACCTAGTGACAAAGACCTGTCAGCTGAAGTAGCCGACAAAAGCTTGTGCAAGGCAGGCTAGAGCCAAAAAAAGCTTCCCTTACAGAACATATACATTTTGGTACTCTATTTAAGCTCTTCCCAAATCATTACAGGCTGTGGCCTCAATGCCAAAGCAGAAGAAATACCTAGAGTGAGTGATGAGGGACTAGTTGGTATAACATGATTACAAAGCATAAAACTGCAAAACGAATGCACGACAAACGCTCAAAGCACCACACCCAACGAAATCGTCTAATCAAACCAAGAAATTGAAGCTTTTTTTTTTTTTTTATACAGGTGTATCGAAGCCTCACTAACACACTACACGTGTATAAGAAAGAGCTTCACTTTCTTGGTTTGATAAGATGATTTCGTTGGGCGTGGTGCTTTGAGTGTTTGTCATGCATGCGTTTTGCTTTTGAAGGAAAGGGGTTTCGCTCTAATAAATCAGTTGTTAGTCAGAGCTTGTCCTGTTTGCTTCTCTATTGTGACTTGTCCCCTGCTCAGTTTTATGTTTTGTAATCTCGGAATACCTTGCCTAAGCTTTCGTATTAAGTACTTCAGTCTTCATATCAGCTATCTTTTTTGCCATCGTGCAAACAAGATTCATGTAAGTTGATAACAAAGACACATTACCCATGACAATCTCGGTAACACGCAACTGAACCACAGTCCGAAGCCTCACTTCACCCTTACGTGTCACTTTAGGAATCTAAATTCCCGTTAGAAAAGTGGGTGACATAACAGCACTGGTATTTTGTGACAGCAAAGCTTGTGATGAAATGCATGACACAAGATTCACGAGCAGCACAGAGATATTTCGGTCTACTTCGAGCAGCCACGGTGCTCAAGTGAACCCATTTCTCGTGATCAGTAAGCAGTAAAAGCCGCCCGTATGCAAGACGCACCTTGGCTGTGGCGCTGGCTCGGATGTCCGGACTTCCCGAGATGTCGACAGTTTCGTAAACATGTTCGTAGACTTCTCGCACGGCGTTGCAGAATTCACTCTGAAGCACTTTTTGAAGCGCGGCTAGCTTCTGCGCTGGGACTTCGCCACCTGTCAAGCACGAGTGCGCAGGAGCGTATTGCATGTCAGCTACGCGCTCGTCAGCACTCAATTTAAACGCTGAAAGCAATAACATGGACCGACGTACCGACAAGAAATAGTATACACTATAGTGTACTAGAATATTCTAGTACACTATAGTATACACACAGCACAGGAAATGAACATGGTATGTAGGTCAACTATTACATCACGTCGCCACGCGAACAAAAGCAAATCAAATAAAACACTAGAAAATAACGGTGCATGTTCAACGGTCCAACAATTGGTATGTGCTGTCATGTGCTACTCACTGCGCTGAAGTTTCTCAAGCAGCTCACAGGCCCGCTTGATGTCTGAAAGGTAACCAAACGAGTGACAGCGCCTGTTAGTTATTCGAAGGTTCTAGCTTGCCCAAGACGCAATCGCTAGCGATGGTTACGGAATGCCGAAGTTTAAAAATCTGCGGAAATATTGCTTCGAATGTGTACAGAGCGCGCACAAAGGAGGCAAAATTAAAGCGGCACGTACACAAGCAGAAGCAAATGAGCTGGTTCCGCTCCGAGAGGCGCGGCGCCAAGCTGACACAAGGCTACATTACGGATTCGTTTCAGGCATAAGCGTTTGGATAAACATAACCCATTTCGCTGAAATGACCGACATTAACCTTTCCAATAAAATGCGCACGAAAACCTGCAACCACACCTACCTCTTTCAAGCATCAGGCTCTCCCCGACGGCGGCCATGTTTTGATTTAGAAGAAGATGATGATGATAATATCGCGTGTTGCGTAAATCAGAGAATATCGAAAAAAAATTCTCTCGGCTTAACCGCGCGTTTGTTTGGGCTCAAATTTCGCACAGAGGTTGCATTTGGTAGTCAGTTTTGTTTTATACTACATTTAGGTGGGGTACTTGCCTGATTCAGTCAGAATGTTTTGGAAATCCCCATCGTATGTGGCGACGACGATCCAAAACTGAAAGACATCGCAGCAATGGTACCCGTAGCGCCATCTCGCACCCACCGGAGAAACCCAGCTGTGCTAAGTGGAGAGCTCGTTTCTCCGATGGCTGCGAGATGGCGCCACGCATACCATCGCTGCGAAGTCTTTCGATTTTGGTTCTCCGTCGCCACAGACGATGGGGATTTCCAAATAATTCTGCCCGAATCAGGCAAGTACCCCACCTAAATGTAGTATAAAACAAAACTGACCACTAAATGCAACCTCTGTGCTAAATTTGAGCCCGAACAAACGCGCGGTTAAGCCGAGAGAATTTTTCTTCGATTTTCTCTGATTTGCGCAACAGTCGGTACAATACAAGGCCTCCTCAGCGCTACCTGGCCACCAGATTCGCTTTGGCCGTTTTTGCACGTGTTTAGTGCTGCTGCGCAAGATGCACGTCCACACAAAAAAAACTGACCCAGCAGAATTGCAGCGACCTGAATGCATGCACCTACAATTGGTTGAAAACAGGTACGACTCGCGAGTCGCAACACAGGATGGAATGCCCCAACGGTGGGATGCCCATGGAAAGGATCAAGTTGGTTGGTTTATTGGTGTTTAACTTCCCAAAGCAACTCAGGCTATGAGGGACGGCGTAGTGAAGGTCTCCGGAAATTTCGACCACCTGGGGTACAAATTGCAAACACGGCCGCAGGTGTTGGCCCAACAATTCACTTTATTCGCCGTCGAAAATTCAGTGCACTGTTAAATAAAACAGAGCGGGCATATCACGTCACCCCAAATGCAAGTGATTTAAACATTTATATTACAGGAAGGCCTAGCTTTGAGACGTATGCGATCACGCCAAGAGAAGGCATAAAAGGTTAATTTGCAATATCCACATGTCTACAAGAACTTGAAATTCCTTGGCTGCTAACTTCACAGTGCTTTTCTCCATCCAGTAGGAAAGTGTAGTAAATAATTTAGACAACAATAAATACAAGTGATGCAAAAAATAGGCAGTCACCTTTGAAACAGAAATGAAGGCAGCAATGTTCAGTTTGGATCGACAAGAAAAGGAAGAGGAAATACTATGCCAGCACGACTGCATAACTCATACTGAGCAATACATCACTTTGTGCTCATTCCTGCATTGACATATCAGACAGTTTACTATAAGAGCCAACAAGGCATCACACAGCACAGAATTTAGTGAGCCTGTTTCCAACAGTTTCCTGAAACCGGCAGGCTAACGGAACTTGTCCACAAAACAGAAACTTTCCATTGCGATCCTTCATTTCAAACACCACTGGCAGTGTGCATGCTATTTACAACACTTATTCATTACACTTCTTTACTGCTTCCAAGAGTACTCAGAAAATGCAAAACAAATGACAACAGCCAGATGTAAGCAAGTGCTGCAGAACACTTCTTCACCGTGTGGGCAGAAGTCAATGTCAAGAAGCAGAGTCCACAACACAGTTTCCTTTCAAACAACACATTTCATAAATCCACTGCATCACATGGCAGTCTAGTCCACGACTTGCTGCAACCACTCACAGCCTGTCAACAGCGCTTCTTACACTTGTTGGGTGGAATGTCAATGTCAATTGCATCATTGCCCAAGATGAGCCGGATACGCTTAGCCCCTACGGTCACCGGGGACGGCTTCTCTTCTCGCCTGCGGGCATGCTTTCGATGTTCGCTTGCCTTCTTTTTGTCTTTCTTCTTCTTTTTCTTCTTGCGTGGTGACTCAGGAGAGAGAAGCGGAGGTGATAGCACCTCATACACAGTTCGGCGACGTGCTGTAGACACTGGTGAGGTGTCGCCACGTGCGTGTGGATGTAGCCGGCGTATCGTCAGCTTGAGGCAGCCCAAATGAGGTGGCACAGCAACTGTCTGTGCCTTGGCCTGGCTTGTGGGTGGTGGCAGTGACTTCTTAGCAGGAATGGCCCGCACGCGGGGTGTGGTCCTCGCTTCTGCATCAGTTTTGGCTTCTCTTTTTGGTGTTTCTCTCTTTGGCTCCCTCTTCACCCTCTCTAGTGGCTCTCGGCAAGTTGCACTGCCTGCCTGCTGCGTTCTCTCTGGCAGCACGGTGACCATGGGTGCTTCGAGAATGGCAGTGTCCAGTATCTGAACTACAGGTTCCTCATCACAGAGCTGTGCCATCTGTGGCAGTTCGGGCAGTTGCTCAGTCACCTCCAGCTGGTCGGCCTCAGGCTGATTGAGCTCTGGCACGCACACTTCTGGCTGAATCACCTCTTCGCGAGTGACCTCTTGGACCAGTACCTCTTGGTGGAACACTTCAGACTGAATCTCTTCAGGCTGGAACACATCTGCACCAAAAATCTCTCCTAGAACCAGGTCTTCTCGACTCTCTTCTGTTTGAACCACTTCTTCATCAATCATTTCAGGCTGAATCACTTCAGCTTGCATCACTTGAGGTTCAATAGGTTCCACAGTACTTGTATCCCTTACAGTCACCTTTGTGACACCCCCTTCTGGTGCGCCCACTTCTGACGCAACCACATTTGGTTTGCACTCGCCTGTTCCTTCAATCTTGTTTGGTTCCTCTTTCTGCTCTTCTGCAGCAGAAAGTAATGTGTCCATATTCTCTTCAGACAATATGCATGCCTTTTCTTCTACGATTGCACTGTTGCCCTGCAGCACAGTGGCCTGATCTGTTGACTGTGCCCGAGTGCATCGTCTGGGCTGCCGTCTTTCCCTCCTTGGAGGCATAGGGCCTGATGTTTCCTTCACTCCTGACGCTGGCTTCTTTATCTCAGCAGATTTGCTCAAATCTGGAGGGCACGATGGCTTGCCAGAGACTATCTCATCCGGTTCGATTGCCAGTTCAGGAGATGTCGCTTCGTAAGGCTTTTCAGAGTCAATACAAGGAGCTTCAGAATGAACATCCACAGGAGGCTCAGGTGAAGAGCCCCCCAAAATGGTCAGGCAGGAAGATGTCAGTTTCACAGGTTTAGACTCTGGCACCTCGAGAGGCTTCGCTTCCTGTGCTTTCTTGGTGGCTGCTGAAGCCTTGTTTTCAGTCCGCTGCTGGTTTCGAGCCCTTGTCACGACTGTCACTGCAACGGTAGCCCCGTTCACCTTCAAGACGCCGTCGCTCTTTTCTGTGGAATGGAGGGTGCCGTTCAAGCCTGTCTCCTTGATGGCCAGGGCTGGTGGGTTGCCAGGTGATGACTGCACAGAATTTTTATTTGCTAGCACAGGCTTAGACGACGCATTCTTTCCCATGTGGCCAGGGACCTGTTGATGTTCCTGCAATACTTCAGTGTTTCCCAGCGGTTTCTTGTGACCTAAGATGCAGGAGACAAAAAAGTGGCATTAAGTAAACAAAACGGCATGCTAAACAGGCTACGAGACGGAGTGCGCAGCAAGACTAGAATTTAGAGTATAACCTCACTGATGCGTTCAGAGTTCAGACAATTTCCTGGTTACAAGCTCAAAATTGTGAGCAGTAAAAATGTCCCATAAAGTTGCACTGTTCTCCTTCCGGTTAATACATTCACAAATAACATGGAAACCACTGAGCGGTGGCTCAGTGCCACTGGCATACGGTCCCCGATCATAAGGCCATGGGTTCAATACAGGCTGCAGCGGATATATTTTGATGAGATAAAATACAAAAAAGCCTGAGAGCTTCGTGCAATGCCAGCACACATTGAAGAGCCCCAGGTGGTCTAAATTAATCTGGAGCGCTTCACTATGATGTCCCTTATGTGTCCCTTCATGGTCATGTGTCCCTTCGGGACATTGAACCCCACAATTTGCGATACCCGGATAATATAATTTTCCTGTAAGCATGTTCATAATTTCACCAAATTCTTATCATCTGCTATGTTTAGTAAGCAATCGTCAGCACGCTAACATTCAAGCGGGCAGTGCCTAGGAGCCCGCAACATCAGCAAAAGCCCACAGAAGTCAGCCACCAGGGTGGCTTCACTACTACGCGTATCTGCAATGGGGCAAAGCATGCACAAACGACGATGAGGAGTGAGCAAACAAGTGAGCCAAGCCTGTGGGTACATGAAATGAAGAGCACCAGCGCAGAGGCAGTCAACTACAACAGTAACTTCCACACAGCGGATATGAGCGATGCGGCAAAGCGTTAGAAAATGACAAAGATGACAACGAAGGGTCATTCCATGCCAAACGTCCCAGACATTGCGCTCAACCATTACTGATTTGTTCAAAAATATTCATGGAAACTTATCGCAACGTGTGCAAGCCTAAAATATTTTTGCTACAAAAAATTTAGTAATGAGGTCAGCGTAATTTGAACATTTCGAAAAGGCTTTGTGAAAAAGGGACCGCTCAATAATAGGCAAAAAATCAAATTTTTGAGAAAACATTCCAAAAATTTTATAATGAGACTGCACAGATTCCTGCTTTCGATATGATTCAGATCACACATTTTTGGATGAAATACATATCTTTTGTAGAAAATGTACTATATTGACATAAAAAAATATCAACTTCCTCTCTGAAATTAGGAAATGGACATCTTGCTTCCTTAGATGTCTTACCTATAAAAAATGCTACAGCTGATGAAACGGAATATGTCGAAGTGAAATAAAATACTAAAGTTTCAGAAAAGTTCGTTTTGAAACATGAACACCTGCTTATTTCACCCTGACGCCGTCCAAGTAAAAATACAAACGATGGCGGGTATAGTAGAACAGTTTATTGCCTTTAATTTCTCGAGTTTTAATCAAGATGATTTTTATTTAAAGGGAGAAAAAGTTTACGAAGTTGATCTCTCACTCCGCAAGTTGCGTCGTCTCTTTAACGCTTCTTCACCACACAGCGCGGCACCTGGCATGACACAACATTTACAGCCAGATAAACACTACAGTCTGCACTCACAGTTGTGCAGGGCTAGAGCTAAAGCCCATATCACATGACGTACTGCAGGTGGCATGCGAGAAGCCAGACCATTTTTGCTTTCGAAGTCTGAATGGGCCCGCTTTGGTGCCAAGCAGCTAAGAACAGAAAAACAAAGGTATTCAATGCGCTGTCTCACGCCGACCACGAGGAAGGAATGACCAGCCAGCACAGCAATCATAACACCAGTCCTTTATTCATGTTCCAATAAGATCGCGGACAGCGCTTGCCTTGGAGCGCACGTGACGGAACGAAGTCCTCACCACGGTTCCGAGTAACACAAGACACGCTGGCGGTGAGCGCAGCCCGCTCGTGCAGAGGCGCCTCAATCTCGAGTGACTAAACATACCGTGGACTGCAACACCGGCAAGCAGCATTGCCTGCTCCTCGCGTCCTCTACACGTCTGTCAACACTGACTGAGTGCCGCATGAACACACTGAATAGCAATCTCACTTGTGCATGTGCCGCCGTGGCAGCGTCAAGAAAATCTTTCCCCACAAATATCTGTTCGACTACACAATGTTTTGATGCCTGCCTGCCGTGGAAACTTCACTTCGGAACGAGAACCATACATTTCGTCTAGCCACAGTGTTGACAGTGCTATGCTCTGCGGTAAAGGGAACCAAAGAGACGCCACAACTAACAGCGCAAGAACTCAGCTCTAAAAATTTTTTTCTCGCTTTAAACAAAAATAATCTTGATTGAAACTTCACAAATGAAAGCCAATAATCTGTTATACTAAACTCGCCATCGTTTGTACTTCAGTAGCCTATATCCCTTTGACATGTTCAGTTTCATCAGCTATAACACTTTCTATAGGTAACAGACATCTAGCGAAGCAAGACAGCCATTTCGTAATTTCTGAGAGGAAGTTAATTTTTTTAAATGTCAAAATAGTACAATTTTTTATATTTTATTTAAATTCTGAGAAATAGTTTATACTGTCCAAAAAGACATGATCTGAGCTATCCTCATGAATAAATTTTTAGGGGCAGAAATATTTTAGGCCTAAATTATACCCCTGTCAGACGAGCAAGTTTAGTGTCATTTTCAACGAGTGACACTCGCCTGTAGTGTCATTCGCATCGTGTCACACGATGAACTTTAATGACACTCGCTGCTGAACACACTCGGCAAGAAGTGAGTTTGGGGAACTCCCTTCACTTTTCCCGAGGGGCGAAGTGCATAGCCTCGGTAGCAACGTTTCGAAATTAGAGTACAACGTCGGCAATAAAAATAGCGTTTTATTGAACGCAGCTAATTTTTTTTTACCCTCTTGTTCATGTAAACTTATTTGCGTTGCCATTAAAGATATATACTGCACATATTCCGACATTCTTGTTTTCAGCTGCAATAACATTTTAGGCAGCCGCAGCGGTATGGCTATGGCGGCTAGCATGGCGACCGTATAGCAACCATCTGCAACCGTTTCGGTGTGACGGTGCAACAGTGCAGTGTTTGCAATCCAACGAGGTTCTTTGTCAGTGCAGTGAGTGTGTGCAACATGGAGTTCTGAGCAGCGGCTGATGCAAGAAGAGAGCGGGCGTCAGCTGCGCAGAAACGTTATCGTCGTGGGTCGCCATGATGCTTCAAAAAGTGAAGCACTGCTCCTGGCTTGTCTCGTCTTGCGAAGCCTTTTTTGTAATCACCAATATTGCACAAAGCTCCTTGATAATCATAAAAAATTGCTTGCAGTTTGGAATCTACTGTACATTAACTGTACATTAAAGCTCTGAAGCGCGAAAAGTAATATTTTTTGTGCCTTACTTGAAATGCCATCGTCACCACCATCAATTCCGAATGACACTTTATTTATCCGTGTAGCAGCACGCCCCGAAAGTGTCACTCGTTCTGGAGAAGTGCACTTCGTGAAAGTGTCACTAAACCTGCCCGTGTGAAAGGGGTATTAGTACGCACGTTGTGATAAGTTTCCATGAATTTTTTTGGACAAATCGGAGGTAGTTGAGCGCAACGTCTGGGATGTTTGGGGTGGTATGACCCCAAAGTGATCTCAGCTTTTTCCCATCGCCGGACTGGACAGGTTACTAAGTTTCTTCCTTGCTAAGGATGAAGATGAAGAAGCGGGCAGCGGTGGGGGATGCAGCGCTCGAGCTAGGCCCTCAGCCATTAAATCATAGTTCATCTGTCATCATGTCGTCCTGGTCCTTGGCTTGCCACCTTGAATCATTTGGTGGAGGTGCCGGGGTATACACTGACATCCTGGTCCCTGAAGCATCGCCGCCTTCTGCTCGCCTTCGTTGGCGGCTGAGAGGACCTAGACTCTGCCACCCGGCTCAACCCCAATTCGAACAGACCAAAACCGACCAGCCGCTTTCCCCCACCCTGTCCCCAGCCCCGCCCACAAGACATGATGACCAGGACCAGACACACTAAGACCCGACGACGACAAGAACCAAGACAGCATCCCCGCCCAAGCTGTCCGGCGAGTCCATAAACCTTGACCTTCGGCTCTGGGCGACCGAACACTGGACCTGAAGCTCCGGGGGCAACCTTTGATCATATTTTGTTCATCTCGGTGGCAAGCCTTTCACCTTCTTTCCTTTCTGGCCATGCTCACTGTCACATCATCCTTCAGAATTCAAGTAATCTATCAGGACAATCACTCAGTGGCCCTGGGAATGCTATGAAGAAGACAAAGAACCGAGCAGTGGCAGGGACAGGGCGCACTCACTAGGCCCGCAGCCATTAAATCATATTTCACCTGTGATCATGTCGTTCTGTTCCTTGGCTTGCCACCTCGCATCAATATGCCTACAAGCACCATAAAAGCTCTTCAGAACTTTCGCCCAGAAGCGCTGACCAACCTTTTTATAGAGTGAAAGTGTCAATAAATGTCTTTGTGCTTTTAAGTAACATTGTCCAAAATCTTTGCAGGTTTGGATCATACATTTTTCTGCATAACATGCTTTTTTCTTCACATCTTTTAGAAAGTGAACCAGCGAGATTCTACTGTACTACAGTGGCAAATTGGGTGTGTTGACATGTTGTAGTGACTGCAGTGCAAACAAAATTACAGCCAATTTAGCTTACTTGGCCAAATGCGAAGTAACACATTGCGTTTCATTTCACCTACGGTTTGAGGCTGGGGTTTTAAGATCAGGCTGTTTTAGGCAAAGATCGGCAAAATCGGTAGCGGGACCTATGTAGCTGGGGCTTCTGCAGCCATGCCGCTCACGTGTACACGCTAGAAGGGGACGACCCTGTACATTTCCCTTTTATATTCATCACCCTCCCATTGGTCTTTCAATTAGATTTTGTCGTCGCTTTCTGATTCTAGCGTCACGTGACCTCCTGGTAGGTGCTGGCTATGAGAGGGTGAAGGTAGGTGATGGGAGGAGGCTCGTAAGGTGACAAAACGCATTTTTACTGGCAGGTGCCCAGATGTGCAGAGATGCGCGCACCTTAGTGGTTGCACATAACAACATTTTAGGACCGCTTAATGCACCTTAAGAGAGCACTGTGATAGCGGTTATGTTCCGGATCCACTGTGCACGCATGGAAGTTGACGAAGACAACAACTTGCAATACACAGCACAGAGTGCGGCAGTTAAAAATGACGGGTGAACGGTTGCGGCAACAGCATAGTGGTCTTGTGCAGTGGCCAGCGAAGCTGATCTGTTCGCACTGCCATGGGTTCGAAACTCGGGCGTGGCGCAGTCGCAGCCATAATTATTTTATTTCTGCAGGCCTAGCTGGTTTCAAACACTCAAAGAGATTTTTTTTTTTTTTAAGGTTGGATGCCTTAGTGCTAGCGCATTAAAAACAGGACTAAGGACGGAAGAGTAGACAAGGACAAGCACTGATACTCATCTAAAATATTAACAATCATCTCTTTCGTTTTTCTTCCTTTTGCGCGGCAGTCATCAAGACGTTAAGCTTATACACTGGCCGTACTGTACACGGTCTACTGCTTTTAGTGACTCAGCCCTCTACAAAGACTAATAAGTGGGTGCAGTCATCACTTCTCCACAGTGAGAAAGGGTAAAAAGTTTAAAAACATTATCATATACCACTTGTGCACTTCCGTAAACACAAGGGTACATGTAACATTGAAACAATCTCTGAAAGCCAAGAACTGAGTGCCAGCGTTCCAATGTGCCTTACCTGCACTTGCCCTGGTGGTGAGACGATTACTCTGGTTGTTGCTATGTCGAGAAAGTGCTTTCCGAGCTGACTTGCCACCTGCACCAAGAAAAGGGAACAACACAAAAATACAACAGCCCTTCAATAAAATGGCCTGGCTAAACGTTTCCAGCTAAACAACTCATAATCTTTGGAGCAGCTTTGGAGCAGCAAAACTCCCATTTTGGAGCAGGTTTGGAGCAATTTGCAGGACATTTCGGAGCACTTTTGCAGCAGACTGGCGACATTTAAATGCGAGTGAGAGCAATTTTGTTTGCAACAAGGCCAAAATCTGCACAGATATTGATCACGGATCCCACAGGCCAGAATTAATTAAAAGGACTGCAATTGTTCTTAAGATATTTGCTAGAGTTTATAAAAATATAGACATGTGGCAGCTACTACAAACAGTAGTTGCAGTACATTACCTATTACAAATTTCAGTTCAGAAAAAAAAAAGACATCAACAACATAATAGGGACAGTTTGTCAAAACCGCCAAAAGAGTGCAGCAGAATCTTGAACATACTATGTCAGGACCGGAAAAAGGAAAAAAGAATCAATGCCCGCGAACCGGTGGATTTTAAAATTAAGAAAATTGCCGCAGCCAAACAAACAAGGAGGGGGCTAACTTACCCTATTTACTCGCATAATTTGCGCCCTCATGTAAATGCACACCCAGAATTTACTACCCAAGCATACTATATGAAAAAAAAAAAATGCACCAGCATGCACGCAAGGCAGGCTGTGGAAGATCGGCGTGAGCGCGTTGTGGTGTACGGCTGTGAAAGGTGCGAGCAGTGAGGGGCGCCGGCCGCACCGCTGTGAAGGTGTAACCACGTAACTGGCCAAGCCAAGCCAAATCAATGTCAACTGGGTGCGAGGTGCGAGCACGACGGTATAGTAAGCCCGGTGCCCATTCCCTGGCAGCTCCATGTGCAAGAAGTTCGTAATTCGTTTGTCAAATTAGCGCGCCGATTACCCGGCCCACTCGAGCTGGCGGTTGCTTTTCCAGGACAAGGCGCCCAAATTCCTAAACAACCAAACTGCCGGCGGTTAGCCATTAGTCAGCCGGGCCTATCGTGAGGATGCCGCGTTTATCTCCACTGGCTCCTGACTGCTGGCTCTGCGATTGTATTGCTGCGCGTTTATTGCTTAGAGCTACGCACGCGGCATCATACCATCCCGCGGGGACGGGGGTTGCGTCGACAGGTGCAAGTGGGGGTCAATGTTTGCACGACAGTGTAGGGAGTTTTTTTAGGACGTCTTTCACGAAATCTCCGCATCTCTTTTTGGAGACCTAAATTACTGAAAAAAGTTCACAAATTATGCCAGTGAACCTGGTATCTGTTGTCTGTACAATAATTATAGCTTGCTATGTGAGGTAAGTTCATAATACCGGCCGCACTCAACTTATATTACCAGATAATAGTTAACAGTACTTTTACTCATGCTTGTACAAGCTCTTCGTGACAACCGCACCGACCACCACGAGCGAATCTGACTGTCGATGCGAATGCGGTTGCATCCGTTTCGTCGAAAGCGCCCAGTGTTGCCCAGCCGACAATAACACTCGGCTAAATTTGGCTCTGTATACTTGCAATGGGCGCAAATTGCCGTTTAGGCGCAGCTTGGCGCAATTGGCGCAGCACTTCCACCCCTGATGATACGAATTTCGGGTCAAATGAATATTCTTAATGACACCATACACCACTGATATTTTACTGTAGAAATACTGTGTACTGATTGCTGTGTACGAACTTCCATTTTGGCTTTTTTGACGAGTAATGTGCAGTGGAGGGGTTGCTCTGCCTGCAAGCTTTTCAGAAGTACACATATCTTGGTGAGATGTAGGCAAAATTTGTTGGGCCACAACGCCTAGGGTAACTGCATTTTCGAAATTCTACAAACTGATACGGATAATACTTACCCTGGGCTACCTGCCTCTCAATAATTAAAGAACCTAACAGCCAGCTTTTGCAAGAACAAAATCTTTTATGCACAGTTTTTATCCTCGGACAATTTCTGACGAATTGCCTTCCAGAAAGCTTAATTGCATCCTCAAACTTTGACCAGGCACTGCAGCATTATCTATTGTGTTGATGGTATGATCCATTGATTTCGTGTGTTTATAGTTCTCTTTGATGCTGTATTGGTGACGTTTTTATTACCTTGATGTACAGATCACTTTCAACTTCTATTTTGTCAATTACCGCCACTTGAGCTACTGAATTTTATGCCATTCCATTGCCTCTGTTTGTCAGTTTTGCGGGTGACTTCATTTTCATCTTGCTTGTACGATTTCATGTTTGCCACTCCTGCTAGGGCCAAAATACTGGCCTGCAGTATTTTAAAATAAAATAACTAAAAATAATGGTTAAAAAGTTAACTATCCAATATTAGTTAACTAGCATGCTAGTTAGCGCGTATTAAACTCTGATGTACTACACCTCTCACAATGCTATGCCAAAAAATGCGGTCTTCTAACTCAAAAAGCCTACTTTTAAAAACTGTGGAAAGTCTCGGGTGAAACAACCTGTACATGGAACCCCACATGAAACTCTCCTATGCCTGCTAAATAATTCATACTTTTTAATTTCTTCCCTCATGCTGCTTCGATTTAAACAGTGAAACAGTGGCTGTGACATCAAGAGTGACTTCAGGTCACCTGAGACATAAAAACTGTGACCAATTTACCACATCGTGATTGAATTAAATTCAATTTTTATGCCATTTTGCCCCAATAGCCAAAATGGCAAGTAAAATTAACAAGAAGCTTTAATATTCCAGTTCTCTTTCTTTTTTTTACGGCTAACATGAACTAGAGTCCACTTTGATGTCGGAACCATCATCTGGCTGCTGAAACCGAAACAGCACAAAAGAAGAAATTCAGTCAGAAATTATTCTAGAGATGACACTTGCAGGTTTGACCTGAGGTGTACAATGAGACTTTACATGAAAGTGCACCAAGATGTACGGCATGGCCCGACGGAAGTGTACCTGGCTGGTGGTGTGCCTGTGGCTGCATTTGGGGCCTGTGCTGAGGTGACTTGATCTGCTGCTTCCACCGGTTGAGGCGGTTGTCCGTCTCCCTAAAGCTGTACGCCAGCCGACTCTCCATCAGCGTCTGCTGGCGGCCTTTCTTGGTGCTGAACGCCCCCGTCCCCCGCCTGCAAACAGGTGGCAATTGTTGTAGCCAATCGTTATTTGCACTTTTTTACCACTATGCATCATAAGAAGTTTGCCTCTGTACATGGATTAGGTAACTTTTTTTTTACAATTCTGGTTCTTTGTTTTATTTTTTTACTCTTAAAAGACCTTGATTTTGCTTTTGTCTTGAAGTTTGGTTACTGTACTTGCGATGAGAATTTTGCGGCTAACATATTATCTGTTAACAGCAGCAGCAGTTTTCAATGCCAATTACCTGTCTGTGAAAAAAGGCCTAGGCAAGTTTCGGCTTTTGGTGAAACAATACTGCACATCTCAGTTGTGTTGCAAATATAAACAATCAACAATACAACTGAATAACAGAGCAGCCCAGCTCACAGAACAGTACTAACAACACCCTTCCCTTTCCTGCCATCAACATTCTAGTCCTCATCAAACCAGAAATGGTTGAGCAAGTGAAACTGCTCACCTTTCACACGTTTCACACTCGCAGTAGCTGTTGCCATCGCCAAAGAAGTCCTCGCCATAGAAGCAGGTGATCTCCTCACCCTCCTCTATGTCTCGCAATACCTTCACACATGCCGTGTCCCGACCAGTTGACACAAACTGTGAACCACAGAAAACACGTATGGTCCATTAAAAACCACCAATGAAACCATGAATGGCACATGATAATTGCCTCTGATGAGGCCACAGCAATGCCAAGTGATGTTCCCTCTTATGAACACCGACAAGAGCACGTACAGTCAAAACTCGTTTCAGCAAAGAGATAAAAATTACAAAATAGTCTGACACAGTTAAAATTCGCAGTGTAAAACATCACCATAAACTCAACAAGAAGAAGCGCAACTTAGTCAATAAAAGGAACTGGGAGAGACCTTTCCCAAAGTTTTAGCATTAGCAGCCGTTAGCGGCGATCGCAGAGGCCACACAAACCGAGTGCCAAATGCCAGTCAGGTTGGCTTCTCCGCACAGCACCACCACCATGCAGCGGCGGCAGGTCAAACACCAGCTAGGGTGGCTTCACCGTATTACAGCGGTGTCGCGTGAAAAATGGTACGCCTGAACGAAAGCTACTGCCATTTTCAGTACCTCCATTACTGTCGACATGAGCGCGGGATGGCTACTAAAAAGTTACAACCAACCACGCCGCGGACTCCAGGGCACTATCAATGGGTGTTAGAAGCCCAAACGGGTGCCGACCAGCTGGCTAACCAACTGTTCATGCCATTATACCTTCTGTGGCACTGTTGGTAAGTGTGAGATAAAGCGTAAACCGACGCACAAATGCTTGCCGCACCACCACCGGTCACTCATGAAGTGACCCGAGCGGACACGGCTCGGCACTCTACTTTTCCATATATCCGTTTAACAGTAAACCGCATTCGATATATGAAGCAGAACTGCATGTGTTTGTTAAAGATACTTGGAGACAGTTCAATATAGCCACTGATTCATAATGTCCAGGTTCATTACATCGAGGCTTGACTGCAACAGGACATTTGAAGGCAGGCTCAGGAACAAACTAAATGCTAGAAAATTAAATGCCTAGCCTTTTCACTCTTCCTAGAGGCAGGAAAGTGACAATGAAAGCTCCTCCTCGCCCCCAGAAATTATTACCCATGACATACTCCATCAATGGACTGTGGATAATGCCCTAAACACCAGGGGAAGTTCCACACACAGCATGGGTACAAAGCAAGAGCACCTAACAACACAGTGTACACTAACTAGCTAGCAGGCATTAAAGCTTTAAAAAGTGTTTCAGAATACTGAATGTGATGCAAAATTTGAAAAAAAAAGAAAAAAGAAATAGAACATGCACATCATCGACACAGGATTGAACATGCATATTTTGCAGAATCTCATCATATTAAGAGTATAAACTCTCCTGAAGACATCTCAGTGCCACCTCATATACATTACGCTCAGGCAGTATGCGTACACTGAAAATGAAAATGGAGCTCTGTGGTGTTATTCTACGTTTTGTCCTTGTCTGCCGCGCCGAAGCATTTCTTGAAACTGAAAATGGACTTCTGTAACAACTAAGAACTGTTGGGTTGATGTACATGCACCCATCAGCTTCAATCCATCAGATTAAAGGTGCACTGAAGAGGAATCTGAACTCGTCTTTTTGCCGCGGGAACTCGATCTACACGTTCTGAGCATTCTTAGAAACTGTGACTTATTGCCCTGTGTGGCCGATTTCCCTAATTAAATCGAATTAACGTCCGGCTCCCACCTTTATTTTTTAATTCTCCCCTGTACGGTGGGCGGAGTCGACCAACGCGTAAAGTGCCTTTCAGCCAGCTCCGTGGAGGCTTTGCTTTCACTTTATTTGGGTTTCCGTGAATAAATAGCTTCATTCGCAGATAATATAGCCGCAAAATAAGCCCGCAGGAATAAAAATACAAGCGGACTATTTGCTTCTACGGACTACTACGTATTACTCCGCCGATGGCAGAGCGGCAAGCCGCCACGGGACTGGCTGAAAGGCACTCCACGCGTTGGTCAACTCCGCCCACCGTACGGGGGAGAATTAAAAAAAAAAAAGGCGGGAGCCGGATGTTAATTCGATTTAATTAGGAAAATCGGCCACACAGGGCAATAAATCGAAGTTTCTAAGAATGCTCGGAACGTGCAGATCGAGTTCCCGCGGCAAAAAGACGAGTTCAGATTCCTCTTCGCAGCGCCTTTAAATGACTGCTCCACAGGCAGTGTCGAAGCTGAAGTGGCTGCCTTTGCAAGCACCCTTGCGCAGGAGACTCACCTTGCAGTTGGGCCGGCAGTCGTGGTTGATGAAAGCAGCTGGGCCCAGCCACAGCTGGGCACAGTTCTTGCGGCACGAGTACATGACGCTGAAGTCGTTCTTGCCCGGGCACAGCAGCTGACACTCCTCCTCTTCCGTGAGCTCCGCAATGCAGCCCACCAGGTGAGGGATCTTTTCATTCTTGTACCTGCACACCCCGAACACACGGGGACTGCTTTAGGTTCAACAAGCACTGACAAGAGAGCAGAGAATTTCCTACCAGTGAACCATGATCGCCACCTCATCTAAATGTAGCCATACGACAGTTGACCTGTACAGTGGTCAGGTAGCACGAGACACTATGATGGCTGCAGCACAGTCTTCCACATCAACCCTCAACACAACAATGACCAATGCAACTGTATTATACGTAGGGCCCTTTTGTTTTCGGGTAAACCCAGATTAAACCTGATGTCTACCCAAAAATGCACCTCTAGAGAACCTAGGTTTTCGGCGCACAAGGCTGAGAACATCACACAAAAGTTAGTGGATATCTTGTCCTTATTCCCATGGAGGGGGGTTATTTAACTAACAATTTTAAATCCTGTTCTAATGCTTGTCATTATTGACAAGATAAGTTGTTGAGGCGAGTTGGTTCCGATATTCCATGACTACAGCGCAACGAACGGGACAAGAAGAAGGACACAGGCAGAGACTCAACACAGTGCTGCGTTGTGTCTCTGCCTGTGTCCTTCTTCTTGTCCCGTTCATTCAGCTGTAGTCATGGAATATTGTCATTATTCATGACATGGCTTAATTCAAGGATCAACTCGAAAAATGCATTATAGAAGCAAGAAGTCAAAACACAAATACTGACCATATATGTTGTTGGCATCAATGTATCAAGTGCTACCCTGCTAACGACAGCCTACTCCAAGGCTCTTGAGTGCTTAAAGGGACTATGCAATAAATTAATTGAGATTACGTAAACATAGGCAATCCATCACTTGTCACCCCAGCGCAAGAATTTTTGAGCTAGCATCAATAACAATGAAGTTATAGACGATTAAAAATCACGCTCCTCCTCTCCCCCCTCAACTCGTACGCGCGAGGCACCATGAAAAAAAATAAAGAAAACAGCTCCGGGACTGGGCTCCGCTCATGAATACGTCATTCGCTGACGTTTGGTTTACGACTTCCGGTTGTCGCACTCCGGAGGAGCAGCGTGCGTCAGCAGCGTCTCTCCGGTCTCTGCGCTTTCTTGGCTCCCGAACTCGTGACAGAAAGAGGCAGCAGAGGTAAATTGAAAACATATGCGTGAAGGCAATGCCCTGGCTCGCACTTGCCCCAGGGAGTCGCGCGGCGGCTCGAGCAGACGATTTTCACCGCTACCGGAAGTGTGCCCGTGACGTCGCAGCTGCCGCGGCTCGAGCGAATGACAGCGTGTGGTGGCCTGCCGACGTCATGGGACTAGTGACGTCTGTTTTCCCGATTTTGGTTTCAAAATGGCTCCCTACGAAGACACCAAACGGCCCGCGAATTTTAAAAAACGCGATTTTAAAAAATTCATAATAAACTGCCGGCTCAGTTCCGAAGACTCATACTTGGTGTCAATGCTTATGAGCATCACTTCTAACATTTACAAGCGGCTTTTAATTCTTTGCATGGTCCCTTTAAAATGTTCGCTGTGATGTTGAATGGATGTTTTCGCAGAGTACAAAGGCAGGAAGGTCTGCACGGATGCAGAAATGCGGTGCACGAGATGGTAATTAACACGGCAAAAAAAAATGTACAGTAAAACATTGTTATAGCGAATAGGTAAAAAAAAATCATAAAGCAGCTTGATTTAGAAATTTGTAATACAAATTTCATAAAAAAATTAATGCTGGAGAAGCAAAATTTAGTAAGCAAAAGAACGACAACTGGGAGAAGCCTTTTCCGTAGCTTTAGCACCATTTCAAAGCCATTCCCTGCGATTTTGGAGGCTGCAAAATACCAAGCGGCAAACGCCAGTTAGGTTGGCTTCCCCGAACAGCACCACAGCATGAGGCGGCAGCACGTCAATTGCTAGCTAGGGCGGCTTCCTCGCATGACAGCGGAATCGTGTAAAAAAACGGATGCCAGGACGAAAGCTATAGCTGTTTTCACCACCCCCGCTCCGTGACAGACAAAGTGAGCAAAGGATAGCTGCTGGAAATCTACAACCAACCATGTCACAGGTTCCAGGACACTATTGAAAGGTGCCACAGGCACAAACAATTGCTGATAGCCTGGCTACTAGCTATTCTCAGCTGTATTTGCTAACAAAAGTGCTGATAGAAAATGCAAAATAAAGCGTCAATCACGGTGTGAACGTTTGCCGCTCCACCACTAGCCACTCATGCAGCGAGGCAAAGCCTGACGCTTGCTAGTCGAGAGGGTGTAGCTTGGCGTTCAGTAGTTTGATATATCCGTTTTATGGCAAACCACATTCAATATATAAATTAAGAAACGCATGTGTTTGTTAAACAGTTCGATATAGCCAATAATTCGTAATATCTGTGCTTGTCATAGTGAGATTTGACTAATATTTTTACTATAGTTTTTTAGAGCAACCTGCATCTGTGCTTGTTATAATGAGATTCGACTCATTTTTTTCTTTACAGCAGTTGTTTATAGTGCAACCTGCCATTTCTATACTGTTCATGAAAATATTGAGCAAAAATAGTATTTTATGTGCCAAAAAAAAAAGAACTGCTAGTAGTATGAATTCATTTGTTGTAAAAATAAGACCTGCAAAACCTAAACGTATGGATTTTTTTATTATTTTCATCCTTGAATTAAAAAAAAACAAAACCTCAAAAAGGAAGGCCCTAATTATACATCATTTTAAATCGCAAGATAAAGAAAGTTTCATCATCAACTGAAAAAAAAACTTCCTGCAAGGAAAGCCCTTATCCCTAGGGAAATAGAGGGAAACTCAAGAAAGGAATTTGTCCTTGACAGATGGAAGGGGTAGAGCATCTAATACCCGTGCCACACGGACAGATTTAATGCCATTAAGTGCTTACTGCCTTAAGTTTTAATGGCATTCGTGCGGTGCCACACGCATAAATTTAATGGCATTAGCCTTACTGCCATTCGCGACCTACTGAGTTCGCCACAACTCATTCGCCTGTGCAATGTGTACTCTCGTTCCCATTCTACACGCAGAAAAGCATGCAGCTTTGTCAGTTACAACTGCCTAGCCCACTATAAAATGGTTAATTCTTAACTTTCAGCCAGATGAGGCACCTAAACCGCATTTTCGATGCGAAGAGCGTCATTTTAACCAGCCTTATTGACTGGTACTCTCGACTTATGTGCTGACATGCGAGTTTATGGCTACTTTTTCGACTTGTAAAGCAGGAACAGCCGTATTTTCTGGAAAATTGTTTTTACATTACATCTGAACATCATTCCCGATATATTCTGCTCATTCGGAATGTTTATATTAAGATGAAACTTTTGACTACCTTGCAAGCGTTATCGTCATCGTCACTTTCGATAATGGCATTAAAAGTGGACGTGTAGCACCAACTCCGAAAATAATGGCATTAACAAACTTAAGGCCTTAAGCATTTACTGCCATTTCTTGTGTGCGTGTGGCATGGGTATAAGAAAGAAAGCACAAATGGTACCATTAATGGGACCTAGCCAAAAAACATCCTGCAACAAAGAAATGGAATAAAAGATGGCAGATTCTGGACTTCTTATTTACACTAGTAATTTACGATATCAGCCGTTTCCATTCACTATAAATGAAACTGTCACAATAAGTAAGCCCCATTTTTTATCTAGGCAAATGCTCACCATTTCTTGGTTGCACATATCTTTGCCCCGACATTGCCCTCCATTGAGTAACGGTCACAACGCATGACCTGAAACCCAGCTTCCTTGTCGAACATGCGAAGGTAACGAAAGATCTGAAATGCAAAATGAGTTTTCATTAATGTTGGCAACTGCTGGTCAACACAATGTGCTGCAAGCAACATGTCATGATAAAAGAAAAACAGCACGATAAAAGATAAACGGCATGATAAAAGAATACCCAGAATTTTCACCTTTATCAGGTGTGAAGAAACGGTCCGACACCTGGATGACATGCTCACTAGCATGAATGCAAGCGCGAGGATTTTCAGTTAAGACGCACTAAAATGACACCATGGTAGCTCCAAGGGTTTTTCGAGGTAACCATATTCTAATAAAACTTACGATGCCTTAGGTTTTCCTCTCGTCCCCCCCCCCCCCCCCCCCCCCCCCCCCCCAAGTCTGGTAGCCATGCAACATTTCATTATGGTGAGAATTGATTTTAAAATCTGCCATTTCCGTGGCCTCAGTTCGGACAATTTCTACGAGCAACACTGCATTTTCGATGTCACAAACATTCCCCGCACATTAATACGCATTCCCTACTTCACTAACAAAATTTTAAGAAATGTATTCATCATCATCATCATCAGCCTGACTACGCCCACTGCAGGGCAAAGGCCTCTCCCATGTCTCCCCAATTAACCCTGTCCTTCGCCAGATGCGGCCACTGTATCCCCGCAAACTTCTTAATCTCTTAAATTTTGAGGCACGTATTAGGTCATCCCAGGTATTTTATCCAAGGACTCACCATTTTCAGTCGCTACTTCAGTCATTCAATGTGTTTTTTTGGTAATGATTGTGATGTTGTGGCTGCGTCACATAAGGCATTGCCCCTAGCCATAGGCTGAGTTTCGGTTTCAGTTTGCTGTTTTCACTATTTCAAAATGGTACCACTGGTCATTTTGATAAACGGTCTGGTGTTGCAAGAGAAGGGTCTCAAAGGAACGTGACGAGACTATCAACTCAAGATCTTTGAAAAACCTTTAGAGTTGCCCTTTTGCATTCGAGAAAGAGCCTCACATATCAACCATGGTAAAAGGAACAAGTTTTGAAGTTGGCAGCTGCACCTAATTACACAAAAGTTAGCCCTTTAAAACAGCACAGTCCGTCCTTTAGACAAAGGCATTTTCTTTGGTGTCTGCTTTGCCTGTAGCATCATAGTCATCAGCTATTTGGTTGGTTGGTTTATGGGGTTTAACGTCCCAAAGCGACTAAGGCTATGAGAGACGCCGTAGTGAAGGGCTCTGGAAATTTCGACCACCTGGGGTTCTTTAACGTGCACTGACATCGCACAGTACACGGGCCTCTAGAATTTCTCCTCCAAAGAAATTCTAGCCGCCGCGGCCGGGATCGAACCCGCGTCTTTCGGGTCAGCAGCCGAGCACCATAACCGCTTAGCCACCGCGGCGGCAGTCATCAGCTATTTACGGACAACATTATTATAATCAATACAGCATACCAATGAAAGTACCATTAACCAGCCAACATTGGCCACACAGGGTTTATTAAAACAAAAACATGTTCCGAAGAAACTCCTCCTGCTGAGAATTCTTCCTCATTAAATTTTACAAATCAACTGACATTGTGTAAGAAATACTCCAATGAGATAGAAACACTTAATTGGACAGTACTTTGATGAAAAACAGCTGCAAAGATAACTATCAACCGGTCAATATGGGCATGGAAGAGAGAAAATGTAATAGAAACAAAGCTCAAAAGCACTCGTCCATCAGTCCGTGCTTTTGAGCTTCATTTCTAGTACGCAGCGCTCGTGTTGTCTGCGTCCTTCTTCGTCCTTGTTTGTGCGCGCTCATATGTGGTCTGCAGTACAACACCAACTTGCCAATCAGTCCGTGCTTTTGAGCTTCATTTCTAGGAAACATAAGTTCATTCCCATCCCATTTCAGCCCCTCAGAGTCTCCTGTATCGTTTGCATAGTTCACATGACAACTACTAATAAAAGCCCGGCCAGTTGCTCACAGCTTTCATGCTCCAGAAATGGATGATCAACACATGACATGCACGCAGGAAGCAGGGACGTGGACAGCACTCACGTGTTCCTTGAACGGACCCTGCCGAGCCTTAGTGAGAAATGAGGCCGGGACGAAGTCCGTCAACTTGGAGAACACCTTCTCATACTGATTGTGTGTCTTGAAGTCTGCTATCAGCTGCTGCAACTCCTGCTTGTGGGACTTGTAAGGGCGAAACCTGGGACCAGAAGAATAGATTACTGAGAAAATGCAATACCTTGAGCTTAAATGCCATCAAGGCTTTTAAACGGAACCAGAAGAAAGTTAGGTGCAATGCACCAGATAATGTTTAGCACCAAGCATTTATGTCAATTAATGCAAATTGTCCGGCATTTTTTTTTTCTTTCACAGGAGACAAATACTGAGGTTCCAGCAAAAACAATAAAACTTTATACTTACAAAACGGTACCGCTAGAAGTGCAAGAAAGATACAAACGCATTCGCAGAGTGCACAAATCAATTTGCAGGGCAGATACAAGCAGAGTATTATAGCTCGGTGCAAAAATAACCTTACTGGGCACAATTTGTATTCCCTACACTAAGAGCAAATTTTGAATGAAAAGTAGCTCAATTATGGCACAGCACACGCCTATATTTAAGAGAGGGTTCCGATTTTCCAGATGCACACAGGAATCTATGAATGCACTTGCAACAAATAAGCCTGAAATTATCAAACACGCAACAGCAATTCATAAGACAGACCCCTAATGCGCAAACGAGTAGTGCTTGTGTGGACATGCTGAGTTAAAGCAGCAAGCTGCTTTATCCTACACAGATTTTGTTACGACTTCAGTAACGAAGTCTGCATAGAGTGACAGGCACGAAGTTCAGGACAAAACAAAAATTCGTACCTCACGGTGGCATGTATGTTTCCAATGCAACACGGCAACAAATGACAGAAACAGTGTTCCTATCTGCTCGTATAATGAGAAAATGTATGTTCATAAGCAGGTAACGCAAGGTTCAGCTCGCAAGTTCAGTGCGCGATGTTGCGCACAGACTTTGCCGCGGCGAACAGCGCACACTGAGCAGAGGCAGTTGGAGGCTGCGTTGACAGCCCGACGCTAACCTGAGGTTCATTTTGTGTGTGGCGAAGCCCAGGTAGGGATCGAGAATGAGGCTCGTGGCCTGGTCGTCGCTCTCGCATAGTTCGCGAGCAGTCATGCCCGTTGACGGGGCGTAGCGGCCGCCGCTCCGAGGGCCTTCCACCACCATGGTTGCGGCGGCGACGGGCCTGGAAATACACAAAACACGGCTCGATTGTCACTCTATTCACCGAGAGACAAACTCCGCAGACCTTTGGAACGGCGCTACTGCCGGCACGCTTCGCTGGCGCAGAAACGGGACACGCAAGATCGCGAGAAGCTAGCGCGAACAGGCTTCGTAAAAAGCGGGGACGAAGTAGAACACTGAGCGATCGCTGCATCGACACGGCAACAGCCCGATTCCGACCAACAGATTCGATGTTTAATCAATGAATAATCCCAACCACATCTGATAAAAACGACTGACGTCCAAGAACACTGCAGCAGACTGTGCCCCAACTTGGGGCAAGTGTAATTCAATGCATCTCCCACATCCGCCACTTTCAGGAGCATGCTCCGCAGGCAATTTGGCGACGCGAGAAACGAATGCCGAGGCATGCCGACACCACGGTTACTACTAAACCCGAGCGATCAAGCCATATTCTATGCGTGACTGAACACTCGTCAAATGTACGCAAACACGAGTGTCTCGCACAGCAAAAACTAACGAGAGGAAGGTATGGCCCCGTAACCCTGGTTTCACTCATCCCACATTTTGACACGAATCGGAGCTACTATCTCACCTTTACATCATCCTAGACGATACGCTGCTACGTGACAATGCACAAACCGTCATGCTTTGCAAAACTTCCCCTGTACTTTCTGAAAAGAACGTTCCGAAAAGATGGAGGGATAAAGGTGATGCAGTCGGGACATCTTCGTTCCGTCGCAAATGACACCGGTCAGACTTTGTGTTCGATGTTATTTTCCAACCAGGCACTCACCTTAGGTCCCGCGATGCTAGTCAGATAGTCTTCTAAAGTTCCCACAAACTCGTAGCACGAATTTAGTATACATGGAACTGTCAGGTAGGCGAGCGACTCACGAAGCCCAGACGAACAATCGCACAGCGCAGCTCACAGCACCGTGCCATTCGCCGCATTCGGCACTGCCACCCGTGCACACAGGCGCTAACATTTTTCACGCTATCAATCTAGACAAGTTTAAATCGTTGGTACGTCCTTGCAAAGACTGCTAAACATATTTTGATCACCAGAAACGCAGGTTTGGTCGGGGATCGCTCTGTCAGTACACAGTAGGCCTAGGGAAGTTTTGAACTCAAAATTTCGCTCGAAATTTCCGAGCTCACTTGGCGCTATTACAAAATTTAACAAATTTCTACATTTTATACCACCGCAACGCTTGCAATGCACTCCTCATATATTTTAATATGCCGCAGTAAACATAAACACGGTTTCATTGTTTGCAGGCGCTACATTTTCGGTCGGATGATCGCGGAGGGTGTTAAAAGGTCGGTCGACCATGCCGAGCCGTAGCGGCGCTGCCTCGATCGGGCGTTTGTGGTTCGTTCACCACGTGCGATCGCCCTTTTACTTACTCGCTCGAATTGCGCAGCTTACCTGCCGTAGGTTCACGGTTGAGGCGAGGCTGCTAGCTGTATGTTGTTCCAGTGCTTCCGGCGAAAGTAGCAAAAGGAACCCGCATACAAATTAATGGGGGCCGACACAGCGCGCGTTGCTCGTAACGTCTTCTTTATTTACATGCTACAGTAACCAGCTCTATAAAAACAACTCGACAGATGTCCAACGGTACTACACAGCATCACCGTGAAGAGACGTCGACCTGATCAGCTACACACGCCACTTGTAAAAATCGTACCTTCCAAGTTCAACAGTTGATCGAGACAGTCAACAATGGTGCAGCAATATGAACACAGCAAGACAGTAATAAAATAAATGCTCGTTTGCCCATAATGCCGACAAGTAAATTCAGGTAACAGACAGACTGCACAGCAAATACTGTAACTCATGGCACAAAGATGCAAAATGATGTGCGCCTACAGGAGAATACAACATTTTTACAAAACATGTAAAAGTAAGCAATATTGAGCCACAGCAAATAGGTACAGTACTACAGACAACCGTTTCTGAACAGAATGTGAAGATTCAGACTAAAAAATTGGAGCAAAATAGAAAACAACAATACATGCAGACATAAAAAAATATTTACAAACATCATGTGGTGTTACTGTGCTCTTAAGAGAAGCATGTTTCAGCAACATGGTCACATGTAGCCACACTATGCACAAATGCCATTTTTTGAACGACTAGCATATTGGGCTTGCCGCAGTTTTTTCGACAGCGCCTCACTGTAAAATAAATTGCAAGTTCCCCAAAAGCTCTTCATATATCACATGAACAAAGTCATGAATGCGTTCCAGTGTGAGGTTCAAAGATCATTTCAGGCCACTCTTGTGTCAGAAGCAAGACAAAGTGTGCACTTCTCTTTGCTTATCGTTCATGACCAGTAGTATGCCTTCCTCAGACACGCTGCCGTTCCAGCATCCAGCGTGCACATATGGCAACAAGTTCAACTTTCAATCCTCTATCAGAGTAGACAATGTCAACTTCTAAGCGTACTAACGAAATGCCAGGAGCATCCCGAGTTGTTTTATACGCTACAACTGTACTGAGCTGAAGATACAATGCTAGCATGCTTTAGTTCAGTAAGTTACTGCTGCCATTATACAGACATGTATGAGGTGTAACAAGCATTAGGAAAGTTGCAAAACTGCAGTCAAGTATTTCGGAGAAACGGCGAGTGGCATTCAAGGGAAGACTTGCAAGTGTATGTGAAAACTACATATATGAGGCCGGCGACCAGCAGCAAGCCAATTAAGTTTCCATTGCTGAAGAGGGAGCTGCTCTGCATTTTCGAAACAAAAGAACAGAACAGGGTAACCTATAAAGCCAACAGAGCACAGATTATACTCAGCCACCTCCAACCTGCAACTGCATTTACAGCTGTATGCAACACCTCCATGTGCACAGAATAAAAATAGAGGCGCAAAAGGAGGTAAATACATAAAGAGCACTTCAATTTTGTGTTTCAACTATCAGTACATCACTAGCGTCTTACTAGTACGTAAACAGTTTTATATTTTTGCACATCAGCAGGAAGAATTTCCCTGGTATACATTACACACACCTACAATACAAAACATGATAGCTCATAGTTCATTATCAGATTCTGTTGGCTGCCAAAAAATAAAGGTGCCGGCATTTTACAATAAGAAAGTGGGGAATAAGGTCATAACTAAACGAGACTACAATAACATGAAACCCCGTGGCTGTGCAATCTACCAGTTGACTGAAACAGTGCCAGCTTTAAATAAAGATTCAAATTTGCAGTTTCGACAAAATGTAAAAACTTCTCCAACTCTCTAAAACTGAAATTGTGCAGTCAAGTAACTACAACATTCCCTGTTCCCATTACCACAAAAAAAAATAATTGTTTGTACAAAGAAAGACCTGCCGTTCATTTTATCTTCAACTGGGGAGCATACTTTGAGAATGGGTATAAAGAGCTGCGAAGCATGTCACATATCAGATAAAGAAGAGACTAAACATTATGTTGTCTTGTTCTCTGTAGGCATATCTGGCACAGATCCCTCTGATATGCAGTATGTAAATATTTGTACTGCCACTCAGGATAAACAGGCTACAAGCACAGACTCCCGTGCACTGAAAGTACTTCGGACACAGAAAACCAAGATTACTTGGGCTTGACAACATCAACTAGCTAACCTAACCAAGAAGCTCCACACACAATGCCTCAATACACACTTGCTCTGCAAAAACCGTGATTAATAACACCCGACAAAGGCCCTGAGCTACAACCACTGTCAAACCTTCCCAGAGGCATGCAATCTAGCATGTGCTGACGAGAATGTAACAGCAGAGATACTCCATTCAAGCCAGGTAGATGTACACATAAGTTGGAGAAACCCAGCAGCACTAATTGGCAACCATCATCCGCTGTCCATTCTCCTCGGAGGGAACCCATCTACTCCAATCTTCAACAGCAAAGTGCCAACCCAAAGCATACCAACTGTAGCCATTCTATTGCAACTGTGCATAGATTGGTTAACATTTTCCCACAGAAAAAAAAACTACTGTTCGAGTTATCAAAAATCTAGCACACGTCCTTTGGAATGTGCCCCTTAGTGTACACTAAACTCTGGTTGCTGAAGTGAAGTTTGCAGATGACATGGCAGCAAAGGAGAGAGTAAGAAGTTTTCAAATCTAAACACTACAAGTCTGCTCACCTTAAAAATCACATACTTACATTATCCCCTTCACGACCTGCGCAAACATTTCACTGCAGATCTATGACAACACAACAGCATTGAAGCAAGCTTGTAAAAAAAAAAAGCATTTGCAGCTTCTTATGGACTGACTCGCGAGCAAGCAGTTATGCGTGGCTTGAACAAATATGCATGCATGATCCTTCGAATCATTTCACAAGGATGGAGACGTGCAGAAACCTCTTGAACAATGCTGCTTTCCTGTCTGTAGTTGCATGCAGTTGGTGCGTGGCACGAACAAAATCAAACTGCTTCTTAAAAGCTTACAAACGCCAGATTAAAACCTTAGAACTGCAGAAAAAGGAGCGACGACAAAATGACCATATCCTTTTTGCCCAAATAGGCAGCTATGTCTCACAGTTCCAGCCAAGTTTAATCTGTCTGCAATATTGCACAAGGACAGCAGGATAGAGTTCAAGTAAAAGAAGCTGTTTTCCCACAAATGTCTATGGATTAGCCATTCATCGAACCTGCCTCATTATTTTGACTTCTTACTATGAGACATTCAGTTTTCCAAATCATGCACAGGGAGCCTGAAAGAAACAGTTCTCCAGTGCCAAAGCTGTCATGGCTACTCAGGGCAGGTGGTGTGACAACAAATAGAACTTCCCAACTTCTGAAGTGAAACTTCCCCCCCCAAACACAAAGCTTGAGCCCAGTAAGGGCAAATGCATAAAGGTTGCAAGGAAATATTTGAAACATTCACAAACCTTCATCTCTTTCAAACTGCGTCCGAGGCAGATGAAAGGCTTTTTATCCAATGATTATGTAAGCCAAGCAACACAGTAATAGAATTCCTGCATATGTGCAGTTGTTGATGCCAATTCCAAGTGTGCAAGTGCTGTGGACTCCACTCTGGCTGCCAGAAACATCTCCTGCTGCTCAGTTTCATTTGATCTACTGAGAGCTATCATCACACATTGCAAACACCACTGCAAATGCTTTGTTTACTAGCTTGTATCCTAACATGCACGAGCCGACCAACTTTATTCACATCCGATCGGCCATACTGCTGCACCCCATGACAGCTATTCAAAAGCAGTAGTAAGCGTTGCCTGCCTTTTTGCTAACGACTACATGCAACATGCTATTAAAACTATCACAATTAGGCTTATATGGACAGTGATTCCGTTGATCAGATGTGTTATTCCGTAGATCAGATGTGTTCACCATTCAATTACTTCTGCTCAAACACTGATACTCAAACAATGGTACAGACTCCATCATAGTTCACGCAGCTCTCTCTCTCTCTCTTTTGCTTACGTAACTCTCTGTCCAATAGCACACTCATGCATCAAAGCCTGGTTTAAACAAACGGTCACTGGCAATGTGGCAGCGGTGTTTTCCATTAACCCCAAAAACCTCTTGCATGCTTTGCACGGGTGCATGCTAGCAGTGCGTGGCAAGCATATGCATGAATAACAGTCGTGCACTTCACGCAGTCTTGGTGCCTGTGTGCACGAATTTGGCCGTGGCAGCCACTGCATCTAACTAAGTGAGTGCATTTTCACATTTGAGGTACATGTACATCACACGTTTCAGCTCTGTGGAATCGTATCTTGAAATGGTCTTGATAAACTGCACTGCACAGGCATGCGGTGGCCTTTTAGCTCAGATAATGAAGAAAAAAAATCGCTAGAAAATCACGGTCTGGACTTCACCACATGCATGCTTTTGTTGCTCACGGCAATAATTGTGAGAAAGTGTAATCCTGTTTACACCAACCTAAGAAAATGCAAAAAGGCAGACTGCGTGAGTTGGAGGCAAAACATAGCAGCAGGGAGGCACCTGCTATTGCCCACTTCAGTTAGTTCAAAGCCACAAGAGCTTCTCTTTCTTTTTTTTCCTTTTATCACCAACAAGGTTATGCAAGGCCAATATGTTTTCTACAGTTAGCCTGCCAAGCTGGTAGAAAACAAACCAGGCTAAGACCAAGTGCTGCCAATACCGATGGCAGTCATTTTTGGCTGAGCTCCACACTGCAGTATGACAACTGAACAACAATCAATGTTGAGTGCTTCCCTCAGCGCCCGGCTTGCTCAAATTTAACGCTCTACTTCTGAAAGACTTTCTATATTTCAACAACTTCTTCCATGGAGAAAGCACTTTTTGCCCACATGTGTGACACAGTGGAACTACGGTAATGTTATTACAAAGACTGCCACGCACTTCTTAAGCACTCGACTTGTTTTCTCAGCTACTAGCACATTCAAAGCATTTGAAGCAACTTTTGTCTTAGTTGTGCTGACGAGTATGGTTGCCACACAGCAATGCTCACAGCAACACTTTTTTTTTTTTTATATACAAGAGATGCAATGCCAGAAAACACTGCTCCCATTGGCCTCCCCCTCCCAAACTCGCAGCACACTGACACCGGAAGACAAAGCTCTTCTTTTCGTCCACAACAGTCGGCACCATACAGCACAGTGCCACATCCCTTGTTTCTGCAATAGAACAGCATACCTCACTCTTCTTCACCCTGCAGAATATTTTCCCTCGGAAAGCACACTTTCTTGGCAGTGGCACTGGGCAGTACAGTGACCACATTCGTGACACACTAGATGTCACAAACCACTGTCTCTATGTACAAAATAACCTAAGGGACAAAAACCCTTTCCCAAGCTTTCAGCAGCAGTGACAATGTTTGTACCCGCAGACAATGCTTTTGTGGCGGTGCCAACAAATGGCGCACTGCCACTGCACTCCGACTACATGTCGCGTTCAGCATGTGTGTCTGGGCAGGGAGTATTGTTCTGTCCTTGTGGATGGGGCAGCGGAGCGCAATCAGGAGGGGAACCAGGCCCAGAGGAAAAGGTGCAGGGCCAGTTGGATGCCCACAATGAGGGCGACAGAGGTGACGTCGCTGCGCTGGCTCAACCGGTGCTCGAGCTGCCGCTGCTGCAAGAGCACGTGCTCCAGGTGCCTCTGCAGCGTGCTCAGGGTGGCGTTGGCCTCGTCCAGGGAGCGCTGGAGCGGGGCCAGGGCATGACCGAGGGACTGGGAGATGGAACTGCCGCCCACGCCCACCGCTCGGCCCGGCTGCAGGCCCAACCGCGCCGCTACTCCCTTGCCCGCCTCTGCTGCCAACACTGGCCGTGACGGAAAAAGAAAAGAAAAAGGGAGGGATATTCAATGGGGTCCCCATTTCCTGAGACAGCTAATGCTTTACGTTCAGAGAAGGGCGAATAAGTGCTCTGTTGACAAACCGCTATGGTCAAACAAATGTGAAAGGCTGGCTAGCCACTGAATGCTTTGCCACTCATGCTGTACGTCGATTTGACATTCCCTTGCCAGTTGGGTCGGTATAATGGTATTTAACCAAGCATTGCATGACCACGATCGTAACGCGTTAGTGACTTTTGGCAGAATGGAAAAGAGAAGAATGATTAGATATTATTCATTAGTATTGATTCAATTATTACATGAGAGGGGCCTTATAGCTTCTATTGTCAGTACAAAAAGACCATCAATCCATTCAAGTAATGAAACAATTCAGTTTCATTTTTGTATTTCCCGTCACTCATCAATGGATGAAGCAAAGCCACACCCCTGCTAACAAAGCGAAAGAAACACTAAAATAGAATGAAATTGGTATCACAAATGCCATATTTACGAGAACTGATATCATCTGCTAGCAGTTGGACCATTTCGGTACGTGACTGCCGTAGTATGGCAGCGATGCTGAGTCTCAGTACCGTAGCCGGACAGATTTATCTTCAAATCTGATAAAAACTGCACGCATTGTTTTCATAACTGTTCAGCAGCACTCAAATGCACATCAGCTGTGTAGTCAATCTCTGCTAATTCAATAGAAAAACCTTGTTAAAACATGCCTCGTGACACCATGGAAAATCTATGCTCGAAGCAGCAGTACGCCCAACTGAGAACAGCTTAAATGTGCCCACCTACCTGATAAAGGGTGATATCGGATGCATTTTATAAAAGAATGCATAAAAAGAAGCTCCTATTCATGTAGGACCAGAGAAGTCCGTGACTTCTGTTTGCCAACGAGGCAGCCTCGTAGCTATTAGTGGAGCCTCAAGGGTACTTAAAAAAGGGGCAAAATGGAAAGGTTGGGACTGCTTTGAGAGAACAGGTATAGCCCTTTGGCACACACGAAAATTCTGCAACTGTAGGGCCTCAGCTGTCTTCAGTTTCCTCGTCAGCCTGACTTCCTGAATGTAAGGCGCACTGGACACTAGTCACGTGACAGAGTCATCAGAACGCCTGCGCAGCTCGGACCAGTCGAACACCAGCCCATGTGAATGGGACAGACGTGGGGACAGCAGGGGTATGCCAACGCCCCCGACGACAGGAAGGTGAGTGCACCTGCAAGGTTACCCTTTTTCTACACGCGTCACCATCTCCAAGCATACTCGTCACGTACAGAGTTCTATCAGTACTAATTTATTCAGCACGACCTATGCATAAGAAGCATGGGTGAAACTACTTTGCGATGCGTGGCGTAGCTCGTGGCTCCTTTACAAAATGCCCTTCAGCTTCGTGTGCGTGATCATAGGCACATGCTAACCGTGACGTCTCCATGAGCCACTACATTGTAAGTGGACACAAAATACACGAGGCCTATAGGAAACAGTGATGTAGATTTGATGTGACTGCGTCCTAAGTGAAACTATTGCTTGAGCCTGTTCTCCTCTGTGCAGGCAGTTCAAAAGCACTGACAGCTTTCAATGCCAGCCAGTATACTACCAGAGCTGGCATGGTTAGATATAATGGACTTTCTTTCTCTATGGAAAAATAAAATTCAATAACTTAAGGCTTCAAATATCGGATACTGCTACAAACCAAACGAAAAGTAATCAAATGATCCTTAATAAGCACTATTCGTAGTGCTAAAAGCATCAACGGAGAACTTTTTTATGTTCAGATGTCGGGCATGCACTGACAAACGGTTCGTTTCAATCGCAGAAATTGCAGAAAATGAAGCAAACTGCAAGTGCGGTTCAATTAAACTTGAGGTACGACAGGAAACCTACCTTGCCAGCCGCATCCCTAAAAGAACAATAAACGTTGCCGTTGAAATCACTCCGCCCATTCTTGTAGAAATGTGAACCAGCACACACGAGTGTGCCATAGGCCTTAATAAGAATGGACACTGAGGACAGCTTCATATTATTTTTTGTTCCTGGTAAAAATCAACTGTTTGGACTTTTGTGGCTATGGTGATGTTTGCTCAGAAGCAGTTTGCTTGTGAAAACAGCTGGTGACAGTAATATACCTGTATTTCATTTTTTAGTCTTTTCTTGCTTATAAAAGCTCCACTGTCAGTGAAAGTAGCCTCTGTCATTAGAAAGCGATAATCTACTGTTACAAGAAAACTTTCATTTGTCCTCAATCTCTTTTTAATGCATGATAGACCACAGATAAGATGGCATAGCACACTGTGCATGAACACAAAATGCTTGTTTCACGAGCCCTCTATTGTGGCGATGTTTCACCTTTGATGCAGCGTGCACCTCTTATCGTGCATTGCACACTGAGAATTTTGGCCTCCATGAGGGGGTGAGAGTTCAATTAGTACTGCACAGCCTCAAAAGGTACTTGCTGAGTGTCCAATGCGCCGGCATGGATTACAGGGCTTCATAAGGGCTGGCTGTATGCGCATTTGTTTCCCACTGCTGAGATGAAGATTCCATATATAAGAAAGTACTAGTATATGTAAAGTTCAATGAACAGAACAAAGAAACCGCTACTTCAGGTCAAATGGCTGCGCAAAAAATAAGTTATGAGGCAAGGAATTTTTTGGGAGCGAAGGAACAACAAAAAAGTAGTGCTTGAATGAGCCCCAAGCAGGTAAAAACTTGCGCAGGCCTTCAATGTTGTCAGAGCATTGAACAGTTGATGCTGATCGCACAAACAGCACACGCGGCGAACTTTTTGAGAAAATACAACGCATCAGCACACCAAACCTATTTAGCCATTTTTTCTTATTAATCAAAGGTACTTATATTGTGCTGATGCCATTTTTAAATAGGCTCGGGAACCTTTTGCTGAAGTTTCCTTTTTTTCCCCAGCCTCACGTGATTTCTGCTTATCCATATGAGCAGAAATACAGCAGCAGCCTCGCTAGTTATGAGCACCTTTTTAGTTAAAAAAATCTGACCACAGGCCGAAGCGTTCCACCACCCCATTAGTGCCTCTTGGGAGCACTCCTCTTGTTTGGTCAGCAGATTCTGCTGACCCACCTGGAGTCACTGTATATGCTCCCTATGGGAACAACGGAGTTGCACGAAGGTCCGCCAGCTCTCTCTCCAAATCATAAGCTACGAGGGAAATACACCACTCTCGCATACAGAAGCCATGCTTGGTGCAGTGGTTAAAGCAAGTGCTCATTCAATTCTCTTATTTTTGGCTCTTGCCCTTGCTTCACTCTAAGGAAAAGATGCTCTCAGTGATTGAGACAGCTTGTTAGTAACTGTACCAGCCGCAGCAAGACCTATCTCAACATGTTATCAACAAACTTTTCGCAACGTGGGCGAGTGGTGTCATCTCCAAAAAAAAAAAAACAGAGAAAGGACAAAATTGCCTGTCCTCTGTACAGAAACAATTTTTCAATAAAAATGGGCACCAGGGCAGAAAGAAAGCCCTCAAAGCGCAAGAATAGTAAGACGAACCAATGGACACTCAGCAGCAGTCAAGCGCTAAACGGCACAGAGGTGTCAGCTTCTCTGCAATGCGTGGATGCTTTGGAGCCATGCGGTTGTGTTTGGCAAAAAGTGGCGCAAACGGTGAGCAGAAAACAAACGCGGAACTCTGGCTCCAGTAGGAAACCAGTACAATGATTCAAGGCCCATGACACGAGGGACACTGCAGCCAGTGCTGGGCTATTGAATCAAGAGGACCACTTAGAGGGGTAGGTCTTGTCTTCATTTTCCCCTCTGTCCATTAGTAAAGCCTCGTTACAAGAGACACTCAAGGGACCCGAGAAAGATGTCTCTTATAACCAAGGTCTCTTGTAACCAAAAATTCTAAAAACACTGAGGAGTTGGACTAGATGAGTCCATCCCATTGAATACATCATCGGGGCTGTAACAGTGAAGTTTGGTTTGGTTTAGTTTATTGGGGCTTAACGTCCCGAAGCAACTCAGGCTATGAGGGACGCCGTAGTGAAGGGCTCTGGAAATTTTGACCACCTGGGGTTCTTTAATGTGCACTGACATTGCACAGCACACGGGCCTCTAGAATTTCGCCTTCATCGAAATTCGGCTGGCGTGGCCGGGATCGAACCTGGGTCTTTTGGGTCAGCAGCCGAGCGCAATAACCACTGAGCCACCGCAGCGGGATAACAGTGAAGTAGCTGAGGAGGAAGTTCACTATCTCTACATGAGGATACACAGTCTGTGATATGGTAATTTCGGAGCAATGAGACAGTAATCGCAGCTATGTGATGTGTGACATGAATCCAGGCAAGGGAATGAAAAGTGAAGCGCATACGAGTTGGTACGATGTCGGCCACGTTGCGTGAGCATATCTGGATTGTGTCTCTTCTACATAGTAAATAATTTACTCTAGGGACCCAAAAAAGTTGTTCTTAGTAACCAAGTGTCTCTTGTAACCATGTCTCTTACATGTGATGTTCTTAACATGGCAAATATAGGAAAACCAACCAAACCACTTTCAAATGTCTCTTATAACCAAGTGTCTCTTGTAACGAGATTTTACTGTATTCTTTGGAAACCAAGTAGCTGCGTGTTGCAAGCTGGAGCTCACCCTCGCTATCGGTCGAATCGCAAGAGAAGCAGGCTCCCCGCTCTGCTGAGGAGCTACCGCTGTGGGCCAGCCCCATGGCTGGGCCCACTTTTTTCTTCCGCTCCTTCTTGGAGCCGGCCACCCCAGAGCCGGGCGGCTGTTGCTGCCTGTGGTGGTGGTGGTGATGGTGGTGGCGGTGGCCGAGGTGAGCGGCAGCCTGGCGGGGGCTTGAGTGCAGGATGCGCCTGCGCAAGCCTCCCTGGGGCTCGGGGGGACTCCCCTCGATGCTCACAAGGCTGCCTCCCGAGGGCACGATGGGCGTCTGGTGCCGCGTCTTGCTCTGGATGACTCCGTTCCTCTCAAACTGCACCACATCGTTGCGGGGATCCCAGGGACGAGAGCTGAGGGCGAGAGGAGAGAAGACGCAGAGCTCAACAGTCTGACAGCATCACGGGCCAGGGGTAAGGAAGTAATGGGAATTTCGAATAAAGTTGAACATAGCTATTATTCGGTTCGTGTACAATTCTGGAAATGCACATTCGAAAATTTCCGAAAACTTGGCAGCAACCAAACACCGCTGACTTTCAAAAATTCAAAGGAACAGAAAGTTGGTCTCGATGTACAGAAGTATTCATTTTAATTTAAATATCAGAGCAAGAAAAAAAAGGATGGGAACACAGAAAAAGACTACACCAAGACTAGCATAAATCCAGTTGATTCAAAACCACAATATCTGGGAAAATGCATCTTCTTCGCTCTCTTCTCCGTCATTTATCACGTGGGCGAGTCCCATTCGCAGCACACTGCTGGCCTAGAACCTCATGCAGAATTCCACTAGTGGGCTTTCCCACACAGCACCTGATAAAATCAAGATGGCCGACTACCCGTTTCGAACAGCCGGAATGCAAAAGCGCGCAGTTTTTCATTTATTCCTGGCATTCATATTTAACGCACGCATGGCATGACATGGCGAGCCAGGTCGCTGAACTGTACAATTATAATAAAACAAAAACAAAACACCCATGGAACTCATCCTACCACCTTCACAACTCTTCTAGCGAGAACACTCCCATCTCGTTTTGCGGGAAAGCCCACTTGCAGAATTTGGCGCGGGGCTCCCAAAGAGGGGCCGAGATGAGGTGTCCACATACTTTCGCTTTCTGATCGCTACCCTCAGACCGCGGCGACGGCAGCTATTGGCCACACAGATGCCTGCATGCCAAATGGCGCACCCCCGGCAATTTCTTCATTTAATAAGCAGTTTTGCCATTCTGGTACCAATGTGTGCTCCCCTAGCTTGTGACAGCTTTGTAAGTACTTCCATTTTTCTAGCATGCCAAAACTACATACTTGTCACGTGCTGTTTGCTGTCTGTGCACGCAGCCTTCTCACAAAGCTTTACCACTTTTTTAAGCTCGCAGCAGTCCAGCAGTCATTTTTTTTTTTTTTACAAAGGGATGAGGCATTCAATGATTCGACCTTCGGATAAATCGAATACTTTTTCTGGTTCCTTGTCTCTCGAAGTCCGAATTAACGAAATTCTACTGAGTGGTATGGATGTCTATTTTAGTTGCCATGCAATTCAGGAATTTCATTTTGCCATTCAATTTGCATGACCACATTACAGGCTGCATACTGTGAAGCTGTGTCAACCTGTATACATTTCTGTGCACATCATGTATTTTACCTTTCACAAGATGCTGTTTTGTTTAATTTCAGTAGAAGAGACCATACACCATAAAATTAAAGAAAAATATTTCCCTATTCATCTTTTTGATTGTTTTTTCATTCACAATGAACATATTGTAAGACAGGCCTTCGGCTCCCTGGCGAAAATCTTTCCCAGCCCAAATGGTTTATGGAACAATTTCCAGTTGGTTCCAGTTGGTTCCAGTTGGAACCAGCTGGGTTCCAGTTGGTTCCAACTGGAACCAACTGGAAATTGTTCCATAAACCTCGGCGGCTGGCTTAAGGAAGAAGACGACGAAGACAACGGCGCCGATGCTCGTCCGTGAGCGCCGATCGCTGCCGCTGGGACTGATCGCTGCCTCAGGACTGAACCGAGCCTGTACCGCTAGCCGCTCGCAACGCAGCGCCTTCGAAGACGTCCTACACTACAATATATTAGATTTGAAGCCTTTTTTTTTTCCCCTATTCGTTGTGAATTTGTACTCAGAAATTTAAATATTTGCATGCCCATACCAGAGACCAATTTGTAATTTGAGCAAAAAAATCTAGTGAATAAAAAAAGCTGCCTCTATCTTTAACACTTCCTAAAGATGTTTTAAATGCACAGCACTCATTGTAGACAAATCAACATTGGCGTTCCAGCAAACCAGAACTGTTCCTTCAGTGGTGGCTGCTCCCTTGTGTTCGCACACAAGGAAATGGAAGAAAAAAAAAACCGCTAAGTTCATATCGGATTCACAGACACCATTTCACGGAGAAGTGTAGAATTACATCTTCGAGCACTTAGTGTCAAAGTTAAACGGAGCCATAAGCTAGTCAAAGGGGCACCAAGGACAATTTCATGAAATTCTTGTTCTCAGTAAAAATATATCCCATGGCTCTCTCTGGCCACGTTGATGCCTGTCCGGCAGCAAAAGACATATCGGTAGCCAAAAAATTGGATGCAAAAATGGAACTTTTTTTTCCACACCATTCGATTTAAACTTGTGTCATCAAGACTAAAAGGGAGAAGTCATCACTGAATGGAATTGAATGGCAGTGTAGCCTGGCAACAGGGATCCAAGAGCAAAAAACTGCTTAGGCATCATCGCAGCTTCTTCTTGAAAATGGCCAATGCTGGCAATACCTTTATTTTATTTTTAATCTCTCCTAGCTTATAACAGCTCTGCTTCCAGCAGGAGTACCCTCTTTGTCATAAAGTGCTAATCTACTGACACAGTTCTGTCAAAGTATCGATGCACACGACTGCTAAAAAAAAAAAAAAAACAAGGCAAGCACGCAACAGAGCTTACTCAGCATGCTTGTAGAGGTAGTCACCCGTGAGCAAGTCTTGGACAAAAAAACGAGGCACCCAGGGCTCCATGCGTGCCTGGCGCTCTTTGGTGCTCCTGCGCTGTGCCTCCTCGAGGATCGTCTTCTCCTCAGTGGCAGCCATCTGGTCGCCCCGCACTATGGCTGCCGACACATGCTGCCACATCCTGCGTGGAACATAGAACAGCATGCACCACCGCTGCACCTCTGAACAATTCTCAATCACAGAATGACAGAAATCGGGCTTCCATCAGACTGTGTAAGCGCCTAGTTGACTGGAAGGCGTACTCTGCGTGCACCTTTTTGTCCACTGGAGGCCATGTGCAGCACATAATGAGCTTACAGTTCAGAGGTCTGGCCATGTTAGATCACTGCGTTGTGTGCAGGCTGGCACAAATGAGCTCTGCTTTTCCTACACATACCTTCACACAAAAGCACTGAGAAGCTACTCTCTGGGGTGAGCTAAGGATGTGGGGAAGCTCTCTTGAAGGGCATGTTTTCTGGCCAGAAGTGTTACCATATATTGCTGCATACAAGTTGATTCTGAATACAAGTCCCAGCTCACAGCCCTTGGTGATCGAAAAAAATCTGATTCCAAATATAAGTCTAACTATAAGCGCCCAACCAGGCACAGCACTTAGCATGCAAACTGCGGAGCACGTCCTAGCACATGAGCGTGGATACAGAGGAACCAGCCTCACCTTTCAGATTCGTACTCCAGCTGGAGCTCCACAGGCACGGTAGAACGTTTGAGGCGCTTAGCTCGCACATCTGGGGTTGGGTTCCACAGCACCTGCTCCTCCTGCAATTGGGGTAACAGACCACACACAGTTCCAACTTGGGACACTAGCAATATGCCAGTGCCACTCCACTAATAGGCAGCTATGAAAATAAAAAAATACAGGATGTGAGGATGATGATGAACGAGCTTCCAGAGAATAGCGAGTATATACATTAAAGATTTATTCAGCGCAAAGTAATAAACAGACACTAATAATGGAACAGCTGCAATGCTGCTACATTAAAGCTCAGCTCACTCACACAGAGCATATTGCTAGCAAAGGACCTAAGAAAATCAGTGACGAATCGACAAGATCAAGTGCTGATGTTTGGTCTCAAATGCTTCATCTGTTATGCTGACTGCTAGGATATGAGCTGCATCTCACGCTAATTCTGATTCAGTACCATTTAATACAACACAAAACCACATAAAACAATTGAAATAGAAAGGCAATGAGTTCCTAAAGCCCATTTATTTCAAGCAGTCCAGTGATAAGGTGCATATCTCTGTTGGTCTTTAACAAGGAATGCAAAAAACAGCAAGGTGCAGACTACCTAAAACAGGGATTCTCAAACTTTTTTCCTCAAGAAACCCCAAAAGCCTTTAACGTGCAATAAGAAACCCCACTCTCCCCACTCTGCGTCACAATCTGCCCTCACAAGTGTCACAATCATTCGGTGTTGATTGTCAATGCACCCTTTGTTTTTTTTGTGCTGTTTATTTATTTATTTTATTTATTTCATAATACTGCAGGCCAATAGATTGGCCCATGCAGGAGGGGCTATACAAGGCATTGAAAATGACAAATACAAAGAAAAATACATGGGGTTACAAACAATGAGGAGAATAACAAAAATACAACGCTCATTCACTCGAGAAAATGCTTCTCAAGAGCTTTACTAAAATTTGAGGACTGGAAAATGGCCTCGGGAAGAGAGTTCCAGTCGGAAACAGTCCGCGGAAAAAAACTGTGCTTGAATGAGTCAGTCTTTGCAAAAATGGGTTCCAGCAAATGAATTCGTGAATGGTGTGTTCGGCGCGACAATTGTTTGAGAATTACAGGGCGGGGTATGTTTAGCTTATGTGTTAAAAGATTATGCATAAACAACAGACGGGAAATTTTTCTGCGTACTTCAAGTAATGGAATATGGTTGGTTTTCATTAGTGTTGTAGGTGAGTCTAACCTCCTGTATTTGTTATAAATAAACCTAACCGCTTTCCTTTGCACCATCTCTATCTTGTATATGTCTTTCTTTGTGAATGGATCCCATAATACCGAAGCGTACTCTAATTTGGACCTAATGAATGTTGAGTATGCAAGGAGTTTAACTTTACTTGGGGCATCTTTAAGCTTCCGCCTTAAGTAGCAAAGCTTGGAAAAGGACGAGGAGCAAATGTCTGCAATGTGTGAAGTCCATGTTAAGTCATGAGTTAACGTTACCCCTAAATATTTGTATAGTGTAACCTCGTGGATTAAATGATTTTTCAGGGTGTAAGAGAAAGAACTAAAATGTTTTTTGCGCGAAATACGTAAGAGAACAGTTTTATCAAGGTTTAGTTGCATATCCCATTTTACGCACCACTGATGAACAGCTAGAAGCGCATTTTGCAACATGTAGTGATCGTTCTGGTTATTTATGGTATTAAAAAGTATGCAATCATCTGCAAAAAGCTTTAAAGAGACATTTCCGGGGATGAAAGTAGACAGATCGTTGATATAGATTAGGAAAAGCAGTGGCCCTAAGACGCTGCCTTGAGGTACACCTGAAGTAATTGGAAGATCGTTAGATCTACAGCCATTAACGTCTACGTATTGTTTTCTATGTTTAAGATAAGCATGAATCCAGTTGACAAGATAAGTAGGGACGCCAATACTATCGAATTTCTGTGCATACCTGTGCATACCTGTTTGTTTCCTTGCTTTCAGGTTTTTTATTCAGTGCCCATCTCATTCGTGCTCAGACCTCTAACCCCAGGACAAGAACGCACAAAACTAGTCACCAGATAAACGTTCCACCGCACTTGCACACACGGATGGCTGTGCGGCGCACACAACCATGTGAAGCATTGTCCAGCTTTCAATGGCTATCTGCCGCTCCCAGCTCTTGCACCAAATTGATGTCAGCGTTTTTTTTTTTTTTTTCTAATTTCTGCACCTACTGGCTTCCCGGTGTAAATGGGCTCGCCAGTGGCAAAACTTCAGTCCAGTGTTGCCAACATCATCGAATCGCCTGGAAAAACACCTGATGAGATGCACAATCATTTTTTTTGTCTTGTCTGGGCTCAGCTAGCACAGCGGCATGGCCCACATTTTCAATCGCCACACTAGTGCTCGTAACACGCGTCGCCTTGTGCATCAAGCCCCTTCCACACCATATTGCCAGTGCTCTAATCATATGCACTAGCACAGCTGGGTGCGGCAGTGTCAAGGAACGCTGCCAAGTTCGCCAGGCAAGCCACTGGCACCGGCACTCCAATCAAAACATAAGCATGTGGTGCCGTTACTGCCATGCAGCATCTTGGCGCACTCCCAGGGTTTGTACTGCGGACGCCGCCGACTCGAAACCGAGGAACGAGCTAACAAGAGCTAACACTCTGAAATTGGTTTTAACAAATCAGGTACTGTGTCTGCTTCACACAGCCCGCCAAAAGTACTGTACCAGAGAGGGGGGCAGGCTAGTGTGGTTGCTCTTGGAACCAACAAAAGCAGCCCGCAGAACCCCGTTTGAGAACCCCCGACCTAAACCTTACTGCTATAGCCTATGGAACATTGGAAAGGCCATCTTCAAGACACCACCCTAGATGTGCTCAAGATTGAGTTCCTGCTTTAATCTGAGTAGCCGATTTTTAGCAAGTAGCCTACTCGACTCCATAATCTTTCAGGAGTTATTGAATTGGTTGCCACTCTTCCAGGCCCCACTGGACATTTTAAGACTTACCACTCCCAATGCCAACATTAACTGAAAAGGCAGTCCACTACTGTGACTTATGGACACTAATGAACGGTTGCACAAAGATAGGGAAAGCCATTGTGTTACAAGCAGCTCTAATAAATAAGCACGGCTAAAGATCTTCAACAGAGTGCACATATTCAAGGAAACAACATGTTCCCTCTTTTTTTTAATCCTACTCATGGTTTCTTTTCTTCCTTTTTTTTTTTCTGGTAATTGCAACTTCCAATGCATCTATCTGACCATGCTGCAGAATACACTCTGACCTATGCATAAGCACTAAAAAGCATCCCCCGATTTTTATTCGCGGCAAATGCCACAAAATTGGAAGCCCAGATGAGACAGCAAAATTTCCTCACATTTGCTCAATACTGAAAAAAAAAAAGCAGACAAGGCTGTCGTGCTGATGCCCAGACCTGTGTCCTTTTGTCGCGCAGGTAAATCTGGCCATCCCAGTGGCCCTGGATGAGGAACAGGGTCTCCTTGCCAAGTTTCAACTTGCCCACGACCAGGTTGCACAATTCA
Organism: Amblyomma mixtum; assembly: GCF_055824585.1. NCBI lineage: Eukaryota > Metazoa > Arthropoda > Arachnida > Ixodida > Ixodidae > Amblyomma > Amblyomma mixtum. The sequence continues at coordinate 245,328,864 of NC_143012.1, forward strand.
GCTCCACCCAGGAATGGCTGCACAGAGGAAACATGAAGGGGCATGAAATCACGTGCACGCTTCCACTCCTCCAGGAACAGGAAAAGGTGCAGGCACCAGCATTGGTTCGATAATTACCACAAGAGCTGTCCCCATGACACTGGTCAATAAAAACTAAGATGTTACGGGATACGACCTACGCCGACCAAAAGTGCGCTGCGCTAGACTTACGCTGACCAAGAGCACGCTACGCTAGGCGAATAAAAGAAGAGGCGAGGGGAGAGCGCGTGGCACTAGAGCGCAAGAGGTAGGAAACAAAAGAGAATGGCCGCGGCTGGTTGTGTTTTCCTGGGACCCCTGCATTCCTGTGTGGTGTTACGTCTCGCCTTCGTCGTGGGGAAGACAACGACATGGCAGCAGCGAAACGCCGACAAACCCCGAGACGCGCGTTGGGTGAGCGCCTGGATTGCCACGGAAGCCGTGTCCGTCTGCCCGGTTGAGCGAGCGTTTCCCGTACACCGAGTGTGAACGCGCGTTCGAAATGCACGCGAACGCCGCTCATGGACATACCGGCGTCTGCGCTACGTGGATGGCATCGTTCCCCTCTCCCAGCGCGTGACGACGGCATGATCTCTCGGGAGTGAGTGAGTGCGTGTGTGTCTGTGATTGGTGCCAGTGAGAACTTCCTTCCCCTGCAGGCCCGGCCCCCATCTAGGGACCCTAGGGAAGGGAACTCTTAAAAACCCCGGCAGCGGCACGGCCGATGAGCTCTTTGTCTTTGAATGATCTCCTGATGAGCTGTCGTGATGCAGTGTTCCTGCAGCTCACTTGTAAGTAAATATGAAAATTGCTGTATAAAGTTCTCTTTCATTGTCTTTTTCCAGCAGCCTCGCCTCAGACGTCCCTCATTCCCTCTCCGGCACACGACCATGCTACCTCGTCCTTAACAAACTGGTGGCAGCGGTGGGATGCTGCTACCTCGTCCTTAACAGTGGCTTTCTCTGCGCGGGCCCGCCGTCCCGTAACATTGTACTCCTGTACACCTCACACAGAAATACAAGACGTTCATCACATTGAGGAAATGCTTGCAGCAACGGGTCACAAGTGCGTTCTTTAATAATCCTGAGGGTAGGCAAGGTGCAAAATAAACATGACATAAAAAGATCAGTAAAATTCTCTGTGTACTTCAAAGTCTTCACGAGAACTCCTCAGCTCCCTGAAAGGAGAGTTGAAAAAGACACATCAGCTACATGCCATAAGAGTTTTACCAAGGAACTGCTTGCACACTCCAATTTTTAAAATTAAACCCACCAAACTTGCAAGCAGGGCCCATATTAATTGAGGGGAAGAGCAGGATAAAATAAAATTTACCACATACTATATATAACCTATACATGAGGTCACAGCATGGCCTAAGGATTTGTCTGTCCCCAGCATTTGGTTTCTTATTACATGTGCTAACTGCTAGTGAGTAAACATTTCTACATAAAAAGTCTCTTAGTCACATCTTGCGATGACATTATTCAGAGATTAAATTAAATAACCTGCATTTTTTTTTTCTCAGTGCCAGGTGCTATTTCGTTTTCATGATCTTCTCTGCGAGAGTGAAGTTCCTTTAATTATTACTGACGCTGAATAGTTCTGTTAAACAACAGCAAATTATCTCTAAGTTCGAAGAATTGTCCAGTGCTCAACAATGGCAATTCTTCTTACCCGGCAGCCACATTGTCGGCCTCTTTGTGCCTTGTCATTGTGCAATAATTCATAATAGATGTGTACAGAGAGAACACACTGAGAGAATAATACAGAACAACAGAAGGACCTAGGAGTTTCAAGGACAAATGCCTCCTAAAAGATTGCCCCTGCTGGTTACACTGCCATCAGTGCTCACTCACCTTGAGCTTAAATTCCAGCTCTGTGCGGTAGCCGGTCTTCTCGGAGACGATGTTCACCTTGCCCCCCAGCTCCATGGTGAGGGTGCCCATGAGGATGCCCTTGCAGTGAGCGTAGGGCATGGTGATGGTGTACGTCTCGCCCCTGGTCAGAAAGCACAGCTGTGCCGTGCCTTCGAGGATGGCCGACAGTGAGTTGCCTGCAACAGGGCACCACACATTACAATTGTGCGCTGCAAAACATCTTCACGCGAAAACCAGCTAGAAGTTAAGACAATAATGGAAGATTATTAAAAATTATTCATTTGGCGTTTAACAAAAATTCAAGGAGGCACTTAAGTTAACTTACGCGCGGTAATGCGAACGCATTTGTGCTTGCATTATGGCGCCATCTGCTGGGCCAGCATCGCACAATGCAACGGGGGTTTTCAGTGGGTGCCACATGATGGTGCCACGACACGCCAAGCAAGAAGTACATTTACTGAAAACGTAGATTACCTAGGACCATGGGTCTTCCCTAAAGACAACTTGAAAAGTTTTATGTCTTATTATGCATTTAAAAAAAACTATGGCCATATGACACAACTAGAGGTAGAGCAAATTCTGGTATTTATTTCTAAGCAGCACGCCTTTTCTCATGAGCCCTAATACTTTCGTCAAATGCACTTCCTTCAACCCAAAATAGTCATCTGTGAGAACCTTGTCCATTACGAGTGTTTCCTATAAGTCATCTTTCTCAATGTGCCACTAAGCTGGATTTAAACACATACACTGCTGGGCATCACTCCTCAAATGTGCAGTGGGCACCAATGCACAGCTGGTTAATGAACACACACTTCGCAGCAACCTTTGAGCAGAAATACGAATCACACTAACCGCTCACTGCAGATGAAGTGAAAGATTGTCTTGTGATCATATGGACGGCCTCTGTTTTTCCTTCCAGCCTGACTGTACACCATTCAGCTCAGCCTTGTATGAAAGTTTTGCCATTCACTCTTCAAAGCATCAGATGGCACGTGCCTCATAAGCACATGGTCAGCTCTCTCAGTGACAAGCAGTAAGGAACAAATCACTTGTTTCTTTCCTGTGCCTAAGCCTCATTCACTGGGAGATGGGTAAGCATGGCAACACCACAGGGCAGGAGCACCAAGGTTGAGCAAGCACTAGGACTAGGTAGCATTCACCCCACAAGTTGTCTTCTTCACTATCCTTTACTCCTGGGCTGCTTGACCGTGCCACTCAACTTAGTTCTTGCAGCAATAAGAAGCTGCACTTCCAACACTGTCAGCCTCCTTTAAAGACATACAGGTTTTGACTATACAAGATGACAAAGAAAGTCATTAGTTGTGTGTTTTTTCTCCACTCAGCACTGCACTGAGGTTAACACCAAAAAGAAGACAAATGGAGTACTACTATGAAACACTTAATCAAAGCAAAACCTATGTTTCAGGCTATTTTTCATTAACAGTGGTGGGTGGGAGGCACACATAAGGATGTATTGCTTCATAACGCAGCTGTCATCGTGTGGGTGCAAACAATTTGAAACAGCCAGGCAGTATACTATATAGATGTTTCTAACTAGAGCATCAAGTTAAGTAGGTCTACCGTATAAGCGCATGTATGGGCCGCACCCCATTCTCCCGAAGGAAATGTTTAAAAAAAAAATAAATCCGTTTAAGGGCCGCACCCAAACTTTTCATGACCCAGGCGGGAATAATGCACGCGCCGTGGCCTCATAGATGGCGCCCAAGGCCGCAGTCATCATCATCATCGTCAACTTTTTCCTTCGCCACATCAGTATCGCCAGCTCCTGCCTTTTCTGGCGTGTTGCGCCGCGCTCCACCGTAGTGGTTGTGGTTTTCACGTGTTACTGCCGAGCATTGCAGTTTTAGCACGATGGGCAAGCACTTTAGTAGCTACATGGCTGGGAGTTGGCTCTCGAACACAGCAAGCGTGCGGCGGGCAGGAAATTCGACGTGTTCGAGAAGTGTGTCCAATCATGGTGCACCAAAAGGCTGCATTGAGAAACACAAGCAGCAAAAAGTGCGCTTTCCGAGGCAAGACGTGAAAGTTTCTTGAACTGGAAGAACAGCTGCTCCATGTGATGGACGTGCGGAACAAAGGCTACAAGTTGACAACGGACATGCTGTGTGGCGTCTTTTGGGATTAGTGTGCACCAAAGCACAGCACCAGCTCAGAGTCGAAATACTCTGCGAGTGACTACTAAACATAGAATAAATGTCACTCATTTCCTGACTGGTGAATTTCTAATTTAAAAAAAAAAAAAAAAAAATTCGCACATCGCATGCATGAGCCGCACTCTGAAAATTGGCCCTTGAATCCGGAAAAAAAAAGTGCAGCCGTTACACGCGTTTAATACGGTATTTCCTTTTTCAAAACAAATCTGTAAAGTCAATATTGATTGAATGCATCGTTCAACTCATTATGTGTAAATGTCAGAGCAAGCTGCAGTGTTCCACGCAGAGGGCTCACCATAGAACTTTGATTTTGCCAAAATGGTGCCACTGATGCAGAAGCCATCTGGCCGGTTGCTCACATAGAAAGAGGAAATGGGCGGGTGGTGGGAGACCTGCAGTTGTGGGAAGACACCATCAGCCTATTGCACTGCTAGCTTTAGTATGGCAAAGAGCATTTTGGCCAGCAAAGCCTAATAACTACAAAAAGCAAAACCGACAAAAAATTTGAGTTCAGAATATAACTACATATGTTGTGAACAAGGCTTCAGTAAAACTTTCATGCAAAGTGTGATCATCAATCTAAATTTTATTCATACACAGGGTGACCCAGAAGTCGCAGAAAAGTAAAAGTTCAATCATTCGAAAAGCAGAGGAAGCATCACGATGCAGTTTTCACAGAAATGCTTGGAAAAATGTAGGAACTTGTTTTCCAAGCAAAAAATTTTATTCCCACTGAAAGTTGGTATTAGCCTTTCAATTTCCTCAGTAATTGAAATAGTGTCGCAACAGCGCCACTTTTCAGCGACAAATGTGGCACTAAAATTTTTCGTTGTAAAAAAAAAAAAAGAATCCCATGTCTTTCTGTGCACTTCTGTGAAAACTGCATGGCACTATCGTCTTTACTTTTTGAATGATTGGACTTTTACTTTTTCTGTGACTTTGGGATCACCCTGTACATATATCGATGTGTCCAGGTACAATGCGTATGTGTAAATACATCTGAACATGCGTATTTACAGAGTTTAAAAAACACTTTTGTTATAGAGATATAGGCTTGTAAAAACAGCAGTTAGACAGTTACCAAATTGTAGACTTCAACACAATTTCTTGCAACATAACAGTGATGGCTTCAGGTACATGTCCTGCTTTCATTAGTCAATGGGTATTTCATCTGCTACACTGTACAACTGACGTCGACATTAACCCTCAGTCATCAGAACCAAAAGCAGGAGAATAACAGGACACAAAGCAAAGAGAAGAAACGAGGCAGAGAAGCCACCCCCACCTGCTCGGCAATGTAGAAGGTGCGGCTGCCCGTCTCTGGGTGCCTCCAGCAGCACCTGAACACCTCGCCCAGAATGGGGTTGTAGGGCTTCTTCAGGCCTCGGGGCTTCTTGTAGAAGCCAGACAGGTACCACTGCACCACCAGCTTCATCCGAGTGAGGGGGTCATCCTCCTGCACCGCCCTGTCACACAACGACAGAGATGCTGCTGACGAGACCAGCACTCTCCCATAGCAGGCATCTTCCTTGAAGCCTCATCACATAGCAAGATCACATGTCCCATCATCATCGATCACACTACCAGTAATGGCCCACTCAAACGCAAACCACAGGTGTAGTGTGTTCATGGTTGTGGTGGCAAGAATGCGAAGCGTTAAGTCTTGGCGAAGCATTCTGTAGAAAGAAGCCTAGCGTAGAAGACAATCATGACTGAGAGAGCACTGCTCGCACAAGAGACGAGTGAGTGCTCACGGTGAAAACTCCTGCATGGAACATCAGAAGGACAGAAGGAGGCCGCCTGAGGAAGAGAAGCCAGCAACCAGCGAATATCCACGGCCAGGGATTCCACCAGGCCGCATCACCACAGTCATCTGGCCGAGCCATCAAGTGCCGTGCCACCGACGTGCTTTCTGGACCATCCACAATTGTTGCCAAGTCACCCCATCAAAGCGGTTTATCATCAAGCCATTGTCAAGACACAGGGTCCTTGCGAAGGAGTGACGCCATGAGACAGAAAACTGCGAGATGCCACCAGAGACGTAGGGCCCTCGTGCTTGCTGTAGTGTATGCACACGTTTCTTCTGCTTGCCTCACACATTGAAACTTTGTTCGCATTTAAGTTTTTTCTTTTCTTTTTTTTTGGTTTAATGCACAACTGCAGGAGAAAGAAGACAGTAGGAAACCTGCCACCTGGCAAGTAAAGCAATTCCAATTGTAGTTGTGATTCGGAATTACTTCAATACCATAGTGGGCAGTAGTAAGTTTTGTTTTTTTTGCAGATGTATTGCGAAACTGACAGCAAAACTGACCCACCGATATGAATCGGATTCCTTGTAGAACTCCGCATTTTTAGGTTCACAAATCAAATGCGGTCAGTTTAGCTTTGAAGCTGTAGCACAGTTTTCAAAATCTATATTTGCTTCAGAACAGGAAAGTACTTGTTGGAAACACCTCAAAGACGTCTGATTCGAGTTTTGTATCAACGGATGTTTCAATATGTACACGCAATAATCGCACTACTGTCAAAAAGTGCAAAGCTGTGCTGAAAGCCAATACTGCTTTAAATGTTACTAAACAGACCTCACAGATCAGCACCTCAGAACAGCGAAAGCTGCAAAATGTTTATGGCAGTGAATCTGACTCTAAGCTACTTTCCGCACACTGTTCCCAAGTGCCTTGCAGGCTCTATCAACCAAAGCATTACCTCTGAAACCTAACACTGAAACAGTGCAAGAGTGCAACACGTCATACCACACACTCAATCCCGTTGGTTTTCATAGTGCCAGCTGTATAGGTGACCTTCTTGCAACCTTCACGGCTGCATGCACATCATCCTACAACCTGCACATCATGCAACCTACACAGTCAGCCCACTAAACTTCAAGGTCAATCTGGGTGGCAACGTCCACTTGTGCATCATGAAACTCTAACACAACACTACACTGATTCCTCCACCTATGCCTCTCTACAACCAGCACTCACACAACCGGTCCATACACCTCCCCACCCTCCACGCTCGCCCTAGAAATACACGGGATCGCCGATGCCATCACATACTTTGCCACCCTACCCCCCGCCCCCCAATACGTTGTCTATACAGACTCGCAGGCAGCTCTGCGTGCCTTCCATGAAAGAGCCCTCCCTTTCCCTACCCGATCGGCCTTAGATGCCGCCCTTAATGCATTAATGGATCGATGGATCCCTGGTCACATGGGCATCCCCGGCAATGAGCTGGCTCACCAGCTTGCCTGCGAAACTGTACACCAGGCGCAGGGGATCCCATGGACGAGCCCTCCGACGGAGCAGGCGGTTAGGGCTTACAGACGCACTGTCGACGAATACTACACGCAGCAAAAATTAGACTTAGCTGATTTACCGCCACCGCACCCATCCTTATCGATTCGTGAAGCTCGCATTTTTCGCCGAATACAGTTCAATCTACTGCATACACCAGCCAAACTTTATCTGTACCGGCACACTTCCACACCTCAGTGCCCAAACTGTCCACACATATTTGCAGACATAGAACACTGCCTTACACAGTGCCACGCAGCCTTCCAGTCCCCCGCCTATCCTTTCCCCCCACCCCCACCGTGGCCCATCTGGCTCGCCTCCCTGGATCTGAGACTGCAACGTGCCCTCGTCGCCTTGGCCCAGGATGTACTGAATGCCTAACATAAAGGCTGTTAATAAAAAGTGTCACACCACCACCCCCTACACTCATTGACTCCTTACTACAACCAGCTGCTCCAAGATCACCAATGCCACATTTCCCCACTCGCCTTATCTCTTTCTCCATCTCTATGGATAGATAATGGATGGATGAATGACTGTGCATAACACACAGTTGCAAGCAGGACGCATGCCTACCTTACACCCCTACACACACTCCCCTGTCCAGAGTTACTATTAAGCACTTGGTCTCGTCAACATTTCACAGCACATCTGCTATCACTGATACTATTCGCATTATCACAAGGGTAAATGCCCGGTAGATACTTTTTGGATGCAATTCTGCTTCTAAAAGCAGAACGAGATTTTACAAGGCAGGCAATGAGCATTCACCTGGAAAGGATGTCAGCGTGGTAGTAGTAGTCTGAGAGCTTGTCGAGGAAGGACCGCGGCTCAAGGATGAATGTGGGCAGCACCACTTTGGACAGGTCCATGCCTGGCCGCACCTGCTTCACCAGGGCCCAAATGAGGCTGCGGTTTTCCTCTGCCACCTCCTCAGTCTGGCCTGCATCCCCTGCCTGCACATTCAAAAGAGAAACACATTTGCGACTCCTTCTACAAACAAAACAAAAAGAAACAGTGTTGCATTTACTGTCTGTATATTTGCAGCAGTTTGCTGTAACACTCAACCACAGTACAGCTCGCTGAGGCAAGCACTACTGCACTGAACAATAGCTTCTCGACAGGATTCTAGAATTTTCATCACATACACAAAACAACTGTATCTTGCCTACAATGTAAATTTGCACACCACTTCATCTGCTGCCAGGATGGTGAAACACACAGAAGGAGACAGTAGCAGATGTGGCCCCTGAAAGAGGGCAAGCACTTGTTCTGCCATTAATTGATCCCCTTGGTGCCAGAACACTACTGTTATTGCTGAAGCATGTTCTTTTCAAAAAGCACAAGTTCAGTGAAATTTAAGCTCTTTTAAGGTAAACTGTTTGCGCTTGGGCTCATGGAGTTCAGGTGCTCCTAATATCATCAAAACCCCAATTTTGCAGAGGCTGACGGAATTACACAGGCTTTCATTATTTCATACTTCAAAGGACCAAAGATTTTTGTTTGCATACTCAGAAGTTTACCTTCATATGATCCGACATTAATTGTAATTTTCTTTGTCAATATCTGTGCACATAAATCGTATTTTGGAACCTTTTCTCACCAAATGTATCGCAATCATTATCGCATCATAAAGTATGGGTGGTGTTGATTTGTTTATTCAACCTGCAGCGTCTGATTACGTGGTTGAAAAAAATTGTCAAAAATGCGTTGTTTTCTTAATACAATGAAACTCCATTACATGACATCAATTAATAATAAAAAAAACTCCAAATGATTCAATGGTATAATCATCAAGGGGCTAAAAAAAAAGCTACAAAATTTAATTACAAAAAAAATGGGGGGGGGGGGGGGGTGCAATGGCTTTGAGTGAAAACTGCCGTTTGAGTGAAAACTGTGCAGCAATGACAATTTTTCTCAGTTCCGCAAAATCCAACTCTGCATGCACACTATCGGGAATCTCGAAGCAAAACTTGTCCACAATAGCAAGGGTCCCATCCGTGGCCTCTCTCGCAGTGTGACGCAGTTGTGATGGTGGCTCCTCTCAAGCAGCGGCACCCATGTCAGGAAGGCTTCACCGCCCAAACAGCGAGCAGCACACGAGTGCACAGTTTCGGCCCTAGAGTTAGTTTCCGTGCATTTGAAAACAGAAGCAGCAATTCTAGGGAAGTAATGGGAAAACACAGCTGCACAGGAACCGTCAAGACATCTCCAGAAAAGAAAACGAACAGGCTAGCCACCCATTACCAACCGAAAGGACGCACAGCTGGGCCCAGCTGGCTGATAGACCACCAATAACCACCACCGTGGGCAGGCGGCAAAGCTCAGAAAAATTACACAACCTTTATGCAATGTGCTAAACTCTACGAAGACTTAGCTGCACGTGCATGCTGTATAGCTTTCAACGGATATACACGGCATTTGCGAACCCCATCTCTGCCACAGCCAAGGCCACACCACCTCTCTCTCCCTTCCCAGCTTCCACTGCGCTTTCCTTCACACCTGCTAGGAAAGCCGAGCACATGGCCTCCTCTACAAGCTTTCACCTTTGCCCCCTCACCCATAAGCGAACTGTCGCATGTGTTTTGGGGGACATCGCATATACAGCTCTCTGCAAAGCAAAACTACGCGGTGAGGGGGCCATCATAGTTCATTATTAGCTATGGTGAAGATCTGTGAGGGAGGACTGTTCACTTAACCGTGGTTAATTCGGCTATTTGGCAGTGTCAAACTGCTGCAGACTGCATGTGTTTGAATGGGTGAGCACCCATGATTAGATGATTAACACAAGTACAATACTTAGTTTTAGGAGACCTCTGGGCTTTCTTCCCGAGAGTTAATCTGTGTGCAAGTCATTCTAAAGACGGACAAAAAAAAGAAGAAATAGCTTTGTGGAAAGAGCACTTGCTATATAGTGCATGGAACGCAAGGCTGCAAAGAAGTGTTCTCTCACTGACAGCACTTTTCTGTAATCTTTAGATTGGAGATGTCGGTGTAGTGATGGTCTGAAGATGAGATAAAAGCATAGCATGCTGGACAGTGCAGCCCTATGCGCAGACTCAAACTGCCCTCCTCCTCCCTCAACTAGCAGAAAGCGCTACACCCTCAGACAAGTGTTAACCTCTACAGTGGACACCAACTTGCCTGCCCTACTCTAACTGCGCTCAGTGATGTGATCTGCTGGCCTTCCCCCTACACCCCCTCCTCAGCCTTTCATTTAATTCCATCCCCCCTGTGCAGCGCTGTTGCAGTGATCCCTATAGAAGATCCAGTTATAGCGCTGTGCCCCCCCCCCCCCCCCCCCCTCGTTTTCACTCCCCCCATTCCGTCTATTTATAACAATCGAAACACGGGCCCCATGGGGATTTGTCCAAAATAGACAAGCCTGAACAAGCTGCGACATAGGTTACACAAGCTCAATCCTTTACCACTCATTACAAGTAGTTCTGCTAGTGTCTGAAGACAAAGTAAATAGCCCACTGCACAAAAGAGGGTAGCATAAGAGAAAGTGCCACTGCCACCACCACCAGGCTCACTCACCACGCCCAGCTCTTCATTGCCCTCCTCCTGGTAGGGTGTCTCTGGCTCTTCCTCCACTTCTTCCACCTCCCCGCTGTCCTCAGTCAGCCGCTGGTGCTCTTCCTCTTCGGAGTCGGTGTCACTCGAGCGCAGGCTCTGGGTGCCATCCCGCTGGTCGTCCGTGGGTGCATCGTCACCAAGGTCTGCACTCCACACCAAACAGGTGCTCACTCAGAAAATGCTACACTGCAAACGTACACACCAACCAGACACGGCACTTCACTACGGCGTTTACAGCATGGCATAGTGTTGAGAGGCATGAGCAGACAGAGGCATTATACCTGGAGTTAGATGTAAGGGGGCCTCCCAACTGGCACTGCATACCGTTACTGTGCACTTTCAAGGAAATGGCCTAAACACTCGAAAAAGACTTGAAAATGCTATTCAATAAAGCACTCCATTAGCATGCAGGTTTCAGCCTGGACTGCTACCTCCGTCATCTGCAATCAGGGACAGTAGTCATCAGCTTGGAAAATTTCTTAAACTAACTGCAGTGCTTTCATGATGCTCAATATCTCTGACCAGGCATGAAAAAAAAAAGGAAGAAAACGCACACAACATGCACTGAGATAAAGGGGCAAATAAAGAACTGCACTGCACTGCATGCTGGCCTTTTGCAGGGCAACACATTCTGCGGCCGCTAGCCTGGTTTTTAAGGATGGCCTTAGCCTGCCTTTCAATTAAATAAGTTTCTATCGATTGCTATCAGGCACAGTGAAAATTACAGCAGTTCACTGCATTTTTATGCACAAAACAATCCATCGTAATGGTTCCAGTACTTTGTCTTTGTCAAAGTGCTTTCTCTGCTCAGCAGTGATAGCAAGAAAACATAGGAACATGCAGGAGCCACAGGCTATTCAATGCTTCTCCATGTCACCCCACTTCAATCACCACTATGCAGACGTCAACACTTCAGATCCGAGTTTCCATGAGTTTCCCCCATTCTTTTCTCATGATTAACACATATCTCTATGAGTTCACTATCTGCTAATTGCTTGCAGTTTAGATAGAAAACCTGCCAATGTAACCTACCTAATTTTGAGTTGAAGAATCAAGAGGGCTTCATTCATGAAAACCACTTTATTCCCTTGGGATGCTACATGTGTTCGGTAGCTAAAGGGTAATTAATTACTCCATTTAACCAGACCGTCCCTACTCGGGGCATATCACAGAATTCATGGGACTAAGACTAAATTCTATGTGTACAAAGCGCAGAAATGCTCTCTTGGTGCTCTCACCATGTCGAAACAAAATTAAAAAAAAGTTGCTAAAAAAATTCCTGCATTGACAGCCACAATCCCACCCTCCATTACAGTGCAGTGATCTCCAGCATTAGAGACTGATCAAACAAGAGATGATAAAGTGTTGTTGGGCAAGCAATTCCAAGCAATTCCTACATGTGTTGCACAATGCATGCAATGAGATGAACTCTGCAACAGAACGCCATATTACTGTCACATGATATGTCTTCGCATGAAAAAAAAAAAAAAAAAAGTTGTAATAGAATAAATCTGGCCATTTACTAAATGTTAGTGGTGGCAGTGCACCATGGCCTCCAATCTTGGAGGTTGGAGGCCGCACTGTTGTGACTACTTGAAATTATAACTTGTGAATCTGTACACTAGAAGGTCCAGATTAACTGCTTAACAAATTATTATTGGACTCAAATCCAAAAGCTGATGGTGATGATAACTACAGCTAAGATGATAATTTAATGAAGGGCAGCTTGGCCAAACAGTGTCATGGCTAATATGTTTTGGTCTGCACAAATTTTGGTCGAAGACCTATTTCCCAGGCATTTCATCCCAGAGATGCTGAGCATGAGAACAGAGGAAAACTTGTAGCACCCATTGGAAGCTGCTGGGTACTCAGCATCACCGGCGAACGAACCGTGAATTTTCTGCAAACAAGGTGGGTACTCAAACCATTAACCATAGCAGTATTTTTGAAGCCTTCCTATCTCTACATCACCAGTGAAACTCTATCTTTTGGCTCAATAAATTTATTTTACCACTAATGCGCCCGAACCTAAAACTCCTGTCTCTCTCCAGCAACTTCCCCACAATGCCCACCCACCTTGGTCTCTGAAGTGGTTCTCAAGGTCACTCTCGTTCCAGTGCCGCTGCTGCGACGGGATGGTGGTGGGCGTGCTGGCCACCATCGAAAGCTCCGCCTCGGCCCCGCCACCGACTCCAGTCACAGAGGCGGAGTCCCGAGCAGTTCCCCCGCCCCCAGTCGCAGTGCCACTACTGCTGCTGCGCAGGTGTCCCGACGTCATGGAGCGCAGGAGCAGCGAGGAGCAACGCAGCGAGAGCTCCAGGGCGTCCATCCAGCACTTGCCGGCTGCCTCCGAGGGCGCCCGGAAGATGAGGTGGCTCACTGGCAGAGGCTGCACCAGGGCCCCAATGGCCTCGTTCCGAGGACCCTGTGGTTCCCAGCAAGAGCAAAAGAGGGCAGTTAAAACCCAGATCATGTGCATAAACTCCACATCACATGCACCGAATGGCTGCATCACAAAGCTATGTGGGTATATGTAGAAAGGCCCTACAAAAGCCACAGACAACATACCCGTGATGCCCAGATGGACTGTTCAAGTGGATGAAAGATCTTGAAGCAAAATCCGTCCTTCTTGGAGGGCCGCTCTATCAGCTCGCATGCATTCAGCAACACAGTCCCAACCCACTGGCTACTCTGCAGAAGGAAGAAAAGAATGTGCTTCAGAACAGCATCTGATCACAGTGATCAAGGAACCTGCCCGAGCAACCTCTCACGATCAACCATTGATTTACTGCCACCTGCCAGGGTGGTTAGTTTGCTCACAATACGGTGGGTAGGTTGTGATGTAGCCACAAGATCATGTGACCTATGCAGCCCGCCTAGGTTGCTTCTCAAGGGGTGGCTGCCTGGGCCACCCTACACCACCCTAGTTATCACTCAAAACGCCGCCAACGCCAACAATGAAGATGCGAAATTTCTGCATAACGGGGCCTTTTAGCTATCATGTCAAAAAAAAAGCAGGGGGTTGGGGGAGGGGAGGGGGGGGGGGGGGGGGCAAGATGTAAAACTGCCACTGCCAAGCAGCTGGGAAAGCCAATGCCAAAGCGGGAAGAACTGATTAAGAGCAGCGAGTCATACTGGCATATTCCAATCAGTGACCCATAGCAAGTTTTCTTGCTCTGTGAACCGAAAGGCGTACTGGAAGGGGCAATTCAGATTGGTTTGATTTTATGCGTTTTAACATCCCAAAGCGACTCAAGCTATGAGGGATGCTGTAGTGGAGGGCTCTGGATAATTTCGACCCCCTTGGGTTCTTTAATGTGCACTGACATCGCACAGCACACTGGCCTCTAGCATTTCGCATCTATTTAAATACAACCGCCGCGGCCAGCATCAAATCTGCGTCTTTCAGGACGGCAGGTGAACACCATAATAACTAAGCAACTGCAGCGGCTCAATTTAGATTCAAATCCTGAGTTCTTACTGGCCGAGACGATTTTGTGCTCCTTCTCAGATTCAGGGCTCTGCTGCAGGTTCCCGACTGGAACACACCATTAAACAAAAAAATGATAACAAAGCTGATAAAAACAAAAAAAATCGTTACTGCGGCATATCTAGTACAGCACAACTAAATCACAGCTTCACCTCTTATTTTTGCACACTTGCCTCCAGAACCAGCGCATTCTTGTAGAAAAGCCACCAAGATTCTGGACCACTTACTGCTTTGAATTATATACTGCAGAACAGATACTGTCACATGGTGGTGAAGAGAGTTCTGAGGGCAGGAGGACATACATTAGAGAGGGCTAGAAAAAGCATGGAAAATAACAGTGTCCTGCCTGTACCGTCTGCCTGTACTGCCTGCTGCTACAACGGGCAGGTCAGCAGAAGCCTTCTAAAGTAAATACAAGCAAACTTATTTCTACACAGAACACAACTCAGTGGTGGCCATAGTAACAAGTGCTTCAACGGAAGAAGGAGTCAAGATTGGCCATCGCTTTCGGTTATACTTAATTCACAGATGGCAACGAACTTTTGACAAAAGGCACCTAAAACACCAACAACAATCCCAAACATTGCAGAAAATGCTGTGCATGACCATGACATTTCCACAGCTCTCGGGTCACATCTCACATAGCAAACACAAAGTGATAAGGCTACATGTTGGCAGCAACAACCAAAGAACATGACAAAAAATACTTTGCAGCAATTTTTATGAGAGCACTATCAAGTGCTGGTCTTCATCACAACCAATGCAAGAATGATTTTTTTCCATACAGATGACTACGATTAAACCCCGCTGCGATGCAACCTAAAGATTAACATGAGCCCCTGCTCCAGGAGCACTGACCTTGGCAATCTTGGGGGTCTTGTAGAGCAGCAGCAAGCCCGGCTTGAGCACACACCATAGTTTTGTCCAGCCCTTGAGGGTGCCCCTAACCTTCAGCCAGTCAGCCAGCACAATGATGGAGGGGTCCGTCAACGTGCTGGACAGCTCCATGGCAACCCGCTTCTTTTCGCATCGATAGTGCTTCCGCTGTGCCTGCAGTGTTTCAGGCAACAGCTCAAATTCCCACCCTATCCTGGAAGCAATTTCTCACATACAAAACATGACACCTTCACAAAACTACTCAGAGTTAAAGTATAAGTAAAACAGCGTACATGTTACACTTAAATATATAACTGATTCAGTTATTGTCGGTTGGTACAAGCGCAAGCCACAGAGACAGCAGGGGCAGTCACACCCACTGGCAATGTGAACGAGAAAGAGATAAGCAGATTGCTACAGGGATCGTTTCTGGCAATACAAGCAGATGCAATGCCTGGCAACCTGCCATTGCATATATTGCAGCACAAGCATGCCAGCTCAGATGAGGTCACTCTCATCTCTGCTCGTGTTGTGCCATGCCCGACACACCAAGATATGGAATGCTATGAACTGAGTGCTCGTAACTCACCGCTCATAGTGTGCCCTTGCTTTTCAAGAACCAAGCTACCCATGCCAGCAGCTTTTAGTAGCACAGTTAAACGATCACAGTGCCATCTGGGTAATATGTACCACAAAACACTTCTTTCATTACTGATCCCACACTAGTACCAAAGCATCAAGCCTCTATGACAGTAACGAAGGAGTCTGTGTGCAGTTACTATTTTGTATGCGTGAGCAAATGCACTGAATCATGGCCTACAAGAAAATATCAGCTATATGCTCAAAAATCAATCAGTAAATCAACAAATAAATACGATACTAAAATAATAATGCAAAGTGGAGCTTAACAACACAGTCAGGTCTTGCACTGATTCCACCTTCATGTACCAATTGCATCAAAAAAAAAAGATGCAGCTGGATATAATGCAGAGCGCCCTATCTAATTCAGGCGGCATTTCCCACCCTTAAAACCTGCAACAAGCTGCCACAGCATCTTGGAGTTCAAATTAGGATAGCATACTCAGCAATAATGCAAGAGTGTTCTCTACACTGTCAAAAAAAGTGCATGCACTGAACATAAAGAACAAGTGTTCAATAGTGATTTTTTGTGAATTTTCATAAGGCTAATATGACAGCTAAAAGCAGAAACCTGAAAAGACATGAAACACTCACCTTGTACGATTCCCTCTTGGCGATTTTCGCAGACAGTTGGGACGAGTCACCAGCCATGATATCCCCCTTAGAAAAGTCACAGTTAGATTGCTGAAAATCCAGAAGTCGCCAGCAGAGAAAATATCTATGTTAATATCAAAGGCACTTACACCTTACATGCTACTAATATGATGAGCACTTTTTCTTCAAGACAAGAGGTCCATAGTAATGAACCATCTACTTCTCTCAGAAAGAGATAATTTCTTCTTTTAACTAATACTTCTCCTTTTTGATATCCTTGTGAATGATGCCATTCATGAAAATCAGCTGACTTTTATAAGACACTTTCAGGGGGAAATGAAGCAGCACACGAACTCTCCTTAGGAGCAAGAGCTATGAAGAATGTTAGAGGGAAAAAAATCAGAAACCCTCAAAGTAAGCTAAGAGTAATGGAAAACAGATTTAAGGCTCACTTTTGGTGATAAAGATGTGGTACTCTGTGTGTCCGAGAGACGAGGTTCTTCCCCGCTAGCCTCAGGGCCTATACAGATGAAAGAAGAAACAATTTACTGAGCGTGACGAAGCTAGAAAAGAAATAAAAGAAATACGGGAATAAGGAAGGAATCCACATATACAAGTCATCACAAAGGCATGCTACCTCATCTCTGTGCAACGACATAGAAGTTTCACTAATGCATACATTGCCTCCTTGATGCATCTTGAAAGCTTAAAAAATTTTGTGTACGTTTGACTCAGCATATCTGTTGAGATTATTGCGTTGATAAAAAAAAGCATTTTGTGGGGGTGGTTGCCCAGCGCTCCTTTTACTGAGCTGCAGCATTCCTTTAAAGGGACACTGAGGAGAGCACTATTAATATTTTTTTTATAGTAAAATCCGATAGTTCGGCATGTCATGGCTTTGTTGCCACTTGGCCGGCAGCGAAAGATGCATTTATTTCTAAGAAATTTGGATTCGAAGTCGAAAAAGTTTTTCCCGCCGCTTTGATTCAAACTTGGGATTCTCCTATGACGACACAGGACTAAGTGACGTGAAACATGACGTGCGCATGATGTACCGCAGACTCCGTGATTTCTGGCGGCCAGCAGTGCGGCCTAGCAGCAGCCGAAAAGAAAGCTACCGCCAGCCGCACGTTGAAGGCATCTATCGGCTATTGCGGCCGTCGCTACAGTCGCTTCGATTACGTTTGCACTGGCGTTTTGCCAGCGTTACGATGGATCTCGTTCTCGAAGTCGTCAACGACGTTCTCGCAAATAGACACCTTTAGCATACCGTGTACCTTGTTACCGCTAGCGGAATACCGGGAGCCCGCCTACCGCCGGAAAACAGGTGCTGATTTGTCCCGATGCTTCAGGAGCGCGCGTAGCAGCCGGGCACGTGGCGCCATCTGGCGACGTCAAGGAGATTTGCGCATGAATTGGCTGCGCCTCAGTGATGCATGGTTTCTCGGTTCCTGGTGTTGCTAGAACCATTCGTTCTAGCAACACTGTTTTGTCCTATGATCTCATCACGCTTGTACTTGCGAGTTTGGCCTGTGGCAGCGGTACCTGTATTTTGGTTCTTGCTCTTTTCTACGTTACAAGAGATTTGTTGTCAGTATGAGTGGCGTTTTTGTAATCAGGAGCTGGTATTCTGTCGATACAAGCCAACTTCAATTTCTCCTCAGTGTCCCTTTAATCTCTCACTGATATTATGTATCACTGATATTACGTATCACTCAGTGGTATTACGTATCACTCAGTGGTATTACGTATCACTCAGTGGTATTACGTATCACTCAGTGGTATTACGTATCACTCAGTGGTATTACGTATCACTCAGTGGTATTACGTATCACTCAGTGGTATTACGTATCACTCAGTGGTATTACGTATCACTCAGTGGTATTACGTATCACTCAGTGGTATTACGTATCACTCAGTGGTATTACGTATCACTCAGTGGTATTACGTATCACTCACTGATATTACATATCACTGATATTACATATCACTGATATTACATATCACTGATATTACATATCACTGATATTACATATCACTGATATTACATATCACTGATACGTTAAAATGAGAAAACAAGAGAACATGTTAAAAAATGTTAAGAAAAAATGCTTCTGCCATTCATTCCAGCTTTTAGCATATATGTATTATTATAACACAATTTCTGTGTGAACTCCCAAAAACCACAAGAAACAACAAAACTACAGCTGCACCAACCGGCACTTGAGTTGATCAAAAGGAACAAATGCTTTCAAACATGTAACTTTACTACCCAGTTCCTAAATACAACTACCAAAACAAAACAAAGGAACTGGTATGATGTCTTTGCTAATGAATCTATGCTGCACAGTAGGGGAAAATAGTAGAGGTGATAAACATTATTATACAGATGCGAGTGAAAATTAACGATGACTGTACCCTTCCTTAAAAAAAAAAAGAGGTCGGAACCTTTAGGAATAGATGTTACGACCAAGTTGGTTTCTGTTTTGTAAAGTCATAAGGAAGTCAAATGGCATTTATTCTTTGCTCTAGAAAGTGTTAGTTGAGTGCTTTTCGTGCAATTATCATGCATTTTTGTGAATGTGTCCTTGGGCGCATGCACCAACCTTTGTCCAATATTTCATGGCAACCACTTCCAAATAAAATTATTTGCCCGCCCTGTCTTCTGTGTGTCGTTGTTTATTGCAATTCCTCATGCATTTACAAAATAGAAAGGAACCAGCAGATCTAATAGCCATTTGGTGTATTCTCTCTATTCAGTGCATACAGCTTATGAACTCAATACAAGCCAAGGCTATCCCAATCCAGTTACAGTGCTGAAATCTGAGTAAAGCCTCACATAATGTGCCAAAATATACTGCACTGCATTAGGTTCTCCATGCTATTTATTACCTTGCTGATTCCTTTAAATTAGACATACAGTTGCATTAAAATGCCTTAAGCTGAATGAGTAGCCAGCTCTGAAGAAAGGCAGCAGCATTGCACTACATACTTCTTTTTTCAAATATATGCACAATCATAGAATGCTACTGAAGGCATCCAGCTGTTTTTGTTGTCACTAATACACCAAAGAATGCCTATTATAAATGTAAACATCCTCAACTCAGGTTTGAGACATTTGATTTTAAATGGACCTCATGCTCCAACAGATGCCAATACTTTAGTACAGATGCACCTCTCCGCAAGACCGATAATCAGAGTATAAACAGGAAAAACACCTCACAGAACCTTCTGGAATGGCCAACCGTAAAGTAGCCCATCAAAGTCAAAAGACACTATTGTTGCTGTGCAGCCTCTCCACAATTCTAAACAGCCACACCAGAATGTGTGTGACATCCCAAGTATGTTAAATGCAGGATATTCACTCATGACCAAAAGCACATGAATTTAGTCCCAGTACATTTGAGGAGAGTATTGCATTCAACTCACACATGTTAAGCGTGTTTTTGTGCCAGTCCCTCAAAAAAAATAGTGCTGAATTTATTTTCATTGCAAAACATCAAAAGGCTCGTCGAGTTCGAAGCTTGAAGGCCAAAATTATGAAGGTCATATACAGGCTGACCAGAACAATCAAGGAATAGTGAACAGCAGCGACATATAGGAGAGTGGAAACTACACATATGAATCAACAGATAAAACAGCATGCAAGCTGAAAAAGCTCGGAGCAGTACTATCACAAGAAATGCACCAAATGAAACATGCGCCAAATGTTTACAAAACTGCCATTTCATAAGCAGACATAACTGCTACAGCAATAAATCATGCCATGAATAAGTAATGCAAAAGGAGAAAACAATAGCACAAGAGAAGTGAATTAATAGGTAGCATTCGATAGCGGACATTGCCCACCAGTATACAACTATGGTATATCCAATTCTTACTGAAAGCATGGCCTAAAAAAGTCAGCCAAATCCAGCCAGCATAAAACAAGCTTATCATGGTTTGCGGTTTGTTGCCACGCAAGCGATGAACACGCGTTAACATCCTTACCACATGCAGCCGAATGCAGCACTGCATTAAACTACTAGAGGGAAAGGTTTTCAAGCTCAAACGCACACAACGGCCGAGCACCAGGCGCCATCAGCGACACGGTCTACCAATAGCCACGGGAAGGCTCTCACAGCCCACGAAAAGCACGGGCGCTCGGACACCGACCTACCACTTCTACACACGCAGTCATGCACACTCATACAAACACGCGCGCACACACCTCGGGCGGACGAATAGCCGCCTCCAACTATGCACGTGGGTCTCTTGGCGATCTTGTGCTCACTCGAACCCCGCTTCATGATCGGGCTCCACGGAGCAGGCAAGGGCCGCCGCCGCAGCAGCCGCCACCGCCGACGCACTCGGAAAGCAACGGCAGGCCTAGCGCGCCCAGGCAAGCGCCGCCGCCTACGCGGCCCCTTTTCTCCCTAAATCCCCCGCCTCCGGATCCCTGTTTATCCGGCCGCTCCTCCTCCTCCCGCGAGTGGGGGCAGCATCCCTGAGCCGCATCCCTCAAACGGGAGGATCCATCCGCCCTCTCTCCCTCGCCAGCTCCCCGGCCGCAAAGAGCCGCTCGCGACAGAAAGCGAAGCCGACCGCGTGAGCTCCGGCGATCGCCGCCAGGGGGAGCCACTGTTCATCCTTCCGCTGCCCGCCGCGGCGCAATCGTCTGCAGCTCGTAGAGTGGTGATGGGCGCAGTAGCGTAGTAGATGCCCCACCCCCCTCATCCTCAATGCTCCCGGACACAATTATCGACACCGGCCCAGCCCCGGCGTGCGCCCGCACCAATTAAAGCGGAGAAACCTGAGTGACCCACTGACACCGCCTGGGTCGCCCGAGCTGTCGGAGTAGTGAAAGCGGACAACAGTTGGGAAAACGTGCACTTTTTCCAGAAACGATGCATTATTATAAGTCCGTCGCGTTTCTTTCTCGCAAGGGGCAGTGGCGAACAACAGCGATATCGTGACATAATCTGCAAGACCTCTTTAGAAAAAAAAAATCGATTATTACGTAATTAAATTAACAAGCCGCACACAAAACTGACAGGATCACATGCAAAACTCGTGGGTTAAACGACAAAGCAGCATGGCAAAGCACTTTACATGACATTGCGAACAGTCTAATATAAACACTTGACATCAGCAAAAAAAAAATAATAACAAGAGACCAACTTACAGTCATCACTGTCACCAACGCAATCAGGCTGGGACAAGGTATCGGTGTCACAACCAACTACGCGGCGTCTTGTTTGTCGATGCAGCGTGCAACAGCATAACCTTCCCATATTTCATCGACAGGTGCGCAACGAAAACATTCTTTCTTATTCATGCATTACTTTTTTTTTTCTTTCTTCGCGTGTCAGAGTAGAGTGTTCGAGCTCGACACACACTACAACAGCTGGCATCACAGCAGCTGCTGTGACAAGGACGTCACGTGGCGCCACCAAGCCGTTCGCGCAGGCGCACAGCGGCAGGTCCGAGCACTAAACTCCAAAACGGAGCGCAGCGGCACCAACGAATGCTTCCGGTAGAATCGGCATCGAAACCAAACCTGAGCGAGCGCGCCTGGACCGCAAAACGAAAGCCGCACGCGCTCTCTCACCTGGGCGACGCGAAAAAAAAAAAGATAAAAGAAAGCAGCCAAGCCCGACCCTCCGGAAAACAGAGCTCCGACGAAGCATCTCGCCGGTCGGAGCAACTTCTTCGCGGCAGCGCCCTTTCGAAGCGCTCGTCTCGGAGTCGATACGCCTCAAAATACGTCCCGGGATGTGTGGCGAGCGCGCTACGGAAGACGACGACGTTCCTAGAAGAAGCGTCGATATACTGCAGGGCATCGGCAGGCTTCCAATGTCGAGCTTACACACAGATGCACTCACCGCCGCTTACGGGCCAGGGCAAGATGCGAGGTTCGCGCGCAAAGGCGCCCCGAGTCGTCGAACAATGCGAGCCAGCCGCCTCCCGGTACAAAAGCCCGAGCGCGGCGAGTCTTTGTCGTCTGCTCCCCGAGGCGCTGATCGCCGCCAGGTAGCGCGGCGGCGGCGACAGAGGGCCGCGAGCCACGTATAGTATGGAGTTTCCATGCACCGTTATTACCGAGAGGCACTCTGTAGAGAGTCGCGCGGAGAACAAAAAAAAAAAAGGAACAAGGAAAGATAAACGGGGGGTACACGCTCGCCAGAGCTTCCAAATTTTGGAGCCAGCTACTAGAGAGCTCCCAATTTTTCTCTCGAACTGGCTCCTAGCATTATTATTATTACTTTTTTTTTATCTTTTTACCCGCCTCCACCAAGGCCAGCGTTCGGCCCGGAGGGAGATATATCGCAAGCAAAACAAGAAGAGCGAATGGAACTGAGCCCTCAAAATAAACGCTCCTCTTTCTTTTGCGACTCCGCAGCCCTCTCAGTTTGCCCGCTCGCAGCTTCGGAAAGGCACGCTAAAACGTCGACCAAGCGGGCGAAAAGGGTAAACGCGAGACAGAGAATACAAACGAAAATCAGAGCTGCACACGTGAATACTTGGCACTCTCCGGCCTGAGATGGAACGGGAGCTCGGGAGAAAGAAAGATAGAGGTTTCAGCGCGGCTTCGTCGGAGCCTGCGACACACTCGCGTATGTGCACGAAACGGAGGCGCAGGCGAAAGCACGCACAGAAAGCGAAAGCAGAACTGACCCACAAGTCGCTGAGGGGGCGCGCGCGCATCGACAGCGCCGCGCATGCGCAGTCGTCTCGTTCGTCGCAGCAACTACCGCCACTTGCAGAGCGACGCGGAAGGACAAAAACAAGGCAAGAGAAAGCAGAGGAAAATAAGGGGAGGGAGGGGGGGAGGGGTAGTACAAAGTGTAGGGGGGCGGCGCAAGAGAGCTATCGGCAGCGCGCTCAAGGCTGCGCTATGGGGGAAGAAATTATCCCGCGCCGACTCTCCAGTTTCCGCCGTTCCTCCCACATTGCGCCACGCCAAGCGCTCGAGCCACGGTCGAGATTTGGTCGACCGCGCTCCGGCCTTGACTTTGCATTTTTTTTTTCGCAAGAACAGGATAGGCGGAAGACACGGTTTTCAATTTAAACGCGAAGGCAGAAGGAACAGCGGGAGAGGAAAGCAGGCAGCAACGACAGCAGTGACGGGGACATTGATATCCCCCACGTTCATACGAATTGCGACACACTGTTTATTTAGGCCACGTGACGGGTACGCCAAGAGCCCTGCTCATTGCTTTTCTTTCCGAGGCAAATATGGGGAGGAGGGAGTTTTGAATTGAAAACAGCGCGACAAATAACCGTATATCTGCGGAATGAATAAATTTAAAAAAAAAACTCGCGTCACTGGCGACGTTAGCTTTTTTTTTTCTCGGTCGGACAAATTTCGAAATCGCGGAAGTGCGATTCGTATTACGCGGGCACTGTAGAAAGTTGGCTTTCGCGCAAGCTTGTTCTTCACTGCCTGGAACAAGAAGAAGCAAACCAGATACAAAAATAAAACTCAGCGTTTCAACTTTTTATCTGAGCAAGTTGCACAGGAACCGGCGCCCTCAATCGAGTCTTACTTTCTTGTTCTTCACTTCGTTTCGTTATAGAACCTCGGCCGAAGGAGCACAAAAAAAAAATTAATAAAACTCCCGCAAGAGGGGCTTCACATTACGCAGCACATGCATGCGGCGAAGCGCGCTTGCGGGTATCAGACGTCGGCCGCGTTTCTTTCATGGCCGTATTTATGTTTGCTCCGCTATTCATCGGCTACATAATAACTTGAAACTTAAACACTCCCTCCCCCTTTTTCCACCCGCATATTTTATTTACACTACATTTACTTCGAATACCCAACACGACACCCAATGTTTACTTCGCACAGCATAACCCACAAAACGTCTACGGAAGCCCAGAGCAAACGAAGACAAAAAAAAAATAAAATTCCGGGGGGCACTTTGTTGACCTAAAGTGCGGTGAGTCGAAAGCCATAAGCGCGGTGTTGCTGCTTGTGTCACTGATGTGTGGTTAAGATGTTAAGCTTCGCCTCTAAGAGCGGAACACGACAGCGTCTTGCAACACTGCTAGAGAGTCCATACAACGCCATCGCCCGTTCGGTTCTACGCCTTGCTCGTCGGTAAATTGGTTTTTGAGGAAAGGAAATGTATCTGTCTCTCATATCTCGGCGGACACCTAAACCTCGCTGTAACGGGAAGGGAGGAAGATGGGAGTG
Organism: Amblyomma mixtum; assembly: GCF_055824585.1. Taxonomy (NCBI): domain Eukaryota; kingdom Metazoa; phylum Arthropoda; class Arachnida; order Ixodida; family Ixodidae; genus Amblyomma; species Amblyomma mixtum. Next base: position 245,353,589 of record NC_143012.1, read on the forward strand.
AACGAAGACACCTTGTTCACTAGACGTGCCTTTGTTCATTACAAACCATCGAGCAGGCATGGCGGAGTGGTAGCGTGCTCGGGTTCGATTCCCGAGCTCGGCCAATTTCCTACTCGGTTTTATTTATTTATCTGGTCTGACTAGAAAGGCTAATTGGTTAAGTAAGCAATTAACTAAACTCAGTCCCACTTACTTAAAGCATCACTATACGATCCCTTCAATTGGTTGCATGGTTACTAGCCAAAGTACAATTGGTCCCGTTTGAAATTCGCGCACTGTGACGTCACGACCGTTTCGACCAATTGAAAAGCGTGACATTTCTGTCGACAACTCCTGCTTACAACGATGAGGCATTAAAGGCTTCCGCCTTAAAAGTTATCCGAGGCCTTCTACGCAGCGACCACATGAACACGGTTTTAAAATAACAGCAGCCAATAAGGAGTACTTTAGACGGTAAATGCGACATCACAACGCGTGAAAGAGCAAGCGAAAGCAGTGACGTAAAAACCGAGTTATAAGGAATCGAAATCGAACAACGCGATTATGCATGCAGAGTGTGCGCGCGTGCGAACAGCCCCACTTTGAATATTCAAAGTTTACACAGTACTTTCGACATAAGGCGCAATCCAAGGCCGTGTGCGTCGTAGCAAAGAAAAGACAACCTTCCGCCTTCCTCGGAGAGACCGGATAATCAAACATGCTAATACCGTACCGGCAGGGCTGCGCTGATTGCTAATGGGAACAGGCGGTGTGTCCGTTTTACTTGTGCCCGGGAAATTTCGCAAGAGAAAAGAATGATCGATGAGCCCCAGGAAGGAAATACGGTAACGAATACAGAATTGCGTTTTAAAATGCCATCGAGTTCATTCCGCTATGCATCATCAGCCCGACTACGCCCACTGCAGGGGCGAAGGCCTCTCCCATGTCTCTCCAATTAACCCTGTCCTTTGCCAGTTGCGGCCACCGTATCCCCGCAAACTTCTTAATCTTATCCGCCCACGTAACTTTCTGCCGCCCCCTGCTATGCTTGCCTTCTCTTGGAATCCACTCCGTTACCCTGAAGGGCCAGCGGTTATTGTGCCTTCGCATTACATGCCCTGCCCAAGCCCATTTATTCCTCCTGATTTTGACTGGAATGTCAGTAACCCGCTTTTGTTCCCTCACCAACTCTGCCCGCTTCAGGTCTCTTAAAGTTACACCTATCACTTTTCTTTCCACACCTCTCTGCGTTGTCCTTACCTTAAGCTGAACCCTTTTCGTAAGCTTCCACGTTTGTGTCTCACAGGTGAGTACCGGTAAGATACAGCTATTGTATGCTTTTCTTTTGGGGGATATTGGTAAACTGTCATTCATGCCGCTATACATAGGTATACCTATACTGGTCACAAATTGAAGTTTACCTGCATACGGCAGATTATCGCGTTCTAATGGCAGACAAGCTAATACCACTAAAAGTGGAGCTTAAGACAGTTTATTAAGTACTGATCCTTGAAGCTACGCTACACGGTCAATCAGGATCACGGTTCAGGAAATCAGGAAATGGCGACCACAGAGTCCTTTCCGGCCGTGACGTCACGAGTTTGAACCCAGAGGCGAGAAAATTTTTAAATACACATTTCTCGTCAATAAATGCGTCTTCTGCTGCCTGACAAACGTCAACATAGCCAGAAAAAGGCACACACACACACAAAAAAAAACGATTTTTAAAAAGAATGAAAATTGGATGATGTCATCCGCATGTCCCTTTAGAAGTCGGTGGAGCGACAATCTGTTTCTTCGTCTGCAACCGTATATTTAAACGCGCTGCGTAGACATGTTCCGAGTTAGTGATGCACGAAGCCTTGTTGAGAGCTTTTTATTACGACGCCTCACCCTGCTGCCATGTTGAGTGTCAGACATACGCTGTCGATCGCTCTATTCTAATGCCTCGTGGGCGCTGTAACAGTAATAAATAACTATACCATATCATATACATTACACCTTCCCGAGCCGCGTCCCTTAGCGCCCGTGTTGTCTGCTCGCATGAGCGGGAAAGCAGACGACGCGAAAAAACTTGCAGCGTTTAAAACCATGTCTGCGAAACTGGAGGAAGGCCAGCGTAGTCGCGTTCAAGCGTTGAGCGAACTGGTGACAGCTGCGACGTACAAGCAAAGTCAAAACATACAACTGCACTCTATGGCGCACTTCCCGGCAGAGCTTTCGCGCTGTTCATTCAGACCAGTCTGCAAAGGGACGCAGGTGATGAGGAAGAGCCGGCTACTCTCAATTAAGGTGATCATAGAATAGCGGGTCGTCAGGGCGCATGCGCAGAACCAAAACGGGCTATGGTTCGTTCGCTCATTGGACGACACAATTCAAAACCGGCGAATAGCGCGGCCACCAACACCGGACATAGTCGGGCAACATGGCGGATGTCTCACGTTCACGGTAAATGAATGGCGCATGAAACTTATTTGTCTCATGATGCCCGCACCACAAATTATATTTCCTTCTGGATTTGGACAGCTGCTTAGGCATAGCGAGCAAGGGTTGTTTGGGTGCCACGGATATGCGACGTCAGAGAGCGCGGGATATTCAAACAGTTCACGTTTCTCGTTGGTGTATGCGACTGCGCGACAGTGTCGGAGACCCAGAGCTGAAGAACGCACTACCCAGCGCTCAAAAGCGGTACGTATTCTTTCAGCGCGCACACACAGACCGTTTCTGCACCTCGGCTGACGCAACGGAGAGCCGGGAACCAACTAGGGAGTAGTTCTGGACAATGATTGGCGCGCCCGGAGCTTCTAAAATGCTCCCAGGAGATCACTTTCACTACCTTATTCAATGCCACGAACCATGCAGAAGCGCTTGGCATGGAATACAGAATGACTGGAGAGCACCAGGACAAAGTGAAACTAGCAGACGCCGTTGTAGACAGGGGGATAGGCGGAGGGGGAATACAGACGGGCCGCGAGCCAGAACGAAATACACGGGAACGTCGAACGAAACGGACTCGGCCGCTGCAAGATATTTTGAAGCCAGAGAAAGAGCCGAAAGGTAGCACAAACAACACAATCTCGGCGCGCGAAGGAATACTCGCTCTGCACAGAGGACATGCACCGCTCTGGGTCTGAAAAGAACAGCAAACTCGAGGGGGAAAAAAAAGAAACGACGGAGTTGTCGCATATATAGAGACGGCAGACAAGGTGCTCGGTAGCGTATATAATTTAAGCTATACATAGTAGGTGACATTCGCAAGGCCGGGCACCGTCTCTTGCCGGGTGTTTGTAAGAAGAGAGAGAGAAAAAAAAAAGGTCGGCTCGTATCGATTCCGCAGCCCACGTGCGCATCGCGGGCGACGAAGACGCAGGCAGCAGCGACCGACTATATTCGCCGCGTTGCGCAATCGCGCCCGCCTGGATGCCGCGCTCGCCTTCTGCAAGGTGCCCCGTGACCGCCCAGTTTCGACGAACAGCCGTGCTCAGCACGACCTGCAACACACGCCAGCGTAGGGCACCCTACGCCGGCGGTGACCGGAGCGCCGTCTACGCTTAGTACTCTCGTAGGAAGCCGGACCCTTTAGAATGGTACCTACAAATGCGTAACTTCTCACCCCCACCCAGCTCTCATCGCTCTGTGAAGAAAGCACCGGTCATCCTTTTCGTGTTGCAAGTAACACTGAGCGCGGCTGTATTTCGACTTCTATACCACTCTTGAGTGGGGGGGAGACAAGCCCTTCGTCACATCGCAAACGTACACTACTTATCCCCAACAAACGTTCTCTTTCCATTGTATCACATCATCAGCATTGACCACATGTACGACTTCCGGATGCTACGTTTGTTTTCTTTTTCCAACAGTTCTTACAAGGCCTTTATTACAGAAACAACGTCCTTAAAAACTAAACATACCTCTGCTAATACCCGCAGCACGTTTACTTGGTTTGTTCCTCATTTTAGGACTAATTATAAACTCCAAACACTGCAACACAATCTTCCGCATGTACTCAACAAATATAAACATACCACAGATTTCAGATTCAAACAACTGCGACGGTATTTTGTCGACATGTGATTTTTTTTTTTGCACTCATTATGTACTTCTCATTCTCTAGGTGCACTATGATCTACACAGACAATTTCGTGCATTTCTCTAAAATTTTGATCATTTCATACAACTTGGTGTGTATATTCCGCTTTAATGTATGTATATTTCATTGTAAGTGTATTTCATTGCTTGTATTCTATAGTGTGTACTTTTGTTCTCCTTTTGTTGTATCTTTCTTATGCTTATTTTGATCACCTTGCATGTCGAAGCCACTGTATCTAACGGTTTTCCGGGCCTAGTCAAGCTGCGAAAGCAGCTTTTTGCCTGGAAATCCTTCCAGTTGTTCTGGAAAAATAAATTCCATTCAATTCAATTCAAACACAGAGGGAGGAGAGCCGGTCCCCATACGGCTGCGCAACATGTCCCTTGCTGCGGTTACCTTAAAACAATCACGAAGGCGACTGGACGACACACTATCGAACCACTGAATTAACAGACAGCTCGGACGCTGTATACCGCATCGAACTAACGCCAGAAATTTACATCGAACGCTGCGGTGCATCACCACTCGCGCTCTACCTTACATGCTCAACATTCAAGAAACGCCTGGAAGACGGCCGCTAGCAGTAAACTGGTTGCAGTAGAGTTATGCGGAAAAGCGACCTTTACGTTCTGTTCCTACGCAGCGTTGGTGGAGGTGGTGATCGGTAGGGCAAGCGAAGCGATAGGCCAACAGATTAATCGAATATGAATATCCAGATAACGAAAAAAACAGCTAAAAACCGAGTCTAAGACCCAATAATCCACAATCCTAAAAATTAAACAATAAAGAACGATGGTCGATGACGGAAGTAAACAAATTTGGCTTATATCTTTAAAACACGCAGTACCGTTTAGAAGGGGACGTAAATAAAAGGGCTCCAAGAAAGAGCGCTTCTATTTCTGTCGTCATGACAAGAATGATGCAAAACAGGTACTACAGCACACGACTAGAAACTTCACGAAGAAAGTTCGAAAACATGCGCGCTAAGGTAGCACACAATGAGAGAGTGTTCGAAATCGGAACATCGCCACACAACTAGAAATCCCCCAGCTGAACCAGCTCCACGAAGAGAACGGTTCATACACGTGTCGCGTAACGATCGCATTACTTCCGAGAAATACTCGAATACGCTTAATGGAAAACTCTCAAATGTAATACGAATCGAACAAGAAACACACAATTAGCGCCCGCAATACGAGACATTCGGATGCCCTCCGCATTTCCGAAGAGATTAACGAGGCTTCCCTGCGTGTCCCGTACGCCGGGTCCTCGGATTAGCGCACAGGCGATACTTAATCCGGTCCTGATGAGAAGGAGCGTTAATCGAAAAGTATTTCCAGAGTGCACACGAGACAGCGCCGACGAAGTTCGAGATGGATGAGCCATGCTACAGAGATTGCCTCGCGCTTAATGAAACCAGCTTCGAGGTGTGTAAGTTACAAAATAATCGAGACAAAACACGATACAATTAAACCAGCGATTTTGTTTTTACCCGCTTTCATCACGCGACCTGTTCACTTACATTTTTGCTGCACTAAGTCCGTGTATCGCCGTCCCTCAGGTACTCGCATAGCCCTTCTGAGTACACTCGTTAAGCGGCTAATTGGTTAATGACGTTTCAAGCACCATAGAAACACTCAACAGGACGCGACATCGACTCTATACAGCCAGCATCAAAATGAGCCCTTGTCTGCAATCGCTTATTTGCGACCTCGAAGCGAAGCGAAAACGAGAAAAGGTATCAAAAGCAGTCCGGATAGGTTTAAAACTTAGCACAAAAAAAAAAAAGAAAGACTCGTTCCTCGACAGTCACACCTTAATTATCCTTTAAGCACCGCCCTTAAAACCGTTATCCACTCGTCGGCGTAGCCTTCAATTTTTTTTTTTTTTTGCGCGAATACCGCAGGAGCCCTTCTTACGCGATCAGCATAAATGAGGCACCCCGCTGCGCCCTATCTCGAATCCGACCCACTTTTAAAGGCCGGTCATTACCAGGATATTCGAGACAGCGCCCAACTAGCGCCGCTAAGCCTAACGGCCTATCACGTTCTGCTGAGCAGCCACTCGATCATGCTCCTCCTTACGTCACGGATGACGTCAACGCGCTATTTTTTAATGCCCAAAGCCATATGCGCCACGTGGTGCAGCCAAGAGGAACTAGAAGAGCTTGTACCGAATTCCTGGTAACGTTTAACGCGCCTTTCTAACCTATGCACCGCCCCGTCCTCGGCAAAGCTCTCGTTTTAAACAGGTTTAGGTTTATGGGGTTTTAACATCTCAAATCGACTCAGGCTATGAGGGACGCTGTAATGGAGGGCTCTGGAAATTTAGACCACCTGGGGTTCTTTAACGTGCACTGTCATCGCACAGTACACGGGCCTCTGGAATTTCGCCTCCATCGATATTCTACCGCTGCGGCCGGGACCGAACCCGCGTCTTTCGCGCCGTAACCACTGAGCCACCGCGGCGGCCCTCGTTTAAAACAGATAAATACGAAAGCGATAAAATACGAAATACTAAAAGTCGATATACAGGTGACGTGACGGATACTACCAGAATGTTCTACCGGTTAAGCAGAGAATATATAAGATGCGTCACAGCATGAAATCCACTCCTTAACGCCCGCAATGTGACAACAACAGAAGATTCCTTCTAGCGCAATGGGGTCGAAATAGAAAGCCTAAGCACAAGGCGGTCGGTGGTCGGCTGCCACCAGGCGCAGACAGCGCATGCGCAGACGGCCCTATCGCTGCGAAGGCGCAGTTTGGTACTCGGCTGAGCGGAACACGGCAGCGGAAAGCAGGTCGAAATGACAATACTCTCTAACGTGATATTCATTCACTCTACCAGCGCTGTGATTGGCTCCAGTACCGCATAAAGGCGGCCACTGCTGGTGGGTAGATACGAGCATGATTGGCGACTCCATATCACGTGGCGTCTCCTGTTACGCCCGCCATCACTACCGCTACTCGCAGTACACTACCCTAACTGGTACAAAGAACAATAGAGGGCTATTATCGTATAGACGAATGAAACAAATTGGCAGTCGTGAGACATGAGTGCTGCCCATTCATATTTGTTTTGTTTAATTTCGCGCGATTATAAAAGTGTTTACGAAGGGAAAGCATTCGCAATGAACAGGCCTTTGAGCGCACAAAAATTTGGTCTGAAATTTTTTGAACGCCAGAATGCGAGATAACACGCGCATCAGTTAAGAATCGGGAGGGAAGTGTCGTTGCTTCTTGGCGAGTAAAGGTGAAGCTAGTGTTTACGTTTCTTCACGGCTGTATGCTAATGAGTGGGCGTGTCATTAGAAATTACCATCAGAACCATCGCCTCCTCATCAGTCGGTACACTATGAGCTCATGTGCACAATAGGCTGCCTTCACCAGGTAGGAAGGTTTCCGCAGCATGGCGTAGCCAGTTGAATGCCAGTGTATCCCACGAACACAACGAGACGACTGCGCGCTCGGGCGTAGCCAGCCGCTCCACGGAAACATATCCCCTAACCCCCCCCCCCCCCCCCCCCCTACTCTCTCTTCCTCAGAAAAACATGGTCCCGGCTTTGAGAATCCAAATTAAAAGCCAGAAAGGTTCGAGAAAGGTCACTCGCGGGTCGAAGGAAAAGAGAACGCAAATAAACTTTGCAGAAAAACTTCCAAAATAACAGAGCCAGAAGCGAAAACAAGCAAACACAAACTACCGAGCGCTGCGGCAACAGCCCGGATGATTGACGAGGAAGGGAGAGAGAGAGAAAAAAAAGGAATAACACGCCGTACACGACGAGCGGCGTCCTAATTTCGGGCCAAATTCTCATTCCGGAAAAATTACAAAAAGAGGCAGAGCGGGCTGCGGCCTCTTCTGATGAGGGCGATGTTTCGGCGTCCACGCACATGGACGGCAGGGAAGAACGGCATTTGTATTTTTTTAGGGACGATATATACACGAAACGAGACGCTAATAACGCGTAACGTCTTCCTGAAAACAGCGAGAGCGCGCGTGCCCTGATTCAATCGCAGTTTTAAGCCGTAATGGAAAACCTCCGCGTATACCATAATACAGCGTATCACTCCTTTATCCTGCATACGCTCGTTTAATTAATGTCCTCTCTTTTCAATACACTGTAATACGACCACCCTGTTACTTTGCTTTTTCTACTCAATTCAATCCGCACCCACGCTCCTGACGATGCACAGAGTATACAGACTCGGTTAAAAAAAAAAAAAAAGGTCTTCGGGCTATGCACGGTTTGATGTTCAGCCGTGCAGCGGAGCCCTCTTTAAAGGTCGTTGAAGACCATTCCATCCAATCACTGATCTCAGTAAAAATCGACTCCCTGGCTCTCCCTGGCAGCGTTGACGTTTGACAGGCAGCAAATGAAAAAAAAAATCGGTGAACTCGTTTTTCAGGAAAGGAAATGGCGCAGTATTTATCTCACTTATACCTGAACCGCGCCGTAAGGGAAGGGAGGAAGGAGGGAGTGAGAGAACAAAGAGAGAAAGGGATGCCGTAGTGGAGATCTCCGGAATAATTTCGACCTTTCTCGATTTTAACGCCAGTCGATTCAAACTCATGACATCCTTGCCGAAAATAACAGGCTGCTACCGTTTTGAATGTGAATGGCGGTGTAGCATAGCCTCCGGGATACGCGGTTAGAAAGGAGTCGACGCGTGCACTTTCGTTACGAAATCGGCCGGTGATGGCAACACTTGTATTTCGGTTTTTTTTTTCTGTCTTTTCTAGCTTATAAAGGCTCCGTTGTCAGCGAGAGTGGCCTTTTTGTGATTAGAACGCGGTGCCCGATAGATAGATGGTCCTCCTCGCGATAGAGAGATGTTTAAAAATTGAGAGCTGCCGCGAGTGCTCTACCACACAGCTCAAAAGCGATAGCCATGCGGCCTGCAGTCTTCTAGGCGGTACCTATACATATAAGCTTTGTTCTCGCAAGTGCCTTTTCATTCTATTCATCCGTTCCCTCACGGCGCGGGCGAGGGGTTTATTCTGAACAAGGCAGCTTGAAGAAAAAAAAAAAAAACGAAGCATTATTGTGTATTTCGCTTAGTTCAGCGGTGTAATCGAAAAGCTGTAGGGTAACCCCGAATAAACTTTACGCTACATGAGCCGACGCGCTGTGCGCTAAGGGCTATAATCTCCATTCCGATTGTTGCCATGACGACGTGAATGATGCCCCTAAGGTGTAGTCGTACTCACGGTAAAGCAAGCATGTAATTACAGATAATGTCTTGCGTTAGCAAAAATTACTCGGAAACTTCGGCCGGCATAACATAACGATTATTTCCCAAATCAATTAATTTCTTTTTTTAATATGCTGCCCTGCGGCTTTAGCTGAATTGACACCACGGCCTGGGCTTCGGCCAATAGCGAAAAGCGAAGGCTGGGCGTGCCACCCTTCGACCAATGGCGGAGAGCGGGGCGTTCAAAAATGGAATCGAATCAGTTTGAGAATCGTCATATTAAACCGAACCCGGTGCATACAGGCGGCGACTAAAAAGCTCGCGAACTACGCATGACTGCATTGCTAAGCGAAACCGGACGTAACCTAAACACAGCGAAATGCTCGCAATGAAGTGCAGGGCGCAATACACTTTTATCGAGAAAAAAAAAATTGATAAAGCCTGCGACCCCTTAAAAAATGAACGGTAATTCATCATCGTCGAAAAACTATATGTCAGTTTAAAATAAATGACTCGCCGGAAATCCTCGGCGCTCAACGAACAGGTGAAACGCAGCTTAAACTGGAAAATAAAGACGCAAAGGTTCGCAGAAAACAAAGTAAAGAAAAATAGACGGCGACTAAAATTAGCAGCGAGAAAAAGAATGGGCATAGGTTTACATTCTTCTTAAACAATCGCGATAACCACCGAGTGCGCTGGCGGGGTGAGTATACAATGACGCGTGTAAATATGGGGCCCGGTTCCACGAACGCTGCCCGTAGTTCGTCGTCCCTTTGTTTCGCGGACTCCACAGATTCCGCCAATAACAAAATCAGTTTTCAAACGCGCGTTCGCCTGAGGTTCGTCGCCTCAGTACCGTCACCTGCGCGAGACAGTACAATTAAAAACGCCGGAAATAGAGCGGACGAGGTTTGTGCGGCTCTACGCCATTCTTCTCACCAGCTGTCACATTTACAAGGCTCATCAACGTTGCGTTATCCTCCTCTCTGTTCGTTTCCTCTGCCCCCCGCGGCGGAGAACGGCCTAAACTAATATTGAAAAAACGTAAACCGGGGGGACTGGGAGGCGGTACCCGGGAACACGCACACATACACGTAGCTCCAATACGAGAGGAACAGTGCAGTTTGTACGAAACAGCTAATTCTGTTATTACTTCTGCGCTGAAGTATAAAAGGCCTAGTGGGCATGCCTCAGAGGAGGCACCTTCCGGGCCCGCAGGGTGGTGTCCGGAAGGTGGAGGCGTCACCTGCCGAAAGAAGACTTTACTGCTAACGCTGTAAAGGGCTGGACTTGAGGAAAAATGGCAGCAATAAAGGCTCATCTCTGCGCTAGCTGTCTCTGAGCCCGAAGGTGCGGAGTTCGATCCCCAATGCCGTCGGGTACCGACTGGCTTCCCAACAGGTACAAATCTTTCTCGTCGGCCTGGTGCTTGGTTTCCCTGGGGTGAAATGCTTGCTAAAAGGGGTCTTTGACTGTACCTTGTGCCGATAAAAAAAAAAAAAAACACCTTAGTTACGGCGCCCATCGGTACAAGTGCGCTTGCGCTATTAAAAACAAATCATCAGGTGTATGGGCCTGTTATCCCTTCTCGACCTCAGATTCCAGTGTTCGGGGTAAGGACGATGTTAGTGCTGTCCTGTCGTGCATCTTATTTGACAGCCACTAGGCGTACAGATGCGCCGGTCCTCTCCACGAGACGTGCAAGTTTTTTCGCTTGAAGCCTTCATCTAACTTCACATCGACCTCAGACATCCGCCTATATATGGCCAAGAGGAGTGCTTGAAGACGCACTCTGCATCCACAGCGGTTGCTCCAGCGGCAGAGCCAACTGCCCACGCTTTCATAACATGCGATCGCCGCACGAATCACAACCGCAGCTTAAAAGTAACAACCGTATACATGCATACTGGTGCCAGATGTTTGCATGAATTTTTTTTTATTTATTTATTTATTTCAATACCCTAAACGTAGAGGTCCATGTCCTGTGCGATGGCAGTGCACGTTAAAGAACCCCAGGTGGTCGAAATTTCCGGAGCCCTTCACTACGGCGTCCCAGCCTGAGTCGCTTTGGGACGGTAAACCCACATAAACCTTAAACCCATATCCTAAAAGCCCATGCGGGTATTACATAGAGGGGGGAGGGGGGGGGGGGATTTTCATCAAAGAAAACTTAAAGAATATACAACACAAAATATAAAGGGCTGAAAACAAGTAACCAAGTTATGAAGCCAGGTACAAGAAACTGACTGCGCAGCGCCAAGTGCGTTCAAAAAAGCCGTGCGCTTTTTTTTTGTTTTTGCGACGGATTTAAACAACCGGAGGAGAAACCTGTCAGACGTAAAATCACAAAAAGGTGTAAAAAGTTCGTTTTATGGCCTGCACTCATATTCCGTATACACTACGTGTATAGTCAATGTTCCGGGATGAACGTCGGCCTTCTCCGCTACCGACGCTGAGTTCAGCAGTTCAGCCTCAAAATTTATAATCCTGCTGGCCACATGGATATAATGGGAAATAATTACACAGCTCATCGGCGACGAAACCCGACGTCGGCGCTGACCAGCAGCAGTGGTCCCAAAAAAATACCCAGATGACGTCACCGTGGTATCGAAGAAAAACAGATCTCTTCCGAAGGTGCGGGAAAGTGATCCTACAGGACTTTCAGGTTGCAAGCGACCACGCAACAAACAAGCCATAAAAACGCTTCGCTTCTTGGCGAACCCAGGAGAACAAAGGTTGTCTTACGACTATATGCTAATCAGTAGGTGCGTCATTAGAAAGATAAAAATAAATAACGAAATTAAAATAAATAAACAGTGCTTTTGAAATTCAAAGCCTTTAATTAGTATAGCTTTAAGTGCCCTCCGTAATTTTTAAGAGGACATGGTCGCACATACTGAGTCGCAAACATCGCAAGCAGAGTCCCGGCCGGCGTATATAGTATAAACCACCACAGGACAGTCTATACGTTAGGCGCCGGCGCGCGCGAGGCAGACGCATGTCGTCATTGCTCGTTTGCTCAGAGTTGGTTAGGTACGGTTTGAAAGGGTTTCTTTCCGGGCCATCCAGCCAGTCTGCGTTAATATAATAATAATCAAGCACAAAGAAGGAAAACGCCCAAAGCGAAGAGCTCATCACGTCTACGCTACATCTATGCAAGAGCCTATTAGATGAACTCTTCGCTGCGGTTATAAAGCGCGACGTGAGCGCACGCGTGCAATAAAGCGAACCCCCATAAACCGCGAAGTCGGCACATGCTTGGCTAGGGTATACTACGCGTGCACGAAAACATAACAGTATAGTAAAAGAGTCACGTAAAGCGCAGAAAGGCGTGTATAATTGCGACGTCGTTTCCACAAACAGGCACAATTCCGCCAACCAGTGTAGCCATGCATATGTAAGGCGAATGCAAATTTAGTCTTCCACGACTCAAGTCCGCTTCTCGAAGCTATTTAGCCACGCCGCGTGTGGACATGCAAACGCCCTCAATTTAAAGCACCCCCTCACCCCTTCCGACTTCCATTCTGAGGAGGTTACTCGTGTTATACCTCCACGCTTCATGTGCACATATTTCCTCACGTCACACCGAGCGCAGGTGCTGACCTGCGCGTCGCCGCCGCTGCCTTTCAGCGAGGCCCTATGGGATTGCTGGTTAGGGCTGTCCCAACTACACGTACTTCCATACCCGCGGCCCCCAGAGAGCAATCAGAGCACCAAGCGCCTGCGAGACCACGCGTGGCAGCAGGCGCGAGCGCTCAATTGGGCGTTTCCGTTTAATTCCAGCTACACGAAACTCCGAAATGAAATCCGGCATTCATGGAGCTGATAAAAATTACCTAGAGAGAGTAGTGGCCCCACCATTTGTGCTAAAGTTTCTTAATGAGCATTCTCGTACAATTAGAGAGTACCGTACCAGGACGAACTTGTTTGCAAATTCATTTTTTGTTAAAACGGTGCAACAGTGGAACCGGCTTTCCGAAATGCAAGTGTTCTCTGCAAGTGAAGATGTATTTTTTGCCAATCTGTAACCCCTCTGCTATAAGGCCTTCGGGCAATGCGGAGTAACTCTTGAATAAAGAATAAAGAATCCACAATAAGACGAGTGCTGTGTACTGTTACATACAGGTGCGCTTGGAACTGGAGCTCGGGCAGTGCGGACGCAAAAATGTTTTCGCGCTGCAGCGGACGCAAGAGTGACTGAGAATTTGACGTGAAAGCCAAATAACGCATTCCTGCACTACAAAACAAAAAGCACCCCTCTCAATGAAGCATAGTTGTGGTGTGATCGCGCGTAGCGCGAAATAAATCACACGATCCCTTTTCACATTCCCCTCTCTCACACACACACAAACGCACACAGTCACACACATGTAAACCCACCTCTGACGGCAGAGGCGCCGAGTGGCGTGGACCTCGCCGTGGGTCCTCCGCCCTGGGAGCCCAGGGTCCGGTTGGCTGCCGGCCCCGCCGGAGTCGAGCAGTCTGCGAAAAAAGCAAGGCGGACATTGTTACAGTACAGGGGTGACCGTCAACTGCTGCAACGCGTGAAAATAGGCAGCATGCAGGCTCCTTCCTCCTGCAGATGACGCGATCCGCACAAGGCAAGTAAAAAGAAAAAAAAGTCTGTCCGCAGTAGTCTACGATTATAGGTTGTCAACAGTCCGCTTATAATTTGCCTACAGTCCGTCTACCGCTTATCCACAGTCCATACACAGTGCGTCTAGTTTGTTCACAGTTTGTTTACAGTAAGTTTCGAGTAAGATTACAGTAAGTTTACAGTAAGTTTACAGTAAGTTTACAGTTTGTCTGCACTCCGACTACCGTTCATCCCAGTCCATCCGCAGTCTATAACGGACAGCCTAAAGTAATTTTTAAGTGCAGTATGTCGAAACCTAAAGCTAAAGCTAAAGCTCAAAAGGAATGCTGCACATCAAGTACAGGCGCCCGCATGATTTGCGTTGGTGGGTGCTCCAAGGAGCTCTGGCAGTGCACACAAGAGAGGAGGGAGTGAGAAGGAAGAGAGCGATGCAGCGGCAGTCACTATCACCTCTTCACCAGCCCCGAAGAAAGAGGGTGAAAAGTGTGGCAGTGTCTTGTTCTCAATAACCCGTGCTCTTTGCGTAAATGGCAAAAAGACGCCGCATCCGCATTAGGAGTGTCGCCGCGGCTTGCTGGGAACCCTAATTTGGCGTCGCTCCCCTACCCCCCCCCCCCTCTCTCCACTCTCCACGCAGACAAAGAAGAAACCTCATTCTGTGAACGTACCAACACGCTTTGCCCAACCAGAAGCGACCGGCGCGAGCGGAAATCGAATCCGCAAGCTCGGCTCAGCAGGCGGACGCCCTACATTTCCTCCGCTGCACTTTTCTCGGCGTCAGATCGAACACGACCTCAGCAGAATGGACGACCGACAACGTGACAGAGACTGAGCGAACGCATCCAACCGCAATTTACTTTTTTTTTTAACCTTTAAAGACACGCGCTTCCTGAGAGACCCACTACGGTGAATAAAGTCCACTGAAAAAAAAAACACGCATCTGGTTTGTTTGGGTTTAACGTCCCAAAGCAACTGAGGCTATGAGGGACGCCGTAGTGAAGGGCTCCGGAAATTTCGACCACCTGGGGTTCTTTAACGTGCACTGACATTGCACAGTACACGGGCCTCTAGAATTTCGCCTTCATCGAAATTCGGCCGCCGCGGCCAGGATCGAACCCGCGTCTTTCGGGTCAGCAGACGAGCGCCGTAGCCACTGAGCCACCGCGGCGGGGCAAAAATAAAAAACACGCATCTATATCCGGTATATCATAATACAGAATTCAAGTCGTATGTTTATTAGAGACGGATAAAAAATTGTAATTCTCAGACGCAACAGTTCCTGTAGACACAATACAGAATCGGCGGCAATGACGGTAGCTACGACACTGAAATGAGGGTCTATTTAGACATTGTCGTGTCCGGTCGCTGTGTTGAATGCAGCGAAAGACGCACACGGTACTTTTAGACTTCGTTTATTTAAAGCTGAAGAGGGTGCGACCAGCGTCGACCGAGGTAGGAGCCGAACTGGCCGCCCGAAGAAAGGAGGGAGTGGAGAAGCGTCCACGGCAGGGAGTGGCTTCCCAGAACAGGAGGAGGGTGCGGGGGCGCACCGTGGGGGGGCATCCGGCGACAGCGTGCGACGAGGGGCAAGCGGTCGTTAGGAGGAGGATTGAGTGGTCGTTAGGAGGAGGATGCGAACTGTCGTTAGGAGGAGGACGCGGGGGCGCACACACACAAAAGCAATAAGGGGACACAACACTTCCTTCCCCCTTAGAAAGTTGCCTGGTATCGTGCAGGGGGTCGGCGCTCACGCGTGGAGGCGCGCTGGCTTTGTGCGCTCGGGGGAGAAACACTTGTAGGCTGGCTGTTGTTCGCTGTGTCTCCTGGGTCTGTCCTGGGCGAAGTCTCTTCTTCCGGGAAGAGGTGCCAGGCTATGTGGGAAAATGGTGCACGTGTTCTCTCCGCTGGCGGACAGCTCTCAGACGGCGTCGTAAATCTACGCAGCTGGTTGAGATGTCGACGTGCTACTGTGCCATGTATGTTGACGAGCCAAGAGCGCAGGCCTATGCGTCTGACAATTGTAGCTTCCTCCCAGCGTGGCTTTTTCAGAAACTGTCGGGCGAGGACGCGCTGCCCCTCATTAAGCGTGCCGCAGCGCGGAATTGCTTTTTCTTCCCGGAACGTCTCTGCCTTTGGCTCGGGGAGGATGGCTGTGAGCTGGGTTCGCATTTCACGCTCGAACATCATTTTCGAGGGGGTCTGGCCTGTTGTGCTCTGAACCGTCGTGTGCTGCTTGAAGAGAAAGCGCGCAAGGCGGCGCTGCAGCGAGCCTGTCTGATCTCTTTCAAGGGCGCGTTTTAGCTCGGCTACGTAGCGCTCGGCTTGTCCGTTTGTCGCTGGGTGGTAGGGGGCCGATGTAACTGATGAGATCCCGTTGTCGCGATAAAACTTGAGGATCTCCGCAGACACAAACGGTGTTCCGTTGTCCGACACTACCTTGCGCGGCAGGCCGAACGTTGCAAATAGTGATCGGAGGTTGTCAATGACTGCTGCCGAAGTCGTCTGTCCCATTTGCCTTATCTCAAGCCACTTTGTGTAGGCATCTACGACCACAAGGAAAGTGCAGCCCTCAATTGGTCCTGCAAAATCAATGTGCAGTGTGTGCCATGGTGTGTCTGGCTTTTCCCATTCTGGGACAGGAGCTTTCGGCGGGGCGCTCCGGCTGCTCTGGCAAGGCTTGCATTCTCGCACCACTGTTTCGATGTCGTTGTCAATGCCAGGCCACCACATGTAGCTTCTGGCACACTTTTTCATTGCAACGATGCCCCGATGTCCGGCGTGGATGAGAGACATAGCTTGTGCGCGTAGTTCTCTCGGCATCACAACTCGGGACCCAAATATGATGCAGCCGCGATGGGTGCTCAACTCTGTAGCTCGCCTGCGGTAAGCGTCGAAGTTGTCCCCTTTGAGTTTATGCACGTTGCCTTGTTGAACAGCTGTGTAAACTAGCCGGAGAGCTGCGCACTTCTGCGTAGATGCTGCAACTGTGCCTGCTGTAAGCGGAGGTTCTGGCAGTGCTTCGAACATCAGAACGTCTCCTGGTGGAAATGGTTCGTCAACAGTTGCGTCTAGTGGCAGACGGCTTAGCGCATCGGCGTTTTGATGTTTACTCCCATTGCGGTAGACCAGAGCGTAGTCGTACGCTGAGAGTTTGATGCACCAACGTGTCATTCGCGGAGACAAAGTTGGTGGCATAGGCCTTTGTGGTCCCAGAATGCCCAATAGCGGTCGGTGATCGGTTATAAAGGTCACCTTCCGGCCGGCAATGTACTGGTGAAAATGTGTCGCCGCGTAGACGATGGCTAGCCCTTCTTTGTCAAGTTGCGCGTAGTTGCGTTCTGCTTGCGACAACGTACGTGAGGCGAAGGCGATGGGAGCTTCCCTTCCTTGCTCGTCAGTTTGCGATAGAACCGCGCCGACTCCGTACGGTGATGCGTCGCAAGCCAAAAGCAGAGGCTTCCTTTCGTCGTAGTGGCGGAGGACTGTACATCTTCGAATCAGGTCTTTCAGGGCATCGAATGACTGCTGATGGCGTGGCGACCATGTCCATGTCACATCTTTCCGAAGGAGTTGGTATAAGTCGTTGGCCACGGTAGCTCTTTGTTCCAAGAACCGGTCGTAGAACGTCAAGAGTCCGAGAAAAGCCTGTAGCTCCTGCTTGTTTGTTGGAGCTCGTGCTTCTGTGATCGCTCGCACTTTGTCCTCGGTAGGGTGAATGCCTTCCGCATCAATTCGGTGTCCCAGAAATTGCACCTCTGGCACCGCAAAACAGCACTTCGATTTGCTTATGCACAAATTAGCGTTTGCTAGCCTTTCGAGAACGAGCTCTAGGCGCACTGCATGCTCTTCAGTGGAAGTGCCACTGATGATGACATCGTCAAGGTAGACACAAACTCCTGGGATGCCCTGAAGCACTGTCTCCATGAATTTTTGAAATATGGCCGGGGCTGCAGCTACGCCAAAAGGCAGTCGCTTGACTTTGTACAAGCCTTTCAGTGTGTTAATTGCCAATAATTCAGCAGTTGACTCGCTCACCTTCAGCTGCTGATACGCCTGGGTGAGGTCCAATGTGCTGAAGACTCTTGCGCCACGTAGTACACTGAATACTTCTTCAGGTGTCGGTAGCGGGTAAGAGGACGCTTTAGTCGCAAGATTGACGGTGCTCCGGTAGTCTCCGCAGAGGCGTATGGTTCCGTTCTTCTTGCGAACTACGACAAGTGGTGTGGCCCATTCTGAATGCTGCGTCGGCTCGATGACACCTTGCTGCTCCAGTTTGTCCAACTCTTTTTCAACTGAATCTCGGAGAGCAAACGGCACCGGCCTGGCCTTCAGAAATTTGGGTTGCGCGTTGTCCAACAACTCCAGTGTGACCGGGGGCCCTTCGTTTCCTGGAATCTCTTCCGAGAATACTCTTTCGTATTTCTCTTGCAGTTGCTCAACCATGTTCTGGCTCGGCGTCTGGTGTATGCCGCATATCATCACGCCTAGTGGAGAAAACCAGTTTCTCCCTAGAAGGCTTGATCCTGTGCCCTTCACAACAAGCAGAGGTAGCGTATGGGTCTGGCCGTTGTAGTTAACCTGCACGTTGGCAGAGCCCAATAGTGGCAGATTCTGTCCTGACCACGTTCGCAGGTGCGTGTCGTCTTGTTGCAGGGCGGGTGCGTCAGATGGCCATGAAGTTCGGAACGTGTCCTCACTGATCAGAGTACAGGCTGCGCCGGAGTCCACCTCGAACTTAATCAGCTGGTGATGTACGCTTACTTCTGTAAAAATCTTCGGTCGCGTGCCGAGATTCATGGTGTTCAGGTCGTACAACACAGATGGTGTTGCTGATGTTGCTCCATGGAGATCAGATAGCGGCGTATTCTCTGAGGCGTTGACGCTGTGATTAGGCTGGGAAGGTGACTTTATCTTGGCAAGTCTCCGTTTCGTAATGCATGCTCTTTCGATATGCCCTCGCTTGTGGCAAAAATTACACGTGGCTGACTGGAATCGACATCCCTGGGGGTTGTGTTGGTCGTCACACCGCCAGCAGCGTTGTGCCTTTTTGACCGATTTTACAACAACAGAAGGCTTGCGCACCTGGTTGCTTGTCTGGTGTACCGGCTCGGTGTTCCGGCGAATCCCTCTCTGCTGGTGACCGGCGCTCTCCGCTCGAACGGCGATGTCGTAAGCTTTGCTGAATGTGAGGTCCTTCTCAGCGAACAGGCGCTGCTGCAGTGACTCGTCACTCAGTCCGCACACAAATCTGTCGCGTAACATCACGTCCAAGGGAAGCATGGTGGTGTTAGCAGAAGAAGCTGCGTCTCCCTCCTGCCCGGTAGCTGTTGTCGACAGCGTTCCAAAATTGCAGTCGGCAGCGAGCTTCTTGAGCGCGGCTACGTAGGCGCTCACAGTTTCTCCTCCCAGTTGATCTCGTCGTTGGAAGCGAGCCCGGCTGTAGACCTCTGATGGCCTCGGGTCGTAGTGCTTTTGCAGTGCTGATACGATGTCGTCGTAAGACACTGCCGCTGGTGTGCTTGGCTGAATAAGGGCGCAGACAGTATCGTAGGTCTGCTCCCCGCACAGCGTCAGCAGGTTGGCCCTCTTCAAGGCTGGGTCTGTGATGTTGTTAGCTTCAAAGTAGAACTGAAGGCGTCCAACCCACGATGACCACGATGAGCCGTTGAACTCTGGTATCTGATTGGGAAACCCTCGCGTAGCCATGGCTTGTCAATAGCGTTGCGTAGCGCGGGTCGAATCCACTTTCTCGTCGCCACTGTCGTGTCCGGTCGCTGTGTTGAATGCAGCGAAAGACGCACACGGTACTTTTAGACTTCGTTTATTTAAAGCTGAAGAGGGTGCGACCAGCGTCGACCGAGGTAGGAGCCGAACTGGCCGCCCGAAGAAAGGAGGGAGTGGAGAAGCGTCCACGGCAGGGAGTGGCTTCCCAGAACAGGAGGAGGGTGCGGGGGCGCACCGTGGGGGGGCATCCGGCGACAGCGTGCGACGAGGGGCAAGCGGTCGTTAGGAGGAGGATTGAGTGGTCGTTAGGAGGAGGATGCGAACTGTCGTTAGGAGGAGGACGCGGGGGCGCACACACACAAAAGCAATAAGGGGACACAACAGACATCATGACGTAAGCGGCGGCGGCGGGTAAAAATGAACCATTCGGGAGCCTATACTGAGGCCTTAAGTTTGGCTGGTTGCTATAACGTTGGCATTATCCCTGTAGCCGCGCTGTTTTTACTATGCCAACTATTCAGAGGCCAATAAGACCTCATCGCCATCAACCCAGCTTCGCCCGCTACAACACAACGGCATCTCCCATATATCTCCAATTAACCCTATCCTGGCCCCAGCTGCGGCCACCCTGTTCCCGAACAGTTCATAATCCTCCCATCAGATTCTCTGCCAGCCCCCACTCATTAGACTTCTGTAGGAATCCGCTCCCTGAGCATCGAGCACCTGTAAGCATTGCATGCACTGCCCAATATTATATATATATATATATATATATATATATATATATATATATATATATATATATATATGTAGTTGATGTAGTCGACACAACAAACGTCCAGATAAAACAAATAAATGGGCAGGTTTATTAGCCTGCGAAGGTTACATAAGAACACAGAAAAGACGGAGCACAGCACGCATGTCCTTTTCCGCAAGCGAGTTCGTACGGCACTGCCCGTGTCCCTCTCTCCGACCGGATGTCGAGGGGGCCACGGCAACCGGCGAGCGGTGTCCAGATGTGGCTCCGCGCCTCTTGGGCCTCCCGCTGCTCTTCCAAGAAAGGGGAGCGTGGTCGCCGTTGCTCGGAGAATGGCGGCCGCTGCAGGACTCGAACGGCCGGCGTCGCCTGTGCACTTGTCTCAAGAAACCGGAGCGCCTCCGTCGACAACAGTCGGCCATCCTTTTCCTTTCCAGCCGCCCTCGGTTGGTGTGCATCTTCGCTTCATCTGCTTTCTTGGTCCCGGCGTATGTTGTCGATGGCCTTCTCTCTTGGTTTCAGCATACTGGCGTCCAGCTCCAGTGCGATTTCGTCGTCAACTGAGTCCCCTGTCATGTTCCGGGGGCGAAAGTTGAAAAGCAGAGTGAATGGAGTCGTCTTCGTCCCAGTCCTTCCCGTCGCTTCGTTCGGATAAGCTGGCAATCGCAGGGGTTATCATTCTGTTGTACCTCTCGACTTGTCCGTTGGCACGAGGTGTGCAAGTTGCGTTTTTCACGTGGGTTATGCTGAGAGTCTTACAGTAGTGCTCGAATTTTCGGCTGGTGTAGGCAGTTCCCTGATCGGTAACCAACCTTCGTGGGGCCCCGAATATGGAGACGATGTCCCTGAGAAAGCTTTTGGCGTAGCCCGACGCGGTGCTTCGCACGGCCCGAATGAGCACAAACTTAGTGAAGCCGTCCACTGCCACAATCACGTGTGTATTGCCACTCTTGCTGCGGATAAATGGGCCCAAGTGATCCATATGAATGGTGTCGAATGGCACGGCCACTTTTTCGATGCTGTGCAGCTTTCCAGGTTTTTTTCCGGACGGAACCTTTCGATACAAACACTCTAAGCAGCACGAGATGTGTCGCTTCACGTAACGGCGCATTCTTGGAAACCAGTATTTGCTTTCGAGCAAGGCCATGGTTTTGTCGACTGCAAAGTGACCCACATCGTCGTGGCACCGTCTCACGACCTGCCAACGTGCCGCTCGTGGCACTACCCATAGCAGACGCTCGTCGCCGTTGTTGCCACACGTTCTCCTGAAAAGCCTGCCTTCAACCAGGACATATTCTTTTCTGATGCGCTCAGCTTCTTTCGTCTCTGATGATCCCTTTAGGGAATCCACGATCGACTGTAATGTTACGTCCGTCTTCTGTGCTAGCGTTAGCCAGTCTTCGCTGGAGAGCTCTGTTACAAAGACATTAATGCCACTTGCAACGTCAACTTCTTCAGCTTCCGATGCAGGAGCCCTGCTGAGGGCGTCGACGTGGCTCATTCTAGCTCCTGGTCGATGCTCTACATCAAACGTATACTCTTGCAACTTTAGATACCACCTGCCGACACGTGGCACCAGATCTCGCTTTGACAAAGCAGTTCTCAATGAGTTGCAGTCCGTAACAACAAGAAACTCGGTTCCGTACAGGTATGGTCTAAGCTTCTCAATTGTCCACACAACGGCTAAAGCTTCCAGTTCGTATGAATGGTAGCGTTCCTCGTCTCGCGTGGTGCTACGGCTAACATACATAACGGGGTGCATGAGGCCGTCTGGTTGCTCTTGCAACAACACTCCTCCGAGGCCGACCTTGCAAGCGTCGGTGTGCACTTCCGTTCTCGCTCCGTGTGCGTAAAGTGCCAGCGTTGGCTTGCTCATCAGCTGTCTTTGTAGCTGCCTGAATGCAGTCTCTTGATCGTCGTCCCAGCGCCATTCTTCTCCCTTGAAAAGCAGGATCGTAAGTGGCTTGGCTATCATGGCAAATCCAGCCACAAAACGTCGGAAATAGCTGCAGAGGCCCAGGAAGCGTCGGAGGTCGTGGACGTTTGCTGGTGTAGGAAAATTTGCAATTCCTATCAACTTGAGGCTGTCAGGGTTGATGGTCGATGCGGCAATTTCATAACCCAAGTAGCTAATTTTCTCATGGAAGAAGGAACACTTTTTCAAGCGCAGCGTGAGACCAGCCGAACGAAGGAGCTCAAGTACCTCGCCCAAGCTGTCTAATCCTTCCTCAAACGAAGCCGATGGAATCAGCAGGTCATCCATGTAGGCCATGACCTTCGTGTGCCTAAGGGAGCCGAGGACGGTGTTTACCATGCGCTGGAACACACTCGGTGCGTTGACAAGTCCGAATGGCATGCGGGTGAATTCGTAGTGTCCATCCGGAGTGACAAACGCTGTCTTCTCTCGGCTCTCTTTATCAATTGGCACCTGATAATAGCCGCACGCAAGGTCTAGGCTAGTGAACAGTCGTTTATCATGTAGCCTGTCAAGTTGGTCATCAATCAACGGAAGCGGATACCTGTCCTTTTTCGTTATTTTGTTGAGGGCTCGAAAGTCTACGCAAAGCCGCTTCTCGCCATTCTTCTTTGAAACAAGCAGGATAGGGCTCGCGTAAGCAGAGTTAGAGTCCGTTACTACTCCAGCCTCCTTGAGTTCGTCAATCATTGTTCTCACAGCCTGCCTTTCGGAGTAGGCTAGGCGGTATGGGCGGTACGTTACAGGAGCGTCGGTGATCACCTCAATCTTCATTTGCGCCGCGGCCGTGCACCCGATTTCTGAAAGGCACGTCGCAAAGCAGTCGCGGTACTGGTTAGTCACTGCGACGAGTGCCTCTTTCTGCGTGGCAGAAATCGTTGTGCCAACCGTCAAATCTTCACCCGAGATCGCCTTTACCAGTTTTCTTTCGTTGCTGTTTGCGATCAGGGAGGGTTCGGTATTTTCTTCTTCCATGCACAACGTTCCTCTCGCGATCTTCTGGTTTTGAGCGACAATCAGAGGAGATTCGGATACGTTTGCCACGGGCAGGCATATCTCGCCCTGTTCATCTTCTCTTAATACGCAGCTTGGCACATACCCGCCGCTCGTCTCGTGCAGCCTGCCGCGAACGAAGATGTCGCTGTGCGTAACGTTGTCACTCCCAAGCGCAATGAACCCGACGTAATTAGGAGGTATGACAACGGCCTCCTTCGCCCACAAGTTCACACGTCGCGGAGGTAGGGCCGGTATAGCAAGATTGGTGAGAGTTCCATCTTCGTCCTCCGACCCGTTACGCTCCTCGAAAATGCGCACGGTGTTCTTACGGCGCACCACCGTAATGTGAGGCTGCTCAGTAAAGGGTTGACCGACAAGCAATGGGACAGCCTGCACTTCGTCGCGGACAACGTGTACCTTGACGTCGGCCGTAGCCTGGTCCACCGTCAACCTCGCTTCGAAGCTTCCCAGGGGCGTTGTTTTTCCCATTCCGAACCCTCTGATAGTGAATGGACGGCTGAGTGCTTCATAAGAGAGACGTAACTTTTCCGCTTCGCTTTCTCGTATCGTTAAGCATTGGCTGCCCATGTCGATGTACGCTTTGATCGCCTTCCCATTCACGTTGGCATCCATGAAGTACTTCTGATTTAGCACCATGCTGCCACTTGTACTGCTGCTTTCTTGGGCTAGGACGGCTGTTTTAGCTGTGTCGCTGGCTGTCGAGCCTTTCCTCGAATAGCAGTCTTTGCTCTCATGGCCTGCTTTTCCACAATTCGTGCAGCGCGGTTTACGCTGAGGTTTTGGACATGCTGACGAGAAATGTCCATATGAAGAACAATTGAAACAAAGTGGCTCGCCTTTGTCGTTGAATTTTCGTCGGGGAGCCCTCGTCGATCCGTTGTCACCAGCGCAGTGTTGAAGCTGAGGCGCTGCTGGTGACGAATTGTTTCCTCCTAAGACGCGTTGAGGGTGCCGAATAGCTGGCGGTTGATACAGCGCCTTGGCTCTAGTTTCCTTTACGACTTCTGTACGCTCGTAGAGCCGCTTCATGCACCTGAGCAACTCGTCGGGGCTGGCGTAGTCTCTGACGCTGAGGGACCGCACAAGATCTTCATTGTCGAGTCCAGTGATAAGGTATTCAATACAGGCCGGGTCGCCTACATTGCAGCGCCTTGCTTTCGCCAGCTTGTCGTAGAAGTACGCCTCTATACTTTCGTGGCGCTGTTTCTTGCGAGCTTCCATGTCCCGGAAGGTGTGCTGGAAACTGGATGCTGACGGAAATGCCTTCTTCAACTCGCGTTTCCACTCTGCCCAAGTGCGCTGGACATTCGTCAGGCCGTCGTACCACGTCTTGGCAACACCTTGCAGCTTTGTGAGTGCGAAGCACGTCGTTTGCTGGTCGCTCCAACCGTACGCTGCAGCCAGGTTGTCTACCTTGTTCAGCCACATTTCGACTGTTGGCTGGTCGTTAGATGACGGGTCATAACTTGGCACAAGTTGTGCGCTTGCCGTGGCCAGTCGTCCATCCACGACGCTTGATGTTCCCGTTGGTGGGTGATGTGGCGTTTGAGCCGCCTGCAGAAGCTGGGCTGCTCCCTGCAAGGCCTCACGTACTGCCGTCTGCACCGCAGCCTGCATCAGCGCCTGGAAGTCGAAGGCCCCGGGGGCTCTTCCGTTGGGGTTGTCCAGTCCGTGTCCGTCTACCATGTCGGCGTTCATGGATCCCCGCCCTGAATTAGACTGCCCCTCGTCGTTTCGTAGAGTATCGCTTTCGCTGAGTGCCGCCTCCCTTGCCCCCACATCGTTGGGCGCGTCGCTGTCCGTTGAAAGGCCCGGTCGTGGTGCTACCTTGCTCGCAGGACCTTCCGTCGTTGGCTTCGATCGGAGCATCATCGTGGCTTACGTGGTCGAAGCTCTCGGTGAAGGCGCCAGTTTTGCAAGGCAGTCTCAATCCCACTTCTGAAGATGTAGTTGATGTAGTCGACACAACAAACGTCCAGATAAAACAAATAAATGGGCAGGTTTATTAGCCTGCGAAGGTTACATAAGAACACAGAAAAGACGGAGCACAGCACGCATGTCCTTTTCCGCAAGCGAGTTCGTACGGCACTGCCCGTGTCCCTCTCTCCGACCGGATGTCGAGGGGGCCACGGCAACCGGCGAGCGGTGTCCAGATGTGGCTCCGCGCCTCTTGGGCCTCCCGCTGCTCTTCCAAGAAAGGGGAGCGTGGTCGCCGTTGCTCGGAGAATGGCGGCCGCTGCAGGACTCGAACGGCCGGCGTCGCCTGTGCACTTGTCTCAAGAAACCGGAGCGCCTCCGTCGACAACATATATATATATATATATATATATATATATATATGTGTGTGTGTGTGAGAGAGAGAGACTGGAAGAATAAGGAAGAGGAATGAGGGTCTCATATATATTAGAGAAGCCAACAGCCACAGAAACCAAGGAACACAGGGGAATTTTATTTATTTACTTATTTATTTATTTATTTATTTATTTATTTATTTATTTATTTATTTATTTATTTATATTTATTTATTTTGTGGTGCTGTTCAGTGAAGAACATTGCTGAATACGTTTTCTTTTAAAGCTAATTGATTAGAAAAGAAAAGAAAAAACAACCACATGCCGCCGGTGGGATCCGAACCCACGATCTCCGAAACCGGACGCGTAATTCGGAGGTCGTGGGTTCGGTTCCCACCGGCGGCATGCGGTTGTTTTTTCTTCTGCTTTTCTAATTAATTACCTTTAAGCGATAACGTATTCAGTAATATTCTTGACTGATCAACACCACAAAATAAATAAATATAAAAAAATTCTCCTGTGTTCCTTGGTTTCTGTGGCTGTTGGCTTCTCTAATACATATATAAAGAGAGATAGCTTTTAATTCAATTTCAAACCTTTTTGCTAGCCTGCAAGTGTCTGTCCAATAGATCACTGTACCGGTATGATAGAGCGCCTCTACTCTCCCCCAGTAAAATGCCAACAAGTGCCGCCGCACAAAAGGACGCGACGGAAAGCAAGAGCCACGACCTTCAGCTATTGTAGCGAACGATCCGCCACGCCGACGGCTCTTGTGACGGTACAAATCCTGCACAGACCCCACAAACGCGTGACACGACGCGCCGATCGAAGTGCTGACGTGCACCGAGACTCCCTCGAAGCGCCGGCATTCATTCCGCGACGGTGGGCACAACCACCGAGCAATCTCTCAAAAGCAGCGGCACGAAAACGGCTACAAGGCGCTTCGAATGGCGTGACGTCTCCGACACGATGCCGGCTGTATACGAAAAAATAGATTTTGTTTTTATTGTATTTCTTTCGCTGGCCGAACTCGACCAGAACGCAATTCATTTGAAAAGGATGGCTCGCAAGCTTGCTTGTGAGAATGAAGGAGTGTGGGAAAAAGGGCTGTGACAATCCGAGGACGTCTGTTTATGTGGCAAACAGTTCGGGGGTGGCAATAAATTCAGGTTAGCCGCCGTTCCTGGGAGAGGAGCAGTCTTGATTGGTAGTGATCGCTATCTCGCATTATGTGTCGCACGGGTTTAAGTCCCTTGCCCGTTCGGAAAATCCCCCCCCCCCCCAAAAAAAAAAATAAAATAAAGGCTAGAAGGACGCAATGTCGGAGCAACGCAAGAAAATCGTGACCCATATATCCAGTGTAAAAAAAAAAAAAAAAAAGTTATGACTTTGAGGGAAGAGGCCACCAGACAAACAAATGACGTCAACAGCACTGCAAAGCTTTTACTGCAAGGAGCAGCTTTATACATACGTTGAAGCGAACATACCACGCAGCCACGGTAACCACGGATATGCCATCGACGAAGCCTTACGACACAGTCTAGCGGACAATGGTAGCGCAATACCACCCTGTTATAGCACATTTTATCTAATTCGCACATTCGAACTTTCTATTCATACAATGCCGGCTATATGTCGATGTACAAACCTTAACTCCCGGCCCCAGTGCAACGGTATACACTGCGCTCTTGGAATTGCTCAATACCGAGAATGTAGTCAGTGATACGTGCGCCACGAAAACCGGCTTCAGATATACGTACATACATCGCCTAATTGGGGCCAGAAGCGCGCCGTGCGACCCTCGAATGCAATGAGCGGCATGCAAGTCCGCGTGATAACGCGCCGAACGTGTCTGGCATCGTGGGACCTGGACAACCGAGCCGACTCGACAGCACCCGCCAAAAGGAGAAAAAAAATAAAACAAGGAACCGCCGGCCAGTGGTACGACGGGATCAATATACGAGTAACCGAAACGCCGAGATGACTTTTTGCGTATCGTCAAAGTAGAAGGAAACGCTAATGTCACCCCCGTCGGCACGTTATGCAACAGAAATGGCGAAATACGGGCTGGTTGGTACATGCTTGAAGAATTGGATAAAACAGCCCAACGGAAGACGAGGCAAGAAAAGAACAAGCTCTTGCGCTGGTGTTTGTCCTTCTCTTGTCTCGTCTTCCGTTGCGCTGTTTTATCCAATTCTTCAAGTCATTAACAAACCACACTCATCGACGTCAAATAACGGAAAAGGGGGGGGGGGGGGGGGGGTGCTGAATCACGCTTCAACATTCAGGCTGTGCAAATTAGGCCGTGACTGAGACTCGTTTTCCTGTCACATATACCGAAACAGGGAATAATTGTTTCGAGAAATTAAAAAAAAAATTAAACGGTGGCTTCAAGACGCTGTACTGTACAGTAGAAAGAAAAATCTCTCGAACTTATTTGTGGACTAACACTGTACAAAAAAGTGTCTTTGTCTAGGTGACTTCCGCACCCCGACAACATTTTTTCTGCACGCGCGGCGTAATTAAATATCTGAAAATATCATCATCAGCAGCAACAGCATCATCAGCAGCAGCAGGTCAGCATTAGCGCGCAAAAGACCTCCAGAGGGCCTAATGGACGGCACCCTTGAAGGTGGTGCTCGAGAGATCCGCGAACGCAACAGCTTGCGAGCACAACTCACACAGCGCCGGCTTTCGAGACGATCGCCTCACACATTTCGGTACACGTATAAGCCGCACCGAACGCGCATATATAGCGTTTAGCCAAATTAGGGTCAGCCGCCATGCATAAAGACCCCGGCATTCCGCGCGCGTCGAACGAAGGAGTTGAGCAAGAGGGTAAAATAAAAAGGGAAAGGTTAGCACAAACAAAAATGAAAAAAAAAAAATTCAGCGGGCCAAGTCAGGCGAGAAACGAATACGTCGCCGGTTCGCCCCGATCAACGTCTCGCCAGCTGTTCTCTAGAGACCACCCCCCAGTCTACATACACACAAAGAGCTGCCGGTAGAAAAAACGGGGGGGGGGGGGGGGGGGGGGGGCAGGCTCTTCCGACTCGGTATAGGTTAACGCGGGGTCACACAGCTGCGCAAGCCTCGTTAGCGCATGGGTATATATGCACGCACACACAGCGGAGACTGCAGGGCACGAGGCGAGCTCGGAGAGAAAGAGTTGTTCAGGCGAGAGAAACAAGAGAGACATCGATCAGCGCGCGACACGCCGCCCCACTTCGTGACGTCGAGCCTTCGCTCGCCCACGCACGCGTTTAGGCACACGCGCGCGGCGCTGATCCGCCACAGATCCATCTTATTACGGGCCTCGTGGTCCGGGTGAAGTCGGGTAATCCGCGAGCGCAATCACCCGCTTCGGCGCGCCGCACTGAAGGAGAAGAAAGGGCGAACGTCCTTCTGTTTCCGGGCACACGAAGTTTAAATTCCTATCTTCATTTTTCCTCGGGCAAAAGCGTTTGCCAGCTTAGCCGGTCGGTGAATCGACCTCGCTAAAGAGAAAGGATTCGACGCCGGACGGCCGGCATGCACAGGGACGCGGAAGAAAGCGGTGCGGCGACGATTCATCACCGAAACTGAGCGAGGGATCCGCTGTATACAATATTAAACGCAACTACTGGCGCGAACTAAACTATGGACCTCGAACAATGTGCATGCGAGCTCGGCTGTATTACTCCTTGACACTATCCACGCATGCCACTGACGATTTAAGACAAGGAAATGATATTCGACTCGACAACGTCCCCTCAGGCGTACAGGACGTTCCGTTTCATTCAATACCGATTTTTAAATAAAGATTATATCACAGCTACATGCACAGCACCACTTTCTATGCTGGGTTATGTAGTCACGTGGATACCTCGTTTAACCTTACCTGCGACTATTAACTGAACTGAAGTGCATAACGTGGTGTAATTGTTTTACTGAGCAAAATGAAACGGCCGTATACATCTTGTAAAGTGTGGCGCGCACGCACGCACGCACGCACGCACGCGCACACATATATATCACGCATTTATAGCGAGGAAAGCTGCATGTCATGTTTCCGGATCACTCGTAGAAAACGCACGGGAAGCCGCGGTAGCAGCTAACCACTTGGAGCTCCTTGCCTATGCCGAGCACACCTCTGCGTATACGAACACGCAGGCACTGTGTCCGCGCAGTCACGTCGCCGTATATCACGGACTCCGCCCGGACTCGGGCAAGAAAAAGCTCCGTATACTGCGCGAGGATCAAAAAGAATGCCGGATCGTTCGACCCCTCCCTTTGGCGAGATCGATAGCAGTGTGACAGCGCGGTAGCGGTGCAAGGCTACTGAGAACGAGTTAGCTCGTTCAGTCTTGACCCTAGCGGCCGAATTCCCGCTGGTGAATATTAAAAAAAAAAAAGCCTGCGTATTGACCTTTAAGTGTACGATAAAGGACGTCCTCCCCACCCAGTGGCACCTAAGGGGTCGATTTTAATTTGCATGCCGTACGTATGCCGACGGTGCTCGTTCGGCAAAAAAGAAAAATATCCATTAACCATTAATTAGTTTCACGTCAAGGGCATAGCAAAACAACACGCGAAGTAACGCTACTAACACAGTGTCGCATGGAAAGCCTGCATGCTCCTGCTCGCAGCACAGTGATGAGCATGATGAGCATGAATTATGAAATACCGTACACACGCGATTCCTGCGGACGGTTTCCATCGAAGAAACTTCACAGGCCACGCACAAATGACACCACGCAATATATGGGTTTACGGAGTTTATGGGGGTTTACCCTCCCAAAGCGACTCGGGCTATGAGGTGCGCCGTAGTTAAGCGCTCCGGAAATTTCGACCACCTGGGGTTCTTTAACGTGCACTGACATCGCACAGCATACACGGGCCTCTATAGAATTTCACCTTCATCGAAATTCGAACGCCGCAGCCGGAATCGAACCCGCGGCTTTCGGGTCAGCGCGGCCGAGCGCCACAACCACTGAGCCACCGCGGCGGCTCCGTGAAGAATATGTATCGCGAGTTCTTATTAGAGCAGTCTCTCAATACAGGTTCTGCGACAGCTAAAAACATGGAAAAACGAACGGGCCCACGAAGCGAGAAGTCAGCCGGGAAACGGTATACTCACGGCTCCGAAAGACGTGCCACATTTTCGAGAAGCGGAATGGCGCGCTTCGCGTACCTCGAATGACTGCATGCGACAGCTAGGACAGATTGGCCGTGCAGCCAGTCGTACAATCGCAGCGCCAACAAGCCACATAACGGGCGCCTCTACGAGCTTCGCAGACAAGCAATTCCCGGGGGAATTTCTTCGCGCAAGCATCCATCAACGCCGCGCGCTCGGCAACAAGCACCGCTTGTAACTCCACCTCCAGCTGCCTATACAACAGCGTGCGCATACAAAAGCAGCATCCGCAGTTGAAGCAGTCGAATCCAACCAACACGCCACATCAGATGTTGGTAAGAAATTCATTATACCCACCAGAGGTGTGAATACGCACTGCTGGTGGAGTACGCATTGGACATACTCATCTAGCTATAGCACAATAATTTAGTGAGCGCGCTCTCGTGAAGAAAAAAAAAATAACGCATTTTTACGCCAGACAGATTCACTTTCGGACACACCGTATAGCGCAGGGTTCGGGCGACCGCCGATGTGGACTGTTCTTTATCAACGGCCGCCAAAAACCCACAGTACCCGAGAGCGTTCTTGCAGTCAACGCTACATGTAGAAATTATGCCACCGAGGACAGGTATCAAATCCGCACGCAGCCTCTAGCTTGGTACTGGACGTCACAAGCGCTGGGCGCGTATGTCATCCCATTTTAGCCGGCTTCAAAGCAATCAAAAGTAGAAGAAAACGGAAAATCTAATATTGTGGCCCAGCCTCCTTTGTCGTTCGTAACGTGCGCTTGGAACATCAGTGCGCGCCGCTATCCAAAGGCTTTACGTAAAGCCACAGCGCCCGTCATTCTCTCTGTTTCTGTCCGGTTTGGTGCACACTATACTTTACCACGCACTTAGGTCGTAAAACGAACCACACGTTTGGTCCTCCACACTTAAACGTCACATACACTTCCACTGCCGTTTACGCACGGGCCCAAGTATACAGGCTCCACATGAACAAAGGGGGCGTGGTCAATGCAGTCGAGGCTGTTCTCAGATTCGGAAACACGGAGCAAACAGTCACGGAGGTCGATGACGAGTGCTGACTGATACTTTTCAACCGCTCTCACACGACGCCCAGGACGAGAACGGATACGGAACTACAGGAAACGAGCGAACAACGGACACGGAACAGCGCTGTCCCGTTCCGCGTCCGTCCCCACCCCTGGCGCTGATTCAGAGCTATGAAACAGTCACGCGTTTGTCGCACGCTACAATCTCAACTCCAAACGACAGCCGTCTACACGATAGCGCGCAAAACGAATGCACCGCAAGCATCGCGGGCCCGCGGATACTCGAGAAAGTGATGAAGGCAACGCACTCGGCACTGGTCACGCCTTCATTTCTCGAACACGAATTCAGCGGCAGTAGATGCATTCACTGGTGTATAATCGCCTTTTTACACTCATTTAATCGTCGAAAAGCACACGGAAGTCACGATGACAGTTGCAACACTGCATTGATGCATCTTCCAATCACGTAAAATCCGCGCTGGCGCCTGCGACAATGCACTTCGTTTGCGGTCATCTGTTTGAAGCATTTACTCACCGCCGTCCTCCCGTCTCGCAGATGCAAACCTGAACACCCCCATTCTCCGCCGGTATACAGACCGCCGCGTATTTCTGCCTGTATACCGGCAGAAATACGCGGCGGCCCTCCCTCTACAACACAGCGCCGACAGTTAATTCCCCGTCACCAAGTACTGCTTTTAAGGCGAGAGCCTTTAACGCCTCATCGTTGTCGACAGAAGGTTGTCATCAGAGGTGTCACGCTTTTCTGTTGGTCGAAATGGTTATGACGTCAGAGTGCGCGGATTCGCAGTAATGAGGTCATCCACAGATGCATGACGCCGCCCTTTGGAGCACACAACAAGTAAAATAGTTGTCCGCTCCGACAGGTGGCGTAAGGCGGCCGTGGGTGACCATATTACATACCTCATTACTGCGAACAGAGCCACGACTACAACCGAACTCATCGAAGCAGAGAGAGAGTCGTGCTAAAGAAGCAGTCAAAGTCGGCAGTCAAAGTGTGTAGTTCTAATGTGTAGTCAAAGTGTGTAGTCAAATAAAGCACTAGTACAGCACAAACAGTCTCGCAGTCAATGCCAAACAGTGTGCCAGGAAAGGCTTTCGCCTTGCAGCACTTTAGACAGCCAAAGTGCCCCCTCAATTTTTTTGTCAAAAGTATAGACTCGAAGGGCTTTGCTTATTAGAGTCATTGGATTTTTCCAGTAACAACTGCTTTTAAGCCTTGCACTTGCGACCTCAGCCATCAACCCTCAAAACTTCTCTCATTTTTACTTTCACCTAGTTAACTAAACCTTGGACGCTAATTATTCAACCCCCAATGTTGTTTCCTGAATATGAATCACGGCCGTCAATGTCACGACATATGAGAGTTCCCTCAACTGTTTCCCTGCTTTTCATGCAGCAACCGGAAAATATTGTCAGCACGATATCCGAATTTGACACTAACACGTCTCCTCCCAACTGCCAGCTCTGTATAGGATCGAAAAGTTGTGCTTTCCTTGGAACTGTACATCGGACAGATTTACCATTTAAATGCCTTCTTCACACTTCCTCAAACTTTTGTTCCAACGGCAAGTTACCCAGCACTTCCATTTCTTCAGTAAAGATCCGCTCAATCAGTTCAAACCTTATGTTCAAAGTTTGATCCATGCGGCAACTGACCTCTCAAGCGACACGTGGCCTTGAGGGACGCTGTTGTCGAGGGCTCCGGATTAATTTAGACCACCCACGGTTCCTAAATGTGCGCTGACATCGGACGCCTTTTTACATTTCGCTTCCATCAAAATTCGGCCGCCCGGATCGATCCCGCTAACTTGGGATCCCTTTTATCAAAGGGGGTGCGCTAGAGGACAGTTTACTCCCGTTTAACTCCCACATAAGCGTATTCGTGTTCAGTGTGCAGATGGCAGCCAAAACTACAACAAAAAAAGCTCTCCGCTTATAGCCTCACCTCCTTGCCTCAATCACTCAGGCCGACCCACAAGGTACAAGTTTCCTACGAAGAAGCGACCAACTTCGTCCGAAGCGTCCGTCGAACGACATAATGCAGGCGTCGGAAAATCGAGTCTTGACTTCGCCTCCAGTGCTTCGTATACGATTCCCACATTTCCTCGAGTGGCTTCGTTTGTAGTGCTGCCGCGTGTGCCTGAAGCAAGCGCACCAGCCGCAATCTGCTGGATTTCAAGGCATTGCTTTCAAATCTACAAGGCACACAACAGCGTTCGCAAACGTTTAATCCGGCCACAACCACGCCGTTCTAAAATTCTGCAAGTTCCTTCGTATCTGCAATGCCTCCAAAGTGTGCAGCGCGAGAACTGTAGCTCTTTCTGCCCTTTTTTTTTTAGCATTAATGACTTTATTCGCGTCGCTTACACAAGACGTTGGAGGCCTGCAGAAAAATTTGCCACGTCGACAGCCTGACAAAGCCGCAGGCACCCCGCACTGGCAAAATCTCGTTGCAGTCGCAACAAAAAATTTCGGACATACACATAAAAATACATAAATACAGTATACAGATACACATACAAGAATAGCATTGACTTCAACATTGGAGCATAAGAGGAAAAGAAAGAGAAGGCATTACACTTCAAGGCACAATTTTACAGAGTGTAGAGTAATAAATAGTAGTGCTTCAGACTTCAAGACACCACCTTACAAAGTTTACAGACAACATGAACAAACATAGAAGATTGGTTTGGTTTATGCGGTTTAAAGTCCCAAAGCGACTCAGGCTATGAGGGACGCCGTAGTGGAGGGCTTCGGATAATTTAGAACACCTGAGGGTCTTTAACATGCACTGACATCGCACAGTACACCGGCCTCTACAATTTCGCCTCCATCGAAATACGACCGCCGCGGCCGGCATCGAACCCGCGTCTTTCGGGTCAGCAGCCGAATACAGTAACCACTGTGCCACAGCGGCGGCTACAAACACAGAAGGTATAATACGAACAAGACAAAATAAATCGAGAGAAAAAAAGGCTGGCTCAACAAGAATGCAGAATAGTTTGACCAAGGATTTAGTGCTGGAGACAGAGCACTACAATAAAACTATAGCATCTGGGACGCCAACGGTGTAGCTTTATCGTCTTGTTTATGTATTTTACTACGTTCCTTATGTACTACAATCTTCTTAGCCCCACCGCGGTGGCTCAGTGTTATGAAGCTGAGCTGCTGATCCGAAAGACGCGGGTTCGATGCCGGCCGCGGCGGCCGAATTTCAATGAAGGCGAAATTCTAGAGGCCCGTGTGCTGTGCGATGTCAGTGCACGTTAAAGAACCCCAGGTGGTCGAAATTTCCGGAGCCCTTCACTACGGCGTCCCTCATAGCCTGAGTTGCTTTAGGACGTTAAACCCCAATAAACCAATCTTCCTCTTACTTGGAACGAAGCCCAGCTCGTCGTGTTCCCATATACTAATCTGCACCGACGGTATAGATATAGTTACGAACGTTGCACCGAAATCGTGTTGCCGCCCAATTGATATCTGCGGATGCGGACATTCTTGCGTCAGCGGCGTAATGTCTATCGTGCTGCGCATCCGTCTATGCGAGTTGCAGTTCCTGTGACGGCGCATCCGCTTCCACATATCGCCCAGCCCGTTGCTACAGCACTGCACTGCACACGGCCCGCTAACGGGCCACGGTCAATTGTACTCGTAGCCGTAGAAGAAACGCAAAATATTGACGCTGTCGTCTGCCTGAAGGTTTGGAAGGATGCGAAAGAACGACGACAAGCGACACCCTTTTGGTAATCAGAAGGGCGCAGATCACAGTGCAGCCGTCATCCATAACACAGCGGCAGGGCAAATAAAGGAAATACAAAAACGCTCAGAAAAGTGTTCGGGTAGTGGAGCGAGAACCAGCGGCTGTCGAAAAAAAAGAAAAGCGTGAACTATTTGTGGTAGATCCCAAGCGGCACACGTAATTGGCCCAATATTGGAAATGGATGGTTTTACTCTGGTCCCTTGTTGGACCGGCCTTTCCCGATACACTTCCAATATTGGGCCAATAACCTGAGCTACTTGGGATAGAACGTTCTTGCGGGCTAGTTGGTTCATTCCATAAAAAAAGGTAGGAGTGCTCAAATGGGACAGGACAGGTGAAAGAAGAACGAAAACGACAACGCAGGCGCTGTGTTCGCTTTCCTCTTTCATCTGTCCTGTCCCATTCGCGCAGTCCTACCTTTTACATCATTAACATTTATACGGCACTGGGATAACGTCTGCCCCACGAATTCTAACTTTGGATGTGAGTTCGATTTTTCACGTGCTGCTGTATTATGTCCACTTTTTCTTTTAGTATTCATGAGCCTTGCTGACTGTTAGTGAACCATACCGTGTTTTCTAGTGTTGCTCTATTGTATACGAGAATCTCGTACCTGCAATACCTGTTCCTTGCTGGCTTACTGCTAACTTCAAAAGATAGGCGCGTTTTGTGTTGCTTTTAGCTTTCTTTCGAGGAACCAGCACAGCCACTAATTCTCACTTGCTATTTCACACAGTTTGGAAATTTTAATATCTCGAAGCATTCCTTGCATTCGAAATACGCCCCTCCACGCTAGAACCACTCGAGTCGGCGGTGTCTTGAAATACAATAATAAATGCACGACACTGGGCGGCAGCTCATCATAACATAAGCCTGACCAAAGTTAAGGCGGGCGCGAGAACAGTTTCACTAACTTAAGCTGAGACCGATTTGGTCAGGGAAAGAAAAAGCGCATCAACGAGTGTGAACGAACCACGAGCACAAATTGGTCGAAGAGTTACCACGATCCTCAAGGCGTGCTCTTGCCCCCCGATGCAGCAGCCGCGCGTCGGATCCGCCCCCTTCGAGCTATGAAAAAGGCCACTATACACTATTTGTACAGGTTGTTTCACCTAAGACTTGGCACAATTTTTAGAAATACGCTTTTTGAGCTAAGAGAGCGCTTTTTTCGGTATAGCACTGTCAACGGTGTAGAATACATCAGGACACAGCTAAGATGAGCTAACCAGCAGGCTGGAAAACTAATACTGAGTAGTTGTTTTTTTAACTATTACTCTGCTCTTTAATGATTGGGAGGGGTGTAGCCCGCCGTAAGTAATATCTACATCAGTTTGTATAACTTCTAGAACGCGGTTACCCTCGGAGCTGTGGCCCAACAAATTTTGGCTATTCCCACCATTTACGTGCACTGGAGAGGCTGCTTTGCCTGCAAGCTTCTCGAAAGCGCAAGTATTTTGGCGAAATATAGCCAAAATTTGTTGGACCACAACGCCGAATGTAACCGCGTTTTAGAAATTCTAAAAACTGATATGGACATTACTTACGGTGGGCTACACACCGCCTAATCATTAATGAGCCTAAAAGTAATTGTTAAAAAGTTAACTATTCAATATTGGTTAACCGGTCTGCTAGTTAGCATACCTTAGCTGTGTCCTCATGTACTGCATCGCTGACAATACCATGCTGACAATATTGGTTAACCGGTCTGCTAGTTAGCATACCTTAGCTGTGTCCTCATGTACTGCACCGCTGACAATACCATGCCGAAATATGCGCTCTTCCAACTAAAAAAAGCCTATCTTTAAGAAGTGTGGAGAGTCTTAGGTCCTGTACACTGGTGCAAGAAAGAGAACAGCATCGCCGCGAGCGCACACGCTCGGCAATCCCCTAGCAACAGCACGGCGCAGCAGAGTGGGAAAACAGACGTTCGTGCTCCCCAATGTGCGTAAAAGAAATGCGCGTGTGCGCCAAGAACGCGGAAGGAGGAAAAAAAGAAGGATAACACAGCCAGACCCATGAGCCGTGCCGTGTTCGCAATAGTATATACGTCACTGGCAGATGGATGCCGCGAGGGCCAACACATTGTGCTGTCTCGGCCACAATTCTGCAAGAACGTACCACGCAGTGCTGTTTTTGTTCGCCAATTAGACTGTCAGCCTCTTCTAGTTACACTTTCCTGTTGCTGTATCGGCTCATTTTACCCGCTTGTTTTGCTCGTCTTGGTTTGTTTTCTGGTTCGCAAGCAAGTGAGACGAGGACTGCTACTGATTTCAGCGGAGCTCTAACGAGCGAAGATCACGGGGCTTCACTGTCACTGAAACTTGTACTGCCCATTGTTTCACACCACCTCCATTGAAAAAAAAAATTGGCAGTGGTTTAGCTCTGGTTAAACCTGGAGGATTGCGAAAGCAACGAGGAGAGAGAGAGAGGCGATGGAGAGCGCGCGGCAGCGGCGGCGGCCCCGGCACGCTAGCTATGCGCCGCTACTGCGCATGCGCAACTGGCGAGAGCGGCGGCGGCACCTCCGAGTTACCCACGCAACGACGGCGGCGGCGCGCCAGCTGTGCGCCGTGTGACGTCACTGCTCTTCGCGCATGCGCAGTATGGCCTTTCGTCAGCTCCGCGAAATGGCTCGGCGACTCGCGTAGTATTGCTTCCGCAAAAAAAAAAAGTCTGAATGACAGCCTGCTGCAGGATCACGACGAACTACGTATACGCAAAAGGTAAAACCTCACTGCCACAGCCGCCCTTCTGGCGTCAGTTATTCCTGACAGGACCACTCCCGTCACTTCCTGGTGTATCTGTGCGTGCGCATGCGAGATGTCACTGAAGCGAGTGAACTAGTGCAGTTAGTGAGTGAGGGATGTGATGGAGTGATAGAGTGATCGAGCGAATGATCGAGAGATATAGTTTCTGGTTTACGCGGTTTAACGTCACAAAGCGACTCAAGCTATGAGGGGCGCCGCAGTGGAGGCATCCGGATAATTTCTACCACCTGGGCTTCTTAAACGTGCACCGACATCGCACAGCACACGGGCCTCTAGTATTTTGCCCCCATCGAAATGCGACCGCAGCGGCCAGGATTGTACCCGCGTCTTTCGGGTCAGCACCCGAGCGCCATAACCGGTGAGCCACACTGGCGACTAGTGATCGAGTGATAGAGTGACCGGGTGATAGATCGAGTGATAGAGTGATCGGGTGATAGATCGAGTGATAGAGTGATAGATCGAGTGATCGAGTGATAGATCGAGTGATCAAGTGATAGATCGAGTGATAGATCGAGTGATAGATCGAGTGATAGATCGAGTGATAGATCGAGTGAGTGGACGGTCGAGTGAGTGGACGGTCGAGTGAGTGGACGGTCGAGTGAGTGGACGGTCGAGTGAGTGGACGGTCGAGTGAGTGGACGGTCGAGTGAGTGAACGGTCGAGTGAGTGAACGGTCGAGTGAGTGAACGGTCGAGTGAGTGAACGGTCGAGTGAGTGAACGGTCGAGTGAGTTAGTGATTCCATTGCTAAAAATGCGGAATACGTACGAATGGCGACAGAAAACAAATTCCCTCTTCAAGACATGTGAAGTTCTAGCAGTTACTAAGATTTTAACCGATGTCCAAGTCTCCTCTATTTGCTAACCTCAAGACACCCGGTGCTGCATTTAAAAGCCTCCCCTACTTGCTAACTGCATCAACTTACTATACAACGCTTTGCGGTGGGAACACACCTCCTTTGCATTGAGAATTGATTCCGTATATTTAGTGATCGAACTATACCCCGGGACTTTGACAGCATACTCTGCCCCGAAAAGAGTGCGCTAGAGGTCAACTTACTCCCTCTGTACTCCCATATACAGTAGATTAATTCCTGTTTAGAGTGCATAAGGCATCGATCAGCATATAGCAACGCGGAACTCGCCTAAGTCCAGCGAATAATTCATAATTCGTCTTATTTCCCTCATGTTTCGCTTTCAGTTTCAGCAGCCGAACGGTGACTATATGGCGTCACAGACGAGTTGAGACATCGTGCAGGTCCCCCGAAGCATACCAAAATTGCCCAGTAATAGCCGTTTGTCCACTTGTTAACGCTTATGTCACGTCAAGCTGCGCTGCAGTGTGCCTAACCCGTGGCGCCGCTCAACACCGCGCGACAAACTCGAGACACGAGCGCACAAGCACTCGGCGGCCCGTTCGGGGCGGCGTTAACAACCTAGATTAACCGCACGACGAAAGCGAGACGCGAGCGACTTGTTGAGAGCCTACGCGGCCTTCGTCCTTGTACTGCGCAACGGCTCGTGAACGATTCCGCAACCCGCGCTCTGCCCCCGGGCGTCTCTCTGTGGGGAACGCGAAACTATCTCACTCGGAACAAACTTCGCAAGCTGTGGGGGCACCCCGAAGCGAGGATACACTCCCGCCTTCACTTTCATACATCCAGTCTAACATCCGCCACTCCTGTCACCGCGATCTTTATTTAAAGCCTTCTATAACCGAAGTAGACGGCACACAAAACGTGCACTCCGGAACCCGCGTCATCAGAGGCAAAAGGAACGACCCGACGGTAATCCAACCCTTTGATATAAAAGACTCCGGCGCTGACCTGGGAGTCAGTCTGATTAGACGTGCTCGCATTCTCCTTTTCGCGTCACGCTGTCGCTGGACCTGTTGCGAAAGAGGGCAGTGCTAGGTCGGTTATGCAAGCCAGGAATAAAAACGACCGAGCGCCCTATGGGACATAAGTAATCCCTTATAAAAATGGTCTATAGAGAGTCTATAGACCTCTTATAGACTCTATTGACTTCCTGTAAATATTGCTTTTTGTCTCTTCATAGTCTATAGACTGTCTATAGACTATAGTCTACTAAAAATTTGGTTTGGTTTGTTTTGGTTTATTGGGGTTTAACGTCCCAAAGCGACTCAGGCTATGAGGAACACCGTAGTGAAGGACTCCGGAAATTTCGACCACCTACGGTTCTTTAACGTGCACTGACATCGCACAGTACGGGCCTCTAGAATTTCGCCTACATCGAATTTCTAAAAGTGTATGGCCATAAACCTATAGATTGTGTATAGACTGTCTACGGCATTTGTATTGAATATAGACGGTTCTCTAGGATTTGTCTGTAGACAGTCTATAGATTTTATAGACAGAAGTCTATAGAAACTCTATAGGCTGTCTAAAACTTTTTTGTAAGGTGTGTCCGTACTCTGAAATAAATGGCTGTCGTTAACTGTCTAACCGAAATTGTCTCGTTTTAAGGAACGCAACAGAGCCTTACAAAAATGGTCTATAGACAGTTTATAGATTTCTTGCAGACTATTGACTTTCTGTAGACTATTGCCTTTCTATAGATATTTCTTTCTGTATATTCATCGTCTATAGACAAAATCTACAAAAAGTGTACGGCTATAAATCTATAGATTGTCTATACACTGTCTACGGCATTTTTATTGCCTATAGACTGTTCTCTAGGATTTGTCTGTAAAGAGACTATAGACTTTATACAGACAGAAGTCTATGGACGGTCAATACAGACTGTCTAAAAAATTTTTGTAAGGGTATGCAGCTTATCTGAGGTGATGCGGCTCGCCTCAGGCTCGACTCGTTTCAAACTTGCCGTCATGTGACGAACGCATCCTCCCTACTTCAGAAGCGAATCAGGTGCACGTCGTTTCGGAGTTCAATAAAAAGAGGTGCCGTACGGCATCGCGCATTGGTGCCGCACCAGTAGCGATGCACGGGGCACACTTGGTGTCGGCAGCTTCCAGCATGTTTGCGATGCCGAGAAGAGAGGAAATGGGGAGATACTAATTGCACGGAGTCCATGTCTCGTTTCTTCACAAAATAATTCCACCTCTGTCACTGCTGCAACGGATGGCCTCAGAGACGGCGAAACGGCAGCTTCGACAGAAGAAGTTTACATCGCCAGTGCAAAAAGCGGCGCAACAAAGGGAGGTTTCACGCTGCACTAGAAGTACTTTGGTTTGGGCTAGCTGGTTCGTAGCCATGTTTGAAACAGAAAGGCGCAAATGGGAGGAGGACAAAAAAAGAACGTGA
Source organism: Amblyomma mixtum (assembly GCF_055824585.1). Taxonomy (NCBI): domain Eukaryota; kingdom Metazoa; phylum Arthropoda; class Arachnida; order Ixodida; family Ixodidae; genus Amblyomma; species Amblyomma mixtum. Next base: position 245,395,215 of record NC_143012.1, read on the forward strand.
AGCAACAGGACAAGCGCCAGGACACTGCAAGTGTTGAACGGGTTACCGAATAGCCCGATCATCACTTTCATGGAAGGTGTCGCGCTCGCTTATAATGTAGTACAGCGGTAAGCACACGTTTCAAGGAATCATATTAGTCCGGGCTTGTTCGCTGTGTACCTATAGCGAGCCGTATGAGCCGCTTTCCTCGTGTAAAGCGGCTAAAAACACCAATTCTGTAGACACGCTTGAATACCAACTAGGAAACCATTCAGAACCGGCCACGATGGGTACTTTGCGGAAGATGGCCAGGAAGGGGGTAGACAGATGGCAAGAGGCGACAAGCGACAGAGAAGCTCCGCCAATTGCGCAGAAAGTAACGGTTCCCAACAAACCGGCGCAAGCGCAAAAAAAAACAAAACACGCACGATGTCGGCACGAGTCCAGCCTCTCCACACGTACACAGTGGCGCCGCCAAACGTTTCCCGATACGGCGTCGGAAGAGAGATCTTGCCAGAACAACGCGATGGAGACAACATCCTACGCCAGGCAGGAGACACCCGCGACAGCCGTGTACTTGGCTACAGTTCGGTGCACAACCGTGAAAAGCCGGACGACACGTGCGCGGCGTTAGTTTACGGCGCAGCTCGAGTCGCAAACGGTACTTCTCCGTCTTCTCCAGCCCTCCGCCCGAGCGCTGGAGAGACGCTAAACCGCTCTCGCGAGACGAGGACGAAACCCATTCATTCCCTTTTTCCCTCCATACTCTTCCGGCATCGCGATATACCACTATCCTCGATACGCTATCCGCTGTGCACACCACTCCGCCAAGCGCCCATGTCACTCGCAGGTGCACGATGCGCGAAACACCGAGCCCATAATGCCCTACGGGAGCTGGAGGGATAAGTAGGTCGCCACTCCGTCTGGCGTCTTGCGGTCACTCATCCCTGGGAAGAACATCGGGAGAGCGCACTCGGCGAAGAAGGCTTAACAAACCCCTCGGGAGCCCCGGACTCCGAGCGGACGCCACAGGCACGTACACTGCGGTCGCCATGGGGCCTCAGGGGGGCGAAAGACAACAAAAATCGACACACGTTGGGAGAGTTGCACAACGGTGGCTGATCCTCTCTTCGCCTCGGACCGGACGAGCCCGCACAGCTCCTCTCCGATGTGTAGCACAACGCCGCTGCACGGAAACTCTACGCCGATCCTCCGCGGAGAGCAACGTACGTAATCCGCCACGCGGTCGTCCCTCACTGTATAAACAGGCGCTGGCGCGTACACAAGGCGACCATATACTTCCGCCGGACTGTATAAACACCGCGCATAGCAGCGTATACGCGGCCGCGTATGTGCGTACGCGAAAGGCGTTCCGCGTCGCCTGGCCGATTCCCCCCACCCTCCGCCATCGGCGGCATATATAAACGCGCGCGCGCGCGCGTCAGCGAGGAAAAAGAAAAAGCACGTGGCCCTCCTCGGGTTTTCCTTTCGCTAGGCACGCGCGCGCCAAGGCCGCGGAAATATGTGGCAGCAGGGCCAGAAGACGCGGCAGCCTTGGGTGCGGATCTGGCGTCTGCGCGCGCGCGTGTAGGAGCCACCGGCGCGTGCCCAGCCAGCGAGCCGTTGCGGGCAAATTAACGGGCACCGATTGGGCGCGACACGCACACGCGCGCGAGCGAGCCATTAGGCACCGCGGACGGGGAAAAAACAAGGAAAATAAATAAGGGACAAGTGTATCGCAGGCCACTGGTGGTGGAGTTCTTCTGTCTTTTATATAGGTTGGCCTCTATTCCGGTGTGACTTTACCGTCGCGGCAAGGACGGCACCGCCCGAATTAGTTTCGGGGAAGTGTGCTTCGTAAACGTGGCCGCAAGATCGCACGCGTACCTCCTCTCTATTATTACCACACATATATCGAGGAGTAGTCAAAAAAGTTGATACTGCTCTCCCCCTGGGCCCCGAAATGTGATCGACATAAACACGTGGCGGCTTCCATTCATACCCTCCCGCCCACGCCCCCTCCCCCCCCCCCCCCCCCACACACACACACACAGTGGCGTAGCTAGAAATATTTTTCAGGGGGGTGTTATACGCCGCTGGAAAAGAAAAGGAGCCGAACGAGCATCAAGGCACCCAAAGGAAAAGAGCTTATGGCGCCATCTGCTTTTCAGAATAGGAATCATTTTTCTCAACAAACCGACACTCTTCTTACTTTACACATTAATATATCGACGCGGCGTGTCAATAGTATGGGAGAGAAAAAAAAGGTCGAAAGAAGGAGGGAGGAGAATGCAGCGCTAATTTTTTTTTTTTTTTTTTTGGGGGGGGGGTGTTTTGACACACCTAAACACCCCCTCTGGCTACGGTCTTGCCCTACCGACCCCCCTGCCCCACACCCACACACATAGTTCTTTTCTGTTGTCTTCCTGCAAAAAAAAAGGGGGGGGGGGGGGCTGCAGGGATGAAACGTGCGGGTTATTCTATGACAATACAAAAATGCACGGAGTCACGGCCTTCTGTGGTCCCATTATAGGCAGGAAAGCTATACCACCATGATGTTTCACAATCCCAGTGCAACCGGCGCACCTCGTAGCGGAAAAAAGAAACGCGAACGCAACTCCGCTAATTAAAGAAGCGGAATGGGTGAGACGGGCGATCGTGGGGGAACGGCCGAGATTTCCAAGAACGCTCATTTCAGAAGCAACGTCCCACCAGTACGCCTTACTGCTCGGGGTAAAGATACAGGCTGTTTCACCTAAAATGTTGCGCAATTTTTAAAAATAGAGTTTCTGAGTTAGAAGAGCGCTTTTTTTTTCGACATAGCACACTCAGTGGTGTAGCGCATCAGAATGCAGCCAAGACAAGACTTGCGAACTACTAGGCTGGTTAACTAATATTGGATAGTTAACTTTCTATTACTGTTAGCCTCCTTATTTAATGCGAGGTGTCACAGCACCGAGAGTGCCTGCGTTTTCCAAATTCTAAAAAACTGATATAGATATTACTGGCGGGGGGGAGGGGGGGCTACACACCTCTCTCAATAAATATGGAGTCTAGCAGTAACAGGAAAGTTAACTACTCAATAATAGTTAACCGACGTATTAGTCAGCAAGTTTTAGCTGTATTCTGATGCGCTAGCCGCTGACAATGACACACCGAAAAAAGCGCTCTTCTAATTCGAAAAGCCTATTTTTCTTGTTTGCCTATTTTGCACAACAGAGCTCGCCTGATAAGTTTACCCAGCTTGTAGAAGAAGCGCTACTGTGGCCAAACGCAGAGCAAAACTATTTTATGTGTCGTTATTACATTGATCATTTTGCTTTCAGTGTTTGGTGTTTCATTTCTTGCACGTATTTTATGATACTAATTTCACGAACTGTGTACTTACCATTGTTATGTATGTATTTTGAAACACAGTAAGTATTCTGCGTTGCCTCTTCAATTCCTTGTACATACCCTTAGACACGTACTGTAATAATGTGACCAATCGATTTTGCCGCATTGTCTCTGGTATAATACTTTGTTACCAATACTGTAAAAAAAAAAATTTCTTGTACCCACCCCTGTTACACTCCCTCTGGGGATTGACAGTATATTTAAATAAATAAATAAAACAATCTTAGGTCAGATCCCTGGTATGCAGTGCGACCAGCGTTCGCGAGGTGGAATCCCGCCGTGACACGCGCCGACCGGTCGAGGAAAAGACTCGAACCCGCGAGCCGCAAGAATTGCCTCGCGCCACCGCAACGGTCACACCGGTATTACTCGGAACACCCGAAAGAGGAAACGCATACCACGCACCACAAATAAACGAAAGTTCCAGGTATACATCAACAACACAAAAGCCACGGGGCAGCCAACCTATAGCACCACCGAGACTCCAAATCAGGAAAATAAAAAAAAAGAGTACGGTCAACAAGCTTCGTTATCGCGGACATCACGCGAGACCCGAGAGACCCGTGTGCTCGCGGTGCTGATAAGGAACCGTCGATTTTCATTAGGGGCGCCAATAGAGGACGTCCGGAGCGCTCGCGTGTGTGGCCTGAGAAAAACTAACCATCACGCCACACATCGCCCCGACAGTCGACCGCATACCGGAGTACGGACAGCGGTTAACTCTCTGCCAACATGCGCACCCAAGCTGTCGAGTATCCCCGTTGGTTGTATCAGCTCCGACTGTTTTGTTTTTAAGGCCAAAGCCTTATATGTGCCGTCAGCACAAAAGCTGACGTCAGTCGCGACGTCCACGACACGAAATACCTCAGTGACGTCGCCATGCCCTCGCATGACGTCACCGGGACCATAAGACAGCAGTGGCATAGCCAGATATATTCTTCAGAGGTTGTGATACGCTACCGGCGAGAAAAAAAAAAGCTTAGCGGCGCCATCTGGTTTTTAGAGAGGGAACCATATTTGTCAACAAACGACCATAAGACAGCAGTGGCATAGCCAGAAATATTCTTCAGAGGTTGTTATACGCCACCGGCGATAAAAAAAGAAAGCTTAGCGGCGCTATCTGGTTTTTAGAAAGGGAGCCATATTTGTCAACAAACCGACACTTCGTTAATATATCGACGCGGTATGTAAATAGCATGGGCGAAAAAAAAAAGGCCGAAAGGAGAGGGGGAGGGGGGACGCAGCGCTCAGAAAATTTCGGGGGGTGTTCTGACACCGACTCCCCCGCCCCCCTTCTCCAGCTACGCTCATGCCATAAGATAGCAAAGAAGAAAAAATTAAATTCTTCTGAAGGTACGGGGACCTTCAGATTGCGAGGCGAGCATGCAACCGATATAGGCCACAAAACCGGTTTCTTGGCGAACGAAGGTGAACCAAGTGTGTGTGTTTTCCTTACGACTATATATGCTAATGAGTAGGCCTGCCATTAGAAAGGAAGGAATCTTTAATTAATCTTTAATTTCGCATTCGAAGCGCGCAAGCAGTCTTATAAGTGCCCCTCCGTAATTTTTTTCTTTCACCCATTTGCGTCACACATTTCAACAGTCATATACTATTTATACAGGTCGTTTCACCTAAGACTTCATGCAATTCTCAAAAATATGTTTATTGAGTTGGAACTGCGCTTTTTTTTTCGGCACAGCATTGACAGGAGTGTAGTGCATCAGAATACAGCTGAGACATACTAACTAGCAGGCTCGTTAACAAATATTGAATATTTAACTTTTTAATTATTACTGTTAGGTACCTCAATAATTGAAAGACGTGTAACCCGCCGTAAGTAAGTTTTTAGAATTTCGAAAACGCGTTTACCCACGGCGCTGTGGCCCAGCAAATTTTGGCTATTTCGACGATTTACGTGCACTGGAGAGGCTGCTTTGCCTGCAGGCTTATCGAAAGAGCATGTATTTTGACGCGATGAAGCCAAAATTTGTTGGGCCACAGCGCCGTTTCCGAATTTCTAAAAACTGATATGAATATTTATTACAGTGGACTAGGCGCCTTTCAATAACTAATAAGCCTAACAGTAATAGTTAAAAAGTTAACTATTCAATATTAACTATCGAGCCTGATAGCATGTTTTAGCTGTGTTCTGATGTATTGCACCACTGACAATGCTATGCCGAAAAAAGGGCTCTCCTAATCAAAAACTATTTTTTAAGATTGTGTAAAGTGTAAGTGAAACACCCTGTACATACCTAGAGCTCGAAAACACGCACGCACGCACGCACAGCCCCGTTACGTCGAAAGCACGCTCTCCGGAAAGCGTCCGCTGTTTGACGCAGGTCGGCTTTCTGGACTTCCCACACCACGCGGGGCTTGAGCCGCGGTCGCTGCCGTCATTGGGTCCGAACACGAGACGGCGATCGTTCGGGCCTTGCGGTGCTTCCCGCAAAGACGTGCACGGTCCCCCTCTTCCTCCAAGTCCTAAAGCAGGCTTCGCGTAAGAAAAGCACTGCCGTTCCTTCGCCGCTGTATACAAGCGTCCTCTTCCGGGTGGCTCTCCCTCTCTTCGCGGGCGGCAGGAGAGGTCCTGTGACGCAACGTCGGCTTCATTGTTTGCAAATCGCGGCGTCGATTTCTAAAGAGAACGCGTCGCGGGTGCACCGTCCTTCGACGAGCTCAGCGGCTTTCCGTCTTCCAAGGAACGCAAGCTGCTTCGCCTTCGCGGTAAGGACAGCTTCGTATATAAGCGAAAGGGTCTTGAACAATACTTCGCACAACCAGCGGCCCTCAACGTCACATATTCATTCCGTTACCCGACACGCTACTCCTGGTCGCAGTTAAACGTCGGCTCTGCCGTTGCTACCCGTATACCATTACTTTTAATATATGGCTGAATGACGCTGTACTAGAGAGTTCAACCGCTATAGTATAACGGTATCGACAGGCCCCAACAACGGGCCACATTACCGGGAATTCGGGACACTGCCCGGCCAGTGCCGCTAAACACAGTGACCAATCATATTCCGTCCGACCAATCATATTCCGTCCTGCAGCCACTCGGCCATTACATACCTTCAGCACAGCGCGTACGGCTATGGCGACTAGTACGGCTACGCCACCGCTTACCGCGTGCCGTGCCCCGCCACTGTGCGCGCGCTGATTGGTCCCGGCGCGGCAGGTGATCGCGCTATTGATGGGAACGTGGCGCCATCTGGCGCCTTCAAGGCGATATGCGCATGTGCAGTGGCGGGGCGCGGTAAGCGGTACCAGCAGTGCTATAGACCGTTTACAGCGCGCAGTTCTTCCGTTTGAGACCAGATGGCGCCACAGGTGCGCTCAGAACACGGCGTCATTACTTGCCTCGTAAGTCGCCGGCGTGTGTGCCTCGATGCACCAGTGCAAATGTGGAAAGAGGAAATACATGCTCTGTTGTGGATTGCAAATATTGCGACAAACAGTTAAAGGGGCGGGATGCGATCGTTTGCGAGCTTCACGGAACCGAACTGCACAAGGACGTACTGCCCCTGTTCGCGCCCGTTGGGCAGCCACCCTTTCCGAACGGGCGAACGCAACACACATGTTCGCCAGCGCAGGACAGCGAATATAGAAAGAAAGGTCTCGATCTTGAAAAATCTGCGAGGGTAAGTGCGAAGCATAGCCGCATGAACAAGCTGTCCCGCCACCGAAACGTCACAAAAAAAAAAAAAAACGACTTACGCTCCTATACCGCTACTGCATATTGTGCAGTGCATAGCCGTGCGAGCGGACAACGCTTACTGTCAGTTCGTGTATTACACACGTCTTGGTGCTACTGTTGAACTTCGCTCCAAGTAGCGCGGTTTTCGTGGACCACAATCGGAATAAAGCATTTGTGTTACGGCTGCTGTGCTCTACGGTTGTCACTTCCTCGCGACCCATGCGAGACAGTCACTAGAAGTGACTCCGGCTGATTACTTACAACCAACGAGACCTCGAACATTTTCATGTCCGCATATCGAGCATGGAGCGTACCACAGTTTTATACTATGTGAGGCGGACATAATTGTGAACTTCGTGTAGTGAACGCTCTGCCATGCGCGCGTTATAACAATTATATCGCGGAATCGTTGTAAACGATTGCATGCCAGCTTGTGAAGGCTGCTTGATGCATGGTACTGCTTAAATGATTGGGTAAAACTTGTTTGCTTATTTATTTTTGTCGCCTTCTTTTGTTTAGCAAACCAACAGAAAATATTTTAGGTTGCATATGCACCTTTAACAGGTTGTAAACAAATGAGTACGATGTGCATGTGAGCGTCTTAGAGTAGTGCCTGCATGCATGTACAGAATACCACAACGACCTGCGCAGCCGTAGGGTCATTAAACCTTGCTGTTTTAGATAATAACAATAAAAAATATCAAGCAAAGCCTTCAGCGGCATTCAGGCAATCCACCCGTTTCCTCGAACAGGCGGAGAGCTCAGCGGCTCTTCGCGACATGAAGCCCGATCACGTTTTCACGCCTAAAGTGATCAAACTGGGGTTTTCACATGTCCTTCGAAGCTTCGGGCCAACCACAGTGTCGTCTTCCCACTCCTTTACAACCGTATCAGCCGAAACACTGCCTGTCGGAAGCGAAACATCAGACGCAGCAGCCGTCGCGACGAGGCGCACGCCCAGCGGTCAGGAGGCGAGTAATGGCGGCGTGATCACGTGATCAAAGATGGCAGCCACCATGATACGCCGCTGTAAAGCGTCTATTCCCTTTTTTAGGTCACGGATGAAGTCAGCGCGCCATATTAAAATGTTCAAATCCAGGCGACACGTGGTGGCAGCCAAGGGAACTAGAAGCGCTTGTCCCGAATAACCGGTAACGGGTTCCTCGGGGCCTGCCGCTATCAGCCATCTACCGATGCTCTGTTCGCGGCTCGAGGTCGCGGTATGAGGTAGCGGTATACGTTATGCTAAAACTCCAGCTGCCAATGCGCATGCGCTTTGGCGACTCGCGGAAAGCGGCAGTGCTGACGGTAAACGTAATGCTAAAACTTTCCATTTTCTAATACACTATTACCGCTATACCTGTACCGTTGTACATGGACCTCCGACTGCTAACTGCGCATGCGCGCGGAGCGGCATGGATAGCACGGACAGGGTTGGCGCCGGGCAGGGCCGCTTACGTCAGGCAAGCTGTGCTAACGTCACGGTAAAACCCTACAAATGCACCTCCGCTATTTATAACGCGATGCGCATGCGCAGTTAGCGCCTGGCACTGGTGACGTGACGACACGAAAGTAGCGGTAAACAGAGCTCACCTGCGGCGGGCTTGTTCCTTCTCACAGGCGTCCCGGCCGGGATCTAAACCACGTTATCACCTCTGTTTCACACTTTGTTAGCGATGGAATGACCGCACTATTTCGCACTCCACGCTTTTCACACTTCAACGATCTCATCCGGAAGCTTAACGGCCTTAATTACGATTTCACGCTAAAAAAGCTGACTGGTTTATACGCCGGTCGACGCTCAACAGCTCAAACACGCGACAAGTATCCGGGATACAGAGGTATAATACTGCGCTTCTGACCAGCTGGCGACAGCCGTGGCTTCCGGTCACCCGAGAGCCAACAAACTGCGGGACTGAGTGAAGTGATCTCATTCCCAAAAATGGGGCGTCTGTTGTTTCACGCTGTGCGGGCTAGGTACACTTGAGCCCCGCATACACTGTGGTGAGGTGTAGGAAGGCACGGAAGTTTGCACATTGTACTTATTTGCGGATAACGCGCGCCCTATCTGCCGCAGAGCATGGAAGGGAAGCAGAACACGCGACTTTAGGCGGCCCTGCAGATATCCGAGTCAACAAACGTCTAATGACGGTTTACGGGGTAGCGGCGTTTGCGAATCGCTACACAGAAGGGAAACACGGGGGAGAAATAAGGGGGGGGGGGGGGGGGGGGGGGGGTTACGTTATCCGGGCGAGAAATTCAACACAGCTGCTTACTCAACGCGGCAGGAGCCGGAGCAACGGAAAACTACGGAAAACTGCGTTGCAACGCCATCTACAGGCGGCATCTGGGATCGAGACAGGCAGTGCGTGACCTTTATTATCAGCAGGCATTTCACTTGGCTCGTTTCAATGTTTCGTGCTTTAGCTCGCCAAAATGCCGCAGTTTTCCGTTGCACCGGCTCCCGCCGCGTGGAGTATACCAGATTTGTCACCGATAGTACATGATGAAGACGTTGAAACTTAATGACTCAAGGGCAGCTTTAGCCAAACAGCGCAATGTTATAAGGATTTTTTTTTTTTTTTTGTACACAAGGGGAGGGGAGCCGAAGATCCATTTCCCAAGCATTTCACCCTTGAGAAGCAGAACACCAGGCCAAGGGAAAGCATGTTACCCATTGTATTACCGGTGGGTACCCGGCAGCACTGAGGATCGAACCCCCACACTTACCGCATGCGCTGCTTTGTACACACCATTTCGTTAAAACGCCAACCGCTAAACGCACACCCGATATATCGAATGCGAATCGGTTACATCTGCCGTGATTCGGTGCGTACTCGGTTCAAAAATTTTATATATCGGATATCCGACATTTTTTCGGCCACCATGATGTGATGCGTTATGAAATTGTGTGCACTTATTTTAACCCATATATGCTAAAACTCCATAAATCTGAAAAGATTAAAATATTTTACGACATAAAATGTTTATTTCACCTCACAATTTAGGATCATCCTTTTAATGGTGGAAATATTTTTCTCAGCACTGACTTCTGAGCAATCTTACAATGCATACGATAATAGGCCTAATAGGCCCTACCTGTTACGTGTGGTAAAGCTTCAACGTGCCGCAGCTCAGTGGTTCGGCTGCTGACCTGAAAGACGCTGGTGCGATCCCAGCCGCGGCGGTCGAATTTCGATGGAGGCGAAATTCTGGAGGCCCGTGTATTGTGCGATGTCAATGCACGTTAAAGAAAATTTCCGGAGCCCTTCACTACGGCGTCCCTCATAGCCTGAGTTGCTTTGGGACGTTAAACCCCTATCAACTAAACTAACCTCGTGAAGCTTCAAAAATTTAACACCAACCTTAAAATTGCATTTCTCATCACACGCAGTGCCTTAAGTCTTCTGGGTCACAGGAACGGTAGGGGATAAAATTTACGCCCCCCTCCCCTCCCTAATCCCGATTGGGAGCGGCCACTACACCCCTTGCTCCCTCTCTGTGCACGCCAGTGGTTGGCACCAATCTTCATAATTACGGGGCCGCGTAAGTCACCTTAAGAGGGCAATGCAATATCGGTATGTTCTGGATCCAGTGCGCGCGGCTGGAAGTTTATGAAGACATCTATAGCAAAGCGCGAGAGACTGGCAGTAAAACACGCAGGGATTAAAAATTGGCCCCCGATTTGCCTGGTTATGCGACTTGGTTGCGCAAGCAATTTGCCGTTGTTTAGCTTCGTTTTTTTCTGTTCAGCTTTTTAGTTTGGTTTAGGTTTGGTTTATAGGGTTTAACATCCCAAAGCGACTAAAGCTATGAGAGACGCCGTAGTGGAGGGCTCCGGAAATTTCGACCACCTGGGGTTCTTTAACGTGCACTGACATCGCAGAGTACACGGGCCTCTAGAATTTATCCTCCAAAGAAATTCTAGCCGCCGCGGCCGGGATCGAACCCGCGTCTTTCGGGTCAGCAGCCGAGCACCATAACCACTGTGCCACCGCGGCGGCTGTTCAGCTTTTTAAAAAACTTGAAAATTCAAGTTGCGCCCAAATGCTCTCGCAGTCGTTCCTAGGCTTCCCACTTGCGGCCCACTCACGGCCATAAAGTGCTTTTAGTTATTACGTCATCCGCCCACTCAGACTCCCCCTGCTATTCTTGCCCTCTCCAACAGCGATGCCGATTTCTGGCGATGAATTACCAAATTTTGCGGCGCACTGTAATTGGCCCTTCATGGTCACGTGACTCCTGTGACGTCATCACTGTCTCAACCAATCAGAAAATTTTTCGACATCCGACGGAGGAGTTTTAGTGCGACGGTGTGCATAACAGTCACGACGTCACCGTCAACGTCGGACACAGGTAGCTGTCCCTTCGAGTGGCACAGACAAGGACTGCACGCAGTGGCGCGAACCCCGGGAGAACTTTATTCGCGCGTCTCTTTGCTGCAAGGCAACGGGCATTAGGAAGACAACCGCCAGTGTTCGGGTACAGTGGGTGCAGGAGGAAGGGGGCAGCAACGTGACTCACTTGGCAAATTGCACCGACTGCGCGCAGGTGGTCCGCGTGCCGGGAAGAGGGAAGCGGCACACCGCGCGCGCGCGCTCAATAGGGAACCCAAGCTCAAGTTTGGGAGCGCGACGCCAGCGCCGCAGCGGCGAGCAGCGGAAACTCGGGGCGGCGCCGTAGCAGACGCCCTGCTAGCTTTGTGTGCACGCGCGACGGGAGAGTTGCGCGAGGCGCAATCTTCGCGTTGACAGACGCGGTCTCGGCGAAGCAAAAAGGAGGTAGTACGAAGGCCGTAATGTAAAAACCAAAGCGTATGTACACGGTGATCCACTCTTACCGCGAACACGCGAGTATGCGGCCGCGCTCTTCGGAGAGCCAGTGAGTCTGTCCCTACCATCCACGAAAAAAGTGGCAGACGACGCGCAGGCAAGTCGCTCGCTGCTCGATTTTCCAGCCTTGCGACTGCGAGTCGCAAGCCGCTGAACTAATCGGCGAGACAGTCGAGCTTTTGGCAATGACGCCGTCCGCGGACAGTCGAGCTTTCGGCAACGACGTCGCCCGCGGCCACGCCGGGCGACGAGCTGCGCTGCTCCCTCGCTGCCGTAGTCGTCGCTAAGCCTAACCATTTCGCATCGCGATGCTGCAGCTGAGGGCACTTCGGAACTGGCCAGCGCTGTAATAAAGGTGCTACTCGCGTCACCGTTTTACTATGTTCACCGTCACATAATAAAACAAAGACGTGATCGATTTCCGTGATGCCTTTAACTGCGGAGCCAGGTGACAACAGGCGAGCAGCACTGGGCATCAGCAAAGCGGCTTTGGAAAAGAAATATGCTTGTATCGCAGTTATCACTTCTACCAGCAGCTCGGTATTGGCCAACGATCCTCAAAAATGATTCATTTTTGACGTTGCTCTACTCCAGGGTTTGGTATGAACGCGAACAAACAATATTAGCGTATTTTTCTGACGGCGGCGGCAGGCCGGCCCTGAGAAGAGCGCCGCTGTCGCTGTCATCATGACGCTTATACGACTGCGGTGCACATCAATACCGTCACGACATCCTCCTGGTCGCCGTAGTGCATTGCGAATCGCACCGAGCGCGAGTGCAGGAGACGCGGTCAAAGCAGACGAAATTCTCGAAAGCGCGCAAGCAATGTTATTCCGGAGAGTTTTCGTTTCAAGCGAGAAGGCGACCCGCAGGTCGCACTTGCAAGTGCGAACAATGGTGGTCATATGTTTAGGGGTTCCCCAAGGTGGAGTAGAATGTTGACGAACTGTTGCCTGGTCGCATGTCCTTTCGACTCGCACGTAAGTGGGTCGCCCTGCGCATCGCATGCAACAACTGACAACTACGATCAACAAGTGTCTCGCTTTATTTCGCAGAGCTGATAGTACTTCGCATATTTCGAGCACATAATTATACAGGGGACTTACCTCTAGTTACATGTCATACAGTACGACGTTAATACTCACTCGAGAAACGCATTTTACAGTCAAATGGGCCTCCTCATCGTCGATCGTCTGCTCCACACAGTAGACGCGACTAATCAGTTTCCCTCCTTTAATTAAGTTTGCATTGCAGTACTGCGCGTCAGTCTGAACGATCGTATTGTGGCTCATGCAGGCGACACATCGCGACAGCGCTGGCGCGCGCACGTGCAAAAAAGCGCGCGTGGAAAGAAGCGTGGTGAAAGCAGCGCGAGCAGCGAGCAGCGCCCCAGTTTTTACTTTTCTCCCATAGATGGCGCTGCCCATCAGGCGCAGCAGCGCCACCCGGCGATGCTTTGGGAGCCTATACCGGCGAGACGCGGCGGCTTTGCGAAGCGCCGGGACTTGCTATAATTAAACAACCACGTCGACCAGACGCGCCCTGTATAAATCGAATAGGCGGCATCAAACACCGTGGATATCCGCCGATCTCGACTGCCTTGCGCTGCCTACACCCCCCCCCCCCCCCCCCCCCCAAAAACAGTAAAAAGAGGGTAAGCTCTCCAATAGCGCACTCTCTCCTTTATAAAATAGAGTGCACTAGAAGACAGCTTACTCCCTATTTTCCTTCAATACACGCGTATTCGTGTTTAGAGTGTAGACAGCCGCCGTGCGTGAACGCCGAAAGCCACCGGTGACGGCGCTCCTACCGTATTTACTCGAATGCAACCTGATGGTTTTGACCCCAGAGTTCTAGCCTAATTTGTCGCCGGCAGTAGGTGTCAGCATCACCACAAATGACTGCGGCGGCGCGCATAAGTCTCGTACCGCCGCCCGCAAACTTCGCCAATGCTCGAACGCGCCTTTGCTGACATCAGGGCGTAATGCAATAAATCTACGTTACCAGTATCGGCTGCATGCTTCGCTTTTACGTTGACCACCTTTGAATTTGCTTTCGCCGTCGGCTTCTGACGGGTAAAGGCTTTTGGAGGGTGATGTGGGTGGGTGGTGGGTGCAGGCTCGAAGGTACACGGGCGATCTATTTTTACCGGTGGGTACCCGGAAAAGTTCACAATAGCTGTATCATACCGGTGCTCACCTATGGGATAGAAACGTGGAGGCTAACAAAGAGGGTTCAGCTTAAGTTAAGGACAACGCAGCGAGGTATATGGAAAGAAAAATGATAGGTGTAACGTTAAGAGATCGGAAGCGGGCGGAGTGGGTCAGGAAACAAACGCGGGTTAATGGCATCCCAGTCGAAATCAAGAGGAAGAAATGGGCGTGATCAGGGCATGCAATGCGAAGGAAAGACAATCGCTTAAGAGAAGGCAAGCGTAGCAGGGGGCGGCAGAAAGTTAGGTGGGCGGATGAGATTAAGAAGATTGCGGGGATACGGTGGCCGCAGCTGGGAAAGGACAGGGTTAATCGCAGACACATGGAAGAGGCCTTTGCCCCGCAGTGGGAGTAGTCCGGCTGATGATGATGATGATGATAATCCGGAGGAGGCACCTGCTGAGTCCGGAGCTTGCCCTGGGTTTGGGGGCTTCACCCAGGCTGACACACAGCGGGTTTTCGCCGAAACAGGACTATACTGCTAACGCAGTAAAAAGTGAAAGACTGGTATCGCCGACACGGGCCATTTTCACAAGCAAACTGCAGTGACATCGCATGCGCTTGTTTTTCTTCTCGGATCTCTGGGGCTATATAGACACATCGCCCTTCTTTCCCTGGCGCTATCACGGAGTCGCCAGCGCGCTAGACGCTACCACCGTAAGGAGTGTGAGTCTGATTGACGAGAAAGAAAATATGCGTCCAAATTTTTCAGCAATATATGCCTTTCGCCGCCGAGCCCCAAAAAGTCCAGCTATCGGATTTTACTTGGAACAGGTGCTCAGAGCAGCTGTGTTCAGGCAGTTACGCAATATAACCTAGAGGGAAAGCTGACGCCACCGTCTATGCGAGTTAAATTGGTAAACTGGTTTTTGAGGAAAGGAAATGGCGCAGTATCTGTCTCACATATCTCGGCGGACACCTGAAACGCGCCCGCAAGGGAAGGGAGGAAGGTAGGAGTGAAAGAAGAAAGAGAGTTTCTCCATTGTGGATTTCGAATGCAGGTAAGACGAGGTTCCGTATCTGGCTCGGCTTGTGTAAGGCAGAAAACCTGGATTCGGCCTCGGAATCGATGGCCGCGCCACGCCTAGATGCTCTCCTTTTTGCGTAGATTATAAGTAACGTGAAAAGTGCGTTTCTCATGCCAATAAATTTAACGCAATTGGTGAAAGTTTGCTGTTATAGGCTGGTATGGAAACTTCCGCAGTATTTCTTCGAGGTTTGCCTCGAGAAAAGTCGTACTGTTACGGCCAAATCCACATTTCACGTCCAACCATAGCCAAGTCAAGTAAGAAACATCCACCTTCCCGGCATTCCTGCGCCTCTCCATGGTGGATTAAGCGCAGTGCAGCCAGTTTTTCTCTCTATAGGTAATATTGAGAAACTATTAATGGAGATGTGCTGCTGTTGGTGATGATGATGACGACGACCACGACCGTGCTGAGTAGTGGATACACTACGGAGGAAAAACGGCCTCTAGTACAAACTGCTCCTATATCCACAGTTTGGTAAACCCCGTTTGGTAAAAAATAAAATTAAAATAAGATATCCCTGTCAGAAAGGAACGGAAAAAACTGCTGACGAAAAACGACCGACACGACGCTGCGCACACCAGTGTTATCACCTGGTTTGTTGAAACACCACTATTCGGAGAAGTTACTCAACATCAGAGGTTTCAGTGAACCGGTTTTACTTGGAGAAATTGGCGTTTTCTATTTCTTAACCTATCATACACGAGGAAGGTGTGGTGGTAAAAAATTTATTGGGTGCACTGGGGTGGATTTTAGGGTAGAGTGGAGGTTTTCACCGCTCCCTCGACTGAATGGTATTTGAATTTTGTTCGCAAATTTTTTGTCCCCCGGGATATGAAGGAGCTCTGATTTCGTGGGTGCACCCCTAAGCATCAGCGTACTTACGTACCGCTTATGCTGCCTCCTGTAGGGCGTCCTCTAACTGTCCAACGCTGCCACCAGGCGACCGTAGAGTGATGTCGTCCGCATAAATGGCGAGGAAGGAATAAAATTCAGAAGCAATATGCGGTCTCCCTTTTTTTTTGCAGTTTCTTGCAGAGATCTCGCTTGTTCACTAGCTTTTTCCCGTTATACAGAAAGACAGAAAAGAAAAGCCCTTTTAGCGATGTTGACATAGAAGAGAAAACGCACGTTTTGTTTTTGTTTTTTTGTCTGTTCCGTGTCTTATTTGGAGCCCTGCTGCCTTACGTCACTGCGTTTTAAGTGGCGTTAGTTAAGCGTGCCTGAGGCTTGTTAGCGTAGACGTATCCCGGTTAACCGGACGCCGGCTGCGCACGCGCAGAGGCCCCGCCCACAGCCTCGCCTCAAGCTTCTCCCTGCTATGATATCCCTGCGCTGCTAAGGGAAGAGCGTCCATTACAACGCAATGCAGCTGCGTGAGGGCGCATGACTCTTTAAAAGGCCAATCCAGGGGGCTCTCCCGTATGTTCGTGCATTTTAATGAAACTTTAACTCAAGTTAATGGGTGTTTTCGTGCCAAAGCAACTCTCAGCGACGAGGCATGGCTTCGGACTAGTTTGTGCGGCGATCGAAGTTTACAGTGTAAGCAATTCATGCGGCGCCAGCTTCCGGGATCGAACGCGCCAACGCGTTCTAGGCAGCGCAATGCCATGGCAGCTGATCCACCACGGCTCGTCTTCTGTTCCGGCACTTTATGCCAAATTGCACATCCTTGAAGGTTTTTGTTCCAAATGGCTCCATTCAATTATTATCATCACAAAATTGATGTTCTGGATGTCTTTCGGTATATGGTAGCGTTTGACCGGCAGGATAAAAAAGAAAACTGAGTATTCAAATTTTCAAACTTCGTGAGAGGACTCCGCAATGACCGTTATGAAGTGTACGGTGGTGTTGCATAGCCTCTGAGATATATGGCATGACAGTACCCATTCCTACGTAGAATGCAGGTCGAAAGAGTTAGGGCGAACTCGTTTGGTTGCAAATGGCATTAGGACGAATGCTATTACGCTTCGTCTGTGTAGCAACAGGCGAATTGCATTACAACTTAGGGCATTAGGTGCTTAATGGCATTTTTTGTGCCCGTGTGGCAAGAGCATTATACCCGTGCCACACGGACAAATTTAATGTCATTAAGAGCTTAATACCTTAAGTTTTATGCCATTCGCGCGGTGCCACACAATGAAATTTAATGGCGTTAGCCTAACTGCCTTTTCGCGACCTACTGAGTTCGCCACAACTCCTTCGCCCGAGCAATGCGTACCCACTCCACCCGCAGCCAATCATGATACTTTGTTAGAAGCAACTTCCTATCACTTAGCAAATGGTTTCTTCATAACTTTCAGTCAGGTGAGGCACCTACCGTTGCCTTTATCGGCCTTTATTTTTATCAGCACTTCTGACCAATACTCTCGGCTTGTGTGCCGAGACGCGAGTTTATGGCTACTTCTTCGACTTGTAAACAGAGAAACAGCGGCATTTTCTGCAAAATAACTTTTATTTTACATACGCAAAACATTGCCGAGAGTTCGTCCTCACCAGCACTGTCTATAATCAGGCTTTTTATACTGGCTTGCAGGCGATACCGTCATCGTGACTTTCGTATAATGACGTTAAATATGAACGCGTAATCAACTCCGAAAATAATGGCATTAACAGTTAGAGCTTAAGGCCTTAAAGGTGCACTGAAGAGGAATCCGAACTCGTCTTTTTGCCGCGGGAAATCGAGCTACACGTTCCCAGCATTTTTAGAAACTTCGATTTACAGCCGATTTCCCTAATTAAATTGGATTAACGTCCGGCTCCCGCCTTTTTTTTTTTTTAATTCCGCGCATACGGTTGGAGGAGTCGACCAACGCATGGAGTGCCTTTCAGACAGTCGCGTGGCGACTTTGCTTTCGCGTTTATTTTGTTTCTTTTAGGTTTCCACGAATAAATAGGTCTATAGTCAGAGACTACATAGCTGCAAATTAGGCCCACCGAAATAAAAATACGCGTGGACTCCTTGTTTTCGCCGATCACTACGCATCACTCCGCCGATGGCAGAGCGGCAAGCCGCAACGGGACTGGGTGAAAGGTTGGTCGAATCCTCCCCCCGCGTCTGCGGGGAATTAAAAACAAAAAAAAAGGCAGGAGCCCGGCGTTAATCCGATTTAAATTAGGGAAATCGGTCACAAAGGGCAATAATTCGAAGTTTCCAAGAATGCTGGGAACGTGTAGATCGAGTTCCGGCGGTAAAAATACGAGTTCAGATTCCTCTTCAGTGCACCTTTAAAGCTGAACGTGTAACATCAACTCCGAAAATATTGACATTAACAGTTAGAACTTACGGCCTTAAGCATCTTAAATGGCCTGCACCTTCGATCCTAAACGCCAGTTCCATAAAGAGCAGAGACCGCCTTTTCCCACCGCAGCAAGAACGAGTGCGTCAGTGAGTCACTCGACGGAGCAATAACATCCGAGAGACATTCGCGGCCCATATCATTCTCAGTCGCTCTCACCCCAGACAGGTATCTCGAGTGGGGCTCGACACTATCGTGGCCTTCAATAGGCGTGTCGGCCGTCGAGTGCGACAAATGTCAAGCACCGAGGCTGTGATCGAGATATACTTCCTGCAAGAGACGCCGCAAGCCTCCACGGGGGGAGAGAGGCCGAAGTATATCCCGATAGAAGAAAAGGTTGCCCTGACAGCACCTCAAGCGCACGAGGTCGAAATTCAATAATCTAGCTCCACCAAACATTATGATCAGTTCGAATAAACCGGAAGTTCGAATTAATTAGCACCACGGTGCATTCAACATGTCGGCCGTCAATTCAGATTTTTTTTTTTTTTGCTCATTTGATTCGAAGCCGTTCGTGTTCAACAGTAACCATAGCACTAGCAAGAAGAAGAAAATATGTACATACAGAGGCTTTCGAAAGTTTCCTAACCACTTTCGCGCGCGACCGGTGGAGATGCCGAGTCGCGCGGTGATGTTCCTGCTGCGTGTTTGCGAAAGCGCTGAGAGTTGTTCTGCCTGAACATGCTGGAACTTTTGGTTTGGTTTAAGGGGGTTTAACGTCCCAAAGCAACTCACGCTACGAGGGACGCCGTAGTGAAGGGCTCCGGAAATTTCGACCACCTGGGGTTCTTTAACGTGCACTGACATCGCACGGTATACAGGCCTATAGAATTTCGCCTCCATCGAACCACACGTGGCTAGATTACCACCACGCATCATGAGTGCCATTCAATGAGCAGCGGCAGGTAGGCCGTCTAGCTGGTAGTGGTTTGAGATAAACGGGATGTTTTTGTTTTTTTGTTTTTACCGTTTACATATTTTAATAGAGAAGGCGCTGGTAGTATAGTGAATGCCGCCTTCACGGAATTTATATTCGGCTCGGCGGACACAAGGTAAGGAAATAGCGGTCAAAGTTAATTAATTAGCTAAGTTTAGTTAATTATTGTTTAACTCCTCACTTTCCAAAATTGGGGTTGCAATATGCAGCGTAGACTGTAATGATTCAAAGCAAATACAATTTGCAGCATGTCCCTAAGCGCAACAGGTATTGAGATATTCGCGATTGAATTTTCAGCCTTTTCGGATCCGATTCGGGAACTGAACGCTCAGAGTGCGCCGCGGATAATCCCGCCCACGATACCACGTAAGAGATTGACGAAATGTTGACGACAACCGACGGCACCAAGGCTAGCTCCGACTGCGACAGGCAGGCGCTCGAGAAGAGCGCATAGTCCGCGAGCAGCACGCGCTCTTCCTTCGTCATTGAACTTGGAGGCACGTTTCCTGCCGTCAGCGACTTCGAAAAAGCAGCACGGTGATAACACGCAAGATTTCCCTTTCCCCTCTGTCTCGGACAAGAAAGGACCGGTGGCTTATCGGCTTGCGATTTATTATTTTTCACTGGAATCTCCACTGGTCCGCTGCCGGCTGTCTATTCTCTTAACAGAACGAACAAGGCTGCTGCAAAACTATACATATATGAACTCTGAATGCGCACTGGAATGGCAGGGCAGCTGCAACCGCGATACTTGTTGACTGAGAAATGGAGATGGTTGTCGCCTGTGTAAAAACGAATGGCAACTCTCGCCTCGCCTCAAGACTCTACGCCTCCGAGAATCCTGGCCGCCCGGTTCCGTCACATCCGATGTTCGCTAAAATGCACAAACTGTTCCGGACCACAGGATCTGTGCTTCATTCAAGGAAGGCAAAGGGAGCTATCCTGAATGAAGAATTCGAGATAAATGTTCTCGTCTACGTTCGTGCATACCCCGAAGCCAGCTTCCGTCACATCGTCGAGGCCGTTGGATCCTACCGCTATTCAGTCTGGAGAGTGCTCAGGAAGCATAGTTTTTATCGTTACCACATATCCCTGCATCAGGATCTCAGTGAAGACGATTATAAAAAGGGATATGAATTCAGCATCTGGGCGCTGATCAAATGGGACGGAGACTCAGACTTTTTTAGGAAAGTTCTGTGGACGGACGAAGACCACTTTTGCCGTAACCGGGAAGTCAATGTACACAACGCCTACTACCGGTCTGATCAGAACCCGCACTGGCTCCGGGAACACCACCACCAAGTCCGGTGGTCAGTGAATGTCTGCTGTGGCATTTACTCAGATCGAGTAGTGGGGCCGTACTTTCTGGAAGAAAATCTAACAGCAAAGTCATACACAGCGAGCATTCTAAGTGGAGCTGTCAGCGATTTCATGTCAGAGATACCGTTAAGTCAAGTCCACGACTCGTGGTTTCAGCACGACGGGGCGCCTGAGCACTTCTCGTAGCGTGCAAGGGGTTGGTTCGACAGCAACTTCCCCGTTCAGTGGATAGGGCGCGGTGGAATCATGGTCTGGCCACTTAAAGGTCACCCGACCTAACTCCATTAGACTTCTGTCTTTGGGGTTACGTCAAGAACGAAGTCTACGCAACTGAACCCGAAGACGTGGCAAATCTCAAGAAACAATCATAATGGCATGTGCGAATATACCCCCGCAGGTTGTGAAACGAGTGCTGCAGTCCATGAAGGAGAGATTCATGGCATGCGTGGCGGTTGAAGGCAAGCGCTTTGAGCATTACTGATGCATAAAACCTAGCCACCGATAAACGACGGGGCAACAGACATCAGTTCTCGTCTTTTGAAATTACTTTGGATGAAAAATAATAGAGCACAAGCAAACAACTTGCACACTGTTCCTTTATTGGTCGAGCCAGAGCGGAAAGGGCTGCTTTTTCGAAGTCACTAACGCAGGAAACGTGCCTCCTAGTTCGATGCCAATGACAAAAAAAAAAAAAGCGCGTGCTGCTCGTCGTCATCATTTCGTGAATCTCTTACGTAGTATCATGGGCGGGATTTCCGGCGCACACTGAGCGTTCAGTTCGCGAATCAGATCCGAAAAGGCTGAAAATTCAATCGCGAATATCTCAATATCTGTTGCACTTAGGGGCATGCTGCAAATTGCATTAGCTTTGAATCTTTAGTCTTCAGTATTGCTATTGCAATATAGCCGCCGCGGTGGCTCAGTGGTTATGGTGCTCGGCTACTGACCCAAAAGACGCGGGTTCGATCCCGGCCGCGGCGGTCGAATTTCGATGGAGGCGAAATTCTAGAGGCCCGTGTACTGTGCGATGCCAGTGCACGTTAAAGAACCCCAGGTGGTCGAAATTTCCGGAGCCCTTCACTACGACGTCCCTCAAAGCTTGAGTCGCTTTGGGACGCTACACCCCCATAAAACTAAAACTAAGCTATTGCAATATGCAGCGTAAAGTGAAAAGTTAAAAAAATAATTAAAGAAATTTGGCTAATTAATTAACTTTTACCGCTACTTCCTTATCTTGTGTCCGCCGAGCCGAATATACATTCCGTGAAGGCGGCATTCACTATACTATCAGCGCCTTCTTTTTCAAAAATCTAAACGGTTAAAAAAATAGCGGCCGCCATCTTTGGGACCAGAAAGAGCAGCGAAAACCTGAAGTGTGTTGCTAACCCGCTTATTGCGAACCGGTTCCCGCGTACACTGTGGAAGCAAGCCTCTATACCCAAACATGTCGGCCGTAACTTTAAGTGAAGACTTAATATGAAAACTCATATGCAGTCAGTCTAGATATACTACCTTTCGAGGATACCAAATCCGCAGATTCCGTCAGAAACAGGTTTGCAAAGGTATATAACGGCGCAAAAGCCAACCAAAACCGGTGACTCACCATTCTCTCTCCTGCAAGAGTCACGACGATTTTGCGGCAAAGCAAGCCAGTTGCTTGAGCAGCGCAAATAGTTCAACAAGCACACAGAAGATTATAAAACAAGATACTTTTTGGTCCTCAGGCGGTTTCTCCAGCGTGACGAGTGGATATTAGAATGCAACGCACGAAAAATCTTGAAAATGATAAACGGACGCCACCCCTGCCCCTTTTAACGGCACCGCAACAGGCAGCTAACCCAATCATGGAGCATGTCCATATAAGCCATCACGCTTAGTAGGCCATGAGGTCACTAAACTTCATTGTAGCGTCACGAAGGCAAACATCGTGGCAGGGAAGGCACTTTTGCTCGTTCAAATTTAAAGGAATTAACGGCTTTTTGCGCCCAACGAGCAGGGAACAAGACAACTGCGAAGGGCCTAGTGATTCGAATGCACCAAAAATGAAACGCTCCTGGCTTAAATGCACGTTTTGTGTTCGCTTTCTTTTTATTATTATATCTTTTTTTCCTTGTACCAAGGCTACATCTGACTCATCAGGTACTCTGTTATGGGAGGCTTGGGATTACTCGGCGCACATCGATACGCAGGCGCCGCGGCCGGAAATCGGACCCGCAAACTCGGATCTTTTCCTTCCTTTCTTCTTTCACTCCTTGCTTTATCCCTTTTCCTTACGGCGCGGTTCGGGTGTCCACCGAGATATGTGAGACAGTTACTGCGTCATTTCCTTTCTTCAAAACCGATTTTTTCCCGCAAACTCGAGCTCCGAAGCAAGACGCTATAGTGGCTGAGACAGTAATGGGTGAGAAAGGCATTTCTCTTTTTGCTTTTATTGCTTAGTCCATTCATCACGTTGAGGCTAAATAGACAAACAATACAAAAGGCAAAGTAGGGATTCGAGTCCTTCCACACACCACAGCTGATAACATGCACCACAAGCATGCAGTTGATAGGACACTCGCTCGAACCACGAGAAAGGTGAACGTATATGCAGCAGCACTGCTACACTTGTCACTGCACTTTCCACCACTGAGGCAAGAGAATCTATAAACTGCTTTAGTCTAAGACAAACAGCAGAACATATCATCCACCATGACAAAGGAGAACCAAGACTGTAGCTTTAGAGTCAATAATTACCTCAGAATCACACAAGGTGCATTAAAACGATGTGTGAGCTTTCTCCTAACAGGCACACTTCATTTTCATTCACAGCACAGTACAAATGGCTGAAAAGTACAGAAAAAAGATGCCTTCAAAAAAAGTCCTTAAAAATAATGACTTTTAAACAGCTGCCTATTTACACAAAACAACTCTGGAATATTGATTCAGGGAAACTTGGGACCATTGAGAAAACAAGAACTGAAGTTCATCAGGCCAGCATACTGACCCTGATGCAACATAAAACCCGTTCTGAAGGGGGCTCTAAAAAAGTTGCGGTATGCCTGGGATGTTAAAGCACGCCGCTTAACGAATATTGTCCAGCAAGAATTTTTTTTAATGCGCTTTGTAGAAGCTGAGTTAGCTGTAGTCAGATTTTGAATTTAAGCGTCTTCGCGCGTTTCCCTTTCCTCCACGCTGGAAGGTCGGCGCTCCTCCGTCGGCCACACCCCCGGGGGCGGAGCTTCCTGGCCCGCCGGAGCTACGCACGCGGCTCCTTGACCGCGGCCACGGTAGCTGCCTGACTTCTGAAACAATCTAACCAATAGCCACCTATCAACTTAAAAGTCGCCGGGAAGGGCTAGCCGACTTTCGCACGTTAATGTGGGTCCTCTGCTGCGTGCAGAAGTGTATACATAGGTTGCACGTGTCGTCACTTCCGCCCCCATCAAGCGCTTGCGGCCATGCTGCCGAACCATTCGGCCGTCCCCGCCCGTCCGCCCTGCGATGCCGGACCACTCCTCGGACGCTTTGGATTATTGTCTTACCTTTCGAATGCGATGCCTACTCCACAGAGGAATGAACCATTCAGTGAAGGCTACTGGTCTGAATTTATTCGATCGGCGCGTGTAGCTACGCAGACGAAGTGAAAATTATTGACGATACAGATCCGTACACGCTGCGACCGGGAGTCGACGCGACGATGGGCGTTGATGTGTTCCTCGAAGTGGCCCACGGGGGATATCGTGTACTCCTTCCAGCTTTGTGAAGTTGGAAAAAATGAAAGCCTTCGAATCAATGGGACCACACAATGATTTCTACAGCAGGTGGGTCTGTCTGCGATGCGCAAGCAACGAGACGAAAAGCTCGGCCTCGGCACGCCGCTTTCTCTGCCGTCATTGCTCGCTGCGGTCGCAGCGATCCGAAAAGGATTGCCTATTCCTGTAGCTAGGATGCAGCGACACGGGACCCAGTCTGGGTTTGTGTTTTCAGACAAATTAGATGGCGTCAATCAAAACAGCAACATTCAAGAGTGTAGCCACTGCTTCCCACGTTTTCGTTGAAAGGGGGTTTCTGCAGAAATGGTGCAAGGCGTGGTGTTCACAGCGGGCGACACAAAACGGCGAGCAGCGCAGAAGACGGCCAGTCCAACCCAAGCGATCTCGTGCAGAGCGGCGGCACTTCGTCTTTCAGCGACGCTTCGTCGTCGTTGGCGCTACGGCAGCGATCGGCCTAGGCGGTATCAGGCGCGCCCGTCGTGGTTCGCTACATCGTAAACATTAAGTTGACGACACAAGCCTCTTACCTGTCACAAAGTGCACTCCGAACACAATTAAATTTGGGTTGTCGGGGTCCAAATCATCGCGCTTAATGCGAGCCAGCCACAGCTCGCGCAGATTCCTACTGTGTCATGGAGCGCTCGCACTTGCATGCCTGCGATTATCTTGCGAATGCAGATGAAGTTCGTGTTAATCGGCTTCTTGTTTCGCCTGGAGCTGCCGCTACAGTCATAGCAGCCAAGGGTGGCGCACAAAACCATACCGAATCTACGGATGGACGAGAACCGACACGTTGCGAGCTAACACAGGCAGCGGAAAGCTAGAGGCGGCCTGACAGTGGTTCGGCAGCATGGCCGACTCGCAACCGACTGCCACCGGATGTGACGTCGGTGCAAGCTATGTATTATTTGGCTCAGGTTTTCATGACAACGCAATGTAGCGATTGAGCGAGATGACGTGCTCTCCTGGGAAAGTGTTTCAGAGCCCCTTTAAAGGAAAACTGAAGTATACTTATCACACAACGCAAGTTCTAACAACTTCAGTGTGAAATTTAGAGTGACTGCTAGAGGCCCACGTTCTGTGCGATGTCAGTGCAAGTTAAAGAACCTGAGGTGGTCGAAATTATGCGGAGCCCTCCACTACGGCGCCTCTCATTGCCTGAGTCGCTTTGGGACGCTAAACCCTATAAACGAAACCAAACCTAATGTCACCACATCCGTTTGGACAAGTTCAGGTGTCAAAGTGAAAACCGGTAGATGGGCAGATTCACCTGGCCGATTTATTTTGTAAATCACGATGCTGATGTGGCTCCTGCGAATAAGTAGCTACCTGCATCAAGCACGTTAAACCATGGCCGCAGTCATCACATTAGGTTTGAATCGTTAGCGAGTTGATGTACTGTTCTGTGCACTACTGCACTATACTACATTGTTCCGTTGAGGCCAGCTACTACCGTAATGACGGTTAACAGGAACACGGAAACGCCTGAACTCCAGCACTGTCAGTACTTTCTAACGGAGCCGCGAGGAACCAGTGTAAACAGAGACCGTGCACTATTTTGCCAGATAATGACTGCGGAACTAAATTAGGCTGCAATTGACGCAGCCAGGAGCGCAATGCGCTAATATGGCACGAACTTTATGCAGCAGTGTTTCGTAAAAGCAATCAGAAGCATCGCAGCGCCCAGTTTCAACAAATGAAGAAGGAAAACGCTCAACGGGGCGCGAAAAGCCGAAACTGAGAAGTGGAGCCACGCGCACCGCCGAGCTCTGCAGGCGAGCGCTCGTTCGAACCTGTCGCTTCACATGGCGCGAATCCATCATAAGATTACAAAGACGTCCCTTACCTCCGGACGAGCTGACAGGGCGGCTTTCTTTAAAGTGGTTCTGCAAAAAAGAAAGACGGGGGAAAAGAGAATGAGAAGCAATAAACAAAACGCAGCGGTCGACACAGCTGGCTGCTCAGGCGGCTCCTCGGTCCCGAGACCGCCTTACCCATGATGTACTACAGAAAAGTTGCACGTATGCAAAGCCGTTTGGGCCGCAACCGCACAGCGAGCGGGACGTGACGATACGAAGGTGCGGGGATATTAAAGAGCCAATCAATCAAAACGACCAAAGCGGGGAAACGGTCGGCTCTAGAGAGAACCGAGACACCAGAAATGCTCGACACAGCTGATCGATACTGACAAGGTGAAGAGGCGCCTACTCGGCGTTATACTACTAACACGGGTCGCAGCCAAACGGCCACTCTCCTACCGTTCAGGACGCGCCAGCTCCGAGCACGAAATACAGCACCGGTCAAGGCTCCTTCACGAACGCTAATTCTCGCGGCAGCGCTCATACGGCTCCTAGCACATGAGTTGCGGACGGCGACGGTGTCGCAGCCAATCGATGCGGCGGCCCGATATCTCACCGTTGAATCCATCATGCTTTTGTCATCGTCGCTGCGGCACAGACGTGAGTTTTTATCGACGACAACCAAACTCCGCTCCGTCGCGCACAGGCCAAAACCACTGAAACCACGCCACTCCTCTTGATTTCCTTCTTCAGCGACACCTGTTTTTCAGCATGCTCCGCTCCGCCAGCTCCGCTCTGGCCGCGGCAAACCGAACGGCTACAACATAGGCAGTGAAATATACCGGTAACATGGTAACATCATTTACACAATATCACAAAACAAAAATTGCTAGCATACAAACGCAGTACTTAAAATCCTGCCTTTGTACTGTGAAGGTATTTTATATTGCAGACTAAATAAAATGTTTACTTGTAACAACGTTAGCAGTTAATGATTAAAGCCATACAGTAGCATTTCAGCAATCAGAAGCCCATCCAGGCCAATCCACGAGCGCATCCCCGCCCCGCTATCCCCGCTGACAGTGGAGTGATTGCCCTGTGCCTGTGTCGGTGTGGTAGCGTTGTTTGTCTTTTATGCCGTTAAGTTTAGCTTGAAACTTACAAGAAACCATAATGACTGACTTCGAGTGGCCGTGGCAGTACAACTTTCCGCCGTTCTTCACACTCCAGCCGACGCTGGCGACAAGAGAGAAACAGCTAGAGGCTTGGAGCAACCTCATATTGAATTACTACCGGGCACACAAAGGATATGTGCTAGACGTCGCCGAAGCCCTGGCTTCGCCGCTTTTCCACAACAAGGACATATCTCGAAAGCTTTCGGCGGACGCTCTTCGGGAGATTCTGAAGTCGATGTCATCGCAAGGCCAGGTAGCCTGGACGGATAAGCAACAGACGCGTTGCTACGTTTTCTGGCGATCTCCCGAGGAGTGGGGAAAGCTGATCTACGACTGGGCCGACGCCACAGGACACCTCAACTCCGTGTGCACTTTCTACGAGCTCGTACAGGGCGACGATACAGCCGACACCGAGTTCGCTGGTCTCGATGTGGATTTGTTGCGACTATCCTTGCAAGCACTCGAGAAGCAAGGAAAGGCTGAGCTGATGACTTTCGATGGTAGTGAAGGTGTCAAGTTCTTTTAACTGCACTGGTTTTTCTTTCGTCATGTATAAAGTATGAGTGTGTATAGCTCTTGAAGCTCAATGTCATGCGTGTATGCTTCTGCCTGTGCGTCTACGCCCGCTTCGTTAATTTTAAGAGAAAAAAAAAAAACGCGTTTTCGTGCTGCAAACTCAGAGCACGAGATTGTCTGAATTGCGTAAAAAAGAAAATGGTAGTGAAGCTCAAGATCGTGTCTTTATTAACCAATAATTATAAATATACTAAGCTTCTGATGAAATTCTCGATTGAATGGACTGTAAAAACAGGTGCATAGTTTCGCTTTCTTGAATCTGTGATGCCTGTAATACTGTATCTCGCTTTCCATCCAGAGAAGGTGCAGTGTAGTGTGCCTTGCAGTCTTAAAGTGCTTTTCAAGTAAGTAACGAATCCCATTGTGCTGAACTAAAAATTAACTGTAGTCACACTCAAGCCAAGCTTTGCACATCAAAACAATTTATTTTCATCCTGTACACTGTTTTTCACTTAAACTCAATGCTTGTTCAAGAGCACTGTGCAGCAAGTGGAATGTCTCATCAATGCTTTCAGGCCGTTCCAACTTGGAGTGACCAGATGACTGTGTCTCTTCCAGCCATTCTTGGAGTGCAGAGAACGTTTCCTTCAGCATTCCATAAAGGCCATCATCTACAATGAAATTTTTTGCACATATGTTAAGCTACAATCGCAGAAGAGCCACTGTGAACATTAAACTTTTTGGTCACCTAATGCTTAACAGCATCCATTAGGCAATATTTTTGGTTAATCAACACACCTGAAAAAAATCACAAATTCAGTTGAAAGGTGGATTCTTCTCACCAGCTATACGACTGAATAGATCCACGAAAAGAAAGGCACAGTTTTAAAAGGGCTTGCTGTTGTGCTGCAATTACTTTCTACAAACTTTCACACAGTACCCAAGTCATAGTGTCGTGTTCCTAGCAATTTTGTTCTGTATCTCAATTACTAGCCCAAAAATCCGTGCACTAAGTTAGTACACAATACTGCCTTTGATATATTAAGCTTAAACAGTGCTTGCAGCTTCTGTACAGTCATTAAGAAGCTGTCCTCTTCACATGCCAACGTAAAAGTATGCACCAGAAAAATCTTCACATCGAGGACAAACGCAAAATGGCCCATGCTACAGCGGCATTTATACCTGCTCCATGGTCACGCAGTACATAATGGGCGAGCAGTTCAGTGCACTTTGCTGAGTGGTATCGAGTTAGACCTTTCCTAAATTAGCCTCCATGAAAGTTTTGGTTTTGTTTATTGGGGTTTAACGTCCCAAAGCAACTCGGGCTATGAGGGACGCCATAGTGAAGGGCTCCGGAAATTTCGACCACCTGGGGTTCTTTAACATGCAACGACATCGCACAGTACACGGGCCTCTAGAATTTTGCCTTCTTCGAAATGCAACCGCCATGGCCGGGACCGAACCCACGTCTTTCGGGCCAGCAGCCGAGCGCCATAACCACTGAGCCACCGCGGCGGCTCCATGGAAGTTTTAGTCTTCAGCAGTCCAAGCAGCCAGCAAGCATATAGTAAAAAAGAACATGCACGTGCTTTTTACATGTAACTTGCACAGGTTGTATTTCAATGAGTGGAGAATGCGAGACCAATGAGTGCAAACTGCATATGGTGAACTGCTAATTTGACTCTGTTTAAATGTTTTGACAGGTGCCAGTGCTTTTCAAAGATTGCCTGCACCTGACGTCACAGATGCCTTGATGGTGAACCAAGCGTAGCTTTGGCAGTGCGAGCCAGAACAGGTTTCTATAAGCAGATAATAGAAACATACACCTCGCAGTGCTCATGGTTTGCCAGATCCTGGTTTACAAGCTATGTATAGAGGTCAGAAAAGTAATTATAATTCAAGCTTAAAATGCCATTTATTCTAAAGTCTGAATGAGAACAAACCGCTAATAGGCAGATATCACAGTCTCCACTGGTTTTGGTGATAAATATGGACAAAATTTAAAGTTGTGAGGCCTGTAACGTTAGAACCCCACTGGGCACGTTCCAAAGCATACCACTTCATGTACACATAACTACTAAGGAAAAGCAACACCAGACAAGTGCAAAGGATGACTAAAGTAGAGTGAACCCTCTACATAATTACAACCATCCAATGTTACAGAAAAGTCGCACCATACCTTGTAACGGCTAATTGAAGGACACATTCGCGAAGCATGCAAAGATAGCTTGCGACTAGCCAGCACTTTCTCTGTCGCATCGCTCGCTACCGTGATTGGTCCCAACACGCAGGCTGGCCAGTCTGGCAACATTCTCGGGTGCAAAAAGTTTTGTTAGCACGCTTCTGATTAAGTGATGAAAGCTTTAATGGCCGCAATATTGCACAGTTGTAGTGGGATAGCAGCGGTGACAACAACAAGCAAAATCCAGAACTGCAAGTAAGCCTGCACTCAGATTCACACAAGAGTTCTTAGTGCACAGTCAATGCTAGCCCAGCCTCACAGTGCACATCAACAATCCAAGGTTGTTAATGTGGCACCGGCTTCCGAGTGCAAGTAAAGACCACCATCACGAACTGTTTAAAGCAAACAAATATTTAATATGCCTCTTTGACAAGATGTGGTGCCTTCTTAGCGGCGCGTAATACAGAAAAGTGGTTGAATGCAAGTGGGCATCGCTGTGCCTGTTGCAGGCATGATCCACTTCAGTGAGGCATCAACTGCACATGCGGAGTGTCAGGTGTGCACTTGCAGCTGCCACATCCAGCCATTGCCATTACGAACTGCGCATACGCACCACAAGCTGGCAGTTTTAAACCAGTGAAGCACAGAAGAGGGAAAAGAAGAAAAGGCGCACATGTGTAGTGCAGCCATGTGAAAACCTGGATTTGCTGCCAACTTTAAATGCATCCTTTAGTTCGGACTCTGGACACCTAACTTTTTCTTGTCCCCTCAAGGTCTGGTTGAAGTCGGCCAGTACCTGAAAGTAAGAAGCCATTTCCTTACCTTCAATCTGGCTGCCAGTGGCATGCCGAACACTGCTGACAAGCGTCACTGCCGAACCTAGGGTTCGCCAGTGGTCCCTCGCTGGCAGTGGCGATCCCTCTTGTCCCTGCAGCCAGTCCACCAACAGGGACTCCAGCTTCTCATTACGTGGCACTAAGGAAACGACGGCACACGTCAGCACAACAAAAACTTCTCATCAGACTTCACTGCCAGCATTCAAGGCATAACTAGTATCAGTCCTCACTTGCAGAAAAACTTTGCAATTCCTTAGTCTCTGCAAGCAAATTAAATGCAGGACCAGGTTATACATCAATGGTGGTGGTGGTGATCTCTTTTATTACTCCCAAAAACAGGGGACCAGTCCAAGGACCGGTTGCGCGGTTATACATCAATGGCCTACTGCTTCGTAATGAAAGGATGACAAAAAAACTCATGAGATAAATGTTCATTAAAACAGCCCATGAATCAGAAAGTAAGCAAAAAGCTCATAACGTATGAACATATCAATTTCAATGTGTATGGTTTACTATAAAATTCACTTTTTGCTAACAAACAGAACACACTTGCATGACATGCGCATGTAGTTATAAAAGACCACTGCACTTGAAATAGGTAGAAATAAAGCTGAAAATCTGTCTAGCCGGTAGGTCCTCATTATTGCCAATGCAGGGAACAAAGAAACACACAAGGCATGCATTGTACTGTGTGTCCTATGTGCAGTGCATGTGCTCTGTGCTGCTTCTATCTGTTAGTGGTCCCTGCACTGGCAAACAGTGAGTATTTACCAATTTGATCAGCTTCCAGTTTTATTGATTTATTTGATTATTTAAGTTTACGCACAGCATTCCGATGTCTGAGCAGCCTGAGCTTAGTAAAAGCTTGCTGTCATCAGAATCAAAAACCAAGGACCACTCTCACGTCCGTAACCAAAGCACAAGCTCAATCATACACCAATTTCCAGGTTCTGGTTTGTAGTTAATGGCAAGAATTATGATCTTTAGTGCTGTCAAATGATGGCAAGCATGTGCGGAGAAATTTCGACAGCTTTAATAGCTTCCCTGTAATAAGGTCCCCACTGGTGAATACGGTCGCATGCTTCTCTTGACAGGTAAGGCAACAGTTACGCCTTTTATTTATGTACCTCGTGGGCAGCTTGCAGAAAGAGACACACAACTGTACATGCCAAATGGGCAGACAAAGTCTGCAAATAGATCACCTGCACTGCGGTTGACGAGGTGTCAGCCTGCGCTATGGTGACGGGCATTTAATTTGTTTTTGCTTTTTCTGTGGGGCAGGTCACCTCTCTTAGCTATGGTGGCTTTGTAGTTGTGCATCAACGAAAATTCCCAAGTCTTGTGAGGTTTCTTGTGATGAATGACAACGCATGTATGTGCTAATGCCAGCTCTCTCCTGCTGATGCAACGCTTTCTGTGCAAGGACCTCGGTACGTTCACTTTAATTCGTTGGCTCCCTGGAATATTCATGACACTATATTTCATCCAGGTGACTATTACCTGCTAATTATGCTGCACTTACTTTCTCAACATGTCAAAGCCTATACCAAACAGATCAAAAATCAAAAGAAATAACAGTAAACAGAAAACAATTGTCCACAAACAAAAAGCAACGTTCTGAGCGGCACTTACAGATAAATTTTTTGGCATCCGTTTCAAAGTCCATCACATGCAGCAGGTGCCAGAACGCATCCAGAGAATCGTACTTTCCTCGTGAGCTGCAACCGCAAGAAATACAAGTCTGCACACAGCTCAAACCCGATGAACAAGTCGGTGGGCCTCCTAAAAGCCCAGACTGACACGTTCACTGAGCAGCGGACAGAATGTTTTGCCCAATCCTGATCACAATAAGTGGTACACCCACCTTAGGTAGCTGGCAGCAGTGAACAGAGCATCAATGAAGTTTTCATTCACACACAATGCACACAGCTCGGTATCCTCATCCAAGACACAGTCCAGGACTTGCAGTGTGACCTTGAGCAATTCCTCTGGGGACAGCAGCAGAGGTAACAACATGGTAAACAACATGGCACTGGTAGCAGTGCACTGAAAGTTTTCTCTATGTACAAAACACAGACACGGCAGCAAAGATACATTTGTACTGTTGATGTTGCCTTGTTTCACCCTAGTGCATAAGAGAGATGGGGGGGTTCCATCTGTGCACTGATTGCTCCGCAAGAGAATTCACTGCGATTATCCTGAATGCTGAAAGTGTCACTTCCTGCTGCAGTGAACTCTGTAGCAAAATTAATCAGATTTCTTTTCGAAATCCTGTCACACGGGTAATTCAAATGCTCGCGAACCCCACATGACAATCAAACTCAATGGGGATCAGTTGCTGCCAGACAGTTATTTTCAGTGACCACTGAATTTAGTGGCTATTAATTAAAAGGCGTGCAACAACCATCGAAATTCCAGGGGCCACCAAGAGCAGCATCACATTCACTATAAGTTGAGATGCAGACAATAAAAAAAAAATTGCTTTGTTATTAATTGCAGCGTATGTTCTCATACTCAGAACTCAATTTTTATCACCTAATCAAAATAACAGCCTAGCAGATGGTCAGATGTAAACAAACCTTTGGCATTTCTGCTGTGCACCCCACCAGTGTATTTATGCTATTCGTGTTTTTGCCTCTCTAGATGCTGGTGCAGGAACCCTGGTGTTTGGCCATCGCCAAACACCAGGGTTCCTGCACCAACACTCAAACAGTACGGGATGTGGACATGAGTGCTCATTTGCAGCTTCGCTGACAAGAAACAAATGCTTTTGATATGAGATGTTCAGTTCTGTCCAAAGTGTGCATACATCCATAATCAGTAAACCAGTTGCCCTATCCACATTCTTTCCCACTAAAAACAGTACTCAGAATCGTGCCGTTAGATTGGATCTTTGACCTTGCCCAATGACCAAAAGCGTTCATCCATCTTATTATGGAACCGTGCTTAGTTTTCTTTTGAATGAATTCAGTTTATTTAACAGCAAATTAAGAAGGTTGATGATGCACAAAACATTCTCCGATTACTTGTACACATGGATGTCGGGAGGTCCAGAATTTTATTACTACACAAATAATATGCACTCAGATTAGATTTTTTTTTCATCTCAAAACAATTTTTCCTGCCAATGACCAAAAGCGTTCATCCATCTTATTATGGAACCGTGCTCAGTTTTCTTTTGACACAAATAGTACATCACTGCAAAATGATAGCACTGCCTTCTTTCAGATGCCAGGGTCTGTTTGCACAAATGTTTTACTCACAGATTAAATTCAGTTTACAAGTAAAATGAGGACAAAGTTCGAGATCTTTCACAGCTGTCCTCCAGGCTGTCCTTTACGAAGTGGGGAACATGGTACCACTCATTTGAGTGAGAGCTGCTTAAAAATTCACCTCATTCACAAATTCGCCTTCATCACAAATTCACAAATCACATCACAAATTCATCACATCACAAATTCGCCTTCATTCACTCAATGCGCACTGTGCTAACAAAAATGAATGGTGCATCAGGCTTTCACTGCATCTCACTTCATCTGCACCGTGCGGCTGTGGAATGGTTTTCCTTGAAAAACTGGATCCCAATTTGCTCTTAAAATGAAGTTTAAAAGGTGCAGTTACCAAAAAAGTAACATCAGAAGCAGCAGGTCCTTCAAAAGAGAAAATTCAAGACGGCTGCATCAATCTTTATTACCGATAAAAGTCCTAGTTGCAGAAAATTTAACAAGATCCCTACAAGGAAAGTTTTACAGCTTTATTAGGTACAAGCTTTAGTCCTCTGGACACAATGCACAATTATTATTATTGCACAATGCTTTATTATTTGCTTTTTTCGTTTAGTTAAAACATGCTTCCATGAATGATTTTTTTTTCTCTAGAAACTGCACCAAGGTTTCCACAAAATGGCATGTCAGTTGTTAGAAGGTATTACTCATTCATTCGTTTAGTTGAGTTGTATAATTAGAGCCAGGGGGCATCTTCTTTTCTTTGCTATTACAATAAGTTTTACAGACCATTCTTGGAAGACGAGATATCTTCAAAGAGGCTCTGCAGTTTTTGTGGCGTGCACACATTAACGCGGTTGCATTTCACACAGCACCAAACATCAAAGAATGTTTACAATGCTGCCATCTAGTAGATGCAAGTATTGCCAATTTAAAGAATAAAACTTTGGCTCAATGCAAATCATTAATTTCTAGCCAGTTTGCAGACACTGCTTCTGATATTTCATCAGGTACACAAAAATCAAATGGGATGCCGCAGTGGCCCAGTGGCTATGGCGCTTGGCTGCTGAGCCAGAAGACGTGGGTTCAATCCCGGTCGAGGGTGGTCAATGCTAGAGGCCTATATACTGCGCAATGTCAGTGCATGTTAAGAACCCCAAGTGGTTGAAATTATCTGGAGCCCTCCACTCAGGCGTCCCTCAAAGCCAAAGTCGCTTTGAGATTATAGGGGACCGCAGCTTCGCAGGGGAGCGCTGCGGACGCCAGTGAAAAGCGCCCTCTCCGACCGACTCCGTATTTTTGTCCGGGCAAACCGGTCACCCCTCCCATTGAGTAGCTGCGCGAGCAGCGCGCTTTCCCCTGAAAAAAAGCCAGTTCTGCACGTACTTTGCACGTGTTGGCCAGCGTGCAAATCTCTTTGTGCAGTCCCGAGCTTTTTCCCTCGTGCTTGAACGCTGGCGAGCTTCAGAGGATTAGCAAAATGTACAGGGGCGCTAGAAAAAAATGCGAACAGCACGGCGCCCACGCGCTGCGCAGTCGGAATTTATCTTCAATGCGTTTTTATCTAGGTAGTAACAAAAAGACGCTAGAGTGGTACATTATTGTATCACGGATGTCTCTAGCGTATTTGTGTTGCGAGCCAAGTATAAGCGTGACGAAAATAAATTCCAACAGCGGAGAGCCTAGGCACTCCGCTGTTCGCACTTCTTTCGGTCGCGGCAGTACGCTCTGAGATGTAGGTTAAAAGAAATAGTGGACAGTGAATTTTTTTTTTCGCTGCGAACTTGAAAAAAGAACTGCTAGTGGATCAGGCCCACTACGTGAAGCAGATTGTTGACGAAAAAGCCGGCACCGTAACGGCGAAATGTGTATCGCAAGTAAATGACGAGATCATTTAAGACGTGGAATTCGAGGTAAATACCATTTTTTTTTTTTGGCACGGCCATCTTCGCAAGATGCTTAATTTCGTTGGGTGACTGAGCACTTCGGTGCATGCAGGTTTGTTGGCCAAATAATAATGATTTTGTTACGTGTTTCGATGAATAATGATGGAAATAATTTTTATTTTAACTTAAAATAAAGTGGCCTTAAGGCGACACGCGAGGCTGAGGAGAAAAACGAAAACACGCACGAAATGCGCCTACCAGCTGCTTGCTATATACGGCTAAAAGAAAAAAATGCTCTAGTTTGTCAATCGCTACAACGGAGATAAGCGGTTCGTATATTTATTTTAATTCCGATTACAGCGCACGCGCATTCCCAAAACAATTATTTGCAGAGCCATCGCTCATATGCAAACGCTCATTCATGTGCAAGCAAACATTTTGATTATTTTTATTTTTTGAAATTTTTTACATGTAAAGCAACTTCGAAAATTGAGCCCGGCGTCACAAGTCGGAACATTCAGGCGATCACTGACCTTGCCTCACACGCGTCTGCATAATGCCGCTAGCTGCAGTCAGTCTCCAAAATAAAAAACGGTAAAAAAAAATGAGTTTCGTTAGCGCGAGCTTTACTAAACACTGCATGCTTAGTGAATTACAGCAAAAACTGCGCAGAAATAATATTACGCGTGCGACATACCAAACGTGTTTAGTAACAGGAAAAAGCTTACTTCACCCTGCCCATAGCAGTTATCGAGGCCTGCCGTTTCTCGTTCTGATCCATTTCATACGCAACAATTCCGGACAAAAACATTTTTGAATAGTAAAAAATTTATGACCGCATTTTTTTTTCATATACTGGAAGATTTGACTATAGCAATCTCCCATCGATAGGCTTGCATTTTTTTTTTCGTATTAACGTTTTTCCTATCGTCAACTGCTCGATACGAGCGATGAAAAATATTTAAGATTTTGCTGCATATAGAAAGGGTGGACCATTACCTTCAATATTTCCGTTACTGTACGTTACAATTTTCCAATATTAAATTTTTTTTCCTAAGAATGTAGGACATCACCAGGAAATCTGTAGATTTACATGGGCATTCCTTGGCCGTTGATGTTCAGAGAACTATTGTGACAGCCGCACACACAACCAGTTTCTCCACTCTTAGAACGTCGCGGAATTCACAGCGAGCGGCAACACCACTTTTGTGCGCCCGCGAGCAGGACGGCACGTGCTCACAATGAAAGAGAGAGTGCCAGCTGCGCGAGCAGCACGCGCGTACCAGCCGACAGGCTGCTGGCTCAATGCGCTCCGCCGGCGACGTGCCCGGACAGCAACGCCAAAATGACCGGCAGGGGAGAAGTGGCGCTGGTGCAGTGGAAGCAAACTTCAGGTGCGCTTCCCTATAAGTCTAAAGAACCAAATCAAACGCATACATTTTTTCAATCGAGGTATTTTCACAGTACAAGACCTTAATGCACGAACACACAAAATCGACACATGAAAAAATGCAACGCATTTTCTAGAAGCCAGCTACTTTAACAACGAGCAATACCCAGTCACCCATTTTTTTAAGGATATTTTTACTTATTATAGCCTTTTAATGGCAGTATGTCCTTTAGAGATGTTCGCACCTCCATAACCTTAGAGGTGACATTACCATGCAGCGGCAAGGTGACATCTACGCATCCAATATGTCAATAAAAATGAAATGGGGCATTCACAAGTTTGAAGCTGTAAGCTTTGGTTATACGATCATCATAATCAATCTTGAAATTATGACAAGCACTATGAAAATATGAAGCCCACTATGAAGCCCACTCGAAGATAGTTAAGAGAGCCATAGTTAGCTCGTGCCTGGAATCTTCTCTGACGAAGTCATGCCCGCATGCAATGCACACCAGCTTTCATAATCAGATAAACAGGCTGCTTTCAGCCGGCTTCCCCTGCGAGGTCATCTCAGCTGTGGCCGAGAACCTTCTTCGGAAGGTAAAAAAAGGAAACTGCGCCAACAACGAGGAGCGATTGCCGCGAAGACAGACTACGGTCATCCCGTATATGCACAAGGTGGCCCACAACATAAAAAAAGTGGCAAATAGGCATGGCGTCCTTCTAGTGTTTTCGGCGCCACGCAACCTCGCCGGGTTGTGCCCAAGGATCAGCGCGGAAGGCGCTCGACGAAGAGCATGCATGATAAAGCATGCGGCACAATTCGTAAAATGCGCCACGGGCGTTGTGTATGTGGGCCAGACAGGACGCTGCGTGAATGAACGCGCAGGGGAGCATCAGCGTCCAATTAGGAATAGAGAAGGAGCAAGTTTGCCTGCTCATTGCATTGCATGCACCGGTTGTGAGCCACTGCTAAATAATATCAGAATTCTGGGCAAGAGTAATGACAAAGTTTCCCGTGAACTTCTAGAGGCATACCACATCAAGGCAAGAGGTGATAAATGTATGAGTGACACCTCCGTTTCATTGTACAACGCGGAAAATAATTTTTTGGAGCGTTTTTGATAGATTGTCGCGCAGGGTTGATTTGCCTCCTTATCCTCTCCTTCCCCTCTTTGTAGGCACGTGTGCACACTGCCTATAAAGCGGCACTGAATTGAATAAACACCAGTTGATAGTTTGCGCTCTTTCAGTCTCCCTCGTGTTTTTCTTGTGTGTGTCTTTTGTGCGCAATTCGTACCTACAACACTATGAAAATGAGAGAGAAAAAGCAAATACTGACATTGTGGCACTTCTTTCTGCTAAATGCAAGCTCATAAAACTTGCAATGAACACTTCGAAGAGAGAAGCATGCTCAACCTCTCCACTCATACAGTATACTGCATGAAACATCTCCCAACAGCAAAGCACAAGATCTCTTCAAGAACAGTGACCATATTTCTCTTCACAAAAGGAAACTATGGCATGGCATGCCACTGCTACCACTGCCAGGGGCCAGTTGTACGCGCCTGTCATCACTCGCGAGTATGCACATGGTGCCCAAGAACCACACTAGAGCAGTGACAACTTTTTTAGCAGTTCAAGTGGGAGATGCGGTGCGTCCAAAAATGCTATTTCTCACTCTCTCTTCGTCTTCGGGAACACTGCCTGTCTGCTGCTGTGGATTCAAAATTCTGTTGCTCGCAGTCGGTACAACATTTCTCACACTTTCATGTCCCTCCTCAACAGTGTTCACCATGGAATGGGGCATTGTGACAATCGTATGGACATCTCCTTGCAGGCTGCCCTCAAACAAACCGATGTAAGATCTCCCAAGCTGTGCACCCTTTTTTCCCCTTAAGGCTGGTGACGGCAACCTCCGCATAACAGAGGTTAGCTTGCTGTGTAGTGGCCCATCAAGAGTTTTTTCCCAATTTTTTAAGAAAGAGTTGTCTACCTGCTAAGCATATGCTTGGCAGATCACAACAACACCGCTCTTTGTACGAGCATGTTGCGACTATAACACTGATTTTGACATTTCCCTCGGAGAAAATCCACGAGACAGCTATTGCTGCAGAACATATAACAAATGGTATGGTATATGGGGTTTAACATCCCAAATCTGCATATGAGATACAGGAGATGCTAGAGTGGACGGCTCTGGAATAATTTTGACCACCTGGGGTTCTTTTCGCCTGAAATGCAGCCGCCATGCACAAGGCTCAATTCTGCGACCTTGCACTCTTTGCACCATGAAGAGGAGAATGATGATCAGTTGCTGTGCTAGGCAGAAAGAGAAAAACAACAAGGCATGACAACAGACGAACTTGCCATTGATGGAGTTTTCCAGGATGAATGTTATGCCTGAAAGGCAACTGTCAGAAGACTGAATGGCTCGAAGCCATAATGGCAACGACTCTTCATTTGACAGGCATGTGTGGCAAAGCCTGGAGGGAAAAAAAAAAGCGACGACCATGTGGAACTTTAATTCTTAGAGTAGCACGGTTATTTGAAACTGTCACAGCACTCCTAGGTACGTAACATGCACTTCTGGCAATGGTAAACTCTAGATGAGACTGTAATTATCCACGAAAATGTGCAGAACTGTTGTACAAAGTCCACTTGCAAAGAAGCAAAATGCCAGATCTAGCTACCCCACCACAATGGTACAGTAGCCACCTCAGGAAGTTCGACACCTTTGCCAGAACCCCCAAATTAGACTCCAGTGCCACGATAAACTTTGACAGGACACTGCGGTTCATGGTGCAGTTCCATCATGTAAGTAAAGAGGCAAATTACAGCAGCATTTTATTTATTTACAGGGCATGCAGGCGAGCGCCCACAAAGGAGTGCAGAACATAAAATATTTGAAAGTGCACATAAAAAATTTGAGGGAACACTTAAGCTCCGCCTTAAAGGGACACTGAGGAGAAATTGAAGCTGGCTTGTATCGACAGAATACCAGCTCCTGATTACAAAAACGCCACTCATACTGAAAACAAAGCTCTTGTAACGTAGAAAAGAGCAAGAACCAAAATACAGGTATCACCGCCACAGGCCAAACTCGCAAGCACAAGCGTCATGACGTCATAGGACAAAACAGTGTTGCTAGAACCAATGGTTCTAGGAACTCTAGGACCCGAGAAGCCACAAATCCCTGAGGCGCAGCCAATGCATGCGCAAATGTCCTTGACGTCGCCAGATGGCGCCACGTACCCGGCAGCTACGCGCGCTCCTGAAGCATCGGGACCAATCAGCGCCTGTTTTCCGGCTGTAGGCAGGCTCCCGGTATTCCGCTAGCGGTAACAAGGTACACGGTATGCTAAAGGTGTCTATTTGCGAGAACTTCGTTGACGTCTTCGAGAACGAGATCCATCGTAACGCTGGCGAAATGCCAGTGCAAACGTAATCGAAGCGACTATAGCGACGGCCGCAATAGCCGATAGATGCCTTCAACGTGCGGCTGGCGGTAGCTTTCTTTTCGGCTGCTGCTAGGCCGCACTGCTGGCCGCCAGAAATCACGGAGTCTGCGGTATGTCATGGGCACGTCATGTTTCACGTCACTTAGTCCTGTGTCGTCATAGGAGAATCCCAAGTTTGAATCAGAGCGGCGGGAAAAACTTTTTAAACTTCGAATCCAAATTTCTTAGAAATAAATGCATCTTTCGCTGCCGGCCAAGTGGCAACAAAGCCATGACATGCCGAACTATCGGATTTTACTATAAAAAAAATATGAATAGTGCTCTCCTCAGTGTCCCTTTAAGGGTATGATGCAATAGCGTAGTGTGTTAATGACCATATATGCAGAAGGTCGTTCTCTACTTTACATTCATAGATCCCTGGGAGTCCTCATACCGCTCGTGGCGCAGTGGTGAAGAGGTTAAGCGATGCACCACTGCCCTGCGATGGCAGGTGCTCCCAGCGATGGGCCT
The DNA here is from genome assembly GCF_055824585.1 of Amblyomma mixtum. Taxonomy (NCBI): domain Eukaryota; kingdom Metazoa; phylum Arthropoda; class Arachnida; order Ixodida; family Ixodidae; genus Amblyomma; species Amblyomma mixtum. The sequence goes on from NC_143012.1 coordinate 245,436,656, forward strand.
TGTGCGGCCCAGGTTGCCCTTCCCAAGTGACCGATCGTTAATTTAACTGCCAGCGGCCACAGTGGGCAGTTTGCTCACAATCCAGTGGCCAGGCTTTTACCTCAGGAAAAGCCAAGAATCAGGGCAAGAGAGACTTGTATCCACCAGAAAAACTGCCACACTTTCACTGGCACCCAAATTCACACCCAGTACCTACTATGCATGACATCGCCTACTAGAGCATCGTCTATGCGATAGGCGACAAGCTATCAATGCGACGTCACACGCACTTCGCAAGACACCACAGAAGCTACGGCTGTAACGAAGTAATCCCCGGGCCCTTCAACTTCATTATAACATGGTACAACTGTAATGCTACTTGAAAAAACTTTTCAACCACACACGCTTGACAAAATTACCCACCAAAATGCCACTGCATTCAATACTTAAGTCATATGCGCTTCAGCACGCTGCGATCTGCAGTTCAGCAAGCAGTTTGGAAAGCACTATGTGCAGGGGCAATCATTAACAGCGGGAACAGCTGAGTGCACAGTTCTGTGGCTTGTGCAGCACCCCCTGCGAGCTCACTGTCCCATTCCCTGGACCCTCGCACAGCATACGGTTGAATGGCCAAGCAAAGTGCCCACAGCTGGTGCTGCGCAGGTAGCAAAAACACGGAACCTCTCTCTCTTCCTCCTCTTTCCTTCTCACATGGAGCAGTTCAGGTGGCCACCGACACACAAGATAGTTGCTACGTCTTCCCTTCCTGATTTTTTTATTTTCATTTTTCAGGTCAGAATGCATCGTTTTAGCAGATATGCAGAAATTTCCATCTGCAAAGCTTTGGACACGACAGTTCCAAAACTTCGTAGCTTATGAACCTCTGCAGCACCATATTTTTGCTTGAAAAACTGGCGGGCACTATATCTGCTTTAGTTTGGCATGGCTATGCAGTTGACTCGTAGTCAAAGCATAGCTGTACGTATTAGAAGCACACTTGGCTGTGTCATAGGCATAGCCGCGACCAGATAGCAATTGCATCTCATGAGGCAGCATAATAGCATTTGTTTTTTTTGAGTAACAGAGTGTTTTATGCTTTGAGCAACATTAAATGCCAAAGCTCAGCAGAAAATTTATTTTATGCTAATTAAAAAGTACATAATACATGTCACGAGTTCTCACTATAATGAAATGCCTTCGGGAATCAATTGAACGCATGATATTTACTTGCAATCATAAAAAAAAAAGCTCCATGATCATTTCAATCCATCAAACTTTTACTTAAAGGTGCACTGAAGAGGATTCTGAACATGTCTTTTTGCCGCGGGAACTCGATCCACACGTTCCTAGCATTCTTAGAAACAGTGACTTATTGCCCTGTGTGGCCGATTTCCCCAATTAAAACGAATTAACGTCCGGCTCCCGCCTTTTTTTTTTAATTCTCCCTCGTACGGTGGGCGGAGTCGACCAACGCGTGGAGCGCCTTTCACTCAGTCCCGTGGAGGCTTTGCTTTCGCTTTATTTTGTTTTTTAGGTTTCCATGAATAAATAGTTTCATTCGCAGATAATATAGCCGCAAAATAAGCCCGAAGAAATAAAAATACGCGCGGACTATTTGCTACTACGGACTACTACGTATTACTCCGCCGATGGCAGAGCGGCAAGCCGCCACGGGACTGGGTGAAAGGCGCTCCACGCGTTGGTCGACTCCGCCCATCGTACAAGGCAGAATTAAAAAAGAAAGGCGGGAGCCGGACGTTAATTCGTTTTAATTGGGGAAATCGGCCACACAGGGCAATAAGTCACTGTTTCTAAGAATGCTAGGAACGTGTGGATCGAGTTCCCGCGGCAAAAAGACATGTTCAGAATCCTCTTCAGTGCACCTTTAAGAACATTTTCATGGAGGTCCCCTGAGGTTTCTTCAAGTGGCATTTACTTTATTCACAAGCCTATGTAGTCCATTCATTGCTGCAACACCGATCTGGTGTGAGTACAACCAGAATGCCTTTGAGATTAGCATCTACAACTGTGCTTCAAGCTCATATCTGGAGAATAGGTGTGAACCAAATGATGTGTTGCTAGTAATATCTAAACGGAGATACACAGTACAGCTATGTCAACAGTTTGGCCACATATAGCTTAATTAAAGAAGTCTTTTTCTTGTGTAAGCCAATGCACTTCCTTCACAGGAAAAGCTATCCATGTATTTTTATATACCAGGTGTCCCAGCTAAATGTAACCAAGCTTTTAAAAAACACAGGGTGTCCTAGCCGTCTGAAACCATATGAGGGTTGTTTAGAGTCGTGTGACCTAGTCTGCAGTATTTTTTTCGTTCTTCAAGGTGGACTAATTAGTTTAGCTTAATTAACTAACTTTTTAATTATTGACTTGAGGAACAAAGTGTCAATGAAAAAGTTGCAGATCGCTTTGAGAAACAGCTTACTGAGACATTTGCAGCAAAGTAATATTTACGTAAAGTAGTTTTTTTACCGGCCTTTAACCATAACCCGCACAATAAGAAAAAGCTTCCACATGACAACTGTGCCACTTCAACGCCCCAAGACGCGCCTTAAAGAATAAAATCCATTTTTTCTGAAGTCCTCTCCTCGATGAGACTTTGGGTGCACATTGGGGCAGAGAAGTGAGCGAGCAGCTGGTCACGTGACAACTTTCTTTTAAGGCCAATAAATGAAGCTACGTAAATCGTAACTTGACAGAAACAGCACTGCTAGCAGTTTTTCGAGGTGATCTAAAACTTTTGCATTGACACTTTCTTCCTGAAGTCAATAATTAAAAAGTGAGCTAATTAATCTTAACTAATTAATTAACTTTGAAGAGCAAAAAAAAATACTCAAGACTAGGCCACGTGACTATGAACAACCCTGAGTTGATTTCACTGGACTAGGACACTTCACCTTTTTTAAAAGTTTGGCTACATTTAGCTGGGACACCCGGTATAATATATACTTTGTGATGTAATATTTGTTACTGTGCACTGCCTGGTTTTAACTTATCTTGTAACTTTAGTTTCTACTCTCGTACTGCTGTGTAAAGCTAGTAAAGTCTGTTGTGCAGTTGCCCAGACTACTTTTTTCTTTAGAAACCCGAGTTTCTTTGCTTTTCTTTTCAGCAAGTCCAACTGAAATAAAATGGCGTTCTAAAATTGATTCTCACCTCAGCACTTGAAGCAGAGTTGGAGTGTCCGTCCCTCCCAGCAGCTGCATGGCCATCTGCCTGCAAAAAAACAGCACATCAGCAGGGAAGCTGAAGACATGCAGATAGTGTACAGCTCTTTGCTTTTCCTTACAGCAAGCTTTCCTCTTGAGAAAGAGCCAAACTCAGGTCAGGAAATACAGCCATGTTCCCTAAAATTCCAATCAGGATTTCCTGCAAGAGCAGAGATGAAATAAATATCCGACAAGCAATAAGAGCCATGGCTCATACCTACATTTTCAGCGGAAAAAGCTAGACAGAAATGGTTGCACATGCTGCAACAAGCAGAGGTTTTGTCGAAGGTTAGATCAATCATGAAAGGTTTATAGAAGGAGAGCAATCTGTAGAGGTAAAAAAGAAAGCCTGTGGTAAACAAGTTTGTCTGAGATTTTTTTCTCACTACGATGGCTTTACGACATAGCGAGTTGTTAACAATGCAGCTAAAGACGTAACACTGAGCTAACAAATGCTAATTCAGCTCTGGAAAACTGTTCAACACTTTAAAACTACCGCCATCCTGTAGCAACTTCCACCAAGAATGGGTGAGAGAAAAGAAAAAAAAAACTGAATTTCCACTGCAAAAACTGTCACCAAGAACAAAATTGCAAAATTTTAATATCATCAAATGAAAATTAAAAAAAAAAAGTCAGAATAGAAAGCAAGACATCAATGCTCACCACAAGCCGGGGTGATTTTGAAGTGGATATAATCTGCAGGAAAATCTCAAGGGCTTTGAACTCATGCAGGAAGTGCGCGACATCCTGCAAAAAAAAGAAGCAAAAAGCAGCTGATACCACGGCTATAACCCAATATGCAGCTACGCTTATTTTACCAGAATAATTATCACTCAGAAAGAAAATCTGACAGGCTTGGCATGAATAAAAATTAGCTGACAAGCTGGCTACTTTGACTATCCTAATGCCTCACACCAGGTAGTAACCAGATGGCATTTATGCTTGAGACAATATAAAGAGTAACAACCTTCTTCATTTCTTTTTTCCTAAAAAAAATTAACTTTCACAGCCAGCATTAGCAGAGTCATCACAAGTGACCGAAACTCAAAAATAAACACTCAACATTTCTAACTCAGCGGACTGCCTGCACATGTTTAAATATGCAAATTTTAACATACCCTCCTTGTTCAATACGCACACAACTCTAAAAGCAAGGCATTTTATTACTGACACTTGTGAGACATCACCCTTTGCTTTCAGGTAAAACCCAATTTTACGCAATTCTTGCACCTTGAGCCTTCATTTTCGGTTAAGACCCTATTTTACCTGATTCTAGCATTCCGTTGCCGTGACTGGAACTTGATCACATGTCCACGGGCTCAGCAGCCAAACATCAAAGCCGTTAAGCCATTGCAACTACTTGTACAATGCCAAGCGGGACACTACAAACGTCAGCTCTACAACTGCCAGACATCCCTCACTCATTTCACCAATCAGCAGCAGATAATAACCACAATGCTGCTGACATCATCTCAGCAATACTCAGCACTGTGCTTTGCACTGGCTTGTACCACCAGTTTCTCAGAGCAACATGGGAAGATCAATATCACCACTCAACCAGTTGAGCGCCAATATGAGAAACGGGACTCTACAGTTTGGCTTCTAGCTTAAAGCGATAACTTTCGTTTCTTCAAAGTAATTTGTTACGTTCGATTTGTTATGCTCATGAACAGATTGTTTTCGAGATGATAGGAGCAGCAGCTATGCTGCAATCTCGCACCTCAGCTTTGTTTACCCCATGTCATCCTGCGAAAATTTCGTCTGATGCTCAATAATGCCACTGAAGTGCGAAACGTGGAACTGTCAAAAGTGACAACAGGTTTTCTGTACGTAGTGAAATGCAGAGCATGCATGTATGTTGGCCTCAGTACTTACTGAGTTGGCTGCCATGTCCCAAAGTGTGCAGAGGTCTTCCTCAATCTCTCTATCCAACTCCACGACCTCTTCCTCCGAGGGCAGCTCTTCACCTTCGCGAGAGGCATTCTCATTTTCGGCCGCCTGAAGCACGAGACGAAACCAATGACATCACACACGACGGCACAGGGTGCAAACAAAAATACGTAACATACTGCGAGAGAAAATACAAAAATACGACAGCTCATTTCTGTCACCGAGTCACGTCGCCCTGACGGCTGCAATTAATCTGCACCGGAAGCAGAAAATACTGAGCACGAATGCAAGACATCGACTCACTTTAATGGCCTTGAGGAGACACTGAAATACCCAACGTTGGCTGAACACTGTATCACCAATTCTGACAGCTTCAAAGCTTTTCTCCGCTTCTACAAACTCTGGTGGGGGAGACGGGTTTCTTTCTGGAGGGAGAAACAGTCAGCGTGAAATATGTTCGTAGTTTTCAAGGAGATCGAAACTCAGCTGTAGAAGTAATTTACCTGGTTCGCACATAGTGACAACAGGCCCTTTCACGCCAAAGGCGCTAGCTGAACTATGGTAAACATCAAAAAAGACGTGGCAAGCTTCAGCTCCTCGACCACTCAACCACAACAAAACCGCAAGGATGGGCGGATGGGCGCTGCCATTTTAGACAAGCGCCGCGTATGATTGGACGATTGGACGCACCTCACCGCATCCGCATCCTGTCCAAGCAGAAACGTTTGAATCCAAGTCAAGCCTGGGTGCTTGTCGAGTTCGTTTTTGTTAGGCGCGCAACGAGACGGAAGGAAACAACGGCGACAACAGCTTTTTGCATGTGTGTGCGTTTCCAGCGGTTCCGACGCATTCAAGTACGAGATGGCGGACCAGCAAGACGATGACAACTTCTCGCAAACGCTCGATGACAGCGACGATGAGGTGGGGCAGGGGGAACTGATCCACGCTTACCAGGTCCTCATAGACAAAACAGCCGAGGAAGAAAATGTGAGCAGTTCTGCTCTTACCGAGGCAATTGATATGGCGGGAAATTTGTTCGAGACTGTCACGCGTACACACGAGGCCGCGATAGACTCGACACTCATGCGTATGGTCTCGTCCCACGGGCGCAAGCTTGCCGCCGCCGCGTTGCCCGAGCAGACTCTCGATCCTGAAGAGTTCGCGGCCCGAGTTCGCAGCGTGGTGTCAAGCTCATTGCACGCAGGCACGTTGGACATGAAAGCCTGGGCGAATTTAGCGGATTTCGCTGCAGGATCTCTCAAGACGAGCGCCCCTTTCTGGTACCTGCACGGCTCAGCAGGCGATGTGCCGATCAAGGTGCGGCGAGCGCCTACAGTGCGCGAAGTCGCGCCGGACAGGCCTCCAACACTTCCGAAAAAGGTAATTCTATCCATTTCTTCCGGATCAGTGGTGCTGCCCTTGGCTGCCTGGGTTAGGATTGTTCCTGACGTTAAGTAGGACATTATGGAAGGCTTGTCACTCTTACGCATAACCTGACTGCAAGCTGTGTGTGCCCTAGGCAGATACGAGAAAAACAAGGCAGCGTCTCTACGCACTTCATTGCAGGTGGCTGTGTAGTGTAGCGGCAGCTTGTGGGCCTTTCCAGTTAACGGAGGCCAAGAAAGCAGGGACCAGGAAGACCAGAATATAGGCCCATTGCAAGTCTCACCGCCCGTAGTACATACCTCGAAAGCGATTAATGGCTCTGAGACGCCCGTGACATTCGACAGCGCGCGCTTTGCACTCGGGTGTATAAAGGGAACATGGGGGAGATGCGTACGGCTTCCTTCTCTCCGTTTCGTACCTGAAATAAGCCCTTTTCCAGTTACGTGCCCTTCCCTTACAGCGCGGTTGAGGTGTCCACCTAGAAGTGAGACAACTGGAATTAGTTTTTGAGGAAAGGAAATGGCGCAGCATCTGCCTGAACTGCGCCATAAGGGAAGTGATAAAGGAGGGAGTGAGAGAAGAAAGGAAGAAAGAGGTGCTGCAGTGAAGGGCTCCGGATCACTTGGGGATATTTAATGCTCACTGGCATCGCACAGCCATCCCACAGCACACGGACGCATTTTGAGTTTCGCCTGCTCAGTAGCAGGGCGCCCTAACCACTGAGCCACCGCGGCTGGTTGAATATGGGATTATATTTGTTAAGTGCAGCACTGACACTGTACAGCATAGCAGATGTTTTCATAGATGGGTCATGCAGATCTGCTCTGGCTAGATGAAGCCAGCACTGAAGCCAGACTATGCCCAACAGTAAGCCTAAGTGACCAGTGTACAGGCATTTAAAATGGCCTCAAAGTCGTCTTCTGCAGGGTAGTTTAGTAGTTGCAACTGACGGCTGCATGAGAGGCACGCTACTGGAAAAGGCCCATCGCCTCTCGTGTTCCTGTTTGTAAACCATTTTCGTCTGCATGGAAGCAGCACAGCACCTTCGAGTATTCACGGTATAAGTTCTCTTGCATTGCTTCTCCTAGGCAGTTGCTTGTGCTTCACTCCAACCAATAGCAGTACATCCCGTCTACCCACCCTGTACTAGTGGGAGCACTCTGCTTTTTTGTTGGACACCGCAATGGCCACAATAGCTGATGGTGTAAACCCTTTGCAATACCCCTAAGTCGGCTCCCTGCACAGTAAAAACTGGCCCTTTCCTTGAGGCAGATATTAATGCATTCCTGGTGTCATCTAGCATTGGCCAGATGTGCATGATTTCCTCGGAGACACTTGCCAAAATGCAGCTTGTCGGCATGCCAACCTAAGGATGCTGTGGAATCACTGGATATTATTACGGGTCGGGTAGCAGCGTCCCACTGCTGCCACAAGTTGTTACGGCTCGGGTAGCATGACCAGTTGTGATGCAGGGTAGCGTAGTTGGGCCGGATAAGGGACAAGGATTGATGGAAGTTGACATTTTGGAACAAGAACACAAACAGGTTTACTGACACTTTGAAGAAACTTAATTACATATTGTACAAAAGAGCAAACGGTCAAGAATTAAAAGTTCATAGCGCCGACCGACTGGATGAGCGTTGTCGCCAAGGCCCAGAGCATTCGTTCTCACTTAGGGCGCCGGTTAAATACCCAAAGGCTCTGCCCCTTCACCAGGCGGTGGCCAATTCAACATGCACAGATCGGCGCAGCACAGCAAGCAGAGGCACTCATTGCAGAGTCCACGCGTGGGAACTGGCTAGGAGGAAACACAAGTTCGCAGCTTTTTCGCACTGTGGTTCAACATTACTGCAAGCGGCACGTGTATATTGAACACAGGTGAGGCGTGCTGGCGCCACGGGCCGCCACTGCGGCTGGCTCTCTCCGATTCGAGCCGGCTCCGGTCAGACCGTTCCTTTCTTCCCGTCGTCTGTCCATCGTCGGTCGCTTCTTGCAGGGAACCAAAGGGAAGGTTGTTCGCACCGAGCCGAGCGTGGAAAGAACTCCACAAGCTACTTCCCAGCCAGTCATCCTTTTTTGGGGGGGGTCATCGTGGGGTCAAATGACCTGCGAAATTGCCGCTGTAGTTGCCGCCACCGTGGTCGTCCCAGTCGATGGAATCTGCACCTTAATCTTCTTTGGCTGGTGTGCACCCCGTTCATAACAGTATCCAAGAGGACACATGCAAGAACTGCACTGAGCCTAATTTTTCCTCCAGAGATAGACTGTGCTGTCGTGGCAAAGAGCTTATATAAAGCTGTTTTATAAAACTGAGGTCTTATAGAGAGCGAAGTTTGATAGTGTTGCCTACAGTGCCATTCGCGTCTTAAACGGCACACTTGGTGCACACTTTGTGTTCAGCCCCACCGCGGTGGCTCAGTGGTTACAGCACTTGGCTGCTGGCCTGAAGGACGCGGGTTCGATCCCGGCTGCAGCGGCCGAATATCGATGGAGGCGAAATTCTAGAGGCCCGTGTGCTGTGCGATGTCAGTGCACATTAAAGAACCCCAGGTGGTCGAAATTTCCAGAGCCCTCCACTACAGCGTCTCTAATACCCTGAGTTGCTTTGGGACGTTAAACCACAAGAGTTCAGAATTTGGCCGTTCGTTTTGTTTTCAATAACTATGGCCGATATTTTAGTGTAACGAGCGCGAAAAAAATCTTTGGGTTGGGACTCCCTTCAAAAACATAGGAAAGTTCTGCGTTTAAAATTATTGCATAACATATTTCATTCTAGAACTGGAATAGACAAAACCAAATATATAGCCAACCCTGATTACGTGTCTTTACGAAGAGATCATCCACTTAAAGTTAAAGACTACAGATGCCGGACTGACCTTTTTAAAATGTCTTTTTTCCCTAAAACGGTTTCGGAATGGAACAAGCTGCCTGAGGAAGTAGTGTCCATATTATCAAATGATTCATTTTCTTCCATGCTGTGACATTTTTTTTATGTATAATAATTCCGTGTTCTTTCTATCTCATTGTTATCTCTTTTTTTGTAACCACCTGCATGAGGTAGCATTTTTGTACATTTTGTTCAACCCCCCCACTGTAATGCCAGACAATGGCGCTGTGGGTATGATGATCAATAAATAAATAAAATATATAAACTTGGTGTTCAAAGGTTAGCTAAGACTGTCCATGCCACATCTCGTATCTCTTACCCCAGGTTCTGTTAGCATTTGAACAGGAATTAGACAAATGTATTGCTTCTTTATGTTGCGTGTGAAGTTTGCAGGCATGTATTGGTATTTACCCAACCCTTCTCATTTTTCTTGTACTTCCAGCTCACCTCAGTGAAAGAGACTGCTGAGGAGACAACCACTGGCCGTGTGGACGAGATCTACCGCATCCTCCAGCGATTGTACAAGCGCCTAGGGAAGCCAGTGCCATACTTTGAGTTTGTGCTGCACCCGCAATCATTTGGCAAGACTTGCGAAAACATTTTCCATGTGTCCTTCCTTCTCAGCAGAGGTCAGGCACACGTGAGCTGTGATGAAAGTGGCCAGATGATGGTGGCGCCTGTGCGTAAGGACACCCCTAATCGTCCCGGCCACAGCCACGTCATGACTTTCACTTTGGAACAGTGGCAACATTTTGTCCAGAAGTTGAGGATCACACACCCAGTTATTCCGGAATAAGAGCAAACTATTTCGGCATGTTTGTGTGTCTGTGCCTGAATTTCTAGTTGTTTGTTTTTCAGTGGCCTAAGATAGCTGCAGGTGGTCTATTCTTTTGCATTAAATGTCAATGCACCATCGTTTTTTATTATTCCTGTTTAAAATTTGCAGAGTACTGCTAAGGGAACCTTTGATAAAAGGTATGGCAACTTATGTGTTGAAACTACAGGAAAAAGAATACGGTCACTGACCAAGTCAAGAAATTTTAGACGTTTCGGAACCTCATACGGGTTCCTTGATCACACAAAGTGGTCAAGGAACCCGTACGAGGTTCCGAAACGTCTAAAAATTTTTTGACTTGATCAGTGACCATATTCTTTTTCCTGTAACTCAATGCCTGACCAGACGTATTTTCATCGAACTATTGATTATGTGTTGAAACTGTTGGCATTTGTGCAAGAAGTAGGCTCTTTGCCTCAAGTACAGTGCTCATAGTATGTTGGGCCTCTTCATCGATTTACTTTTTTTTGTGAGATGTGATACCCGCTGGCAAGAGCGCAAAACTTCAGCAGCTACTCAAAAAGCTGGTTGAAAACCGGTGTGTGAACGCTGCAGGCACAATGCATTTCGGCGGGGAGCCAGCTGCACATGTGGAGTGGCAGGCCTGCACTTGCAGCTACCACTTTGCAGCTCAGACTGCTTGCAGTCTATGAGCTGGCATTTTTGTTTTCACCTAGTGGAGTATGGGAAAAGGTAGAGGAGGAAAGTGTGTATGTGCAGAGCGGGTGTGCGAAAAAGACATCATGTCTATCATGTTTGTATGCCATTTGCAAGTCTTGTTTTTCATTTTATTGTGCTACTCAAGGCATTCACTAGAGGGAGGAGACTCACTCAGGAGCAAAAGAAGGGGGAAGGAACAATAAAAGAGTATCTTCGGAAGCTTACTTTCGCTTCTGTCAATATTGTTCGCTCCCATTGTGAAAAATAAGCAGGGATGACTTGTCTTCTTCATCTCGTAGTGTTGCTAGATGTTCAGAGAAAGAAATGTTTATCAGCTTCATCCCCTACCTATAGGGGCAATGACAGTCAACACATTGACTTTAGTATGTTTCCTCTTTCATAACCGTTATGTTGCTTTCCTTCTCTCTGTGCCTGATCTACTTCCTTGCTTTGCACCAGTCCTTTGAATTTCTCCTACTTGTGTGTTTCTACCTGGCAAGAACTTGTCTGTTGTTGTATTATATTGCTTGTTCTAGTATAAACTGAAATGAGAATGTGTGGCTTTGTTACAGCATATTATGATGTGTGACTGTAAGGAATTTTTCATTTCAGAATCCATTTTACGAAAGCGATTCAGCGTGGCTGGATTGACATTAGGGCTCAAGAAAAAAAATCCTCTTTGTTGTGTCCCAAGAACATGGCTATCACCTACAGTGATGATGCATCGTAGTGTCAGGTTTCAGACATGGTAAAAGCACGTGCATCCTCACAGTGAAATAATGGCGCATAAACTGAACTCGCTTGGTCTTGAACACGCAAATTAAGTATAAGCTCCATGCACACAACTCTTAGATCAAATAGCACTGATGAACGCTTGCTTTTCACTGATGTCATTGTTTCTGTTTTTCAGGGTAAATAGAAGTTTGGTTGACAGGTGGTGGTAGACATTTTATTCAGTAAAGAGCTTTGCGTCCCCCATACTGGGAGAGACCGTCAGATCAGGGCTGCTAAGCCGTTTGCTGTGCCGGTTACCAAGATCACCTGGTTACTGTGCCCGCGACCACACTGCCTAATCATGTTTCGTGTCTCAGTAATGCTGCTAGGGAAGGGTAACAAAATTCATTATGGAGAGAGTTTCCTTCTTTTACGAAATTCTCTAATCTTCGGCCACAGGAAGGAGGTTAGACTGGACTTCACCGTGTACTGCACGGTGTCGGTGCACGTTGAAGAACCATAGGAGGTTGAAATTTTCGGAGCCCTTCACTACGGCGTCCCTCATAGCCTGAGCCGCTTTGGTCGTTAAACCCCCATAAACCAAACCAATCAGTCATGGAAAAAACTGCGTCATGGAGTATGAACTAGTTTTGAAACATCCAACTCATTAAGTCAGTATATTCCAACTGAATCGACTAAACTGTGGCGCGCTAAGCATGCAAAAGCCAAGCCAAGCTCAAGTCATAGTCGAGTGTGGGGTTTGTTTACGTTCGTGCTCGCGCATGTGGTCCGGCTGCTGAAATGATCGGAAAGGGAACAAAATATTTGATATGGTTCGCTCACGAGCACGTGCCTTTCAGGATGCCCGTAAGTTTCATTTGCAAACCGTTGCTTTCTGTCTGACCGCTGACATTGCTGCTTGTTGTTTTCAGGAGCTTCATGCGATTGCATCCATGTTCGGTGTCACTGTCAAGTTCCTGGAACAACCGAAAGGAGAGGTACTGACCTGTCTACTTTAAGCCTTCAAATAAGTGGACCGGACTAGCACTGCTGCGACTTTTCCTTTTCAGCCGTACGCAATCGTTGAGCTGCCGTCAGAAGATGACGCAAGGAAACTGGCGTCACGGAGCGTGCTGATACGGTATGTTGTGGTTTAGCCTGAAACAAAAATTTACTAGTGAATAAAGTTGGTTAATTTTCATGGCTTTATTCAAACGCAATCAACGCTTTCAATTTTTCACCTTGATCAAACGCATTGCTGTGTGGTCGATATTGACTATACACTTTTGATCTTGTACGTACTGTAATCGTGACCAGCGTGTCTTGTCACACGAACAACTTTTTTATTATCGCATAGGACCATCACTGAACTTTGGGCCCACGCTGGAGATATCGATGATGTTTGTGATCAAGTCAAAAAGTTTCCTGCCAAGTTTTGGGTTGGTACCTCTTTTCTGCCGCATCGAAAGTCAGCTTTAAATCCTTTCGTGGTACTTAGTATTTATTACGTTTCAGGACGCCTATGGCGGTGCAGACCAATCTTTCAAGTTCAGCGTGGAAGTCTTTGGCAAGAGGAAAGTACCCAGGGAGGTCAAAGTTGAAAAGATAGAAGTAAGCTGCTGCATTGTCCGAAGGCAGTTTCCCTGCCTTTTCTTTTCTTCTTTGCGTTTATGACATTCTTATCTTTCTCCTCTCCTTCTTTTTGTACGAGCGTTTAGCAGGGGAAAATGGGTTCTGGAAATAACCAGAAAGCACTCTGAGCTCAGTATCATTTTCAAGCAGGTGTTAATTACTGTGCAGGAACCGTTTGCTGGTGGATTAAAATGATCCTCTTCCAAGGATACAAAGGTTCTTCGTAGCATGAGGCGATGCATAAAGTCCCACAGCAGTGAGAGACATTAGAGGTTGGTTGGTTTATGGGGTTTAGCATCCCAAAGCGACTAAGGCTATGAGAGACACCGTAGTGGAGGGCTCCGGAAATTTCGACCACCTGGGGTTCTTTAACGTGCACCGACATCGCACAGTACACGGGCCTCTAGAATTTCTCCTCCAAAGAAATTCCGGCCGCCGCGGCCGGGATCGAACCCGCGTCTTTCGGGTCAGCAGCCGAGCACCATACCACTGAGCCACCGCGGCGGCGAGAGACATTAGAGAGAAAGGCACTCTACGGACAGCTCCATACAGTTTTTGTTTTCAGTGTAACTCGGTTGTTTGGCTGTGTTGTTTGTTGTGCAGCGGAAAAGACATTATTGGTGAGAAATCGGATTTGCAAATTGGGACTTTGTTCTTCCTTGCCTCTCAATCCAAGCTCGTGACTTTAAGACCAAAAACAACTCCATGATCACCGTTTGGAAGTAAATGGCAGTGTAGCGTACCCTCGTAGATTCGCATACAAAAATTGGCCTTGACATCACGGTGGTTTGTTTGCAAGGACAGCTAATGGTGGTGATACCAATGTTTAATTGTTTGGCCTTTTCTAGCTTGCAAAAGCTCAGCTTTCGGCGAAATTACTTTCTTTGTTATTAGTACGTGGCAATCTACAAAAAGAGGCCAAAGTAGGTTTCCCTCTATTTCCCTTTAAAGTCATGGGAAGAGTGAATTCGGTGCCCTTGTACCTGCAGTGGGACCTTGAAAATGGCATTAAAAATAGAAAGCGGCTAGGTTTGCTCATCCTGTACAAGTTCACTTTGGTACAGTTGGCCAAATAATCTGTGTCAGATAAAAAAACGTCCACCGGTGAATGGGAGGAGCACTAAGCACATAAAAAATGCTGACGTCAAATTATGTCTAGAACCTAGTGCGTGCTTACAAAACGTTCTTGATGGTTCAAATTTACATTATAAACATTTCATTTGTATTCATTCGTATGATGCTGGTTGTAGCTCATTTCATTCTGCATAACTTCCAAAATAAATGCAGCAGGCTTTGTTTGAGAGTATAGTGTACTGTATGAAGCTGACTAGATCACGACAACTCGTTTCTCTGATGGTTTACATTATAAACATTTCATTTGTATTCATTCGTGTGATGCTGGTTGTAGCTCATTTCATTCTGCATAACTTCCAAAATAAGTGCAGCAGGCTTTGTTTGAGAGTATAGTGTACTGTATGAAGCTGACTAGATCACGACAACTCGTTTCTCTGATGGTTAGTTTGGCTCATAGCGCAACAGAATGGTCTTTTTCTACAGAAGAATGGAAGTCTTGGCGAGTTGGTACTGATTCATAATTTTTGCTACAGCGCTACACAACGAGCAAAGAGTGACACAAAGACGGCGCCGTCTTTGTGTCACTCTTTGCTCGTTGTCCTCGTTGTGTAGCGCTGTTGCAAAAATTATGGTCTTATTCTATGTTACGATTGTGTCCATACAGCCACTGCCAGAAAAAGAATAATGAAATAGTTTTACAGTGGAAATATCATTTGCAAAAAGATTGCCTTGTAGTCTCTGAATGCCTAGTGTCATGCCGTTTAATGTTGCTTGACCCATTGCGTTTTTAATTTACCTCTTTTTTTTTGCAAACTAGCCCATTGCCACCATGGATTGTGTTTGCTTTGAGTTATCTAGAAACTTTTCAGCACCATCTTGCAATTGGAAAAGCAAAGTTGGCAATATTTAGGTTAACAATAGCAGCTGCAAGACATGTTACAGGTGTCTGCTTTCTCGAATGACATGTTCACTGGCATCATCAACAGCTTGTTGACCCCATGAAAGCTTAGCAAGAATTTATTCAGATTGTGGATCCCACACAGTACATTTTGAGCAACTATATCTGCTTCAAGGCTTAACTGCTCAGAACTTGAGTATGGCTGCCACTGTAAAAGTGTGGGTGCACAGCAACCAGCACCTGGACACACTGGCGATGAACCAACTTTATGAAAATAACTTCACTGCCATAACTGTGTGAGGGACAGTAAACGATGTTGCCATCACAGTATGTCATGATCGAAAAATCGCTTCCACCTGGTGGCCACTGATAACATTATACAGCTCGGTCAGGGCTGCGTGGGCTGGCAATGGGGTATTTTCAAAAAGTGCTGCACCAATGTCATGGGCAGTCATGGTACTGGCTTGTCTGTCATGCGTCGTTGCCATGGTGGCAAAAGGCTGGGACTAAAGCCAATAAACACCTTTTTGTTAATATATATATTGGGGGGTTTTATTGGGGAGATAAACACGTTCTCCCCATTTAACCGCGGCTGACCCAGTTAAAAATCGCACGGATCCCGCCCCATGATCGTGTACGCTACCGAGCGCACGCCAACCACGGCGGGCCTTGCTCTACGGGAACAAAGGAACAACACACTGGCTGACCCAAACAAGGCATTTATTGCTACAACAATAACGCCAGCTAGCAACAAAATACACTGAGGAATCGAGGGCGTCTGACTCACCAGCATGGTTACGAGCGAATGTTCGCCCACGGTAGGGCAAAGGAAAACTCCGAGGCCGGGCAAGATGCGATGCGGGGTGAACGTTCCTCCCCACGAGGGTTCTCGCTAGCCGACGAAGAGCGGAGCTGCGTGCGACACATCCATGCGCTTTCCCCGATGCCGAGCAGAAAAGACCCGTCTCTCCCCCGCGCACGCGCAGCAAACACGCCATCCGTGGCGCTAGTGTCGCTGCGACGCGAGCGCCCTCCCCTGTTAGTTAAAGTAACACAACTGAGGAGGGTGCATTGTGGGGAAGCTAACCACAGAGAACGAGTTGAGGATGCGGGAAAGCGAACCACAGGGGACGAGTGCATCCCCACAATAGGTAGGGTAAGACACAGCTTGTTGATGATGTAGAACAGGCATGCTTGTGGCCTATGTGCCAGTGTTTTGGAAACCTATTTTGGAGGTGCACACCAAGCCATGCAAGCAGTGTAGCACAATGTGACATCTGTGGTCATAGGACCTGGGGAGTTTGGGGCGTGGACATTCTCCTTGCAGATGTAGTAAAGCTGTTGGCACTTCTTTGCCCTGGGGGACAGCAAAAAGGCTGGGTGTTTTCTCTTTTCTTTTTAGACTTACAGTATTACTCTAAAATAGCAGTGTCTTCTTGTCTTGTTCCCTTTCAGAAGTTCGATTTCCTTCCTTTGAATGGACCAATCAAACTGGAAAATCCTGACCACATATACCACCTGATTGAATATTATGGTATTGTGCCAAACTGCATCCCTGAGAAGCCACATGCCGTGTTCTTCGGACGCTGGGTGAGCTACCTAAACCGCCACAAACCTCCTTGTGCTGTTCACTTTAGTGCGGTCGGTCAGTTTGTGCGTTCTCTGTGTGTGCCCATCAAGTTGTGGGCAGCCTTAGGTGGGCCAACCAGGTCACGTGACCTTGTGAAATCGTCATAACCCTTCCACCTTATTGCAAGCAAACTGCTCACCATGACAAGTTGATTGACATTAATGATTGGTCACGAGAGGTTGCTCGGGAAAGGCAATCTGGGTCCCACAAGCTCCACCAGTGGCAGCACCTGCCATCGCAGGGCACTGGCACACCCCTTAACCGCTGCACCACTGCGCCAGGAAGGGTATAAGGACTCCTAGTGATCTTTTAATGTACAGAACCTTGAAAACCGTGGCTCGAACCGAAACTGGAGTGGAAACCAAAATGCTAGCATGCCTAATTGGCATTTGGCAGACTACACAAATTAGCTGTCTTTTTTTTTTTCTTTCCACTGACTTGTCACAAGTGCCCGATATGTGCACACCAGTAAGCGACGTACCTATGCACAGTTGATGCCTTAAGCTTTTTATTTGAGAAATTACAGAGGAAAGGCAGTAGTGGCGGTCCATGTAATTAATGATTGAATGATTCAATACCATGGATCAGTGCAACCTTAGCGAATGGCTATTTGGGGGCATGAAGCACTCGTACCTTTAGTGGTACATATACCTGAATATTGAGTGCTATTTTTCAAGCTGTGACATGACAGAAAACTGGGAGTTTTCGAAACTCACTAAATATATTGCCGTGTATCATTGTAGTGCTTGTTCGTTCACGCTCAAGGCTGCAGGAAAGGGTTGTTATCACTTTTGTTCGTGACGCGAGAAGCGACCGGACTAATCTCGATTGTTCACAGCCATGAACAGCTGCATCTACTTGTTTCTAGATTACTCTAGATGATCTCAACCTGTTATCTCGAAGTTTCCTTGCCGGCTTTAGATTGAACGATGCCGCGAGCAGCGGGCATTCGTAGACCGACGATTGACGAGCACGCTTGTTGCTTACGCCGCCACCGAGTGATTCAGCTCTTTATTTGGGCTGACTTGCGCCCGCAAAAGAACTGAATCACTCGGTGGCGGCGTAAGCAACAAGCGTGCTCGTCAATCGTCGGTCTACGAATGCCCGCTGCTCGCGGCATCGTTCAATTTAAAGCCGGCAAGGAAACTTCGAGATAACAGGTTAAGATCATCTAGAGTAATCTAGAAACAAGTAGATGCAGCTGTTCATGGCTGTGAACAATCGAGATTAGTCCGGTCGCTTCTCGCGTCACGAACAAAAGTGATAACAACCCTTTCCTGCAGCCTTGAGCGTGAACGAACAAGCACTACAATGATACATGGCAATGTGTGGGCATTCAGGTGCGCATGTGTACATCACTATTCAATAACTAGGTTCAGTTCTGTATATGTCAACATTTTTGCTCTAAACATGAACATCTGAAATTGGGGGATTGACCTATCCATGGGGTCGACCTATTTGCAAAGTCCAAGGTAGTTTCAACCCAGCCACAGGTAGCATGCGCCTTGTGCCGGTGCCTATTCCCGGTAGGATGCATGGAGCTCCAAATGTAAAAAAAAAAAAAAAATGTAATAATTCATTAATGTGCGAATCAGAATCAGAATCAGTCTTTATTTCTTGATACATTTTTAGAGTACAGCTTATTATGCAGAAGGAGGTCCCGAAGTCAGAGACTGTAATGGGACCTCCTGATTAAATACATCTAGTAAAACATTTAACAGCATACGACAGATCAGATAAATAAACAAAACAGAATATACACGTATGAGATACAATTAAAGCAGACACATGGGAGAGAAATAAAAGCTATTAAAAAGGACCACCGAAATATATAAAGTTGTACATAACTAAGCAAGCTGATGTCGTACTGAATTATAATGAAGATCATGAAGCAGTGCAAAATGCATGTAGGAAGAAATGAAAACAAATTAATCAGAATTAGGGCTCATTGCTAAGTATTGATCTTTTAAAGTGTGCTTTAAAGTTGAAAATTGAAGGAGCATTTTTTAGTTCTATCGGTATAGTGTTCCAAACAGCAACTGATGAGAAATGAATTGCCTGTTTCCCGTAATTGGTGCGTACTTTAGGTAGAACAATATTGTTATTGAGTGCGAACCGAGTTATGTTGGCGTTTACAAGATAACACTGTGGTATGAGAGGAAGAGCGATTAGATTGTTGACAAGTTTGTACATGAGAATGCCAAGAGAATATCTAACAAGCTGTGATACGGAGAGGATGTTATGATCCTGAAGAATGAAGGCTGCATCAGTGTAATAAGAACTGTAGGTAAGTATACGAATGGCTTGATTTTGAATTATCTGCAATGATCTTAGATGAGTAGCATACGTGGTTCCCCAACATACTATACAGTAACTGATGTGTGGATGTATAAATGCATAATATAATGATATTAATGTACTGTTAGAAAAATACGAACGAGCTTTAATAAGGATTCTCAAACCGTATGCCATTTTTTTCTTTATACTGGTTATGTGTTTGTGAAACTTTAGATTGCTGTCCAAATGCACACCCAGAAATAAGGCGAAATCGCTAGCTTCTATTAGATACTGACCGATTGAGACAGGAGGAATGGAAAGTGACTGCCGTTGATGCGAGCTGAAAACAACGAACTTCGTTTTGCTAGAATTGATGGTCAAACTGTGTTGATTGCACCAAGATAGAAGATTGTTCAGGTCATGATTAAGTTTTGATATGAGATTTGTAACGCTTGAATCTGAGGTATAAATTGTGGTGTCGTCAGCGTATAATACGTATAACAGTTCCACTACAGAAATTTAAACTTGCATGCTCGGTCACTTTCCCTGACGAGCGGTAAACAGCATGTGAGCCAACTTCTGGTGCAGGTTGTCTCGATGCAGCATCTTAAATCTTTGATGAATCTAGAGATACCTGTTGGGTGTTGGAAGCCTCTCTCAGCATTGTAGTTTCAGTGAAGACACAACATTTGCTAAGGGGGCTGGTTATGTGTTTCCGCAGCGTAGGCTTGGGTATAACTAAGGGGCCTCAGTAGTAGTCCTTTCTAATATGAATTTGTATCAGTAGCTGCATACATTGAAATAGATTAGTTGTCAAATGCAGAGCAGAAGGTGCATGCGCACTCTCTCATGTATGGCTGAGTGCCGCCGCGGTGGCTCAGTGGTTATGGTGCTCGGCTGCTGACCCGAAAGATGCAGGTTCAATCCCGGCCGCGGCGGTTGAATTTCTTTGGAGGAGAAATTCGAGGCCCGTGTACTGTGCAATGTCAGTGCACGTTAAAGAACCCCAGGTGGTCGAAATTTCCGGAGCCCTCCACTACGGCGTCTCTCATAGCCTTAGTCGCTTTGGGACATTAAACCCCACAAACCAACCAATCATGTATGGCTGCTGTATGCAGTCAGTTTGACATGTTAACACGGTACCTCAGAATGTGGCTATTTTTTAAACAAGCTTTTTGCAGATCTTGAGCAAGACAAGAGAAGGGAAAAAGAGGGGCTCGTTATGACATACAGGACGGGAGCTGACAGTCACTGAAACCAAGGAGCACAGGGGACGTGTTTCTATGCTACTCATAAATGGCAGATAATAGGGTATGAGAGAAGCCAACAGCCACAGAAACCAAGGGGCACAGGGGATTTTTACTTTGTGCTGTTGTTTGATTTAGAATATTACTGAATATGTTATCTCTTAAAGGTAATTGATTAGAAAAGCAGAAGAAAAAACAACCACATGGCGCCGGTGGGATCCGAACCCACGACCTCCAAATTACGCATCCGGTGCTCTACCGCTGAGCTACGGGGATGGCTGTCAAACCTTCTGCTTTCGGGGGTATTTATGTTTACAAATAACCTAACCTTGGGAGTGTTCACCAGCGTCACCCACGTTCTTAAGCGGCGGACGTAGCACGTCCTGAGTAACCGCTGATGTGACATAGAACGTCATCGAACGGCGAGGGTGGAAGCTGTGTGGGAACCCTCTTATGCTTCCTAAGGCATCAAGGCTGCCAGAACCGAGGCCCTCGTTAAGCAATTAAGCAGACAAGGAAAGGGGAATGAGGGGCTCGTTATAAATATGAGAGAAGCCAACAGCCACAGAAACCAAGGGGCACAGGGGATTTTTAATTAATTTATTTATTTTGTGCTGATGTTCGATTTAGAATATTACTGAATATGTTATCTCTTAAAGGTAATTGATTAGAAAAGCAGAAGAAAAAACAACCACATGCCGCCGGTGGGTAATAATAATTTTAAAGATAATTGGTCAGAAAGCTGAAGAAAAAACAACGACGTGCCACCAGTGGGATCCGAACCTACGACCTCCTAATTTCTCGTCCGATGCTCTATGAACTGAGCAATAATGACGGCTGTCTAACCTTCTGCTTTTGGGGGTATTTAAGTGTACTGTAACTGAACCTTGAGAGTGTTCACGAGTGCCACCAGGCACAAGCCAGTTGTAAACATTGTTAATTGCACCATGCAAATTATTTTATATGACACATGTGGCTATAGTGGAATGCAGCCTGTACTAATCTAGCATTGCAAAACTGAACTAGATTTAGAAGCTGTAGATCCCAGCCGCGGCAGTTGAATTTCGATGGAGACAAAATTCTAGAGGCCCGTGTACTGTGCGACGTCAGGGCACGTTAAAGAACCCCAGGTGGTCGAAATTTCTGGAGCCCTTCACTAAGGCGTCCCTCATAGTGTGAGTCGCTTTGAGACGTTAAACCCACATAAACCATAGACCAAACTATAGTACTAGAAGCTAAACTACTGCAAGACCTGTAGCTTTAGCCTCTTTTTTTTTGTCTGTATGCATAGTTGAGTGTACCAGCAGTCATGCCGACTGCTGATTGGTAACCTGCTTGTGAGTAGTGATTGGTCTCTCTGAAGTGTTCGGGATTTGGTGTAGAACATAAGTTGATTTCTTGAACTTGGTTAAATTCAGTGATAGGTAATGTGTCACTAACAGGCTGTGTTTTTTTCCTGGTGGTGTAACTTGTGCGGTGGCAGCATGATTAGCAAGCAAAACCTTGCAGTGTAGCATTTTGCCACCTACATCTGATATGATGGCT
The DNA here is from genome assembly GCF_055824585.1 of Amblyomma mixtum. Classification (NCBI taxonomy): domain Eukaryota; kingdom Metazoa; phylum Arthropoda; class Arachnida; order Ixodida; family Ixodidae; genus Amblyomma; species Amblyomma mixtum. The sequence continues at coordinate 245,458,537 of NC_143012.1, forward strand.
CATTTATGATTTCACCAGTTCTTGTATTTTTTGCCGTTTGAAGGTCTGCGATGGTCAGAGGTTTCTGAAGAGTCACCTGGCTCTCAAGACGCGCAAGTTTATTGCCAATACGTCCATGGACCCTACACTGTCTGTGATAATGGCTAACATGGCCAGAGTTCAGAAGGACCACCTAATCCTGGATCCATTTGTTGGATCTGGTATGTATCTTTTGTCATCTCTTTGTTGTGTTGTGTTGGTAGAAAGTAAACATAGTTTGTTTCGTGGTATCTATACTGTATCATGTTGTCGTATGCTTAAATAAGAGAAGGGTCATTCTAATGGAGAGCTGCGGGCTCAGTGATGGTGCTTGTTTTTGAGAGGGAAAGCATTTGCTTTCTCAATGATTCTTTAGTGTGTTGGCCAATGACACCATGTTTATCCCCTTGAAGGCTGATGAAACTATAGTAAAACCTTGATTTACGACTCTCACGAGGTCAAGAAAAATATTCTTGTCATCCTGAACTTTTACCATCCGAAACAAACAAAAACCGGAATGCATGACTGGAGACCGCTCATCGGCAATGTGTGGGAAGCGTTTAGTGCCTGTGGGTGGTCACATGCTGTCACGGCTTATGTGTTCCCATAATTTATAGTAGGAAAGTGTTGTTCGAGCGCACCCGGTGCTCATTCTAAACAGTGCATTTTCAGCCATGTAATTTAATGGATTTGTATCAACCATGGTCATATCACTGAGGGTCTGCTGTATAGTCATGTCAAGCAGAAAGGAGGAAAAAAAAAGTGCTTGAAGGTACACTGACAAACAAAAGGACAAAGGGACAAACAAAAGTGCATTTGAGAAAGGAAAAAAAGTGGTATGGTTTTAACATAGTTAAACCGAATAGACGTGCGAAATCGTTTGGTTACCTTGGTTGGCTCATTGCTGGGTTGTTGGCACGTCTGGCGTCAATATTAGACTCAGGTTAAGCTCTGATTGAGGCTAAGCTGATCTGATCTGTTCACGCTGCCGATGGAGGTTGATGAAGACAACAATGTGCAGTGCAGAGCACGAGAGTGTGTTGCAATTTATTTTGAGGCGTGATTGGCTGCGGCGATAGCACAGTGCTCTCATGCAGTGGCCAGCGAAGCTGATCTGTTTGCACTACTGCGGGTTCGCACCACTGCGGGTTTGCAGCCCAGTCACGGCAATATTTATTTTATTTTTTCATAGGCTGTTCCCTGCTAGGTTTGGGCAAGGTCAGCCTCTCATTGGCTGCAGCTTGCACGGCACTCCCCCAAACTAACCTGAGCTTACCCGATTTAGTCCGAGGCTTCACACTAGATTCTTGGTTGGAGCTGTGTTAAGTTAGAGAGTGAAGGCAAATGAAGGCACTAGTTAGAGAGTGAAGGCACTAGTTAGAGAGTGAAGGCAAATGGCACCCTTGGAAGTAGTGTGAAAGTACTTTTCACATTATGAAGCTGGGCTTTATGCATACGTTTCCAGTCTCTAAGCAAGCCTGTGAACAGCAAGGCTGTCAACACCAGCCATAAGAGCTTTGTGATCAATGTTACTGTTAATGTGTTGCAAGATATTGTATGGTTCGAAGTTGCTGATGAGCCACTTTCTGGAAACGTTTGGCACCATGCTGTTAGCGCAGTTTGTACTGGGATTGTCTTTGAAGAAGGTTCTGGCAGTGTACATCTGTGTTCTTTTGCTACCCAATGCACTCCTGGGCCAGTTTACAAGTCTCCTTAGTGTACTGATACAATTGCTCAGCATGTGGAGTGAAGTAACTGTCGTGGAGCAGTTGTCTGAACTTTTGCGCCTCTGAATGAGATGAAACGGTGTAAGGTGTGTTGATCCCTGCACCGCATTGTAGATTGCAAATGTGACATACGGCAATACCTGATCCTTAGTGGGAGTCTCTGCAATGCCTCACACAACTCATGTTAAAAATTTAATTCCTCAGCTGTGCTAAACAATGTCCTTCCATAATAGAAGCTCGTTAATTTGACCCCGTTAATTCGGAAATCTGGATAATTCGAGCTGTCGGCTCAGTCCCGGCCATCGCTTCTGTAAGTCTTTGGTATCAGACGCTTGCTAATTCGGACGTTATGAGTCTCACACGGGTTAATTCGAACGGGCTCCCCAAGGCAGGTCGCGTCCAGGCTTGACTGATGCGGCAAGAGATCGCTGAAATAGCCCTACTTGAAACCAAAGTTCCAAGTTGCAGAGTCGCTCATGCACCTCTGACACATGATGAAAAATGGATGGCCCTGTCTCCAAGAACAGTCTGACCACTTAGTTTCAGTTTCAATTTTCTATGTTTCGCGCCAGCCCGCAGCAACGCCTGCTTGACCCGTCAGCATCACCAGCCAACCTAACTCAGCTGTGCTCCGTTTCGAACGCATATTGGTGCATCGCTGGTTTTTCTTTCCCATTTTTTTTTTTTCTCTCACTGCTTTCGGTGCGCTCTCTTACATCTGCATGGTTTCATTCTTCCAGTGCGCTGAAACTACCGGCTCATCAAATGCTGTTCGCTGTTCTTGCGGTAAAGTCTCCTCACACACGACGGTGCCGCTTGTCGTGGTTGAGACTCAATAGCAGTGCAGCTCCAAGGCTTCGCACTGTGAAATATGCGGGAGGCCCTTATGATTTTGGAGCAGCACTGCTTCGATGCTCCCAGCATGCAATAAAGCATTGATGGAAACATAGAGAACAGTCACTGTCGCACCGTTTTCATCTTAAAATCAGGCAACCATTGCCCACTCTTTCACCAAATAAATGTACCATTATGCAAGCAGTTATTGACACCTTTTTTAGAGTCAGTCGATAATATTAGCATTTTTTGCGGTCTTGAAGTTCGAATTAACGAGCGTTTGCTACAATTGTACATTGTTGGTACCATTTCACAGAACAGTGTTATGTGTGAAAAAGAAATTTCAGCTTAAATTTCAGCATAGTTCATCGATGAATTGCAGTAGCGTATTTGAGTGTTAGATGCTTTCTGTGATTTTTCCCTTGATCTTTGACATGCATTGCATTCAGGGAACTCGGTGAGTTTGCTCCAGCTCTTCGCGCACTTTATGAGCGGTGCTTAGAAGCGCAATGAGCCACTGATTTTGTCTGAATTCTTAGACCTATGCATTCATTTCTTTTGGAGAAAGACGCTTATGGTTCAGCAAAATTGTGGTGATTGAATGTGAACCATCTGATTATCAGACACGTGACAGGAGTACATAAGTGCACTAGAATGTGTGAAAGCGGAATGTGTTTCAGTGTGACTAAGGGACCGTAGTCCGATCGCGCTTGGCGGCCGCAGAGATGACTGCAGGGCAGACGGCTGTCCCCCTAGCGGACGTATATAGCTGTGATGTCATGCTGGCAGTGAATGGCAGCGCCGGGCTTCCTGTCGCTCACCATGGCATCACCATAGTCATGATTTTTACCGTTTAGAAAAATAGTTCCAAAAGCCGTCACCGCTCGCACATCATTCGGCGCACATTTTTTAAAAAACATTGTTTTTTAGAAATAGATAATAAATCACTGGCTTCGTTCCAATGACTCATACTTAAGTGTGAATGCTGATAAGCATTCATTCTACACAGTGAATACATTTATCCGCAAATTTGAATCCATTTCGTAGTTCCTTTAACACAATGTTTATAGGGCTGTTTGAATCAAGCAAATTCAAATTAGCAGGAGTCCACAGTACTAGCATCTTTCAGCCTTGTGTATGCACATTGCTGAATTACTTCACCAACCAATGATTGCAAAATACACTGGATGTCCTCTAGGGCCACTATTGCCGTTTTGTGGTCATATTTATTTATTTATTTATTTATTACCTCAAAGGCCCCGGTTGTGGGGCATTACATGAGGGATGGGCGGATTACATGCAGATTATATAAAGATTACAGAGTACATATCAGTGAATCCCAAAGGACTTTTCATTGGGGCACTGCCTTTGGCTTGGTAATGCCTGATTTCATCAGTACTCTAGTTAATCGTAGCTGAACATTGTGCAGCAACATTTGAAAGCATGCATTATCTGTGTTGTCACATTGTTGACTCCTGGAAAGTTTTACTTCCTGCGTGTGGTCACACGATCAGTTGCTGGAAAGTACCATTTGGGCCTGCTAACCTTCAGAATTCGGTTTTTGGCTGCCCTGACTTTGTGATAGTGTTGTTGTGACCGTAAACGAACAGCTGACTGGTCAAGCGACCTCAGTGCATAACATAGTAAAAACTGTAATTTAAAGGGGAGAAGAGGTTTTATGAGCAGACTGCTCATACTTTGAGAGAGAGAGAAACAGGTGGTGATGAGAGCGTCAGGCGAGCTTCATTGATCCTGTTGATTTGTTTGTGACTGTGGCATCATTGCACTGTGGCTCTGTATCAGCGTGTGCAGTGTGTCCGATAACGCACTTTTTTTTTTCATTCTTTTTCTTTCGCTATAGGTAGTCTCCTAGTCCCTGCGGCCTTTTTTGGAGCATACGTTTTGGGTACAGACTTGGACTACATGCTCCTCCATGGGAAAGGTAAGTGACTAATTTTGTATACTGAGTATACTGCTGGGTACACATTTCATCTGTGCTGACCAGGTAGCCAACCATAATATTCATATTTTGCTTGTGCAAGGTTCATGGCTTCCTTGTGAAGCCAAGGCCTGTGCAATGCCTACAGGTGCCAGTGTTACCTTTGGTCCAAAGCAGAGGTTATCAATCTTATTAACATTGGGAAACCCCAGCAGCTTTCAGTATGTGCCCATAAGCCTGCATGTCTTGACGTCTGTCACTTCCTGCCTAGTATGCAAAAAAGAGCATGTGAATACACATCCCCTCAAAAATACTGAGAGATAAAGTTAACAATGATTGGCTGTATAGTGATACATTCTGTTGCCACAAGGAATTGCAATATAGTCAGTACTGAAATAGAGTGGTTAAAGGAAGGGTGGGAGTTGAGGCATGCATGGCTCCAGGTGCTCAGGGAACCCGAAAAGCAATCCATGAAGTTCAAGGGTTCCACAGATCCTGGTTAGAGAACCCTCAGTCTATAGAAGTACTCATATCCACTTTAGGGTAGATGGCCAAAGTTTCTCTAGTTTAGCTTGAACCCCCTGCACCAAAATAATGAGCACTGGGGCTCAAGTGCACATTGCTCATAATTTTTCATGCCTGAAACTTTTCGCCACTAACACAGTAGTGAAAGAAAGGGACTTTCTCGTTAAACAGGCAGCTGTCTTGCTTCTACGAGTCGCAACTCTGCAATTCCTCTTTCCTGTCTTTGTTTCTCTGTTTCTATCTAGTTCTATCTCTTCTTTTTAGTGTTCAGAAATTGAGCAATAAGAGCCTTGCAAAACAGCAAACCCTCAATGGAAAAATAGTAGTGGTCACTAGTACAGCGTCATGGCTGTGTGATGTAGAACAGCCTTGCCGCCTGCATATCACTGCATATCATTGTGCTTGTAAGATGGCAGCTAATTCTGTCATTTTGAAAGTAGTCTGTTCCGTGAAATATCTGGCGTATTTTTTTATGCCAGTGTTAGCACACAAAAAGTCGTGATACCGTTAGCGCTACTTGTTATTTTATGTGTTATTGTCATGAATAGTTGCACTCAGAGTTTTGTTTCGTAACAGTGCAGTCCAAAATTTGCGTATGTGGTTGGTTTAATCAAGGCTCCTTGCAGCAAGCCTTCATTTTTCGTAAGAAAACTTCACCATGAGCAAAAACCTCATGGCTCAAGTTTGTGATGGGTAATGCGAGTTTCTTCTTTTCGTTTCCATGTGTCTTAGCCAAGCCAAGTCGGTGCAATGAAAAACGGAGAGCGGATGACGAGAGTGTGCAAGCGAACCTGCAGCAGTACGGGTGCGAACAGCGCTTTGTGGAGGTTGTGGTAGCTGATGCTTCATTGCCATTATGGAGAACAGAAATGCGCTTCGATGCCATCATCACCGATCGTAAGTATGTTTTCTTTGTTGCCTTGCAGCAACCGTGCTGTGCAACACTGACAACAGTGATGTTCCATTGCCTCTCATTTAGCGCCCTATGGTATACGCGAGGCTACAGAAAGGATTGGCACTCGCAAGACTTACGACATTCCTGGCCACCTGTAAGTTTCGCTTTGTTCACCTAATCGCGTCACTGGGAAAGTAAGACTAGAGATTAGAGCCTTTTAATAACCAGGTTTGCGGTAGCACACTGCTTGCATGTATTTTGGATTTTTCTGTCTCAACATCTTTTAGTGTGCGTTGGTTTTTGAATCTGTTTGGACACTACATTAAGAATTCACCTGAAGCACAGCCAGGATCACTCAACAGCATTAGAGGGTCCCTTTCATGTGCACTTTGCTTACGCAGCATATCTCCAAGTTTTCCTTGATGTCAATACCATATAACTGATGACGTTCCGTCGAGCAAACTGTTTCGTTTTTTCTAAAACTAGCCCATGAATTCTTTCTTTTCTGCAGGCTTGCTTTGGTGGTACACACCCTTTGTTAAAATTGTACAGGGCAGTCTGGCTGTGAATTTGAGAAGCATCATTGGCACTGCCAGTTAAAGCTTGTGCAGTAATTTCATCCTTGCAAAGCTATCGGGGGCAAGACGAGAAACCTTGGTTGCTCCGTAGACTTCCATGGCACAAAGAGCACCGCCATGGGAAGCCAGCCGTGCACCCCAGTAATTTAACTGGTCATGCTCTCAATGCGACTCATTCACCTTTGTGAAGTGTATGAATTTATTAGCTTGCAGATTTTTAACGCAACAGCATTAAGCACCCCATTACTCAGAAATGCCAGCGTTGCTGGCGGTAAGCAAAAAATCCACGTAAAAATCACAAAAAATCACCAGAGGAGCAACTTTAGAGGGCAGGTGGGCCACTTAGGTCACATTACCTTGTGACATTGTCATAACCATCCACCAGATGGTAAACAAACCGCACGATAGGTTGCTTTCCCGAGCGACCTAGATCTCACAAGCCCCATCGGTGTCAGCGCCCGCCATCACAGGGCAACTGCACAACTGCGCCAGGAGTGGTACGAGGACTTCCAGGGATCTATGATTGTAAAGAACGACTAATTTTGCATACCTTATAATCTCGTGTATCGGCCACACCCTCTGTTTTGGAATAGAGAAAAAAAAATATGGTTTTCCTTTTTTTTTATTCGTGTATGGGCCCCGCACCTCCAAAATTCACACCCTAATTGAAAATAAAGTGCGGCCCCTACACGAGTTTATACAATATATGGGCATCAATTCATTAAAGGTGCACTGAAGAGGAATCTGAACTTGTCTTTTTGCCGCGGGAACTAGATCTACACGTTCCGAGCTTTCTTGGAAACTGCGATTTACTGCCCTGTGTGGCCGATTTCGCCAATTAAATCGAATTAACGTCCGTCTCCCGCCTTTTTTTTTTAATTCTCCCCCGTACGGTGGGCGGAGTCGACCAACGCGTGGAGCGCCTTTCACCCAGTCCCGTGGCGGCTTGCCGCTCTGCCATCGGCGGAGTAATACGTAGTAGTCCGTGGAAGCAAATAGTCCGCGCGTATTTTTATTTCTTCAGGCTTATTTTGCGGCTCTATTATCTGCGAATGAAACTATTTATTCATGGAAACCTAAAAAACAAAATAAAGCGAAAGCAAAGCCTCCACGGGACTGGGTGAAAGGCGCTCCATGCGTTGGTCGACTCCGCCCACCGTACGAGGCAGAATTAAAAAAAAAAGGCGGGAGCTGGACGTTAATTCGTTTTAATTGGGGAAATCGGCCACACAGGGCAATAGGTCACTGTTTCTAAGAATGCTAGGAACGTGTGGATCGAGTTCCTGCGGCAAAAAGACATGCTCAGAATCCTCTTCAGTGCACCTTTAACGCTGTAATGTAATACCCTTATGGCAGAGCTGAAGTGTCCCCTTCAGTTTTTCTCAGACTTGCCTCCCATCTTTCTGCCTTCCAATTCAGAGCGGCACAACACATTCCATCCAAGGTGTCCTACTGCCTGAGGGACGTCATGTGCGACCTGCTCAACTTCAGTGCCCACCACTTGTGTCTCAATGGGAGGCTGGTATTCTGGATGCCCATCTACAACGAAGAGTGAGCATCTGTGCCTCTTCACTTCGCATGGGACCTCATGTCACACGGAAGCTGTAGAGCTCTGTCACAATGGTGCTTTGCAGTACTCACAGCTGACACCTGATTGAAACGATTTTTAGAAAGCCTGCGATTACTGGAAAAATAACTTCATAATGAAGCACTTTTCTGTTCTGTAGTGAGGCAGCATGGCATTCTTTGTGCTTTTTAGTTTAGTTGCCGAACCCTGCTATATATTGTATCTTGATTTTCAAAACAGGATTCTCTATCTCTTTCCTTTCTTGCAGCTTCAATGAAGCCATCCTTCCACGGCACCCTTGCCTTAAGCTAATAACCTATAGTGAGCAGTCGCTCACTAAGCACTCGTCTCGACTGCTCATCACCATGGAGAAAACGAGCGAGCCCGACGTAAGCATCATCCACTCTCTCTTCAATGATACATGTGTCTGTCGCAAGGGTCGATCTCTCAGTGTGAGTAGGTACTACGGTATATGGGGATTGAAGAGACTTACAACTGAATTTTAAGGACTTTTTTTTGTTTTTTTGCACAGTGGGAACCTTAGTCTCCAAGGTGCCCACTTCCGCGACTGTTTTGTTAAAAGGACTGTAAACACTTTTCACTGAAAATTTTTCTGTCGGTGAATGCAGCTGCTTTTATGTATCCCAATGCTGGAAACTATGACCAGCGCAATCATGCCGGCAAAAGTTATGAACCGAGACCTAATACAGTCTAACCCAGCAGAGTGTAACTGGACAGTTTTAGTATAGTATAGCATCTATTTGAGTTTCCATACCCAGGGCAGTTAAGGCAGTCATGTACGCCTCAACAACAACAGTTTTAGTGGACTATGGTTTTGCATCAACCAAGAAATGCAAAATTTGATGCCATCTAGTAACAGAGGGTCAAACACTTCATTGGAGACTCAAAGGGAGCATACCTTTTTCATCGACAGGCACAAGGCACTGTGGAGAGTGTAAACAATAATAAAATATGATGAACGCTTCTGCTTCTGAAAGAAAAAAAGAAACACTATGCACTGAATATACAAGATATGGTCACCTGATGGAATAAAACAATGGCAAAGTTTCACTGCAGGATGACACTTCAGCTCATTTTATACAAGTTCAGGATTAAAAATTTGCCAAATGTAAAAGTCAGTAGAACTTATATGTAAAGAAAAATGGCAAATTTTTAGATAGTGCCATTAGATAGATTGGTTAGAGAAATATAAAGAATAACAATGCCGAGCACGGTGAAACCTGCCACCACCACATTTCACAGGGGATGCTCGTAACATCCATGCATTCATTCATGCAATTTTCAGAGCCAAATTAAAATGATAAATCCTAGTTTCTCTGAAATTACAGCGGTCGATTCCTTCAGTATGAGGCAAGATCTTAACTTTCACCATGATCTCGTGACATGTTTTTGTCAGTTATCAATCCCTTTTGCCTCCCAAAGCTGTAGTGGAAGGCTGTTAGTGTCACGTAGCAGTTGGTACAGGTAGCGCCGCGTCCAGACGGCAGAGGAACGCCAACACCGAGATGATGCCAGCGCACACCGAGACGGCCAGGATGGAACGTCGAGCTTCGTCTTCTTCAGCAGCGAACAGCGTGGCGCACGAGCTGCGTGCTGAACAGCCGCCGAGCGGCTATTGTTGTAGACGCGGCACTACCCTCCCTCTCGGAAAGAGCATCGGCCCGATGCTTTAACAAGAAAATAGGGAGAAAGAAACAAAAAAAAAAAAAACAGAGTAACGCACAGCACTTAGTCACTGAATGTCTCGCGAAAAATAGGGCTTCATCCGCACTACATGAACAATCTCTCGTCTCTGCTGACGGCGAGTAGTCCGGGAAGCCCCATCCGGGAGAACTTCATAGGTTACGTCGCTTAGCTGACGGAGAACTCGATAGGGGCCGAAATACTGCTTGAGCAGTTTTTCGGAAAGGCCACAACGTCGAATGGGGGTCCATACCCACACTTTGTCGTCCGGGGCGAACGTCATCAGTCTGTGGCGGCGGTTGTAACGTCGGGCGTCACGGTCTTGTTGGTTCAGGATGCGCACTCTTGCAAGTTGTCGAGCTTCTTCTGCGCGAAGCGTGAACTCCTCGGCGCCAACGTTGGGGTCGCGGCCATCATGGGGCAGCATTGCTTCCAACATTGTCGACACTTCGCGGCCGTACAACAGACAGAAGGGCGTCCTCCGCGTGGTTTCCTGTTGAGCCGTGTTATACGCGAAAGTAATATATGGCAGGATATCGTCCCAAGATCAATGCTCAACGTCAACATACATGGACAGCATGTCGACGAGAGTTTTGTTGAGGCGCTCGGTCAGGCCATTCGTCTGGGGATGGTAGGCGGTTGTTTTCCTGTGAGTAGTGCCACTCAGCTGCATGAGGGATTCCAAGAGTTTGGCAGTGAAAGCGGTGCCTCTATCCGTGATAATTAGTGCTGGAGCGCCATGGCGGAGGACGATGCGTTCCATGAAAAATTTCGCAGCCTCGGCTGCTGTGCCGCGCTGGAGTAATGGGTATTGGCATTGCACAGAACACAGGCATATTTTGTTTTCACCTCCCTTGGAAGAGCAGGCTGGCGCCGTCTGGATTCAAATCTGTGACCTTGGGCTCGGCAGCCCTGTGCTATACAGCGGCTAAGATAATGCAGTGGGTGTGACGTGTGTAGGTGTTCTTAACAGGGTTGCAACATAGTAGTTTTCTTGGTTAATGGCTACCAAGCTCCAAAGCTGATTAAACTTTTCTGCTGTGCAAGTCTGCATCATGTAAAAGCAGCTTCATTTCATTTGTCACAGGAGACATCGTGTGCCGTCATGTCATCTGCAGCTGACAAGTTCAGGGACCGATATTTCACAGGTGCAAGAGGCAAAGCCGAAGACACGAAAAGTTGACATTGGTGAGAGCCCTACCCCCATTTCAAAGTTTTGTACCGAAGCGTTGATGGCCTGTTGGTGTTGAATCATTCTCGAGAAGACCGTGGGGCCATTTTTACCTTGTGTTTCCTAGTCTATTGCTGAAATGTTTAATTCAGTGCTAAATTCAGGTTGTGTAGGTACTGAAAGTACTCTTTTTTTTTTTATTAGCACTATATTAACAGGAACAAAGCTGACAGCCAACACTTCAACTGATACAGCACAGCAGTATGCTGATCTAATTTAGATATATATAACGCAGTCACACCACCACCATGAACTCTTTTTCGAAAAATTTGGTATGTAGTCATGCCACTGCAGCCATGCCTTACTGATATTCAAGAGAACCTATCATATACCTTTGACATGACACCATAAGGGTCATATATGGTCATTTGAAGTCCACAATCCAGTGTACAAGTGCGGAGAGCCACTCGGAAGCTATGCCGAGATGAGCGTGGCTGCAGCTGCATAGGAGGCAATCCAGAAGCCCTCAACACTTCGACCATTGCTTTCAAACTGAAATGTGCTAATTTACTCACAGTATCCTGTGTGTAAAACAGCCAGTGCAAATTAGAATTCCATCTTTTCTTTGGGAGAGTGGGAAGTATTCCGGAGTTCTGTTTGGCACCAATTGCATTGTAACTGGTGCTGTTCAGACAAAAATTGTCTCAGGCTTTCCTTGACAGCCATTTAGATTCTCACTGAATGCTTTGCGGTTCTGTTAGAAATCTTTGGATTGCATAAATAGTGGTCAGTTTTCATTGTGGCGCAATTCTCAATTTGTATTGTTTGCTGGCATGTCTGGTATGCATTGATGTTGCTACTTCATCATGCTGTGTTCAATGGCTTGTTATTTGTCCCTTTAATTTTCCACGGCCTTTTAAGTGTTACCGCAGCATTACACAGCCTGCATTTCTGCTACTGAACCCTTTCTTACCACTTTTCTCCTAACCTGCTGTTTCCAGGTCACACATTTTCAGCTTTGGAGGGTACAGGTGCTCATCGTGAATCACTCAACGGCATTGTCTCATTTCAAGGTCTATTGGAATGGAGAATAAATTGTTGTGTTTCAAGAAACTTTCTCGCAATGCATGTAAAGTCATTCTATTGCTGTAAGACAGCTCACGTCAACCACAGTAGCTTGCAAGAAAACCTCAGCAAGCATATTCATAAAAGTGAAAAATACACCTCTTTTCCACTCGTGAGATGATCCAAACGTGTTTCCTGCCATGGCAAAGGGCTGGCACATCTAGCGTTAGCAGTGCTAGAGCTGCAAGTGCTTACGTAATGATCCTATTTCATTGTAAATTGTGGGGATAAATGTCCCAAAGCGACATCAGAGGGCTGTGGAATACTGTAGACCACTCAGCACACGGGTTCCTTTTGCATTTTGCTTCCATCGAAATGCCACTACCGTGGCTGGAATTGAACTCTAGTCCTTATGCTCAGTAGCCAAGTTGGTCTTAGTATTTCAAGCTTTTAATCAGAATTCAAGAGTAGTATACCACAACACACAAAGCTTGAGATTTGATTTTTGGTCTCGGTGACAAAGCCATGCGCTGCCTCAGCTCAAACTTCTCGTATAGTATTCAGCTGGTGCACTACAAAATAGTCAGAATAAGGTACTCTTATTTCTAGTGACGTAATATGCACACTATTCCGTTGTAATTGCATTCACGCCTTCCCTATTGGACATGAAATAATTTGTCCATGAGGAAGCACATTACTGTCCACTACCAGCCTGCACTTATCACAGCTAGTTTCAATTAGGCAACACGTGAAAAATGTTGGAAAGGTGATAGCGTGCTGTTTACTTTTGTCCGCACTGGCACAGTCAAAAGCTGAAGGAGAACATGGGAGCAGTGCAGATATCCTCAAGCCCTACTTGTGGCAATACGCTGCAGCCGCTCATGAAAACAAAGTGGAAATGGGCGTGTGAGCCAGACAGGGGAACCCTTTCCATCATGTTGTGAAAAGGGGCCACTGCATCGCCACAAGCAGGACTCGAGGCCATCTGCCATATGCTTCCATGTTCCCTTTCATAAAGCTTTGGACTGTACATACATGTGATCCATCGAATGTCATTAGGATCAGCACCACATGCTCCGAGAGAGGGCCAGAGTCAAATGTTTGTAAAACAGCAGAAAAAAAAAGTTTCACAGAGTGCTTTATGCAAATGTCATATATATGCTCCTACATTTTTTTTTTCTTTCCGTATAAATACAAGGTGTGCATGTAGCAAGTGGGTGGGTGGTCCAAAGCGATGTCCTCAGTTGATCTGTAAAGTGGTCAGCATGTTTTCTAGCAGTTTCACTTGGGAGTCTTCACACTGCCTTTCCTGCAAACCAAACAAAGCACTTGTTTTGGTTGACTGGCGTGAAATGACAGCTTCTCCAAAGCATGGGCGAGACCATATGGCTGCTGAAATATCAGACAGTGGCACTAATAGAACAGAATACAGCCAAACCTCGATATAAAGAACAGAGACAGTACGAATTATTGGCATATCAAACCCCTCCACAAATTATAACAAATGCATGCAAGTTTTACTTTATACATTGAACGTGGTCGGCCACAAAATGAATGTATTGAATTGCCCTGCACTAAGCGATGCCTGCTTGGATGGCAGGCAGCAGGCTTTGCCGCACCACACAAGTGAGTGGTGGTGGTGTGGCAAGCATTTGCACCAAGGTTTGCATTTTTACATGTGCCAACAGTGCCACGGAAAATATAGCGTCATGAATGGTTGGTAGCCAGGTGGTCATTGCACGCCCAAGCCTCTTGCACCTGCCTAGAGTGCCCCGAAAGCAGGGATATGGACGGTTTTAGCCTTCCAGTAACCATCCTACACTCATGTTGACCGTCGCGGAGGTGGCGAAAGCAGCGATAGCTTCTGCTCCGATGTGCCATTTTCCACGTGACACAGCTGTCATGAGGGGAAGCCGCCCTAACTGGCGCTCAGTTTTAATGCGATAAAGAGTCCACATTTCGCAAAGATGGCAGTGTGTGTCATGAAATTCGCTGACTGGTCTGGAGAGGTCACATGGCCTTGCGATGTCATCACAACCTGCCGACCGGATAGTGAGCACCACATCGTGAGCCCACCGTGGCAGGCGGGAATTAAATAAATTAAATAAGAGAAGCAAGAAAAAATGGCAAAAAAATGGCAGTTCTTGGATTCAGCTACACCTAAGTAGCAACAATGGGGATCTCTATGCTATCGCATTAAGTGTCTCCCAAGTTTATTTTGTGGCCTCCGGAATCGCTGCGAGCGCCTTTGAAATGTTGTTAAACTTTGGAAAAGGTCTCCCTGTTTCTGTAGTAGAAAGGATCGCCTCGGTTGACTAAACTGCATTGCTCTTGCATGCATTTTAACAAAATTTTAACATACAAACATTATGAGGTTCGACTATATTCATGTGCATTTCCTGTGTTCATATTTCAGTCCTGATCAATTAAATAGAGCATGTTTAGATGTTTTTCAAAACTTGTATGCCAGCTTAATCACAGAAGCCAACAAAATAGGAGAACTGTGAGGCCTTCTGACTATTCCTGTTCACGTCATTACTTCTGGAGCTAATCTTTTGCCCACCTTTGCATATAACTAGTGTCTGCATACACAAACCACTCCCATATTCACAGCATAACCATGTACATTGATCCAGTTTGTTGAAAGCAAAACGGACAGGAAAGAATGAATAACGTAACAGTGCTGCCTGTCGTCATACATTGCTCTATTTGAAAAAAATGGACAGTCACCAACTAGCTCAATTATCAGTTTTATCAACATGTGCAAAGAGCAACCTCTTAGGCTCTGTGATGTAAATAAATAATATGTGGCAAGCATATGGCAAGAGCTTCTTCCTTGCACAGCCATTGGCACAAGTCATATGCACACAATGTGCAAACAAGTAAAGAATTACGATGAAACATTTCAACACAATTTCAAAGGCCAAGACATCTGTGTGGTTAGGTACCTTCAGTTACATGGACACCTTCAAGAAAACAGTAACAGAAAAGACAGCTCGGGCCACATGTCAGCATTCAGTTTTCACAACTGTGCCAGCGACTGACTCAAAGGTGAAGAACCTTGAGTATGACATGAACAGGGTCGCTTAGTACACAGTAGGACATCTTGAGGGCTCCTATGTTATTCAGTAGCATAAAAATCCGTGCCATGTGCTGCCAGGAGCAAAAATGGTGTACACCACGTAAGCTTTGACTCAACTCTCTTTCACTGCTGCTAGTGAGCTGCTGCTAGTGAGACTGAACATTGCTGGCCACACCTGCTGTCAAAACAAGCGAAAAGAGGACTGCTTTTATCTGTAGGCATGTGAGATTTCTTTATATCTCTCTCGTTCCTGCTTATCGAAAAGAAAACACCTAAAACTTGGCGCTGTGATGCAGTCAGCCAAAGCTCACAAGGCATAACCACTTTTGCTCTCAACAGCATATCCGTTAAGTATGCACATATATCTCAATGCCTCCTTTGCAAGAAACGCCACCAAAAGCTCCCACTGGCCTGCTGGCCTCTTGGCCACTCACCTGGTACTTTTTGGTGATTTGCTGAGAAGCCCAAGCTGCGTACCGCTGGTTGTCTTTTTTCTTCTGTACAGAACTTTTGGGATGTGAGCCAATGTGACTGGAAGCCTGCAAAAAAAAAAAGGGCAGTGACGTGACATGCCTATTTGCTGCAGAGAAGGTGCCATTTTTTTCAGCTGTTTTCAAAACGCACAAGTCAAGGTGCGGCTTCTACTTATATGGTCGCTACTGTATATGCTATATGCGGTTAGCTCGCTTGGCAGAGCGACTGCTCCAGTGAAGCGGTGGTCCCGGGTTCGAACCCTGGACCAGGATGAATTTTTCTTTAACTATGAAGTTTCTATGGTATTGCTCCCTTATTACAAACTAAATTCGTGCTTTTGCAGGCTGAAGTGCCGGCCAGTACAAGCCCTTGACAGTAGCACGATTTCCTTCCGCCATTTCTAATCATGATCACCAGCTACGTCAAGTCCAAAGGCCCCCACCAGCAACTTTCAGTCACACCTAGCCTGTATCACCCAAGACTGCACTATTTCTCGAAACTCCCTAACCATGTCACTCCACCATGTGAGAGAGTATATTATAGTATAGTATAACTGACAGAATATACTGGTTACGTTTACCTTCCTTTGATGCATTATCAGCAAGCCATTCTTATTCATTTCAGGGTGTCAGCTTAATCCACAGCAGGCTGGTCTCAATCTCATGCTAATTTCTGTTTTCATGGCCTGGATCTACCAGGACAACTTTTCCCCAAGAAATATATGTGCTCACAATTTCCAATGGTTCGCCACATATATTAAACTTGATCCTGTGACTGTTGGTAATTTAAAACAATACAACATAATCTGAATTGGCAGTTCTTTTTTTTTGTGTGTGTGTTCCCACCAACCAATTAGTGCAACAAAAATGAATGTGCTGCATACCACACAAAAACAAAGCACAAAAGTTTATAGACACAAAACGGGGACAAAGTAACAATCACAAAGAAAAACAACAAAGTTTTGCTCCGTTACAGCAGTGGTATTTTAGCACAAAGGCAAGGATCCCAAAGCCCAAAGACTGGGACCTACAATTTTTACTGCTATCACATATGTGCTAGACAATTGAGAACTTATGTGCCTAACCTCTCATAGTGGGTAGGCTCACCATAGAAACTTCAGTTTTTATAGCTGAAACTGTACTTCTGGACACTTAAAGATGAAACACTCACCAAGAATAGCCCATAAAGTGCCCGAATGTTGCTGGGATTCAACTTTACTGCTTGTGCAAAATATGATCTTGCCAACTCCATTGTTTCCATATTGCCTATTGTGTACTGGATCTGCAGAAAAAGAGGAACAAAAGAGTTGTTTGCTCTGGTCAACAGGGCACAAAGGAGTTTCAGTTGTGTAGAGAACACCATCATATTTTTCAAGCATTAACATACATCCAGGACGAGTAAAATAAAAGTGCCAATCATTCATGTAATCATGCAAGATGAGTCGCCAGCGACAGCTTTTAGAAAGGGACTCAGTCAGTCGAGATAAATGATGGCCAATGCAACAAATTTGTTGTGTTGTGTGTCATATGTTAACTCTCGTGTGAAAAAAGATGATTCATTGAGACTAAAAGAAGGAGCGGCATTAATGAAAACTTGCACATCTGTGGAATTAAGCGAAAGGCGATCATTCTACTAGAGTAGGTACGAACCTCAGCGTAACGTTGATAATATAGGTGGTTGTGTGGGTTGCACAGGATCAGCTCCTCGAGGCAGAAGGCCGCGCGAGCCAGGTCTTGCTCCCGCAAGTACAGCCCGCACAGCTGAAGCCAGGCTTCCTGGTCGCCCATGAAACGGCGCAGGTAGTCGCTCAGCTCGCGCACCGCTTCCCCAACCATCTGCTGTGAGAGCAGCACCGCAACTCGCCGCTTGTGCACTGCAGAATTAGCCTCGTCCTGAACCAACAGGGAGTCGTACTGCGCGAACGCCTCGTCATACCTGCGGCAGAGAGGAAAGATCAAGAGGCTTTGTGGGACTGTCCACAATAGATTGGTTGGTTGGTTGGTTTATGGGGTTTAACGTCCCAAAGCGACTAAGGCCGTAGTAAGGCCGTAAGAGACGCCGTAGTGGAGGGCTCCAGAAATTTCGACCACCTGGGGTTCTTTAACGTGCACTGACATCGCACAGTACACGGGCCTCTAGAATTTCTCCTCCAAAGAAATTCAACCGCCGCAGCCGGGATCGAACCCGCGTCTTTCGGGTCAGCAGCCGAGCACCATAACCGCTGAGCCACCGCGGCGGCTATGTCCACAATAGATTCAAAACCATGAAAGGCTTCAATGACAGACACGAGGGAAGCGGAATTCATGGAAAGTAAGAGGGGAGCTACAGCGCTCATAGGACCCAACCATCAGAACGACGCATACATAAATACTTCCTCTAGACGTCACCTGTAGCAATGGCTTGATTCTGCACAAAACAGCATCGAACACTTTGGCTCAGTGGTTAAGGCGCTCCTTTACAGAGCCAGAGTACTCAGGTTTGAACCTGACCACACCAGCCATGTTTCCATGGAGGCAAAACCCAGAAGGTGCCCTTGTGCTGTGTGATGTTAGTGCACTGTTAAAGATCCCCAGTGGTGGAATTTTTCTCTTCTTTCACTCCCACCTCCCTCCCTTCCCTCACCTTTCTTCTTTCACTCCCACCTTCCTCCTTTCCCTTACAGCCCCCAGGTGTCTACCAAGATATGCGGGACAGATATTGCACCATTTCCTTTCCTCAAAAACCAATTTATTAATTTACTATTTCAAGAAGGAAATGCTATAGTCTACGTAAACTTCAGGTGCTTGGTTGGTTTATGGGGTTTAACCTTCCAAAGCGCCTCAGGCTAAGAACCACTTTCATGGCTAATAATTTCTACATATGAAAGACTTACTTAAGCGCATGCATAGCTTATGGGTGAGCAGAAAAGCACTTAGTGTGTGCCTATACATTGCACGCTTTCGTACAGTCATCAGCACACAAAAGCAGCACAAGAAAGTGAAATCTTGGCCAAGCAGCTCTATTACTGGCACAGTGCAATTACCAGGACAAATCCTATGTCTATGCACTTTTACTGGAGTTCCAACACTGTAGCTAGAACCAAGTACGTGCTTAAAAATTCCACTCTGCTTGTGTCAGGGCGGTGTTGAGGTACTCTACACAAGCATGCTGATGACCATACAAGTTGAATACAGTCACCTTCGTGCCAATTCAGCAGCAGAAACCCAACTTTTTTTCCCACTCTCATTGAGCTGTGTTTATTCCATGTTATAACAAGTGCAAGAACGTGACTAAATAAATGCAGGCAGAGTTTCCGGGAACTTACTTTTCAAGCGCTTCAAGCTGCATGGCTTCCAGCTTCTTCACTCGTAAACTCCCAGGGAACTCTTCATCCAACTTGTCTAAACACTCCTGCGGAGAATGCGCGGAGATAAAACAAGTGTTAAGCTCATTTCTTGACGCGACGTTGGTACATGCATTTTTTTACCTTTGCGAGCGCCATTTCATGGCAGTCCAAAGCGGCTATGCACACTTGTTCGTAGACGACCCATTCTGTAACGGATTCACGGCGGTGGTGAGATCGAAAACAACTTCGTAGCACCTCCTCGATCAGGCTCGTACTTTTATAACTAGACTTACTTTCGTCCCCCAGTTTTTTAATGTGCTTGGCGATCACATTGCGCCACAACTCGACCGTCTCTTCTGATCTCCTGTCGTTCTCTTCTCGCCACTGGCGCAGTGTTTCCCGTGCATCTGGAATGAAGGAAACCGCTAGTCAGACACGCGGGCGTATCGAAAGAGCAAGCTTCACGTTATCATTTACTTACTGTCTACTTCATCTGTAAGAAAAAACGAAGTGTTTTGTGAACGCTTTAATATGGGGCCAAGAAATATAGCACGACTCACACGAGGTCGTGCGAAATACAACATAGAAACCTGCTGAGGTTTCAGCTGTTGGTTTCAACAGTGTCAATGCTCTTATGTCAGCGCGAAAGTGATCGGTACACAGGCAAATTTGGGGGGGGCACTCTGAGCAACGTTATCAGTTTTACGTTACAAGCTGCAGACCGTCGCACATGCACCAGGAAACTGAAACAAGCGAGCGCATTTTCCGGCACGAACCGGCAGAGTAGCAGCACATCATTCTGAGGTTTGGCAATAATCATTCAGCACTGAGAGGTGAGAAAAAAAGTGCCCTTCTCCGCATTTCTGTGCTTTGCGAAGGCAGGCGGCAATTCTGCCGCGTAAACTGCGATGACGAGGTATCTCATCTACGATACGAACCTTCCCAGCTCATACGATGCAGGTCGACAGCGCCGGCAGCCATGTTTGACGATTAAGTGGAGTTAGTGGAGGGGAGGGAGAACGCTAGCGCCAAGCAACAGGACTCTACTACAACTCTACGCTGTGTATGTGCTCTGAGTAGCGTTACTCTGAGTAGGTGTGAAATGTGCCACTACCTAGTTTCTTTTTAAATTTATTTTGTGTGTTTGTGCGCTGATGCCTAAGTTGGATTATTTACTGATCGGAAAAGCAGTTTTATTACGGCGTGGTTTCGGATGTCCACCGAGATGTTCTGTGCCATTTCCTTTCCTCAAAAAACGATTTTCAATGTTTCGGTATCGCCTCCTTCAGGCGATGGTGTAGGCTATCGCGTCATTTTAAGGCGAAAGCCTTTAATGCCTCATACTGTCGTTAGCAGACGCGTCGGCAGCCGTGTCGACGGCCTTTGACATTTGAAGCGGAGACGCTACCACTCCGCCACGAAGGCTCAAAGTTCGAGCATGAATAAAGGCGCATCTAGTGAATGCATGGGTTTCATAAATAACATAAAAGGTATAAAGTCAAGAAAACGAAAAATAAAAATAAGAAAATAAACAAAAATAAAAATAAGATATGTGAATAAAAATAAGAAAAGGAGCAAAAAATATAAATAATAAAAAGTAAATAAAAACAAACAGTGCGCCCGACCGCGGCTTCGGCCGCTTATCTGATTTTTTCAGCAGCGTCCGCTCCGGCGGACGCAGTTGTTGCTGCGACGCGCGTCTTTTCTTGCCTTTTTCTCTTTCCTCTGATCTCTTACCTCTCCTCTATCTGCACGTGGCAGCGGTGGTGGCTTGTCTAGAGCCAGTAGCAGGCCCGTGCAATTTCCTTTTCATCCTTCTCTCAGTCACAACAACAAGAAACGCTTTTGCCTTGCAGCACTTTAGAGAGCCAAAGTGTCCCCTGATTTTTTTACAGTGAAGGCTGTTTTGTGCAACCCTTTTAGTAGAAGCCATTTAGGAGGTACGAAGCATTTTTGTACGTGGACATCACCACCATATGTACGTATGTACCTTACGGCACGGTTCAGATGTCCACCGATATGTGACAGATACTGCGCCATATCCTCCCCCCCCCCCCCCCCCCCAAAAAAAAAATCTCCATTTCGCAACAATCAGGACCGCGCCGTAAGGGAAGCAATATTAACGCTATGGTGAAGAAGAAAGAGGTGCCGCACGTAGTGGAGGGCTCCAAAATAATTTCGACCACCTAGGATCTCTAAAGGAGTACAGACAGCTAATTTTGGTGGCATGTTTTCTTCTTTATAATGATGCGTAAGATACTACTATGCATGAATCACCAAGTGGTATTCGCTTACGACCGCTAATAATCGAATTTTTATGTCATGTTGTTTCGGTTTCACAAGCCAAACGATTGCTGAAGCTAGTCTTCCTCAAGAGCCGGAATGACAACGTATGCAGAAGCAATTATACTGCAATTTTTCACGCCTACGTGACCTATAACCTCTATTTACGTCACAGCTAGCCATCGATCGTTCGGCTGTTGGACCCACAGCTAAAACAGCACGAGAAAGACATTCGATTATAAATTATTTAGCATTGTAATCCGTGTAGAAAACAGAATTAGGTGTCCGTACTCCTTTAACGTGCACTAAATTTGCACAGGCACACGCGTGCGCCTATACATGCGTTTCGCCTTCATGCAAACACCGCGGCCGCCGAACCCAGGAACAGTGCGCCCTGAGCGCACTCCATCGTGTGCTGGGAACGCGATCGAACCGAAGAATGCATTGGCTTTTGATGGAAAGAAATGGAGCAGTAATTATCTGGCATCTCGGTGGATACCCGAACCGCGCCATAAGGGAAGGGAGGATCGGAGTTAGTGAACGGAGAAAGAGCGAAGAAGTGCCGCAGTAGATGGTCAAAGCGACTCAGGCTATGAGGGACAACGTCCCAAAGCGACTCAGGCTATGAGCAGGAAAGAGGCGCCTCTTTCCTATTCTGTGTTTTCTTCCTGTTTCGTCCTTATTTGGCGTACGACATTCTTTGAAGTCGATGTACCGACTAACCCGTCAAAAAGTTCTACTACAGGCTATGAGGGACGCCATCGTGAGGGCTCCGGAAATATGGACCACCTGGTGGTCTTTCACGTTCACTACATCGCACAGTACACTAAAAATTTCGCCTCCATCGAAATCTGACCGCCGCGGCCGGGATCGAACCTGCGTCTTTCGGGTCAGCAAGCGTCATATAACCACTGAGCCACTGCGGCGGCCCTGGTGCCGTAGTGGAGGGTTCCTGAATAATTTCGACCACCTGGGGATCTTTAAAACGTGCACTGTACACAGGTGGCCTTTGTTTTTTTGATGAAAGGAAATGGCGCAGTATCTGCCTCACTTATCTTGGTGGACACCTGAACCGCGCCATAAGGGGAGGGAGGAAGGTGGGAGTGAAAGAAGAGAGAAAGAGGTGCTGTAGTGGAAGTCTCCGGAATAATTTCGACCACCTGGGGATCTTTAAAATGCACTGACATCGCACAGCACACGGGCGCCTTTTGCGTTCCGCCTCCATGGAAACGACGCCGCCGCGGGCGGGTTCGAACATGGGTACTCCAGCTCGGTAGACGAACGCCTTCACCACTGGGACACCGCTGGCCTAATCGCCAACGCGAAGACAGCGCCGTTTCTTGCACAAAATAATCTTACATAACAAGAATATAACAGCGTAAGCGCTAATATAATTCAATAAAGGCTTTAAAAAATAAAAGACCAAATAAACGGCAGATTATGATGATGAAAACGTTTATTAAAGCCTTAGTTGAAGGGAAGGCTGATCGGGTCCCTAGTCCGGGACGCCGTTGGTGAAAGCCGCTGCCCGTGCTCTGGCGACGAGGGCTCGTTGTTCCTCGAGGTCCGAGCTGGACAGGGCCGCCTCCCAGCCCTCCCGCGTTGGCTGATTTATGATCTCAATGCTGTCATTTTTCTGACAAGCCCATACCATGTGGTACAAGTTTGCCTTCTGGCCATAAAATTTGCACTGTGCCGAAAAGGACTCGGGCTCAATGGCGTGAAGCGTAGCTGGGTTATTGAAAGACATAGTTTGTAGCCTGCGAAGGTGACATTCCTCTGATTTACTGAGACCCTTAGCGGGCCTCGGGAGTGTCTGCCTTTCAAGGCGCAAATGTTGCAATATTTCTGAATATGTCGTTAGCGGAGAGGGGGAGCCAGAATCAGGAAGGGAGGACGTAGAAGGATGCCGGGGAAGAAAAGCTCGGGCCGAAGCGTGTGCGCGCTCGTTTCCTTGAACTCCCTGGTGACCTGGTACCCATATTAATTCCTTCCGTTCAGCTGAAGTCCTACATTGACTAAGAGAGAAACAAAATTTATGCTACGGACGCTAAATGTTTTTATTATTTTTTCTTAATGTTGTTTCGGTGTCGGCTTTATCAGTTGAGCGATGGCTTCAATGTGTAGTAGGTGCATGAAAAAAAAAAAAAAACTCGGGAGAGAGCGCAACGTCACGCGGCCAGCCTTCACAAGCCATGTGGGCCATATATGCTCATGGCCGTTCCCTCCCCTGGTTTTTGATCTCCCGTGCAGTCCCTAATATTTTGTGGTCGGTATGTTTTAGTGGGTGGCCCATGGAGCGGGCATGGAGGAAAAAAAACTGAGGAGGGAGCGTCCGGCGACAACCTTGAAGCCTAGCCTTTACAAGTAAAGATATAGCAAAAAAAGAAAGTGTGTCCCCCCCGTGATCGCACCACGTGATAGCGTGCGGTAAAATCTAGCCCCGCTGCGCACGCGCATGCGCCGATTAGCGCGGCAGACTATCTGTAGATCAACTTCCTTGCTGTAGACGCCCGCGCCGCGGGTCGCGCATACGAGCGCACTAAAACATACTAGAACCAAAACAAAGAGGACAGACTCGGAGAGCGAAAAACTGAGGGTGAAAACGACTTCAAAACACTCGGCTTGCGAACGCTGGCCGCGTGACGTCACGCTCCCTCCTTAGTTTTTTTTCCTCCATGGGAGCGGGCATTGCTGCGCATGCGCGCGCGCAGCAATATTAGATATCACCATGGACATCACGTGTACGCTGTCACCATGGACAGCTATCACAGGCGGGACCGACTCTCTCCTTTCACCTTTTATGACTGAAATTTATTGCCGGAAGCTCCTCCCCTCCCCCCCCCCCCCCCCCCGGTATGTTTAGGTGACGTGAGGCGCATGAAAAAAAAACTGCAATATATTTTTTTTTTATTCGAGAAGTGCAATACATTTCCGCTGGCTGGAAAGCTGGCTTCAGTGTTGTAGTGAATGAAAACTATGTTGTTGTTGTTGTAGCCTGATGGCATATGGCACATACCCACGACGGGGGATTGGCCAGGGTTCAGTGAGGAGAGCCCAAAGAAGTTAAATTGGTGCCAAAAACGATTATACTGCAGTTTCTTTTTCATTCAACTGCCATGTCACCGAAACGCCTACTGCATGCCACAGCCATCGTTTGGCTGATGAAACCGAAACAACACCAACAGAAAAATTTCAGTTATAAATTATCGAGTGGTCGCAGGCGCATACCACGCGGTGATCCATCCGTTGTAATGTTTAACACTTCGTTTGAAAGAAGAAAACATGCAAGTATGTGGCCATGTGCAGGATACGCCATATGGCACCGAAGTTTCGCCGCGGATGTCGCCTCATCTAGTCGTTGCTGTTTAGTAGGGCACACTTGCAAACATCCGCGCAAAAATTTCTTACAGAACTGCGCATTTAAATTATATTTAAGTTTCGCGCAGATATGCAAGTAAAGTCCCTGCATGAATCATGCGCTAGCGGATGAAAAATCATGCATGGGACCTCCATGGTGTAACCTAGGGATATAGGTATAACGCCATGCCAGACATCGATGTGCCTGTAACTGGAACCACGCAACTCTTTCACTGCATGCATTCAGCCCCAGCAAGTCGCTCCTCCGACAAACCGGGCACACTTCTCGCTGCTGTCCACGTGATAAAAGATAAGTGAAGTTGCATCTGCGCATGGGTCTACGTAATCCAGTAAAGTTTCGATACTTGGTTTCGTTTTATTCCCTATTTCCTAGTTCACTGAAGATTAACTTTTCACTCTAGATCACTGGACCCTCTAGGAAATTGATATATGTGTGCCACGTGCCCCAGTTTCCTGATTTCAGATTTGCATGCCGATCAAGGCAGGATTTCTTTGATTTGACGATGTGCTTTGTATATGACGATGCGATTTGTACTCCCTTCAAAGCCTCTCCGCGTCTTTCAACACCTTGACTGCCTCAAAAAATGAAACTTTCCTGAATATGCATTATCGTCATGGGTGGTAGCCGAGTCAAAAAATAACTGGAACTTCTAAAAACATTACTTCAACTTAATATATTTGTGTATTTAGAAGTTACGAGTGTTTAGATCGAGGTGCGGATATCGTTTTGAAACTGCAAATCATTTTGCAAAACCGCTGTCGCCGTGTCATTTATTGTCTGCCAATGAGGAGGTGAGTTCCTCTTTCTGTCCCGTGTTGATTTTGTGCTTGTCACCATCGTTGCTTGCCATATCTTGCCATTTGCGCCACGGTGGAAGAATCTTGCAGCCGAGCTTGCCACTTCATGGCACCCGACCCGAAAACAAAACCAGGCACGAGGCCTAATCGCTGGATGCATCATGCAGTGACGTTTGTTTCCACGTGACTATCTCAGGCGGGAGTCGGGCACATGAGGAGCCGCCATTGTTCCCGTGTTTCGTATGTGGTGGTTTTAAGACAATTGTAGCCCATCCGCGGACTGCATACGCAGAGCAGTGCGGGAAAAAATTGCCGGAAAGAGGAGACACGCCCAGGAGGAGTACAACGCACCGCTAACTTATCCTCAAAGACGAAGCAAAACGGCCAACGGTGGTTTGTGTGATGTCTCGCAGTGTTCAAACGACATCCAAGATGGCCACCCTACGTTCGTGTTTTTTCTGAAGTGCTCTGTGGGGGCCCGGGACGTGAAGACTTTGGGACAGCATTTGTGCTGACAGTTGAACGATCAGTTTTTTTTCCTTTCCGTGGTTTCGTTCACGTTTTGCCGATTCCTGGAGATGCAACGCATGAAAAGTCAAGGAAATCCAGGTGAGGATCTGTGTGGCGGCCTGTTGCTGAGTCGCCCAGTTGTGGTGGTGGGCAGTTCGACCCACGCAGCGTCCCGAGCTGCTTCTAGACGATAAGTGCGTGTCATCTACGGGCGCATTGGGCTTCTGGGCGTTTCCACAATGGCCACAATGCTGCGACGTCCCTCTGCTCACACGTGTGCAAGTGTGGAGCAGTGTTGTGCTTCTTCTAAGCCTAAAACGCGCCTTGCTTTTTCTGGTGCAATTTTGTTCGCTGCCGTTGATCCCCGCGACCTTTTCGCGTTTTTGTGTTCGTAACAGTTGCGGCGCCTCGAGCAGAGGACGGCGACCGCCGTTGGCACGCTGGTGCGGGTGGAGGCTGGCTCGGTAGGGCCGCTTGAAGCGGACGCGTTGACGCTTGCGGCACACACTGCGCGCAGTTGTTCACTGCGCATCGTAGTACGCCGCCTCCGCAGCCGCCAGCTGTTTGCCGAACCGCGACCCCGTCCCCGAATACCACTCGGAGACGCTGTTAACGCTGCGTTCGCCTTCGAGGTTTTATTGCGTCGGAAGTCGCGACAATACGTGTCGCGTGTCGCGGTGGCAGATCCATCCGTCCAAGGTGCGCCCACATCCGTTTTGGCGCCCCTTGGGCGAGCGATGGCGGCGGCGACATGTGATGCACGGAGCCGACGAAGAGTGCCGGTCATCCGAAGCGTTATGGCAACGGCCTGGCAACGGACGTTGCCCCGTTGCCGAGTGGTGCTGGGTTGGCCGCCGCCGACGTGAGATAAACGCCGCTTTTCTCGAACTCAGGCACCTAGCGACTGCAGGAGAGTCGGCCGCACGTGAAGATAACGGACCGGAATGCTTACTGGCTGACAGGGCGCGTTGATAACGCGAGGTGAAAGGCATTGTGACGTAAATGTAATGGAAAAGCGTCCGCCGCCATATCGCTCATTGTAAAGGCGGCGATTGGCCATGCAAAGTGCGATCCGAAAGTGCCGAAGGTACCACATGAGGGGGGGGGGGGGATGTCAGCTGCAGATGTTCATTCCGAGCGAAGGTGTTGTTGCATACTACATTCAGACTTGGATATAATGGTGGCTAGTCATCCAAGAAAGGAGCAAAAGCTGTATATATAGAGTTTGCCACCATAGGCACTATGTATCCACCGGCAGATCCACTAAATTATCAATTTCCCCTTCAGATCAGTGTGAAGATGGTAGTCACTTTGCAGTCGTGTACAAGTCCTACCCTCTGGCTAATCTCTTTTACTCCTGTGAATGGCGGTAAAAGGCTGCATGCTTACCCAGTACTTATCGCTGCCTGCTCTGATGCGTTTTAGAAGCTGTACATGGTCTACCATTATGGCACCTGCGATATCAGGTGCATGCCATCTATAACCTCCTGCCATTTCTGCACTCTAAAGGGGCACTGAGGACAGCTTAGTCAAGAATTTTTGTTCTATAGTAAAAATCTGTTGTTGGCTATTTGTGGTAACGTTTAGTTTTTGCAGTAACAGATGCATTTATTGCATAGAAAATTCAGTCTAAAAATGAATAATTTTTCCCGTCTTTTGATTTGGACTCCTCATCATGATTAAAATGTCTCCGTAGTCACTGGTTAGAAATTAGTGGTGAGGCCTACCCTCAGAGTAACGATAATCTTATTTAGTTCATGAAAAGGGCCTATAGCAGTGTATCGGAATTTAATTTTCTAGGTTATAACATTTTTCAACAAAAGTAGTTCTTGCAAAGCATTAATCTATCAGTACAGGCCGACTTCACTTTGTACTTTGTGTCCCGTTAACTATATTTTGATCATTCTCCAACGCCTACCACCTTGTGGACCTTAGTGGTTATTACGCAAGGCTATAGGAGGATATTGCAGGGCTCTAGAACATACTTCATCGTTCTTCTCGCTTAAAAAGTCTCAAATATCTACCAAGAGCTGCTTCTGCTTTTGGAGTTGTGAAAGATTTCACTTTTAAGTACATTTTTATTCCTGTCTAGAGTTCGGATGATAATTTATCCAGCATTGCATTCATTTAGTAAATTGCTTCTCAGTCTCTCTGGGTGAAGCTTATCCCAATGTAGTGCCCTTCACTCTGATGTGCACATTCACTTGTAAGCTGGCTAAAATAGTGGCAGGCATACAATTTGGTACGGGAAATACGGCAGATTCTCTCAGATCATGAATGGTAGCTTACCAATATCCCTGAAGAGAAAAGTATACAACAGCTGTATCCTACCGGTACTCACCTATGGGCCGCCGCGGTGGCTCAGCGGTTATGGTGCTCGGCTGCTGACCCAGAAGACGCTGGTTCGATCCCGGCCGCGGCGGCTAGAATTTCTTTGGAGGAGAAATTCTAGAGGCCCGTGTACTGTGCGATGTCAGTGCACGTTAAAGAACCCCAGGTGGTCGAAATTTCCGGAGCCCTCCACTACGGCGTCTCTCATAGCCTTAGTCGCTTTGGGACGTTAAACCCCATAAACCAAACCAAACTCACCTGTGGGGCAGAAACGTGGAGGCTAACAAAGAGGGTTCAGCTTAAGTTAAGAACAACGCAGCGAGCTCAGAAGAGGGCGGAGTGGGAAGAGATCGGAAGAGGGCGGAGTGGGTGAGGGAACAAACGCGGGTTAATGACATCTTAGTTGAAATCAAGAGGAATAAATGGGCTTGGGCAGGGCATGTAATGCGAAGGCAAGATAACCGCTGGTCCTCAAGGGTAACGGAGTGGATTCCAAGAGAAAGCAAATGTAGCAGGGTACGGCAGAAAGTTAGGTGGGCGGATGAGATTAAGAAGTTTGCGGGGATACAGTGGCGGCAACTGACAAAGGACAGGGTTAATTGGAGAGACATGGGAGAGGCCTTTGCCTTGCAGTGGGTGTAGTCAGGCTGATGATGATGATGGTGATGATACAATTTGGTCTGTTGATGCACATGCTGGCGTCATGCATGCGATGCTTTTCCAGAGGCGTTTCCGTTTTGCCTCTCCAGGGGAGAGCTTAACATGCAGAGACTCTTTCGAGAAGCTGTAAAAGGCAAGGCACACATGATGTATGTAAGTGTGGTCATAATATTACGGAGCACGCTTTGGCTACCAAACTCTTCTCATCCCTTACGTAGTGAAAATTAGGAAGTTGTTTATATGCTAGCACATGCCGCTGTTGGGCTTTCATATGAGCCCAGCAAACCATCAAATATTTTCTCTACAGAATGTGTGAAAAAATTGCGGACGCCGAAGCATGCTTCACAATATTTTAGCTGCGCCTGTGCATTGTGGCTCTGAGTTAGGGGCCTGTTGTGTTCTATCTACTTTAGTGCATGGCACGACTTCATATCCCCCCCTCACTATGAAAGCCTAAGGAATTAAAGTTACTCTGTTAAGCTGGTCATGGCTACAGGGCTAATTGAGATGGGCTTGGCAAACATTGACAAATCACTGACAAATGCGTTACCCTGACTAGAAGTAACACGTCTTGATAATGTCGGATACATCTCAACAAGGAAGCAGCACGTGCCCCTCGGAGGGGAGGCCCTCCAGCCAGTGGTCTCGACCATTTTTCATGACATCGTGTTCAGTCAGATTAAGCCGTGGTTATTGCCCCTTTATGGTAAAGCTCTCGAGAAGTACAAAAAAAAAGGGGGGAAGCTCACACCTAACCAGTGGTTATTGCAGGCAAAACCAATTGAAAGTAGAAGAAAAGGGGCCAACGCCGGAGAGAAAATTCAAGAAAAACCAATTAGAAGGGAAAAAAGGCACAAATTGTGGTCCGGCAAAGGTGGTTTGTGGGGCAGAGAGGCCCCAAAAGGATTAGTAATTAAAAAAGGAGAAGAAACATGGTTGCGTCCAGCGTGCCCAAGAGCTTCCGACATGCTCAAAGGTGGCTAGAAGGAGGGAAGGTGTGGGGATCTGTAGGAAGTTAGAGAAGGTGAGAAAAGAAAATGAGAAAAAAAAATTGGAGATAAATGTGCTTCAGAAAGCAGAAGGGGTATATAAAAATTGGAGAAAGACTAAAGTGAACCAAGATAAATGAGAAAAACAGGGACAGAAGGAAAAGTAAAGAACTAAAATAGGTAAAAGAACGTAAAATATAGCCACTAGAGAAATATTTAAAAAAATAAGAATACAAATGAAAACAAACAAAAACTTCAGGTGCACGCATGGTGAGCTAACAGCAAGGCCCCCATGCCTGTGAGGCAGGGGCAGTGCCACGGCCTGCTAAAATTGGCCATATGGTGCCCCCGATCACATGACACGTGGGAAGCTCAGTCATTTCAGGTCATGCGGGGCCATCCATGCAGGAATAAACACAATAGGCGGCTGAAAGGAAGTAAGAAACACGAACAGCAATGCGAATAAGCAACGCACGAGACTGAGGGGAAGATAAAGACTGGTAGTCGTGAGGGGAGAGTGTGGATAGCCGGGGAGAGAACAGGCGCGTAGATAATGGAGAACGTCCCCCACAGCTCTACTGCATGGCCAGTAAGGTGAAGGACGGACTTCAAAGCGATGGAAGTACGAGGGAAAATGGCCGTGGCCCTTTAGGAGAGGGACAAGAGATTGGGGTGGACAGAAAGAGAGCTGGAGACAGGGGGGTGTCACAATGTTTCACGGTCTAGGTGGATGCCGAAAGCCTGAGGACGGTCATGTGTATGCGGGTGCGCACAGGCAACGGCGACAGCCACAACGGTTGACGCCAGAGAGGTGGCCCAGTCTGCTAGCTCGTTGCCCCTGACACTAGGGGATCGGTCGGCGCTATGGCCGAGGGGGCTTCTTTGAAGTTCATTTGCAGCATCTTTCTTGAGTTGTATCTGACTATAGCATGTGAAGCTAGAGGTAGTTGCAATTTTTTTTTTATATGGCATGAGTATGGCCTATAGGCGCAGTCAAAGTGTTAATATTGATATGACAACAGTCCAAGAACTCTGCAGTTCCGCTCAGGTACTTGTAAGGAGTATAATATAGGCAACATCGTGCACATCGTTTTACTCTCTTTGGCCACTCTCTGTCGAGAAAAGTGCTGAATATTTACTTTATTGTACTTGCCACAGTCCATTAATCTGTAGTGGTAGCCAGTTCATGACATTTTCTGTCAGCAGTAAAATTGATGTAGGGAAGGACATCAGGTTTTTCTCTGCTGTTGCTTTGGTGCATAAAGGTAAGGTTCATTGTATGCAGGTAATTGCTTGTTTGGCCGAAATCTTGTATGGCCTTATCTACCAAAGCCTTTATGGCAGTCGCAGGCTCCAAAAAGTACGGCTAGAACTGCTTTTTCTTTTTCTTTTTTTTTGACAGTTACATGGCTGATTTCAGTCATGCTTCAGCCAGCACTGATGAAATTCATTGCAGGTTGAGAGCTGCAACATAATGTTTCTCAAACCTGCTTGACTAATTCACACTTTGCTAATCACAGTCAGCATTATCTAGCATAAACTGGAGTCTGCCAAGAACACATACTAGTTGGTTAACATTTTCATGCCTAATATAAGGAAGTGTTACCCACCAAATTTTGCTATCTGTCTAATGTACCTATGTTTCTTAGCCAAATAAAAAATTTGTTAGTGCCACTAAAAAAAATTTTGAGATCATGTGTTGGGAATTGGCGATAAAGGTCATTTTCTCTATTTTGTGCAGTAGTCTGAGTTGTCTGAAAGGTCAGCTCGAAGACCCAGAAACAGTTAAACTGCTTTTATATAACAAATTCTTTCTATTCTCCTGCAAAAGTTGTCTGAAAGTGAGATGAGGAGTTGGTATTCAGAAGTCGCACATTTGTGCGCCCTTTTTCTTCGCACAGCTTCCTCACAGTGGTGCCGAGCATCTTGACCGAGGATGCATTGGCTACTGTAACAACATATGTTGACATCAAACTTTTTATCCCGCCTTCATGTAGTAATGGGTATGGGTGCAAACAGTATGTCGCGAATTTGCAACACTGGGCATTAAAGGATTCAGCTAGGTGCCCAACAAGATGGAGAAAACTAAAGTTTGAGATGGATTTTTAAGTTTGCACCATGCAGCTATGTGCATTGCAGTTCAGAAATGCTTTTCATACTTTTTGATTGTATTGTTTAAACGGTTTTAGGCTGTTGCAGGCTCATTTGTAAATTGCGGCGTACAATTTCAAACATAGGTGTTCAGCTGGAAGGCAGCAGCATGGAGTTAAGCAGAGTTAATGAGAATAGACTGTGATTGCATAGTAGCACCTTGCTTCTATTTTAATGGGAAGGCATTGTATGGCTCATCGGCACTGAAACCCGGCACCGGTGTTGACCAGCTGCAGTGGTCCCAAAAATTCCAGAGGACATCACTGTGGTATCAAAGAACGATAGAATTTCTTCCAAAGGTGCGGGGAATTCAACCCGGGATTTTCAGATTGCGAGGTGAGCATGCAACCCGTAGGCCACAAAACTGCGTTGCTTTTTGGCGAACATAGGTGAATCTTGTATGCTTAGGAGTAAGTGCGTAGTTAGAAAGGGACTGCTTTTGCATTCAAAGCACTTAAGTAGTCAAGTGCCCGCCGTAATTTTGTTTGAGGTTTGAGAAGTTCACTGCACACAGAATGCACTGATGATCAAGGTTGCCTATGGGATTGGAGTGTAAAAATAACTGATGCGAATCTCGCAGCTTTTTTCAAAGAATGAATCGATTGCAGCACTTGGGCCAGTTGCCTCTCTGTGTACAATGCTAGAAGGCAATGTAAATTGCTTCCTGGTGAATTGCTATTGGTGTTTGCAGACTATACTGGCTGAGGAACATATAGTGTAGCGCTGAAAATAGTGGCAGAGATGCTGGAACACGGCTGCCATGTACTCCAAGGAAATGCTTGTGCTGCTGCTATGGGTGTCGTTGAATGCAGGGAGCTCATGCGGGTCTAGGAGACGTTAGAGCACGTATAGTCCAATAGAGACTAGCACTGCCTAGTTACTCAGGCATGTAGAGCTGCTGGAAGTAACAGATGTATGTATTGGTGTCATTCTCTACCCTAGCCTGACATGGCAAGCTTCAAAATGTGTGTATTTATTGCACTAATGCAAGCTGGAAAAGTCCTGTTGGGGGTCAGTTCAGGGCATCTCTATTTAAACGGCACCTGAGAAAATCTTGGGCACTCTGTACAGCTGGGCAAAAACTTTTTGCTTTGTGCAGGTATGGTGCCTAGTGGTTTGTGTCAGTGCAGCCGTGGCAGCATCCATTGAATGCATTTTATTTGAGTGGACTGTGCAGAAACTGCTGGCTCTGCCATTGTGCTCTTTACTTTGAACTTGCGTGTTGTCAGCTTTTGCAGCACCTCTTCCGTAGCATGTGCTTTGGTTTGGTTTCTGACTGCCACCACTTTGGTTGCCCCGACAGTGAGCAACGGCCCGAAGGACATGGTCAAGGATGAAGAGTTTGACTCGTGGCGCAACCAGAACCAGCAGCCCCAGCCAGCGGCGCAGCAGCAGCAGCAGACCTACCAGCCCCACCTGTCCACATCCAACCTTGGCGAACCGTACATCCCCAGCTACTATGCGTCCATGTCCTTTCCTTACTTGAACCAGGGCCTTGGTGACGGTGCCTGGAGCAATGGTGGTGACCCTGTTGGCTTCTTCGGCTCTTACGGGGGTCAGATGGGGGCAGGTGGCGAGCAGCCGCCGCAGCACTACGTTGACGGTGGCGCTGGCATGTTCAGTCAGAACAGCTTTGCGGGCTATGGCCAGGGCTTTGGTTTCTTCCCGGGCAGTGGGGGCGACTACTCGACGTGGGGGACAGCGGCCAGCTCTGGGCAGCCAGCGGCAGCAGCGGCGGCAAGCAAGGGCTATCCCGAAGAGTACTACCGCGGGGACTATGACCAGACGGGCATGGACCGGGGGCTGAAGCACCTCGAGCAGGGGTTGCGGTCGCTGGCCCTTGGTGGTGACAAGGACTTTGCTGCAACCAAGGAGCCGTATGCCAAGGACCCCAAGAAGCTGGCTGGCGGTGACAAGAAGCTCTCGTGGGCATCGGTGGCAAGCCAGCCGGCAAAGCCAAAGGCGGTGAAGAGCAAGAGTCCGCTGCTGCCTGCAGCAGCACCCAGCAAGCACCCAATGGACATTGGCACTTGGGAGGGCAAGAATGGCGGCAAGCCCCGAGGCAGTGCGGCGCCTTGGGCAAGCCAGGCACCACCGCCCCCCGAGAGCAGCTACACGCATCCCGTGCTGGAGAAGCTGCGGCTGGAGAACAACTACAACCCCAAGGACTTTGACCTGGAGCCAAAGGGGGCACGGTACTTCATCATCAAGAGTTACTCTGAGGACGATATCCACCGGTCCATCAAGTACTCCATCTGGTGCTCGACGGAGCATGGTAACAAGCGGCTGGATGCTGCGTACCGTGACGCGCAGGGCCCCGTGCTGCTGTTCTTCAGCGTAAATGGCTCGGGCCACTTCTGTGGCATGGCCGAGATGGTGTCGCCGGTGGACTACACGGCCTCTTCGTCGGTATGGGCCCAGGACAAGTGGAAGGGGCAGTTTCGTGTGCGTTGGGTGTACGTCAAGGACGTGCCCAACTCGCAGCTGCGGCACATCCGGCTGGAGAACAACGAGAACAAGCCAGTGACCAACTCTCGTGACACCCAGGAGGTGCCGCCGGAGAAGGGCCGCCAAGTGCTCAAAATCTTGCACGGCTTCAGGCACACCACGTCCATCTTTGACGATTTCCTCCACTATGAAAAGCGCCAGGAGGAGGACGAACAGCGGGAGTTTCCCTCGGTTCCTGCAGGAGGACCAGGTCTGGCTCCCATCCCTTGTGTCTCCCTTTCCGGCATTTTGTAATGTTTGCGCGCTTGTTGTAGGCAGTTGTGCATTTTATTCTGTGTGATTTCGGGAAGTGCCCTGTGTTTTGTATAACCAGTGTGTATTTTCAGTTGCTTTGCAGCCAAGGTAGAGCAGGTTGTCTGAGCATTTGCGTGCTTTCTACGGATAGCCGATGTCATATAGTGGCTGCCAAGTTGGTGGATGAGGAACGCGGTGAAAGTAAAGCCTGCGCACATTTTTAATCTGCGCATCACCACCTTCTCTGATGTGCACTGTTGACTCTATGTGGGGTCCGCCACCATGCTGTCACATGCTCTCCATTAAGAACTCTGCCATGATGTGCAGCCAGTCTGGTGTGGTTTTCTAAACTATGAAGGTACTATTCATTCAGAGTGAATGTGCTGTGAGAGGGGTGTAGGCCTGTTTTAAACAGACTAGTGAGCATTGTCCAGTTCCACAAAACACGGAAAGTGCTGTTCGTCACATGGGCATATTTGTTCAAAATTTTAGCCTGAAGCAGTTGTCATTTTTCAGATTGCTTGGAAGGAGCGTGATAGGTAGTCAGGTCAGTCAAAGGTTTGAAAATGGTTAGTTGATTTTGTGTGGAACCACAAGCATTCTCTTCGCAGCTGTTAAACTGAATGTGACTGTTGTTTCACATGAAATATTTCTCAAGAAATGAACGTTTCTATCACATGACTGTTTTTAGTGCTGGGGGACTTTTTAACTCTGCAGTTGAATCTTGCAGACACATGCTCAGGGCTTGCACAGATGCTCATCCGACAACGTGTTTATGGTGCCCCTCTGTTCTGTCAGTTTGTGATCAGGCAAGAAACTCGCAAGCCTTCTGACATTTCCCTCTTTTCTGGTAGTCTCATGCCAGCCACCACATTCAGTGAAGTGGCATTTTTCTGACATAGGGTTTTAAAGGGAGCCTCTTTTATGAGCGCTCAAATACGCATCCATGCTGGTATATGAAATGGATGTGCCTGACGTCATCTTCATAGTTGGGTGCCGTTGCACTAGACAGCACAGAGTGATTGTTTGAAGCCTTGGAAGCAGTAGCAGAGGTGAGGTGATTGATGCAACTGCAGCTCGTGTCGACTTTTACCTCAATGGGAAGTAAGCACAGGTGGTGTGCCTGCACTTGTCATGTCTGCACCAACATAACTGAGCACTGTCGTCTCTCCAGACAACCAGTGGACGCAGCTGGCAAACAGCCCTCATAAAGGTCGAAGTCTGAATTCGTTCACTTGATGCGCATATTGCTCTCGGGCATTTGTCCCCAGTGCTGAGCAGAGCTTCAGCGACAACAGCTTTGTCGTGTGCAGGATTTTGCCATTAGCTCATAGGAGGGCACTCGTAAAGATGCAGTTTTTTTTTTAGTGTGTGTGTGTGCATGGTTACTTAATGAAAATGAAGTGGCAGACTTTTATTTTCTTGCCCGCTTCTGCAGAAAAGTGCCATTGTTTCATAGGGGTGCAAAGTGAAATGCACCATTGAGGTATTTGTTGCCCTAGCACATGTCGATACCCTGTGTTGAACACTTTCTTTTCATGCCGGCAAATATGCCTACAAATGCGCCATTGGGCACAGTACAGGCTTCTGACACTGCCAAGCCTTGTCTCTGATGGGGTGTTATTGCAGACTGAATGATGCTTGCCGAATGATGTCATCCTGTTGGTAAGCAGTGTATGGATTAATAGTGACCATTGCCCAATTCATAATGCAGTCTAATGAGGCAGCAGCACCTTACCTGGCTAACAACTGTGAGAAGAATTCACTTTGTATCACATGACCTTGCATTATTGCTAAGATTTGTCCGTAGAATGAGCCTGAGATTTGAGACGTGGCAGTACTATAGCTTGGTATTAAAGCTGGGCTGCAAACATCCATACAGTTCAAGCATTGCACTCTGATAAGCAGGAGAGAGTGTTAGTCTTTTTGTTTCATTGTTATTCTGGGCCTTCTCTTGTGTTTCTTTCATTTTGTCTTTTGAAATGTTAGTTAACTGGAGTGTTTGGGAAGGGGGCAGTCATTTCCTTTGCCAAGACTTCAAAATACTGATAAAGTAATTACCTAGCATAGGGCAGGTTCTCTCAGATAATGAATGGCACTTTACCAATATCCCTCAAGAGAAAAGTATACAACAGCTGTATATTACCGGTACTCATCTATGGGTCAGAAACGCGAAGGCTAGCAAAGAGGATTCACTTAAGGACAAAATGAGCTATGGAAAGAAAAATGATAGGTGTAATTTTAAGAGATCGGAAGCAGGCAGAGTGGCTGAGGAAACAAACGCGGGGTAATGACATTCTAGTCGCAATCAAAAGGAAGAAATGGGCTTGGGCAGGGCATGTAATGCGAAGGCGAGATAACCGCTTGTCCTTAAGGGTAACGAAGTGGATTCCGGGGGGGGGGGGAGAGCGCAGCAGGGGGTGGAAGAAAGTTAGGTGGGTGGGTGAGATTAAGAAGTTTGCGGGGATAGGGTGGCTGCAACTGGCAAAGGACTGGGTTATTTGGAGATTGGGGGGGGGGGGGGGGGGGAGCAGGGGGTGGAAGAAAGTTAGGTGGGCGGGTGAGATTAAGAAGTTTGCAGGGATAGGGTGGCTGCAACTGGCAAAGGACAGGGTTAATTGGAGAGGGGGGGGGGGATTGTCATCTCAAAAGAACTTCATTGCTGCTAGATCTTAGTAGCTGGTGTTCCTTTGTGGTTTGCTGCATTTCAGTGTGTAAGTCTGTGTGCATAGACATATTAGTACCGTTTTCCCTCTCCCCCCCCCCCCCCAAAAAAAATCCAACCTGATATGCTAATTTCACTGTACAGGTGCCCAAAAAATAAAATGAAACAGCCAAATCGAGACATATTGAGAATATTGCTTTTTACTTTTGGGGCACCTGTGCATTGTATTGAAATAAATTGAATGAAATCTAAATCTGACTCATCTCTGAGCCTCATGAGTTTGTTTGGTTCAGGCATGAACATATCGGAGTAAGTGATGAAAAAAAAATTGGGGCCTTTGTTGTCGTCATTCACTGGGGTAAAGTGAGAGATGTAAAGGGAAAGCACGTATAGGATGAAGGCACATACCTACAATTGCAGTCACCGAATTCCAGTTCTCATTATTACTTACTCTAGTAGCTAGTACCAGCTGACCCTGAATCTTTATATGTATGGTCTGTTAACGTTCTCATTGTAGTGGTGTTAAATAGGGCACCTGAGTGGGTAGAAATAGGAAATTCTGTGTTTTTTATTATAAAGCACCACGATTTAGCATTCTCAGCGGGGGAAGTAAATGCATGAGTCTGGCTTTCTCTGCAATGCCAGATTTTTTCTTATTTGACTGTAGTCGGTGCAGTGGTTTTCTTTAGTAATGGCAAACTCCTTTTGTGTACTGCAGTAAAGGATTGTAAAATTGGGTGGTGGTGAAAGGCAGATCACCATGAGGTGCTGCACTTTCATTATACTAGGAGGTATGGCATCATGAGGACATGGGGCTGACCATCTAATTTCAGTTCGCTGTTTGCTAGGTGATGCACAGAGGTTACCTTAAAGGGACACTTTTTTTTCCCTTTTTCAGTATTTTTGTTCTTGGTGGAAAAAGGATTGCAAGTTGATATTTGTTCTCCAGCGAAAGACGCATTTATTGCTGAGAAAATTGGATATGAAAATGAAACATTTTTTTTTCCTGCTACTTGATCAAAACTCTAAAAGATTCCATAGTCTCCCAGTGGAAGTGGAGGTGCAGCCTAGCGTCAGGTATCCATAAAACGCCTTCACCTCACCGCACTTTTTCTTGCGAGAGTAGCTGGTGTTGGCGATACCCGTCTTTCATTTT
Source organism: Amblyomma mixtum (assembly GCF_055824585.1). Taxonomy (NCBI): domain Eukaryota; kingdom Metazoa; phylum Arthropoda; class Arachnida; order Ixodida; family Ixodidae; genus Amblyomma; species Amblyomma mixtum. The sequence continues at coordinate 245,497,107 of NC_143012.1, forward strand.
TTTTTTAACCGTTTCTAGCTCATAAAAGATCCGTTTTTTAGTGAAAGCAAAACCTCTTTGTCGCTAGAACATTTTTGTATTAGTTATCTTCAACTTGTCCTTGTTCCCTTTAACTGAGCACATTTCCTCCTGGCATGTGGTGTTTGGGAGTGGCAGGCTGTGCCAATTCTTGGGTCTTCTCTAGAGTTGCCATCGGTCGGCTGTCGGAGATGCTAAACGTGCTCTTTGTTCATGCAGCAGAGCCAGGACTGCTGCCCAATCTCGACCACTTGAAAGCTGCAGAAGCGATGAAGGACAACAAGGTAACGTGCATTACAGCTGTGTGAGCACACCCCAGTGGGTTCGCATTCATGTGTCTGACTTTTTCCTTGTTGCCCTTGTAGCAGATGCCCATGCCAACAAGCAACCACCACATGCAGTCGAGGTACCACCATCAACAGGCATGGTAAGTTGTGTTCGGTTTCTAGCTGCGTTTGCATTGTTCAGAGAAGTGCGCTTTCAAAGGGCAGCTAACTTGCGAGCAGCGTCACAAGAAAAAGTGTTGCAATTTTGCACTGTGGAGAATTGTGTACCTAGCTGCTGAAACATACAGCCTTGTTGGCACGTGTTGTAGTGCTGCACCTTACAAGGCCCATTGCTCTACCTCTTTCTGCAGGTGAGGCAGCTCTTGAAGCGGAGCCCTCTTCGGCGGCATTCTCTTCCCCCTCTCCCTTCGCAAGACCCCCCTTTTTTTTTTGCCACGGAAACCCCTTCGACGATGACTGGAAAACGTCACAGTGACACGCCCTGTGTGCCAGGGGCTCATCGTCTTCTGCGGTGACAACGCCCTGTTCTGTGTGGTTCTGCTGTGTGCGTGCGTGCGTGTGCAGTTGTGTGCGCGTGCACCTCGCGTGTTGTGCTGCCCTCTGCTGAGGCAAGGACCATGGGCCTCTCTTCTCTATCCCTGTAAACCCTGTTCCCCACAGAGTGCTTCTCACCCTTCTCTCCGTGCCCTCTTACAACCTTGTTCTTGCGCTGCACGGTTGCCAACCAACAGCCGTCGATTCTGGTGGGGAGGTACTGTCGCGGAGTTTCCTGCCAAAGTTGGAAGAGGGGAAAGTCTTTAGCATGTCTTGAGGGGGGCAGGCTGGGCTGGCGGGGGCAATGTGTAAACTGGAGCTTCTTACCATTTTTTTTTTTCTAGGTTTATTTGCCGCCGCCACTTGTCTAAAGCTTGGCAACAATGATTTCTCCCTCCCATCCCACAAGCTTTTAATCCCTCTTGCCGCTTGCCGTTGTACTCTTGCTCTCTCATATGGCTTGTGCGCGTGGTTTCAATTCCCCCTCTGTTTCTCTTTTTTCTCTACCTCACTGGTTCTCGACTCCTGTCATGCGGTTGTTGACGCAGCGCAATGCAAAAAAGAAAAAAGAGAGAAAGACAGAATGGTTATGGTGGGCAAAATGTTCAAAAAAAAAAGATAAGGTGGCGGTACACACGTGGACTTTCTGGGATACTTTTTCTTGCTTTTCTTGTGTCATTTATTTTCTTGTTAGTAGGATTGGGGGCAAGTGAGTGAACTTTGCACAGCCTCCCGGACCTCCTCGTTGTTTTGTGGGAAAATGGAACTGACCACAAATTGTTATCAGTCGGTGGGTTTACCGAAAAGAAGGGACTAGAGAAAAAAAAAAATCAACCTGAACTGGCATCATTGGATGGACTCCTTGTGTTTGTTCAAGTTTGTTTGACTTGTCGGAATTTGGGACTCCTAGGACTTGTAAAAAAAGAAGAAAACAATGGACTCAAAACACTGGACTTGATGACCAATGACAGACTGGACGCACCGCTGTGAAGAGCAGACGCGCAGTGTTTCAGGATGTATGTGCGTGCTCGTTGGACAGTGTGGACTTGCAAGAACTGTGCTGTTGCTTCGTGGGTCGGGGGGCTGAAAAACGGTTGTCAAGTGTGACTAGTTGTATCTATTTCTGGACTGAACTTCTAATTTGTTTATTTTTCCTTGGTCGGCTAAAGCTGAATCCAATTGTTGGACTTTGTCTTGACTTTCTGAAAGCAATTTGGATGCCATGTAGAAGATGCATACCTGCATGTTTTTTTAGTTCCCTTTCTCTAGAAGGCTGGTGGTTTTCGCATGCGAGGCATTGCACGTGTATTGTGGCCCACTTCTGACAATTGTGCATTACGAAAAAAGAAAGAAAAAAGGGCAGAGGCGTGCAGAACGTGTGGATACTTTTTTTTTTTCAAGCGTCTTAAAAACACGTTCTAGTGCTGTCTAACTGTTAAAAAACACCGTTGAAGTGCTCGTTTAAGATGCAAGGACATGAAAAACAAGGAATTGCATATCGAGCTGATTGAAATGAAATGGAAGATGCGGTACGTGCAGGAAGCTGCTGCGCTCGTTACTTGTGTGAGGTCTATGGCATCCTTTTGTTGTTGTTAACTTCGCCAATAAACATTCAGCACGAATGAACTACACGAAAAAAAAGTATGCGTAACTGAACTTCACAGTGTGGTTATTTTTCGCTTTTTCTCCACTATGAGGCAAACAGCCTCCTCGTCCTTCTAGGTGGCTGTTTGGTATCAGCTTTGCCATGTAATTTCGTTTGGCAAGACTAAAGTCAAAACATTCTTAGAGGACTGTGTTCCTTTTCCACCAGCCGCCTGGCTTGGAAAGGGAATGGTTCCTACTGCTAAGTATATTCAGCACAATTATAAATGTTGCAGCAGCAGCAACTTTTCAGTACCTCTGTAATGTCCTTCCAAGAGAATGCAAGCGTAGCAGGGGCAGCAGAAAATTCAGGTGGGTGGATGAGATTAAGAAGTTAGCGGGGATATGGTGGCTGCAGCTGGCAGAGGACAAGGTTAATTGGAGAGACTTGGGAGAGTCCGTTGCTCTGTAGTGGGCGTAGTCAGGTTGATGATGAACACTAATGCATGGTACCCTGTAGATTGTCAGCTGCAGAAGCGTTAAATTTAGTACTGATAACGGTTTTGCAGACACTGAGTACTGCAAAGGTGCTTGTTCTGTGATAATTAGGCAGCCACCTTCATTCCAAATCCAGTGTGTATGGAAGGAATGCTAAAGGGAGCAGAACTGACTGCTTTCGAATACAGAGGTTTATTTAGCTAGTGCAGCCTTGAGGCACTCAATTCTGTGCATCTGAAAGCAGCCATAGACTGGCAGTTCGTTGTCATGGTTCGCTGTTCTGTATATGAACAGTCCTGGAAGGACTGTTCGTTGATGTTATGGTGGTGCCTGGTTTTCGCAGTCTTCGGTATTAATGCGTGGAGTTAGCATGAAGTTGGGTTGTGACCTGGTGGTCCATGTTCAGCAGTTTAGCGCATTATTCCAAAGAAAAGACTGCGACAAAAAATTTTTCCCTATTTTTAGCTTAAGGTATGGGCTGGCCTGAAATGTAATTTGCGATGTAGCAGTTGTAGACGCGGCTGCCTGAGCAGTATTGAGGTTGCTGTCGGGATGGCTTTTCTGGGGTGTCTGCAGAATCGACAATGTGCAGGTCGCTATGGTCTGAATTCAGAGTTGCAACAAGAAGGAAGAGGGAATGGTTTTCTCATTGCAGCGACTGGCGCCCACATTTCATTGTCCTGAAAGCTCTCCAATAGTGACCTGTGGAGTATACCTCAGAAAGTCCTAAAGACATACTAATCATGTCACACTAGGCCGGATTAGTACTTGCTGTAGAATCGGTTCAGAACGGCCTCATGTAGGGCGCATGCTCCTTACGGCAAACGCGTTCGCTGAGGAAGTTCTGGGGATATATCACTGGCGTCTTGTAATCATGGCTGGCAAATAATGCTATCGCGAGAGCAGAGGATGGAAAAGGATACACCAGTTCTGTGTGCTTGGTGCCTTAAGGCACCAAATGTTTGCTTGCGTGTTTTCTTGTTTCAAATGATGCGTTAACATTAGTTTGCACATGCCACCAAATAATTCAGTTTCGTCTTGACGTTTTTTTTTTTTCGGTTTCAACAGCTTAACGACGTCTGTAACGTGTAGTTGACCTTTAGATCACGTGCGGAACGAAAAAAATTTGGTGAGGTTTTAACTGTTCGCAAGTCTAGCTTCTCGTTGCTCCTCGGTTTCAGCGGCTCGTTTAGCTCGCCTCCTCTGCAGTACGCTTTCTCGGCTAGCTACACCGACTGGATGATCGGACGAGGCTTGACGGCGACGCCGGCGGAGAGAAAACTGGAGACCAGCTCGGCTCGTCGCCGCAGTCCCAGGGTAACCACGCCGCTGCTGCTCTCTCTCTCCTTCCCTTCCTCTCGCTGAGAGAAGATTACGTGTGGATGTGTATATATAAGGTATTTCGACCAATGCCTCGTTTGCTTTCGCAACCTACCGGGCTTAACAGGCATGGGACACAGCTGGCGAAGCGATTGATTGATTGATAACTTTTATTTCCACCGATGTAGGAGGCCTCCTACTCCCCGTCCAGGCACGCAGGCCTAGGGGACGGGGGCCGGGACCGCCGCGACTAAAGACTGGCGAAGATACATTGGCTCTTCGCGGCTTCAGCCGCCAGGCGGACAGCTCGTGCCTGGTCGGCGGGGACCGCTTCGTAGAAGGGCCTCCCAGGCTGCTCTACTTTTAATATTGTCCTCAGCGCCCGGGGCACTGCCAGAGGCAAGCGGTGTGACGTCATACCAAACGGCGGCTCCGCGGCGAGGCGCGTGGTGTGACCACGTGGGTGTGACGCCATACCAGATAGCGCGGCGAGCGCGCGGCGTCCTCCAACTGCGGCGGTTGCTAGGCAACGGCTCAAGGTCCGTCTCTGTGCCTCCTTGGAGCACCACCACAGCGAAATCGCAAGTTCGTGCACAATGTAGATTTCGCTGCAGAAGTCGGATATTTGCATCGTCTGCGGCGACGACGAAACAAAATAAGCATATCTCAGCGATTGCACTGGTGGCGCCATCTCGTTTTTCGGCCGTGGAGAACAGACAGACAGACAATTGGATAGATATATAGAGGGTTGGTGCCACCGTGCCCAATAAATAAAGGGGTTGGTTGTTTCATTTCTTTTGTAACTGCCCATCTCCTTCTTGAAACTTTGAATGCAGTTCTGTAAATCTCGGGAGATATCGCCACCTAACCGCATGGCGCCATTTTTCGAACACCGGATCGCCGCCATGCACGTACAGTCGGGGACAAAAGTCTCTGGACCACGTGTACCTCTAACGAAGCCGATAGCTCTGCTATTAGTCGGCGGCTGGAGACCACACTTGTGGAGGTAAAAGTTAAATTTTTGTTCTTCCATCTCCACAAGTACGGTCTCCAGCCGCTGTCTGATAGTAGAGTTATAAGCTTCGTTTGAGGAACACGTGGTCCGGAGACTTTTGTCCCTGACTGTCGGCAGCGAGCGCGTTCCTTAGACGGTGCTCGGACCCGGTGCGGTGGTTCAATGGTAAGGGCACTCGGCGACTGAGCGGAGATCCTGGGTTCGAACCCAGCCGCGGCGGCTGCGTTTCTATGGAGGAGAAACGCAAAGGCGCCTGTGTGCTGTGCGATGTCAGCGCACGTGAATGAACCACATAGTGGTCGAAATTATTCCCTCCACTAGGGCACCTCTTTCTCCCTTATTTTACTCCCACCTTCCTCCCTTTCTCTTATGGCGCAGTTGGGGTGTCCAACGAGATGTGAGACAATTATGCGCCATTTCCTTTCTTCAAAAATAAGATTTCTCAAACCATCCGCCGAATTTTCGAATTAGGATAATTAGAAAAATTGGGGCGATGGGGGTGCGGGGTGGGTTTAAACTGACATCTTGAGGATTAGGTTTTTTTTCCGGAATTTTTCAATCAATGGATGCATTGGTTTTAATGCTGCCTGGTGCTGAAAACTTAATTACGATAATTTAATTAACTTGTCATCACCTATCACACACCAATCAATCATCAATCACTAGAACCACAAACTACCATGATAAATCTTTTTTACGCAGCCCCTGATTATACGTCGCCGGTTCGAATCCCTGCCGCGAGCTAGGCTCTTAACTTAAGAAGTGAGTTTATGCTGCACGAAATGCTGACTCATATCATACCATTCGGAACAATCTGCAGCAAATGCTTGGCGCGATACAATCTTTTTACACAGCCCCCAATTATTTCTGACATGCGATGCCGACTATGCGGACGGCTTTTCGACCGAACGAGCTGTATTCGCTGTCACGTAAAAGACGCCGCTTCAAGAATATCCTACAGCAATTTTAGTCCAAAAGCACTATTCCAACAGGTAAACTCTGAGCAAGATCTGGCGGTGTTTGTGTTTGCACCAAGTGAAATAAATAAAAATAAATCAAATAAATATCTGTGACTGGGGTTTGAACCAGCGACAGCGGAAACAGATCAACTTCCCTGGCCAGTGAGAGCACTATATATGCTATCGCCGCAGCCGAACATGCATCGTGCTAAATTGCAACATACTCTCGCACTCTGCATTGCACATTACCTTCTTCAAATAACAATGCTATCAGACTAATATTCACGCTTTGAGCTATGTGGCGGTAGTGACACTGATATGTGCGCTGCATGTGTTGGCGTGGATAATACGCGTTGGCCTTGACAACACTGCTGCAGGAACGCACCAAGCATAGGCCGCCAGCGTACAGTGGTATAAATTGGCACTGACGTTGAAAACACTGAAGCACATAACTGCGCGAGCATGAAGAAGTCACTGGAAAGAGCCCACCAACTTTCGTGCGCGATTGTGGATTCCCTGATGCGTGTAGAAGTGTATTATTTGGCTCTGATGTTCATGATGACAGGATGTAGTGATTGAGCGAGTGTATGTACTCTCTTCAGCAGACGTTTCAGAGCCGCTTTAATAGGAAAACAACAGAGCTGTAGCAACCGCAGTAAAATTCGCCACGCCTCTCTCACATATATGGCAGTTTCTCTCGGGCTAAACTTTCAGTTTCCGGGACTGGCAAACAACTTTTATCTTCTCCCTTTCTTTATTTTTATAATAAAAACTCCATCATCCCCACCAATTTCTTGGGAGGCGAGAGGCTTTGTCATGTCGATCCGTTGCCTGGAACTGAAGGATCGTTCATGGCTGAGGTTCACAGCAGCACTGTTCGGCACGGAAATCCGTCAGTAGTGGATTTAGAGTGCAGGGACCATAAGTGGGACCGGTGGCAGTACAGCCCATAGGAATCCACGTAAACAAAAGTAAGTGCTTTCCTGATTTCGCAGTATACGCTTATGAGTTTGTCCTTTCATTAACAAAAGCCGAGTACATTGAAAAACAGAACGTGTAAGTGCAGAACATCATTTAATTCAAAAGTAACATATTTTCAAAACGCCAAAATGTAAGCATGCCGTGCCTATAGCCCAGCATGGGGGTACTGAGCTCCCAGGAGCACGGCCCATAGAAACAAATGTAAACAAATTTTTGCAAAATTAGTTTCTCATTTCATGGTGCACTTATGGAGATTTTGTTGGAGAGTACTTTTATGTGGAGCATTAAAAACTACGCAACACAGTTTTGAAGCTGATATGTTTTTAACACGTTACGATAAATGCGTGTTGGAATGCTAGACATACCCTGCAACATTCAGGTACTCACTCAGCTGGGTGTTTCTCCGAGCAGTGCAAGGTTCTCATACAGCCCGACAAGCTTCCGCATGCACTACACTTGTTCACAAATGCAACTGTTCAAACTGGACTGCCTGAACAGCTCTACATAGAAGCCAGTTTTCATACGACGTAAGCGAACCGCGCATCATATCAGACAGTGGTGCAGACAATAACCCTGGTCACTCCGAAGTTCACGAGCGTGCCCTATATTTGTAAACATGGTTTGGTTTATTAGGGTTTAATGTCCCAAAGCGACTAAGGCTATGAGAGACCCCGTAGTGGAGGGCTCCGGAAATTTCGACCACCTGGGGTTCTTTAACGTGCACTGACATCGCACAGTACACGGGCCTCTAGAATTTCCCCCCAAAGAAATTCAACTGCCGCGACTGGGATCGAACCCGCGTCTTTCGGGCCAGCAGCTGAGCACCATAACCACCGAGCCACAGCGGCGGCCTTTTGTAAACATGATACTGGTCTTCAGATTCAGTTTTAGCAGCCAACTGGTGCATGGCCATATGTTACAAGTCAGTTTGTGGCCAATGAGACAAACAAAAAGAAGTGATTAACAGCTTTTTGTTCATTCATTCCAGCTTTCGGAGAATGCTGGCATGAAAGTTTGAGCGAATTAAGAAGATGACGAAGCAGCGATTGTATGCTGCAACTAAACTACACAACAGAAAACTCACTTTAATTACTGGGCATAGGCAAATTTCATGGTGATTAATGTTGACTGATGTCTTATGCATCATTTGAAAGAAAACATGCAACAAAAAGTTTGGTGTTTAAAATATGACACACAGCCCTCAAACACACGTGCAACTATCTCAACTTTCCCAGTGCGTGTGTTGCTCTTAATACTCTAAAATCCTCATAACCTAGCTGATTGGCTGTGTGTATATCATTTTTAGAATGTTTGCAAGTTATCTCTAGCTAGGCAATTTTTTTTATGCAGTTATTTTCAAAGTAAATTTTTTCAAGTAGTGTGTCGGTGCTTGTGTCCAGCTCCGATATTTTTTTGTAGTTGTTTGCAAGAGCTATGCCTGAGGCATAAACAACTACTAAATAAATGTCCAAGACACTATGACCTAGTTTCGTGACTGTTCCTTCAAAAATATTTCTGGTCTTTTCGTACACGGGCACAAGCCTGCAGACCACCAGAAAAATGAACTAAGGTTTTTCTTCTCGCAGACCTGTGAGCAGTTAGGTGTCTAGCGCACGTTTCCTGCACTGAATAACTTTTCCATGCTGTATACTTAGCATATAATCTTGTGTAAGGGTCGTACCTGCGTATGGGCCGGACCCCGTTTTGGGCTAAATAATTTAGAAAAAATACGGCGATATTTAAATAATTCATCTGTGGGCTTCACTTTAAAATTCACACCAAAATTAAAAAAAAAAGCGCGGCATCTAGAGTTTCTAGTATACTGAGCTGCAAAAAAACACTTTTTTTGAGCCATTCATTAGCCACAGTACGACACATTGTCTGTAAAAAATTGAAAATTGGTTTTAAGGAAAGGAAGTGATGCAGTAACTGTCTCACATCTCTTGTAGGGAAGTATAAAGGAGGGACTGCCCTGCCGCGGTGGCTCAGTGGTTACGGCGCTCGGCTGCTGACCCGAGAGACGCGGGTTCGATCCCGGCTGCGGCAGCTGAATTTCTTGAAGGCGAAATTCTAGAGGCCCGTGTGCTGTGCGATGTCAGTGCACGTTAACGAACCCCAGGTGGTCAAAATTTCCGGAGCCCTTCACTACGGCGTCTCTTATAGCCTCAGTCGCTTTGGGACGTTAAACCCCAACAAACAAACAAAGGAGGGACTGAGAGAAGAAAGGAAAAAAGAGGTGCCATTGTGGAGGTCTCCGAATAGTTTCGACCACCTGGGGATCTTTAACGTGCACTGACACTGCACAGCACATGGATGCCTTTTGCATTTCACCTCTACTGAAATGCAGCCGCAACGGTCGGGTTCGAACCCGAGTACTTCGGCTCAGTAGATGAGCGCCCTAAACACTGAACCACCGCGGCGGGTCGTATGTTGCCCCTTTTCTGCACACTGCTTAAGAATTGCATCTTGATGATGAAATGAATCAAAAATTGCTTCTGTGTATGACCCTGTTCAGGCTGCACTTTCCCATCTTCACGTTTCTATTTGAAAATGACAAAAAAAAAAAGAAGAAAGGAACTCTGACTACCTGGCTTATTAATGAACAACACATAAAATGTAATGTAATGAATAAAAAAGCAGCCTGCCAATACAAATGTTAAGATACTCACAGTGTCCTTAGCATTTAATACAAAATATTTACGAGAAGGCCATTTTGCATTTGAGCTGAGCCCGGCATTTTTTTGAGTTTTGTCATGGACTCCCACAGTGCTGCAGTCTGTTAATGCCATGTCAAAGAGAATGTCGAGGCAATTTTTATCTGTAAATTCACAATATAATGCTAACTACCGAAAACAGTTTTTATACTAAAGCCCTTTGCTGAAGGTATTTCAGCATAAAACTGAGATCTGAGTGAAGTCTACTGCAGAACAGAAGCTTCTCCCACAAATCTCCAATTACATTCCTGTTAACCGGTTGTCCACTTCGATGCATTAACGAACTAAACAACAGCTTTATGCTTTTTGTACTACAGTTGCAGTTATTTTTTCTCCCCTAATACATGCTACTTTCTTTCTGTCCTCTAACAGTGCACGTGTCTATTTTTTCTTTTGTTTCTTGCTATACTCACCTCAGTTTTTCAGCCCCTTTTGTTGGCCATCCGCGTTTCTGACTGGTAGGTGAGTGCTGGCAGTCTACATTACACTTTTTCATGATGAAAAAACATGCAAACTAATGGGACACAGAAGAGGAAGAATACATCACAAGCACCCACTTTCTCTTGCGTGTCCCATTAGTTCATGCTATTATTCATCATGAATATCCACCAACTTGCCCAAACTTCTGCTTTGCTACATTAGGCTTACTTGTGCTTTTTGCAAACATCCAACAGCTCAAGTTTTTAGGACAGAAACAGTGAGATAGCAGCATTTACTTCCCGTTAGTTCAAACCTTGATCGCAAAGCACATACCTTGAAAGTGACGCTTTAGAGGGAAGAAAATGGAATGCAGTTAAATGTCTGAAATACATTGAGAGCGTTAGTTCCAATGCCTCAGTTCAAGCACCTACATCCGATCAAATTATAGCAACAATAACAAACTCATATTTGCCAGTGCAGTATGTGTACGCTGCATGTAGCTCAAGTCAACAAGCTTAGTTCACATTTTAGTTCTTGCAGCTGCAAAAGCATTTCTGGCAGCCTCCACACTAGCCTGCTCTGCCACCAGCAATGCTGTTTGTGACAGTTGGGGAGCCAAGTTGTCATGGGCAGTAGAGCCGCCCGTGGTCTTGGTGAGCGAGTGAATACTTTTGGAGGAGAGAATTCGAGTTGTGGTATGCTCTTGAGCTATTCGAAAGTATTGTTTCCAAATACAGTAGAACCCTGCTATAGTAAACTCAGTTATAGTGAAAACTCGGGTATAGTAAAGTGAAGCTGTGGTCCCACTTCACCTTCCATAGATGACTATATTTTTTTCGTTGTAGTAAATATTTTTTGCGAAGAAAGCGCTATAGTAAAGAGCGTCTAGCCGTAGTAATGTAGCTCCCGCGGAATGATGACATCGTGGCACGTGCGAAGCCTGGGATCTCGAGACAAATAGGTACCGAATGCGTTCGTTGAGGTGGCTTCACCACAAAGCTCAAAAACGTAAGGAGAAGCCAACTTTGAGGCCGTGAGGCAAAGCGCGCCACGCGCACGGAGAAAGTAAAGCTGGCTCTGAACGTAGAAAGAAGGCGGCGCGGCTCGCTCAGAAAGGAAAGCCAGTAAAAGCGCAGTGAGGAATAAAAAGGGGATGAAAAGGACGTGCGTTTGTAGCACGGCAGCGCGAAGCATTGGGAAGCAGCGGCAAGATGTGGAGGCACAGTGGCACTGCATAGGCGGTTTTGCCGCACTTAAATTTGTCGCGCGCGCGTATCTTTACTGCCTCTTAAATGATGCTGAAGCCACAGAAGGCGACGCCGTGATAATGGAAAGCTTTGGTTTTCACATGGAATCAAACTCGCTTTATTTTTGTAGACACATTGTCTTTGTGTAAATGCGGTACTTCCAGAAGACTTAAGCAATGTTGAAAACATGATAACATGTGATAAATACAACTGATGATAAATAGTTATCACATGAAGAGACAATAAGAACAGGATGTAAGGTATTTCTGAGTGTTTGTTTTATAAGCCAACACTTCGGGCTTAGTAAGCAGCCAGTCAGCATAGTCACCAACAACTGATATATTGAAGATCCTGATATGGTAAAGAATTTTTGTAGTTTATGGTTTACTAGGGTTTAACGCCCCAAGCAACTCAGGCTATGAGGGACGCCGCAGTGAAGGACTCCGGTAATTTCGACCACCTGAGGTTCTTTACAGTGCACTGACATGACACAGTACACGGGCCTCTAGAATTTCGCCTCCATTGAAATTCGACTGCTGCAGTTGGGATCGAACCCGCGTCTTTCGGGTCAACAACTGAGCACCATAATCATTGAGCCAGCACGATGGCGAAAAAAAAAACAAAATTTTTCTCGTCCGAGCTACTTGATTATAGCGGGATTCTACTGTACGCTGTTTGTACAGCCTCCAAAACTTTTCATGCAATTGACAATGACAACTGACATTCCATGTCCTCTACAAAATGTGTTGCATCACATAAAAATTTTTTTAACAATGCACAGACTAAACACAATTTACACATTGCAGCATTTCATTGAAGCTTGAAACCTAAAATGCATGACAACTTACTAAGATAGAACAGGTGCAAAATAGAATTTGAGGACTGCCACAGAACTCTCACCACGGTGCCTGTAAAATATACACTACTGCCACTGCTGAAGGGTTAACACAATGCTTTATCTAACCTCAACATGCATGTTTTTGGTACTGCTTTGTGCTTAAACAGAAACCCCGCTACACTAACCAGCCACGCATATGCTTTCCTGAACTAATCAACACAGTAAAACACAGGCATTTAATACCAATGGTTGAAACAAGTCTGGCAATAAGAACAGTCCATTTATTACTTTTTATATAACAGTCTTTTTTATTACTTGCACATATTTTCAAAATTTGTTGAGACACTGCAGCAGAAGATCCCTAAGCTGAGTTCGGACAGCATAGTCACCTTCGCAGAACACGTGTGTTGAGTGCTCATCCACCTGAATGATGGTGTCTTCATTTGGCTGAGCAGAAAGAGAAGTAAGGAAAACATAAAAGCTTTTCCATGGCAGCTGCAAAGCACCCAAAAAAAAGGAGGACAAAGGCAACACTTACCAAGTGAACAATCATGCCAGATGAAGTGTTCTCCACTTTTACGTCAGTAAATCCAGCCTGGGAAAAGTATAAAGAAAAGTTTCTACACAATCCAAACACTGAGATACTGTTTATTTGAATTAATGTTAACTGCCAAAAACAGAAAAAATAAGCAATCAAGGCAAGACACAAGTTTGTGACTTAAGCACAAGTGATTAGCATCTCTGGCTTCTCCAAAGCAAAAACATAATTAAACAAAAAACGATCACTGCTTCAGAATGACAAAGATATAACTTGGCTGCTATTTTCTAAAAGTGAAGTAGCCGAGTTCTTTTTGCGCAACATTATCCAGGCATTTCTGACAGCAAATGCTCAAAACAGACTGAATTAAGGATGTCCACACACACTAAAACCTCAATGATGCATAAAAAATTTTTCTTTTAAAATGCAGGGAAAGACGCATCCTCCAGGAAAACGTACAAACCAAATCATCTAATTCTGAGAAATGTAACAGCTGAATGAGGTACACAGGCATCTACTGACATTTTCACTTCATACAAATTTTGATCACCATTCACTGGCAAACGTCTGAATAGCTCCTTTTCTAGTGCTTGCATTTGCATTGTCCTTGGTAGGGAATGCTTCCCCCCCTTCTCTGCTTCGCCAGTTAGCATCGCGTAACCTTAAGTGTCAAGTGCACTTCAGTGAACATCTGCGCTAAGAAAGAAAGCCGTGGTTTCGATGACACACATGATACTAAAGAAGCGGTTTTTGTGACAGGGGCCACGATTGTCCCTCCCCCCCCTTGCATCAATGCACTGCAGGAAAGCTGCTACAGCGTTCGTGCTCTGCGTTCCTCACACCCGGCCCACTCATATGAAAGCACATGTTGCAGTTCTCATACGCTTTGCCCCCTTGCCCTAATGCACTTTGAAGAAGCCACTACATCCCTACTCTTCGTGTTGGGAACAGCCCGCTCATATGTAAGCGCAGCTTTTGTCATTATCTACATGCTTCGCCCTTTCCAACTGGGCACCGCAGAGAAGCCACCATGACGGGTGATGGCCATTCCAGCCCTTCACGTCGCGTGCCCTCGGGTTCAGCCCACTTGCACGTTTTTACGTGTGCATTTGGTTAGAATATGATCAGAATTTGTTGGAACTTTGAACGTAGAAGCTGGGAATTCATTTGAACTCTCAAAGTATCGACGGGGTTTTACTGTTCTTATGCTGACACAGTAACCAGCTGTGAGGTTATTGAGTTAGTGGATAAAAACTGTGCACTTAATTATACAATGCATAATATTAAAGAATGTATATTATTAAAATATGTGATATTCAGTATACCTGGATATTTACTTATAGCCTAGTGTTTGGAAGCAATGCAAAAGCTATGCTCTATGTGAGCTCACCACATTAGCATATGTAGTGTTATTTTTCCGCCTATCAATAATGATTTTCCAGGGTGTCTACCAAGTTGAAGTTTCCAAATTCCCTGAGTTTTCCAGGTTTTCCCTGAGTGCATTTGTTAAATTCCCTGAGTGACACATTACTTTGGTTTATGCGAAAATAGCATGACACAAAGCTGCCTGATGGTATCACTCTCCAGTAAGCATGCTACAAAATAAAAGAATAAAAAGAACGATTTAGTCCTATTTGAATAGTAAGGAGTAGCTTTTATTTCATTAAAAAAAACATAAGGGAGAGAGTAGCAAACTGCATAACAAATCAAATATCTTCAAAAAAATGCTAAAACAAACTGCAAATTGAATTGAACATTTTCAAATACAAAATAAAAGGAAGATGCATGCAGAAAGAAATACTTTCAAATATGAGATATTTCTATCTACTGATAGTAACCGCAATGGTGTGATTCTCTCAGCAAGTCTATTCAGATGAACTGCAGATTACAGAAATCTTAGTTTGTAGAAATGAAAGAGTGACAAACCTCAATGTAACACTGAAAAGTCAACCTCAAGTTCGTGCACAACGCTTCAGTGTTGTTTCACTGTTTTAGAGAGTATTTTAGTTTGGATGAGGGACACTTGCATCTCGGCATCAGCCAACATTTTGTTTTTTCAGCTCAAGCTCTTTCACAGAAGCGGCGGCACGCTTCCTTTCCCGTTCCTTCCTCAGTGCATCAGCCCTTTCTGCTCTCGTCCTCTCCAGCTCCTCTTTCCACCGTGTGTTCGCCCCACGGACCATTTGGAGCATCCTCTTGGTCAGCTGAACGTTGGCAACTCCTCCAGCTGACATTACGGCGTCATACACGATTCGCTGGGCGACCAAAGATTGCTCCTTCTGATTTTCAACAAGGCATTCCTTGTTAATAGAAAATCCCCGCTCGACAGACGCATTTCCGTGCGATAGAGACAGAATCATTTTAACAAACGTGAAGAGTTTTTTGTTCGAACCACAGATGCCTGCCCAAAGGGCATCCAGCCGATGCGTGCTCCTATTGAAATTTTTCAATGTCGCTTGCGTCGAGGCTAGGGAGCATACATGCTTGTAGGACCGCATCGCCCAGTCAGCTTCTGTTCCTGTTATCCATTGGTGCTCCGTTACAACTTCAAGTGCATCAGTTAGACGCCGTTCCCCGAGATCGGGAACCAGCGCGCATGCGGGATCCAGAGATAACGATCCCCTCGTCAGCTTGAACCTCAACGGCGACCTCTCCACGATCTTTTTGGCGCAGTTCTTCAAGAAAGTGGTGCAGTCCCTTCTGAACCCCAAGATAGCCGAATCTGAAAGTTTCGGGGCCTTTCGGAGCGCATTCTTCGTAGCAAACCCAAGGTCAACCTTGGGCGTCGAAAGTACGTTCGCAGTCAGGTCCATGTCCACCTTGATCAACTTCAAAGGACTGTCAGCTGCCATTATTACTTCCTTCTTCACTATTCTACTCCTTAGTGATCGTAGAAGGTTCTCCAATGCTGCGCCAAGAAATGGAAGCATGGGCGAATCGGTCTGGAACTCAGCCAGGAATGGCTGCAGTTCCTCCGCGATGCCAAGCATAAAGGTGAGCTTTGCAGACAGCAGAGGATCGCGAATAGCTGTTTCGACCACGCAGTACCTGGAGCTGGTCGGTCAGTTATCCTCGTTTCGGCACGACTCGACGTACACTTTTAGGTACGGCAGAATCTCAATAGCTCTTGAAATTACACGAACATTTTCAAGCCACCGCACAGCGCAAAACTCCATAGGGTAAATGTTGCTCCCGGTTATGCGTGCATATTCAGCGCATCGTGCAGGCACACATTTGAATAAGTTGTACAAAGCCCGAAGAAATTCCACGAGTTGCCAACCTGTTGCAGCGTGTCCGGTTTTGAAAGCGCCGTTCACAACATGAAGGCTACAGCTACCAACTTCGAGAATACGACGGCCGTCGCTGGATTCACAAAGTTCTTGTTTGATCTCACGGAGAAATTTTGCATTTACATTTGGCCCATCCATTGAGATCTGAAGAATTTTTGATCGGGAGAGTCCATCTGTGGAAGTTTTAAAAGCGGACACCAAATCTTTCGCCCCCGTGCGCCCCAGAAAGCTTGACGTCAAGTAGCGCGTTTTGACGCTTTGCTCTGCATCAGACAAAAAGCGAACCAGCACGTCCATTTGCTCTCTTTGTGCAACTTTGTTCAACGATTCGTCAAACACCACGACTACGTGGGAGGCTTGGCTTACTTCCAACATGAGGTTCTCCTTGAAGAAAGGTGCGAGGCCATAGACAATATTATATCCTACCTTGTCTTTGCCAAGCTGCATTTTCTTGGCTGTAGCTGATGATGGGAACATCAAAGGGAACAGAGAAGCTGATGTCGCGGCAGAACAGAGTGATGTGTGCGTCATAACAGCGTTGAGGCACCACATCACTTCAGCATTTACGACTTCTAAGTCACGCTGAACGATATCCTTTGCTGCACGGTCGGGCTGGACGTTCGTCGCCGTAGTTGAAGCACTTGAAGGATGCGCAGAAACAGACGGCACTGGCTCAGCATTGGTCACAACGGTGGCCGGCGGTGTCAAAAATGAGGCTACAGAGGGTGTCCCGGCTCCGGTAATGGCCAGTCGGTGCTTCTTACTTTCAGCGTGACTTGTCACCACTCGTCTTCCCATGTTGCTTAGCGAAAACTGCTTTCTGCATAGCGCGAAGTACGCTGCGTTTGGGTTACTTTCGACGGGCCTAATCCAGGCTGCAAACTCGCAATGTTTCGCATTCATCCAGTCCTGGACGAAAGTGCACTTGAAGGCTGTCATGCTTGACGCGTCGCACACAGCTTGTCTGCGGCACCACAGCAGTCATAAAAACTAAGTCGGTTCAAAACGGCGCAGCTAAGTACGGACAGACTTCGCTGCTTCGCCAGCGTCGCCAGATCGCGATAAGGTGAGAAACTATTCCCCCTCTCCCAAAGCTGCGCTGCCTGCATCGCGTGTGTGCACCCCCTGCGGCAGATATGGACGCTTCCATCAGGGAGACGCGCAGGGAGGAAGAGTTCACTCAGAAACACAGGAAAACAAGGGGAGGCCGCTGGCCGTCGAACACCACACGTGCGAACCGTAGGAAGCGCGCGCTCTGTCGTCGGCCACAGCGCTGGAGAAGCACCGGACAGTACGCTTCGAAATTCGAAGTTCCGCTGGCGCCGCAAAGCTTTTTGCCGCCTTGCTGGGATGCTCCACTTGACAGCACAACGTCGGAGGCCGGCGCTCGCTGAGGAGAGGACGCGTAACGCCGCAGTGGACAATCCGTGGAATGCCAGTCCGCATCGTTTACACGAGGCAGCATTATCGCGCCTTTAATTCTTTTTTATGTAGAACTCCAGCTATTTTTCCCTCATATAAGCACAAATCCCCTGAGATTTCCCTGAGTTTTTCCAGATTATCCAAATTCCCTGATAATTCCCGGTTTTCACGGTTTTCCCGGTTGGTAGACACCCTGTTTTCACTGCACATTACTTCTCTGTACAGTCACACTTTCTAGGCGAATCCAGCTGTGTGCTATTGCTCTGCTACCTTCAACTTATTGCTTGCTTACATACCGCAAAGCTGGGCCCACTTTCATAATCTGTACACAGAAGTATGTGTTTTGAAGAATAAAAATCACGTCTGTTTGCATTCTTCCTCTGTCCATTCACCTTTCCTCCAATTTTCAGAAACAAGATGTATGCAGTACTGAATGTTACTGAAAGTTAGTTTTTCTTCTAAAGGTAGTGTATTTAAACTGATCAGAAAATTTCACTATAGCTAACAAAAGACCCGTACTTATGAGCAGGACATTTTACTAGAGACACCCCGTTTTTTTTTGGTGGGTCACAGGCGTAATGGGTTTACAGCTTCTAAGTGCGTAGCAAAAACAGAGACATACCTTGTCTAGCTTTCGTGCAAATTCTGTAACATCCAGGCTGCCCCAAGTGTAGATTTTTGGAGGGGTCTGGCCATTCCATTTCTTGTTTCCACTTGAATCCTTCTGCAATGGCTGTAATGAATTATGCCCATTGTCACATATTCACTATTCCTGAATCACTTGACCAATCTTAACTTGATGATGATGACTCATTTTTATGGCCCAAGGGCAGCATGGCACAAGGTGTATATCGTCCACTCAATGTGGGGCCAGAGACCCATTTTTTAAGCGTTCACCCCAAAGAAGCCAACCACCAGGCAAGGAAAAAGACAGTACCCATTGTATCACCAATGGGTACCCGGCAGCACTGGGGATCGAACCCCACACCTCTTGCAGGCAAGGCGGATGCTGCAACCACTAGAACCCACCACTGAGGTAACCAATTTAAACTTCTGACTACAGGCATGCTAATATCAAGTTTTTATTTAGTACAACTGACTACAAGTGATGAAAATTGTGCACAAATTGAAGAGAATAGTTCTGTATACATATACTCTTAACCTTTAGATTTGTTTTTTATTAAATACATATTCATAATAAACTGGCCTCAAAAGAAGCACACTAAATGTACCAGAAATATAAAAAGTACAACATGAAAGTTTTAACCCTTTGAGGGTCGAATTATTTTGAAGAAAACTTTCCCAGGTGGTCAAATTACTTTATTGCGGATCTTGAATCTACAAAATGTATATAATCGAGAATAAATAGTAAAAAAAAATTAGGAACAGTACTTTGGTGACAGCATCACTCACAACTGGAAAATGTTCAATAGAATAGAATAGCAACGGTGATAAGCAAGCTAAGAGCAGCACCAATATAAAGATAGAAATCAACTTTCGCCGCCTCTGCAAAACAGTGCCCACAAAGAGAAAACACGTTTCGCGCGACTCCGTTGCTATCCCGCGGCGGAATCGAAACCGCGTAGGCGCGTTGCCACAGAGGGCGAGAATACCTCGCGAGCAACGGTGATAAGCAAGCTAAGAGCAGCGCCAATAAAGATAGAAATCAACTTCGGCAGTCCCTGCAAGATAGTGCTGACAAAAAGAAAACTCAAATTTCGCGCGACTCCGTTGCGATCACGCGGCGAAACCAAAACTACAAAAGGGGTGTTGCCGCAGTCTGTGCCGCCGCGCTAAAGCTAGACATAAGTTCTGCTTATCTCCATAAGAAGGCAGCACAAAATTCAAACACTTCTTGTAAGTCCTAAGAGGTGGCAGCACCCCGCAGTGAGCACGCATTGTTCTTTTGGCGCAAAATTTCAAACGGAAGATCGAAACCGTACCCGTACGGCAAAGACCTTGCGGGACAGAAAAATGCCGCCGTACATATACGGCAAAAACCTTCAAAGGGTTAACTAATGATTACATGATAAATAAGCTTACTGAAGATTGCTATAAAGTAATTTATTCTGTGCAGCTTGCCCTGCCAGCAGAACGTTCCTGATAGTTTCGATCGGAAACGATGAAACCAACTTATTTTCGATCAGACCAATATGGTGAACGGTATGGTATACAAGTGCAGCATATTGCATTACTATATGTTTGCGTCTGCTGATGTTGGCAACAAACTTCATGACGAACTGCCGTACCAGTGCGAGACAATGTCAATTTTAATCAGTGGGCACTGTTCTGAATATACGCGACGCATGACGACATGTTAAAGTAAACAAGAAATTTCTGGAACTGTTACTCAAATTTTTCAATACATTTGAAAATTTCAAGTACTTAAAGCCGTTAAAGTACAGTGAAAATTGAATCAAGTAACAGCAACCATTCGCAAACCATGCTAAATTTCAAATATTCCAACTTTTCAATTTTCTACATGAGGTTCTAATTCAATAAAAGCTACTTCACCTTGAGCACGCAGCGGTTGTTGTTGACATGAAGTGCACCTGTGAGTGTAGCGATGCCTAGTCCACACTTCACTTCCACAGGCACCAGGGAAGAAGCCAGCTAAAAATGGAAATGCACAATTACGTCTAACATGCATCACATTTCACACATAAGGATGATCAAAAATAAAGAAGAAAAAAAAGGCCGCCACCATCCGGAAGACGCTGAAGTAACGAGCATTAGCTGTTTGGACCATATTGGGCCGTGACGTCATCATTGGCATGCGGCAGGTGGCTGTTTCTACAATGCTATTGTAGATGGCGCTACAAATCTCAGTGCGAGATGTGCTGTTTTCTAGTTGCTGACACAGATAGCACTGTGATCTCAGGGTGGTAGCAGACCCCATGAAATCTCGAAACGTAATGGGTAGTTACTTCCACAGATGGCGCCGTGATCTCAGGGTGGTAGCAGACCCCACGAAATCTCGAAACATGATGAGTAAGTGCTAACGCTCTTAAAAATACTTTAAACTGCAGCAAGAAAAGCAAATCAGCTAGCGCACAACATGGACCATCAAAGCATGAGCTTCAGTCTGAAATCATTATTGAATTTCTGGTTAGTGATGGGCTCATTACTGAAATATGGTCACAAAACATGCACACTTGAACATGTCTCTGGAAAAGAGTAAAAGTTTACAAACTTATATCAGCACAGAAGAGAAAAAAAGATTTAGGTTACCTCTGAACTCATTTCAATCCTCTGATATCTCCGCTGCACTGGAATGTGAACAATGCTGCCCCGTGTGTAAGTCTGCACTTCACACTCCTGCAAGAACAACAGGAAGAAGGAAAATTACGGTCACAGATCTGAGAACCAACTATACCCTACACCAATGCATTAAACGTGCGGTCGCAACTGTAAGTCTGAAACCTAGTCAAGAAATGAAACTCACCATGAAAATATTTGTTAAGAGAAAGACCGCTTCACTAATGTGTTAACAAATATTAAAGACATACAGTGGGCTCTAGTTAATTCAAATTCATTCCATTTGAACTTCTAATTTATTTAAACTGAAGCTTTAAACCTCTCACCATCACGCATATTAAAAAGACCCTCTAATTCGAACAAATCTACTGTCGCCTTCAAATTTTAATTACCGACAGTCAAGTGTAAACACAGAGGATGAGCAGTTTCCCACTGGAGTGGATGCAGTCAGCATCGTCATTAGGTCACCTGTACCAGTTTCCTAAAGAGGCCTAAAAGCAAGATGCGAAATATTTTCTTGAAAAATAAACAGACAAAAAAAGAGCACTGCCCTCACAACTGATCTTTGGTAATGCACAACGAACAGTCGGGAGTGTTTTTGTGCCGCTATAGAGTAACAGAACGGCTAAGCCTAAACAAGTACGCACCGTTTCTATGACAAGGTCGCTGCGGTGTGGCTGCAGAAGGGGCGGCAGTGTGTACTGCAGGGGAAGGACGAGGTTGGTGGGCTTCAGGTCGCGGATGAGCTTGTTCGCCTGGACAAAGCTGAGACTCGTGTCGATGGGGAAGCACAGGGCCTGCGTACAGGTACACGCGCAATATAAAAAAAAATGTGCAGCATGCAAAATTACTCACTCATGTTGCACGAAAAATAGGGAGCGGGCTGCCACCATGCACTGGATTTGATAGAAACAGCTAGAGGGCCGTATTAGTGAGAGGCAGCTTCTCAAAAACCTTTGAAACTACAGTCGGATATACTAACTTAAATTATCTGCAGTGAAGCCCCACCCACATTCAGGACTGCTGCATAGAATTCATCCACGACAAAAAAGTAGTCCGTTGCTAAAACTTTTCTTGTCGCCTGAACAAGAAGTTAATCGCAAGAAAAATGTTTTAAGCTCTAGAATTTTGATACACGGTTTGTTTCCCAAAATTAACCATCAAATAGCTGATTTTGTTTACTTTTGTGACTGGCTAGCGGAGCAATACAGTACGCTGCACACCGTGAGCCAGTGTTAACTGCCATTTTTTTAAGTTGTATCCTACTACAATGTCACCCTGGGAAAGATATGAGGAAAAAATTTGTAACTGAATGTATGAATTTATTTTTTCAAAAGTTCGATGCGTCTGGTTTAAGGAAAAGAGGCGATTAAGGGTTGTGAAATGGAATCCTTGGAACCATATAATAAATAAAACAACTGTCTGAACACAGCAGAGCCTCACTGTACAATGAAATCGTCTGCATGGACCTAATGCAAGAAGCCTGTTTGCCCTTAAAAGCTCCCATTAAAATCTATGAGCATTTAAATGCTGCAATTACCCTACCAAGAGAGAGAAAACCAGTTTTTGAGCTGCATTCTTTAATTTCTGAAACAGTGCAAAATTTCGCTGTGCTAAAATTTGATAAAGTGAACGTGTGATTTAAGTGAGGGTCACGGAATTTATACTGTGCACATGACTGCTTAGCATGGAGTCAACCTTTACTTCACGAGTCGCAAGTACTGCGTCCCACCCCAGATATGTAAATACGTGGGGTGCACTCCCTCTATGGACACAATGAAACAATGACTACAAGCAAAAGATTTTGGCACTTCTTCAACAACATTCAAGTTGTAAAACCTGTTCGATATAAAGGAGCGGTGCTTGTGGGATCTCAAATCACAGCTGCGCTTAGAAAGTGCAATGTATCAATGTAGCAATCAATGATCGAAACTTGCTCCTCTGTAAGTCTGAGGCTTCTTCTCTTGTCCCTGGCTCTAAACTGGAAGCTATAAATACCTATATCGGCATTTCAGTTTATCTTTTTACAAAGGGCTACTAATAGGTTAGGCACATCGCTCCACCACAGTAGGTTATCACAATATTTGGCAACAGCAGCTTCATGACACTGAAGTGCATTGCTTGACAACAGCAATCTAGATGTTTATGAAACCAAAACTGAAAAACGATGCTGGAGGCATGAGTGATGATAGAGATTCCAAACAGGTGCAGGAAACAGCTGCACTGTCTTTGATGTCCACTGCCTCTCGTGACCTAGAAAGTGGGAAAGCTTACTGGCATGCTTTGAATGTTTCAGGACCCATTTCGTGCATGCAATATGCCAGGTCGTGATTATAAAACAAATTAAAAATATATTTTTGTCGTGTGAACTATATTATTCTTGAGTGCATCCCTGCAGCCTACAGCACAAAACAGACAGAATCAAAGGAGATGTTACAGTGGACTGCCGCTCACTCCAACTAGCTTAATTCGAGTATCCAGTTTATTCAAACTGACGGCTTGGTTCTGCCAACGTCAAGCATAATAACAAAGCTCCTCTTAATACAAAGAAATTTTTTTCGTTCTCTACGAGTTCGAATTATCAAAACTTGTTTTTCCTGGCTCCAGTGCCAAATAAACAACATGTAAAAAGAAATTGCGGAGAGAAAAAAAGAAAGCAAAACAAAAACAAAAGGAACATAATATGAATAAAACCAACCTTCATTGCCATTGGCTGAAATGGTGCAATTGCTTCTGCTAAGTTGAAGTCAGGTTCTGCACAGAGGACATGAAAAACATTAAAAAAGTCGGTCTAATTTTCTCTTACACGATGACTTTTAAAAATTTTTATCATACATTCTGACCGCTGATCACTGTACCTGTAAATATGACTACGTTGTTTGGAGACGGCCCCCAAAGCTCCATGAAGTGGACAACGTCACCAAACCGGAGCGATGGATGACCAGCAAATACAATACAGGGGGTGTGGAAATCAGCCGTGAATCCTTCGGCTGAAAAAAAAGAAGACAGCAAGAACACCAGGTATAACTGGTTCGTAAGACCAAGCCACAATGTATCGAAATCGAAGCGTCTAGAGAGATGCACCGCACCTTTGATGCTGGAGAATGGTTTTAACCGGCCACCCCGCACCAACTGAGCATGGGGGAACGGCTCTTCCGGTATATACACTTTGGCCTGCTTGGCTGAAGACAGCCTGCAATATGTCAGCAAGAGAAAAGGATAATCGTTAATATAAGCATCCACCACACACAAAGAGCAAGTCATTCTCGTTCAGTAGTTTTTGTGGCCAGAGCAAATCGGCAACTGGACAGTAGTCTAGGCATGTCAGTATCACTGCCTCTTAAGTAATACTGCAGATATTGCTGAACTAACATAGGAAAAAAATAAAAAAATAAAAGAAAGAGCTCAGCACTGTTGCAAGACTGCAAAAGATGATGGACAAACGGCAACTCCCTCTCCTTCGAAGCCAGAGGCAACACAAAGAAAACAAATTTTCAGGCCCAAGGTTACAGCAACTTTTGTCAAGGCCTAGCCTCAAACGCTTTACATTCCATCAGTGAGGCACTACAGAATCTCTGGACTAACCCCCGACGTTTGAGCCAGAATCGAACTGAGCCAGAATCACAAAGACATACAATTAATGGTTCACCTTAAAACTGCTATGCACAACTATTTGCAACTTCTTTCCTTGCATCTCAACTATTGGTGCAATGTGCTTGGAGCTTGTGCATCTCCAACAACCTGTCAGGTTTGCAATCCTTCTCCAAGCACAGGTGAAATGACAAGTGGCTACAACCTCTACTTTTGCAATCAAGAAGAATTGTTGGATATCGCAAATATTAAAAAACTTGAAGTTTCAGTTTTGCAACGTCTGAAGCATCCTAGCAAAAAATAGATTTTTTATTTTTTTATTTATACATACTGCAGCGCAATTTGTATGCGCTATGGCAGGAGAAAAAAAAAAACGTGCAAAAAAAAAAGATACGTGCAAATATACTGTGATCTAGACAAGCTGAGTACTTAGGGAGGAATGCGGCTTTCAAATCACGAAAAATCTTGAAAAAAATCAAATTTTAGCAAATACCAGGTTTTGTATCTATAAGCTCTTTCTAATTATATCGCGAAAAATCTTCTCGAGAAACAGCCCGGAAGTGATATTTAAAAATGTTTCTGTGACTGCAGGTAGCAAGGAACTGGCTGAAATCTCCGTGAAAATGCCAGTTTTCTCAAAAGTCTTCTTTGACCTGACTGCTCTGTTTGCAGACAGAGCAGCATGACAATGGCTTCATAAATTTTCATGCGGTTTGTTGGTTGTGTTCCTTGAAAAATTCTTTGGTTAGCGATGTTCCTATATTGAACTGATTTTCATTTTTTTAATTTGTCACTAATTTGACATGACGATAATGAGTGTATTATGCAAGCAGGGGTATAACATTCTGTGTAGAAAAATATCAGGCTGCTAAAAATATTTGGAGGGCGTCACTGCATCAACTATTCCTTTTGATCAAACTTAAGAGTGACTGCAACCTTCAGCTACGTATTAATGTCACGCCAGATTTTCTGCAAGGTTGGTATACAATGAAGCATATAAAAATTTAGAATGCCAAAACTTTCTAACAAGCATGCCAAATTCCATTGCTCTGTGTGAAAAAATAAAATCCCGGAAACCCGCATCCCCCTTTAAGCAAGTAGTGCTGCCAGCTTAGTTTTCACTCCGTATTACGCTAATAATTTCCTAGCAAGATTTTTACAACAACGCCAAAAAATGCTAAACATCTTTAGGTACAGTATATAATTAAGAATGACCTTTTTTCCTCTTTAAATACAACAACAAGTCTAGGTCAATTAATTTAATATATCTGCTACAGTTCATAGAACTACTAGGTCCTGGAAACAAAGTTCCAAGGTTTTCAAGTTATGTAATATTTGCTAATCTTCTGTAACAAAAATTTGGAGCCTAAACTGGAATTCACAATCCATAAGTCTGTGGCTCTTAACATTTTTTTTTTAACTACAACAAAGTTGACATGAGTCGGTGCCGCAGATAGAGCACTCCTGCATGTCCCCTGTATGAAAAAAAAAAAAAAATAAAAGCAAATACACAAATAATTTTTTACATGTCAAAGCCAAGGCGGCAAGAGGCATGCCTTAGTTGATGGCTCTGCATGCATTTCGACTAATTCTGACTATCTAATATGCACCAAAGCATCAGTACAGTGGCACGGCCGCTCAATGGAGAGCGCACTGGGTGCGGCCCGTCGCGTCGCCCGAAAGAGCCGTATTGCGCCTAGTTCTCATCGCCACCGCTCCGGGACGAGTCCGGGCGGAGAGCTGTGCGCAGCGGCCGAGGCAGTGCTTTCGTTTAGGCGTCCGCGCGTTAGGCGCTTTATAATTTTAGCATTTATGAGCTGCGTTTCACACATTATGGTGATGCCACGTGCAAGTTTGCTATTGATAGCGCGATAGCGGCTTGTCACCATCACTGCGCTTTTCCAAATCGCATGTGCGTCTACACCGAGAATCGAAGCAGAAGTGCGCTTCGCCGAGCGGCCACCCATTCAGTAAAGGCCGTTTCAACCACTGCAATAACTTATTACATATTACAATCTTGAACTCGGGACAAGGTTTCGGGCCACTTATTCAACGTGCACTTTTTGTAAACTTACGTTTGTGGTCGTAACGTTCAGCATATAGTTCAGCCTGTTGCTCCGTTTTCGCTGGAAATAGTTTCAAGTGGGTACCACCCCGTACGAGGGTCGTCCCAAAATTAAGGACTGCAGTTTTTTTATGAATCGAAAGAGATGTTTATTTTAAGCAAATTACAAATCACTTAAAAGGGACACCATTATTCTACTTTTCCACATAATCGCCGTGGGGGTCTATGCATTTTTACAGACGCTGGGGCAGTTTTTGTACGCCCATGTCATACCAGCTCGCCGCTTTGCCGTTGAGGAAGCGTTTGACCACATCTTTCACTTCGCCATCATCAGTGAAGCGCCTTCCAGCGTAGTGTTCTTTTAGCTTTGGAAAGAAGTAGTAGTCAATTGGTGCCAAGTCTGGACTGTAGGGTGAGTGGCTGATGACGTCCTATATAAACTGTTCTAGGAGAGCGATGGTTTGACAGACAACGTGGGGGCAAGCGTTGTTCCTCTTCTGCGATTTTGAATCGCCCGTCTGGGTTTTTTAAGGGTCTCACAATATCTGTCCGCGTTTACTGTGGTGCCAGGAGCCAAGAAGCCCCAACTGATCCCAAAACACAGTTGCCATGACTTTGCCGGCAGACTGTGTTCGCTTGAATTTTCGCGGCTTGGGCAAAGATGACTGCCGCCACTCATGTGATTCTTGTTTGGTCTCAGGCGTGAAGTGGAATGTCTAGGTTTCATCACCCGTAAAAATAGAATACAAATATCTCCGTTTCATCTCCAGAACACGGAAGAAATTCGCGGGAGGAGTCAACGCATTGTTGTTGATGGTCGTCTGTGAGCATTCGCGCAAACTGTCTTGCGCACACCTTCCGATATTTCAACTTTGCTGTTAAACTCCTATGAATAGTGCTTCTAGAAACGCCAGGAACCAAAATGCAGAGTCCGTCGAGTGTGATCCTCCGATCTTGCCGCATCATTTCTTCGACCTTCGCGACTGTTTCATTAGAAATTGACGGCCTCCCGCTTCTTTCTTCGTCGTAAATTTAAGTGCGACCAGCTGCGAACTTCCTACACCACTTGCGGAAGTTTTTAACATCCATGCAAGACTCTCCGTACACTACCTTCAACTGGCGATAATTTTCGATTGGTTGAACGCCATTTGCGTGAACTTCGCACCTGGCGGTAACGACAAACGGGAGCTCCATTTCCAATGGTTGCCGTGCCAAGACTGACAGTCCCTTTCGCGCTGAGTCGGCTTGTTTGGAAGACGGGGAACAATGAACGCAGCAGTATAGCGAGCAGCCACGCATATAGTTTCCCTGCGGCCGCAGCCCTTTGGAGACCTCACTTTTGGGATTACCCTCGTAAATATACTGCTGACACAAACTGTTGCAAAAGAAACAACACAAGACAACCAATTCAACCAGACGCCAGCAGGCTCAGCCAATGTTTTTCGTTTTATTTTGAAGCCACGTGATGCACCGAGGGAATTCAAGCCTATTTTACAAGCGAAGAACTTTCCTCGGAAGAGGTTTATGAGCAAGTATGATTTTTTTCATTGTAAGATTGATGTTTCCTGTCCAATCGGTCAGCAGTGGTTGCATTAGTTTGTTTAGAAAGGCTTTGCAGATGTTCTCGGTGTGACTGCGGTCTTCTCTCTCGCAAATCAACTCCGGACATTGCTCAAAATAGGGATGAAGGGCTGAAACCACCATGTTGCATAGCTTGCTGCTTCGGCGGGAACTCATGGTAACCGATCTTCGGATCTTTTCTAGCGTTTGTGGTGCACAGCGGCACGCAGCAGTTGCGTGACATGGTTTCGCATGCGCTTAGGACGCTGTTGAAACAGACACCGATGAAAAGCACGCAGAACTAGCAGAACCACGCGGTCATGCAGAGCAGTTACAGCGAAAACACAGACGCCAACATAGCCAGCGCACTCCTTCCGCGTCGGCGGCTTCTCACGGAGTGGTGGCGCCCCCGCGGAAAATAGCGGCGGAAACTTGAACTTCTCCCAATACGCGCTTCCCCAGCCATTGAGGCGCGACGCGGCGGGCCGCACCAAGTGCGCCTCCATTGAGCGGCCGTGACAGTGGTGAGCAGCCTTGTCTAGAGTGCTCGGGCGGTGCACTTCCTTGCAAACAAATCCAGATTTTGTGGCAGCCTCTAGGGTCCAGCTGCAACGCTTGCACGGAAGTAGCGCCAGATAGCCTCGTAAACAAAGCAGGCACGAAAACTTTGCCCTGTAATGAGGGGCTGCTCTCTAATTTCGGTTTTTGTTACCAAGTGCGCACTGCTCAAGCGCTCTAGACAAGGCTGCTCACCACTGTACATTGGTGTCTCCACTGAAATGCAGTTGCCATTGTCAGGTTCGAACCAGGGGCACCATGCACAGTAGCAGAATGCCGTACTCATTGTGTCAATGTGGAAACTGGAAAACCAGAAATAGAAGCTGAGATAAAGCTCACTCTTAGAACAGGCTAAAAGACAACAGTAAGCTCAGGACATGCAGTAAATAAATTAAGTCATTCTCTTCCACCTCGCGACAGAGAGAGAGAGAGAGCGAGTGAAAAGCGGGTGTCTCGAAGATGCTGGCACCCACTCACCATTCGGCAAGTATGGACGAATAGGCGAGAGAGTTCTCGGCTACGGGTGACAAGAAGTACATGGGCACGTTGACCTGTCCGGTGGTCTCTAGATGACCAGAGAGGCACTCAAAAAGGTCGTAGGTCACGCCCGATGGGTAGCATGGGATGAGCACATTGCCACCCATCTTCACAGTCATGGCTGCACAGAACACGGAGAACGAGCTGAAAATATTCAGCTACCCTGCCTCCCCAGTGCACACGGAAGACCACAAGTATGGTGCAGCAGCGTCTCTGGAAATGCCGCAACCCATCTTTCAGTCTTATACTTATGTACAAGCTACAATGCCGAGAGTCGGATACAACTCAAAGGGAAGTGGAAAATGCCTCTCGACGCGAGGTCGTCCAGCCAGCAGCATCGACCGATTTTCATGACGTAGCGGTTAACCGATATACGCCGAAACTTCAGGAATTTCAAAAAAATTAAAATATTTTTCAACACACAACGTTAAATTATTTCACTTCGCAATTCAGAATCAACCTTTTATTGGTGGAAATATTTTTCTCATGATCGACTTTTGAGCTACAATGTAGAATACTAGGCAAAATCTCTACCTGTTATGTGTAACAAAGATTCAAACATTCAACAACGAAGTTTAAAATCACATTTCTCATCACGCGTGGTGATTTCCTAAATAAAATGCTCAAAAATGGTTTGTTTTTCTTCCAGAATTATTACAATGCAGTCGTTGTGGTTGAATTAAAGAAATGGAGTCTGGAGAAGACTGAAATTCTGAACGCACGCAGTGCACAAAACTAAACGTACATAATACAACCCTTGTGCAAGAAAAGTTTAGAATCTCTTGAATTTGAGCTTTTGAGCTACAATGTAGAATACTAGGCAAAATCTCTACCTGTTATGTGTAACAAAGATTCAAACATTCGACAACGAAGTTTAAAATCACATTTCTCATCACGCGTGGTGATTTCCTAAATAAAATGCTCAAAAATGGTTTGTTTTTCTTCCAGAATTATTACAATGCAGTCGTTGGGGTTGAATTAAAGAAATGGAGTCTGGAGAAGACTGAAATTCTGAACGCACGCAGTGCACAAAACTAAACGTACATAATACAACCCTTGTGCAAGAAAAGTTTAAAATCTCTTGAATTTAAGCCAGTGTGCGCAAACTTTTACACAATAAACTATTAGAGTTAATGCACAAAAAAGCGGCACCCTATATGTAAGATAACAAAGCGTCCTGTTGGGCTAGTTGGTTCTGCATATCTAAAACCATGCTGGAACACAAGGACAGGATGAGACAGCGTGTGTGTGTGTGTGTGTGTCTGATCCTTCTGCCCAGGTCTTCCAGTGCTGTTTTGGATAATACGTATAGGAGGCTAAGCATATATGGGTTAACAGGTGGTTAATCTCCTACAGACTAGAGACTAACACAGCTGACAGGGGATTAGCCATGAATGAACTGCTATGCCATGAAAGTCGGTCAATGCCATTGGCTGGATGAGGGGCATTTGCCACTTTGTTCTTGAGTTGTACCAGACTAGTAGTACTGCGCTCCACAAATGTTTGACTGCAGGTGCACAAGCAATGGTCGAACTCCTGTCATGCATGGGCTCAACTGTAGCTTCCAATGAATGAAAACATACAGCGTAACAATGCTACACAATCCCGACAGTGCACAAATGCTTCTTCAAATAGAGCAACATCAAACACTTCTCTGAAGAAGGACAAAAACATGACCTAGAGCAGCATTTCAGAACTCCACTGATGTACTACTGCAGAACTAGAAAACAAGTTTTACCACA
The DNA here is from genome assembly GCF_055824585.1 of Amblyomma mixtum. Taxonomy (NCBI): domain Eukaryota; kingdom Metazoa; phylum Arthropoda; class Arachnida; order Ixodida; family Ixodidae; genus Amblyomma; species Amblyomma mixtum. The sequence continues at coordinate 245,528,083 of NC_143012.1, forward strand.
GCTTCTACAAGAGTAGGGTAACCTAACTATGTATGTTCAGTGAAAACACATTCAGAGTGATTATAAAGAGCAAACAAGAAAAATGCTGAGCCACCACCTTAGAACTTCTTCACAGCCTACCGTCACAGTCACAAGAGGAAATCTTAGAAGCAGAATCGCTGTGCCCTCACCCACTGTGATGCAGAACTCTCCAAGCATGGTGTCTGGATTGGCTAGCGGTGTCTGCGTCAGGCTGGTCAGAATGAGGGCATCGGCATTTCGCAAGGGTGCGTGCTCGATGGGCTTGGGGTGAGTCGTCAGTGTCGACGACCCAGACATGTACACAATCTGCACCAAGGCAGGAGAGCAGCGCAATGTCAAAGGCTGCTTGGAGAGCAACTTGTCAATGGCAAAGCCCCTAGGGCCATCCTGAGCTTGTTGGACTAAAGAGGACTCTGCTTTTCGAGGAGACACCTCTCATTACTGTTTTTAGGACAGTTCTTTGATGACACTGTGCTCTGCAAAAATAGTTGTCCAAGCAGTTACACAACTCAATGCCTAAGCAGAGTTAAAAGAGTTGAGCAGAGACCTACATGCTGAGAAACTGGTCACACCGACTAAGACAAAAGGGAACAACAAAAAGTAGTGAAAATACACCAAATTTTCATCCAAAAGTGCACCCCACTCCACAAGCATGTGTTTCTACAGGTGGTTTTACGAATTTGAAGAGAATGTGCTGCGATACGTTCAGTGCGTGTAAAGAAGCATGGCTTCTCTACAGAGAGGTTACTCAGAACAACGTAAAGAAAAAAAAAGGAAAACAGGAAACCAAGAACATAATTTTCAAAGATGCCGAAAAATGCTGAAAGATGCCGAAAGATGAAAGCTTTGATGCCGAAAGAGAAAATTAACAATTTAATGAGCTGAATACCTTTTCATGATCTGCAGTGACAATCCAGTTGCAGCTGCCCAAGCAATAACCAGAGCTGACCGCAGACACTTGAACCATGCCAAAGACATCCTAGAGAGATAGAGAAATGATAATAATAATAAGAAAAAAAACAGTGACAGCAGGTTCCTCAAGAACAATAGTGGAGTTTATTGCCTGTCCGTGTATTGCTATCACAGCAAATTTTCCTGCTAGGAGCACAATAGGAAATTTGTGAGTGCTTGAATTGATGCTTTTTTTCCTTCTAACCACTGTACTTTTTACAGGCTGCCCTAGCATTGGCAAACACAACTGCATTATGAAGTAGCTTTAGTTAAACCACAGTTCTGGTCTAAGACCAATTCAATTTCCTTGACAACTTTAAGCAGTTTCTGATATCGGCATCCTCTTTTTCCTTTGACAGTGTACTCTGAAGAGGCATCGCGTAACTTATGCCCGTACGAATGAGAGAAGCTGCCCCTACTCACCACTTTCTCGGCAAATCCAACCACCTTGACCTTGGAAAGGCTGCTGTTCACATCGTGCATGCTGTAAAGCTGGCGCCAGGACCTTGGCTTCCCCAGGTCAAGTGAGGGAAGCTGAAGAAACCTGGTGGGAAAGGACAGCAAGAAAAAAACATTGGAGAAGAGCGATATCTCCTCTTTCATTACATGCAGAATATAAAAAAACAAACAAACAATCGGCACAAAGCTCCAGAAGATGAAGGAACTCACTTGAGTGCTTGCTGCTTCCACTTGGTGGCTGTTCTTGGCTTTGGAGTTCTTTCAATGTAGGTGACAAGCTCTTCCATAAACTGCCTGTACGTTGCAAACAAGCCAACATAAAAAAAGAACTGCTGCAGTTTGCGCCGACTCCTCGAGAAGAAAACACTGGTGCTGTTCTCTCATTCGGCTCCGCATAATAATCATTAAAGGGACACCAAGGACGAACCGAAGCTAGCCTGCATTGATAAATGACTGCATTGCAATGACAACGAAGCTACGTTTGCTGAACATAGATATTTTGTAACCTAGAAAATACCAAAAAATGAAATAGAGGTGGTGCCACCACTGACTGATGAAGTAAGCTGCGGTGCATAGACAGTTTTATTGGCACGGATCCCAGAAGCTAGGCTATATTGCCATTGTATTCAGAATGGTAATCACGGAGTCTTTCTAGATGCAGATGTCACAAGCTTGAATCGAGTGGCGGGAGAAGTTTTAAATGCAATTTTCTCAGCAATAAATGCATCTCTTGCATGCCAGAAAAAAAAAAAAAATAACATGCACAGAAAGAGCCAGAGAATTTACTTTTATTGAGAACAAAAATTTATAGGACACTTAATTGCATCACGCGTTGATAATGCAATAGCATTAAGTCTGATTTCCGCTTGGCCTGCGCTATTGCTGCTCACCGCCTAAGGCGAGCCTGTGCAGCCACCCTGTACTCCATCTTCAGCGACATACTTCCGTGGCCACCCTCCCTCTTCGCTTGCGCCAATTTTCCACTACGGCAGACACACGCAGCTTTGATTCTCGTTTCATCCCAACCTGATACATAGAGCTGTCTAGACACGTCTGCACATGACCATGTGCAATTGCCAACTTACGCCAAGCTGAACACTGCACTCTGCAAAAGTCACGCGACCAGCGCACCTGCAACTGTCAGCACACCTGCCAACTCAGCCATTTCACGTAGTCTCGTGGTGCCACACACACCCAGTCGACGAATCAGCAAATTTTACGACAGACGACACTGAACACTGCTGAGGTTTTTTTCTCTGATGAAGCTTTTAATGCTATAGCATTAAAATTGGATTAGGCTGTCCTCAGTGCCCCTTTAACGACATCTAATAAAGCGTGTTGCTTGTGCTCTGGGAACATCATGCAGCTAACTGCATGGCTGGTTACACAGCTGCAAACCACACAAGGAACACACTGAACTACACTGACGGTAATTTGGTAGGCAGTGATCTCTCTCTGTAACTGTGATGAGGTGAAGGCATTTCAGGGAATATCACTCAGGGAGTGAAACAATAAAGATCAGCCACAATTGGTCAAGACACAAAAACTAACTGTACTAAGAAACAGTGCTGGGTTTGTAGTCCAATGTACAGCATGCGAAGGCAATATAAGTCATGCACTTGTCTATGGTTAGAAAGAGTGCTTGTGTTGACGAGATAAACAGTGCTGCTATATCTGAAGTAAATTCATATCTTAAGGTATTACTGAAAGCTTCACTCCACTCCTCTACTTTGAAGAAAGAAGGGCAAAAAGTGAGTCTTTACCTGCCACCAAAAGACAAGTGCAATTATTTTTTCCCAGCAAATGTGTCACTGCTCAAACAAAGAGCGATCTATTACAGAAGGAGTGAAGGTCGAAGTACATGCCCGTGTTTTCTTACCTTCCGATAAGAAGTGTAGGCTCAGTCATGTAAACGGTTCCCTTGAAGCCAGTTCGTTCGGTTATGTAGGGAAGCGCCAGCATAGACTGGTAGTTAGAGATGAGGATGACATCAATGTCGGCAAAGTCGACGAGGCCCGTCTGAAATAAGGCACCAGCCATGCAAACAACTTTTTGGAAGTAGTGGTATACGGTGAGATGTGGGATTTAACATCCCAAAGCTGCACACAGGCTATGAGGCTTACGCTGCAGAGGAGGGCTCCAGAACAATTTCGCTCACCCAAGGCCCTTTCACTTAGCAATGTCTGGAGTATCACAATGATACGGATGGCAGAAACGAAAATTATATTCGAGTTTGCAAAAAATGACGAAATCCTCACAGCTTTCCATAAACTGCACTTCTCAAAATTTTCATGAAAGCAAAGTGGAAGTGTCACTGTTAGAGATGCAAGAGTCATGCTGAAATGTCACCTACTCTAAAAGCTAATCCTACTGGCAAATTCACAAAAAATTTTAGTGCTTACACTGCTACATCAGTACGTGACAAAATGATCATGAATACCCTGTTATTGATTAATTGTACAGTGCTGCGCACCTTTACCATAGTGAGTTAAAAAGCGATAATCTGTGCAACATCAAGGAACGAAAAGCATCCAACACTAGGTTGCCACCGAAGAGCAGCGGTGGCACCATCAAAGAACTTGCACACCTTGCAACACTCGCCTCAGCGCCTTTCACACTGTGGCACTTTCCTCTGTAGACAACAGATGGCACTACCGCCACCAAAGAAGGCGGCAACTCATGCCGGTGATTTCGGTTCCTCGATCTCAGCACAAACGACTGGAGGTTCGCCCAGCCGAACCAGGTAAGTACTGCTGTCAAACTTACTATGATTGCTTTACCGCAATGTGCAAGCCTCGTGCACGGTTTCATTACAAACGAGGCAGCGGCTCAGGCAAAAAGAATTTTAGACGTCACTACTAATAAAGTTTATAGACGCACAACACTGCATGTGCCCAAGTACATAGGCCGTTTTATCCTTCTTAGCATTCATGAATTATCCAACTCTATCCAATGCATTCACTACGCGACCATCACAGGGTTAACGTGCACTGAAATCTCAGTACACAGGCGTTTTTACACTTCACGTTGATTAAACTTCTGTCGCCACAGCTGGGATCAAACTCACAACCTTGTATTGAGCAGCTGAATGCCTCAGTCACTGAGCCACGTGTGCACATAACAGAAAGCTAATCTCTGCAGCATCTCTGCATAAAGTGCACAGATGGTTCACCACTTCTCTGCATGTGGTCGTGGCTAGCAAGGCATGTAGCATGAACAAGTATTTAATACAATTTAGGTGCACTGGCTTTTAAAGTAGTGTAGCTAATGGGCTAACACGAAAGCTTTTTTTTGTATCCTTCATCCAATATGTCACAAGTACCTTACCCTGGCGAAAATCTTTCCCAGCCCAAATGGTTTATGGAACAATTTCCAGTTGGTTCCAGTTGGAACCAACTGGAACCAACTGGAAATTGTTCCGTAAACCAGTTGAGCTGGGAAAGATTTTCACCTGGGTTATAGACGTTTGCATCAGTGAACAATGTCCTCACCTCTGGAAGGCAGAACTCGGGAGCACTGTCAACAAACACACGTCCATTTGCCTCCTTGAACTCCTGCACAAATAAAGCCAAGCCACGTTTACAAGTGCAAAAAAATTTGAAAGCCAAAGCCAAGACAAGCATACCCCTTCCAACTGGGCATCACCGGCCTCTCTCGGAGTCCACAGGGGCAAGTTTGAGAGCCGTGTGCTGAAATGAGCACGGGGGAAAAAACGAAATTTTTTAAAAAAGTGCACAGGGTACAATGCAGTCAAGCAATGGCTTTTTATTCCCCTGCATCACACAGAAATAATATTTACTCTTTGACATCAGAATTGCGTACAGCACTTGGGCACCGTACTGCTCTGCAGACAAAGCAACACCCAGCCGCAGCTGCTAGGCTCTAGAGGCATTGCTTGCACAGAAGCAGAGCCACATAAACTTACAAGCTCGGTGAGCACAAGCGCATTACCAGAAAGCCAACAGCTGCTGTCTAATTTTAGTTTGCGTAGCCTGCTCCGCACTGCTCAAGCCTAACGCCAACTGTACTGGTGTGACCATATAATTTCAAATGTGACCAATTTATAATAACTGGGACGCGCTCTTTTCTTTTCCCTTGTCTTACCTCATGTTTTTGTGTAAAAAGTTGCATGCAGTGACCAACAACCTACCTGTTACTTAATGATGTGGCATCACAGACTAGGGTGAAAAGACTGAATAAAGTGCGTCTGTATCCATCTATGACTCAAGTCATGCCGCATATACAGCATAGAGTCGTTAAGTGACACCAGGGCTGTTTATACACTACTGCATTATTTGTATACTCTCTTAGAGACAGAAAAGAAGCAGTGCAGATTAGAGAGCTAAATAGAGACTGTGATATACAAGCAGAAATCAGGAGGAAGAAACAGACTTCAGTAAAACACGTAACGTAGAAAACATAACTGTTTGCCTGTTACAGACAACAGAAAGAATTCTAAGGGAGGGAAGGAAAATGATTCAGACAGAGCATTGAGAGTTCTGAGTCCTCAGAGTATCTAAGTTACACTGTAAAGCATCACTCCCCATCACACAACACCGTTGCTTTCTGACTGTTGAAGGGTTAGAATGATGGTTGCAATGCATTTATGTTCTGTAAGCCCCTCTGCCCAGAGATGGCAGAGCAATGCTGATGCAGAAAAAGATGAGGCAATTAGCTGTTTTCAGTAAATAGGGAGCTCAAGTTACGACGGTGCTGGGTGAGCAGAACATAGAATATTGGCTGAAAGTGTGTACAGGCTGGTTTAAATGACACGGGTCTCAACAGGAGGCAATCAAGACAAACCTGTCATGTTCTCCTCTTTTTTGCGAATAATTTTAAAAAAGTAGCTTTGATTGAGGATTAAGTCTTCAACAGGAATGATAAATTTAAAACATTAGGTTAGCTTGAGGGTCATCAACAGAAAAGCTAGCTATGCACGTACGCCTGCTGCCATAGGTTTGTGGTATAAGACTTTGGTGAAATTTATTTTTCACGCATTCAAGGCAAATCGCTCAAGGTTTACACTGTGTGGTGATATTGTTTATAATGAAAAAAATTAAATGAACGAAGTTGGATGCACTGTGACTGCCAATTAGGCTGCATAGATTGCATCCAAAGACGGGAGTGAAGAAAAGCTGTAGCGCTCGAGACGAGGACACAACGAAGACGACAACACATGCGCTAACTTTCAACTGAATCTTTATTTAATGCACAAACAGTTTTTAAATACTGCGCAAGCATCAAAATATCTTCCCACGAGCCTATCACACCGCAAGTCACTTTTCACATTTTGTACCAGCCATCAAGAAAAATCATCTCCTTCTTTGATAAATATACAGATGGGATGCTTACACACTTATCTTCTAAGTTTTTTATTCGTCTTGCTTCAACAATCTCCCGTGTTAGCTGTTTCCTGCTTTTGTTAATCACCTGGCATTCATCGAACTTCGGCATGCATGCATCCGGTTTGCATTCCTCACAGTGTTCTGAAAGATTACCTTTTTTATTTTCTATACTCCTATTGTGCTCCCGTAGCCTCTCGTTTAGGCACCTCCTGGTTTGGCCTACGTACACCTTACCACATGACAGTGGCAAGGAATACACAACACCTTCTGCACAGTCAACAAATTTCTTGGTGTGATTCTTTGTACAACCTTGATGTTTCACAGAGTACGGATTTGTCATCTTACTGGATGGCTGGTACAAAATGTGAAAAGTGACTTGCGGTGTGATAGGCTCGTGGGAAGATATTTTGATGCTTGCGCAGTATTTAAAAAATGTTTGTGCATTAAATAAAGATTCAGTTGAAAGTTAGCGCATGTGTTGTCGTCTTCGTTGTGTCCTCGTCTCGAGCGCTACAGTTTTTCATCATGAGCAACCAACTCGCCCAAACATCCACCCTGACGGGAGTGAAATTGAGTACTTTTCCTAACATTTCGTTGCATAACTTTCGACTGCAGGTGCAGAGACCATGGGTGAACATAAGCAAAATTTGAATAAGTAGCCCGAGGGTTAGTCCTCAGCAGAGAGGGGGGTTGTCCACCTCTAGGTTGAACACGCCAGCGACATGGCTGCACTCTTCAGAGTGCCAGTGTGTCCGTTGCATGTGTGTATCAAAGCAAAGCTGCAGACAACAAAAAGTATCAGTTCTAGGTTCCTCTACGCCTATGCAGAGTGCAGCCACATCTCTCACGTGTTGCAAGCTAGGAGTGGACAACCCTGCAAAAGCAGTGGTCGAACCCGAGCATCAAGAGTGGTCCCTGTGTAGTTGCATTCTTCATTACTTGTTGCTTGTGTGAAGCGACATATATGCTTTGCTTTGTTCATAAACAGCGCTTAATTTGCACAAGTACAAAACACGAGAGAGTACCTTCCCCTAACAATTGACCCAGTGGATGGCATGCAATCGTGACAGCTCTGCGTGTGGCTCATAAACAGTGGCCGTTGTGTACCTTGCGCAAATGCAAAACAGTAGTGAGTAGCTTCCCCTAATGAGTGAGCCAGTGGATGGAATGAAATCGTGGCAGCTGTGTGTAGCACGGTGGCATTTTCGGTCATGCGATGGTCAAGTTATACGACGAAAGTTGACAGGATACCAAATCTTAGATTTGGGGCAAGGAAGATCGTTTGATAGAAATTCAGCGAGGCGTTTGGCACCTGAGGACAAGCGGTAGCGGCAAAAAGCCAAGCACGGACGTTGCGTCCAGGCCGCAGTCGAACATGATGAGGGTGTTCTTGAACTTCAGCACGCTGCATGGCTTGTTTGGGTTGCTGCTCAGACAGAACTGGAACAGGATCACAAAGGGTCAGTGGTTAGATGATAGAGAAGTGACCACGAAGACAACTTGTTCGCTAGAAAGCGGGGCCAAAATGAGCGATATACTTACGAGCTTCATTGCGATGCCGCAGACGCGAAACTGATCACAATAACCGAGATCACTTAAGATGGCATAAGGTGGCGTACATTAGAGCAGGACAGTTTCACAACGCCTTGGAGCATTTCGAGATGCTAGCTGCGTTCAGTCGTCAACGATGTTCAACGTTTGGTGCTGAACGCGAACTGAAACGTCAAAGCGTCAACAGTCAACACACCAAAGCACGCTTTTTAAGCACGCAACACAGCACACTTGCAACTCTTTTACAACAACGACGGAAGGCCAAATAAAAGTTGGAAACATAGTCTACAATAAGCTTGACTCTAACAGTGGAAAACTTTTTTTTATATGTAATGTAAACTTTTGGCGGCGGTGGCCAGCGGCATCGCACGTGCAATGCCGCAAAGCCAGTCGGTCCGATCGCTCCGAGTCCGATCCACATCCAATCCAGAAGTCCATGCATGAGCAAAATGGCGGCTGCCGCAGAGGACGATGATGCTTGGTTGTACGGTGATAATGACAAAACAGACGCTGGCGCATCGAATGAAGGGGGCGATGATCCGAAGTCACAGGCGGATGATTCAACGCTTGTGCAAAATAAACATGAAACGCTACAGGTACGCACAACCTTCAGCTTGGGTCTACCAACTTGAGTGCCACGGCAATGCAAGGGCCGGTTAACACTAGGCCGTTCGTTTATGAACGCTTCGTGATGAATAAGTGGGGCGAATAGCGCTAGCCTGCGGAAACTTCGAATAAAATCCGCACTGCCTGCGATGTCAGGACAGCTTCTGTCTCGCGACGCTGCAGGCCGCGGGTAACCCTTCGCGCTCCTCCGAATAGTTTTGTTCGCATGCTAAGGAGCACCTTTGTAACAGGTTATACTGCTACAAAAACCTGTGTGTGTGTCTGAAAATCATTTATGTGTAAGCTTAATAGTTCGCCTATTGGGCAAAGCAGTAATGTGCTCAGCGTGTGCTTGAGAGAGTCTGCGTTGATTGCTAATCAGATCTGAGCTCGTTGGTGGCGTCAGCCTACAGCACATCATGTTAAAGCCACTATCTTCTTCATTGCCATTAAGTCTGGGCACGGCCTCAACGTAGGCCAGTTCCTCCATACTTTAGAGAATGTTAAGAGCATTTTACGTATAAAAGCATGCGGTGCAGTGCAGTATGGTACAGGAAGCCAGTAGCGTTCTCGCCTACTGGCTTCCTGTAGCATAGAAGAAGGAAAGGCGCTCTTGTGTTGTTATTGTAGGCAAGGAGCTCTGTGTTCGGTTATGTACTGAAGTATCGCCGAAGTCTCTTTGTGAAGTTGATCTAAATAAGACGGGACCAAGCAAAGAACCTCAGTTTTTGTGCCAGGAGCTGTCTCACCGTGTATTAACTTCTGTCCGTGTTTTCTGTGCCGTACGAATCTCTTAACGCAGCCTGCGTGAAAGCGTCGACGAAGCGTGTCTGTAACTGGTGCAAATGTCACTTTTGTGACAGGTGTCTTGCATTATACAGCTTGCTTCCTTTTCAAAAAAGTAGGTGCATCTGCATGTTGAAGAAAACTGTCTGTTGCTAAGAGACAGTGTACGGTGAAGGGAGATATGACAATATGATCTGGGCAGTAATTTATTAATTATATGTGACGAGATATGGTTGATTATGGTCTTATTCACACTTGGCGACTTGTCCGTGAAAGCAAAACATGATTTATGCGACTAATGAAAGGTGCCTTGAGGTAGCGAGTGAAATGACTTGATAGCACGCTTTTGCACATTTTTTCTCTAGTCTAGTCTGTCTAGTTGTTTTGGGCAATGCTGTCCGAGAATGCCAAGTTGTAGTTGTTGTTGTTAGCCTTTGGAAAGATGGCACAAGAGTAGAGTAGTAGTAGTAGAGTAACAAGGAGTAGAAACTGACCCCCTTCTGGCTGCCTTTGCAGGATGACAGGGAAGCAGGGGAGCTCAGCTGTGAGGATGAGCAGGGACAGCAGTCCGAGGGTGGAGCCACGGACCCTGCGGAGGCCGACGGTGAAGCTAAAGGCCCAGCAATGGAGGTTGACAAGAATGGGGATGCTGCTGATGGAGCCGATGACGACGAGGATGATGATGACGACGATGATGACGATGTCCAGGTTTGATTTCTTGGAAGCAGCAACTTTGCGTTTTAGTGTGATGTGGTGGCACTCGAGAGCTCTTTGATCTTACCAGTTGCAAAACTTCCCATAGGGTCCACATATTAAATACGACAGTCTGAATGGGCTAAAATTCGACGGTTAGTAGATTGTCATAGTCGCAAAACTTCCCATAGGGTCCACATATTAAATATGAGTCTGAATGGGCTAAAATTCGGCAATTTGTAGATTGTCATAACTCTTGTGGTCAGTTACTCTAATTTTAATTTCACACTGAAGTGGCATTTTTCGGTCAGTTTTGTGTTGCACTTAGTTTGGATAGGCTACTTGCCTGATTCGGTCAGAATTAATCGAAAATCTTCATTGTATGCGGTGACGGCTGACTGAAACGGCTTCGCAGCAGGCGTACCTGTAGCGCCATCTTTGCCCGCCCGAGGAACGAGTACTCTACCATTGAGGCAGGGCGCTGCGGCGAAATGCAAGAAGGGTGAAAGTGGCTGCGCAGTTGGTTTAAAAGTGCTTTCTCAGCTATTTTATTAAAATGAACGCAGAAAACGTTGTTGCAAATAATTGTTCCCCTCCCCACACCTTGCGCTTCTCCCATGAGTTTCTCCACAGCCTCCTTGCACAGTAGAGTGCTCGTTCGTCTGGAGGGTGCATGATTGCGCTACCGGTAATCATTACTGCAAAAGCTTGCAGTTTTGGTTTGCCGTCACACACGATGAAGATTTCTGATTAACTTTGACCGAATCAGGCAAGTTCTCCACTCAAACATAATATAAAACAAAACTGACCACCAAATGCCACCTTTGTGCAAATTTTGAGCCCTAACCAGCAGGTGGTTACGCCGAGGGAATTTTTTTTTCAATTTTCTCCAATTGATGCAGCTGTCGGTACTTTTTCTCCGAGTGTTTTTTTTTTTAACGTATCAATGAGATCTCATTGCATTCAACTTTCATCAAGTTCTTTATTAAGCGTAGTGAGTGATGGCAAAGTACCGATGATGAACACACTGCACATCATGGTTTTAAGGCATGCTTGTTTTTTGTGTTTACATGAAAGAACCAAGTAGGCATTACAGAAGGGTGGTGTTGTGCTATGAGGAAGAGGCATTAAACACCATAGTTTTAAAACTGCGCACAGTAGTAGTGTGCATATGGCCTTCTGTGCGCGCCTAAGGCCAGACTGTAAGGTATGTGGTTTATTAATGCGAAAGCATTACTAGGCTATGTGTGTAGGGTCATGTCCGCAAAATGTGTCGGCAGCAGTTGTGGGCAGCTCAGAAGAGGTAGCGTCAAACGAATGGTTGTAATCGAAAGAGGATGATGTAAGGACGATGTGCAAAAAAAATTTTAGAACTGGGATGAATAGTTAATTAATTAGAGCCAGAAATGTTCCAAAAGTGGGCGGGGCCAGAGCAGAAGTGCACCAAATTTGAATGAAATTTTAAAAGGGGTGAATTAACTGTGAATTATTTGCAAAATAATTGTGAATAAGGTGAATTAAAATCAATTGTGAACAAAGTGTGTAATTAAGGAACCAATTAAAAAAAAGCAACTTGAAATGAGGCGGTGTCATTGCTTTCGCATTGCTTCTATGGGGGTTACTGCAGTGATCTCGAATTTTTTGTCCGTCTCTTATCTTTTAGTGCCGGTAGTTTGTGCCATATTTATTACAACCGAATTGATACTGGTATGAGCGTCAACGTGTGCAATGGGTTCATCTCTAGCTTAAATGAACCAGTGCTAAGTTTGGCTGGTGGCTTAGGACATATGTTCAAAAGCTTCTCAGAGCTAGTTGTTTCTGATAGTTTTCTCCCTTTTCTTTCGTTACCTCATGAAAAAAGGGTGGGGGGGGGGGGGGGGGGGGCAGTACAGTATATGAAGTGCGCATGTTTGAGAGTTCCTTGCTTTTTCCTGGTGCACATGGGAGAGATTATTGGGGGAAAAACAAGAGTAGAGCCAGAACCAGGTGGAGTAATGCACAAACACACCAGGAGTAAGCGTCCTTGCTGTGCCAAAATGCAAGGGGGCCGCAGCACCGTAAAATAGAGTATTTCACGCTACACTTTTAATCAACAGCTAAACAGGAGCTCTGTACACATAACTGGAGTGCAAAAAACGCTTACCACTTTGTTTCTTATGTGCACTTGAATGATAGCATGCCTGGCAACTTTTTATTTCCTTGTTTTGAACGGAAATCTTTTTCTTTTTTCTATAGCGGGGAAGCTCACAGTTCAGTGGGCAAATTTGCATTTCAAAGCAGAGCAGTCGAATTCCTAGCACCAAATGTGACACCATGAATTAGCGTGTCATGATTGGGCCAGCTCTGTGTGATAGATAGCACTATAGTTACTACATCATGATGTAGTTGTAGAATATAATGTGTTCTGATAAGACTGTTAGTGTCCTTTTCACTTTATTATTCGTATAGCATCCTAAAAAAACTGCTCAAGGTGACACAGTGTCTTGTCTTTTAATGTCATGAGTGTTTTAAAGGGACACTGCCGGGGAATATCAAAACTAAGCAAGACAGATAGATTATTCTTCGGCAACTCTTCTCATGGCATTTCTGTGCGATAAGGTGGTTGTGTTGCTCAGAACGTTTGCAAATGAAATACCAAAACCCTTCCACACCCAAAGTGCCTGCGAAAAATTAACTGCCACGACGTCATTTTTATGACGTCTTTGCAATGGAGCTCTCTGACTGATCAGAGGAGCCACTTCCAAAGACTGGAAACGCGGCTGGAAACCGAAAACTGACAGTTAACATATCAACGGCCGTGTTGACAAGGCGCATGTCTAAGCTGCCTCAGCTCCCCATTGTTTTGATAGCCATTGTTTTGATAAGGGCTTTCATCTGCACTACATTGAGTGTGCTTGCATCTTGTTGCAGTCTGCAGCCTGCACAAAGTAGCTCATTCGATGGCTGAGTGAGAATGAAGCCGCTTCACCAGCCGGATAGCAAGCATACACAGTGGGAATACCGTTGAGAGCTTGTGGCTCTGAACTTGCTATGTACAACGGCTACACATAGCCTGAGTGCATAGAATGCAAGGCGAAAGCTTCAGTGCTCATGTTTGCGACTAACCTTTCTCTCCATCATCTGTTATGCGGTTTTTTAATTATGAGGCTCTTTGCCTTGTTGTCTATGCTTGCCGCGCTGCTTTCCTCAAATTTCTACGATAAATGCCCATCAAGATGGCGAAATAGCGTTCCTCTAGAAAGCTTATATAGCATTCTTGATAAGCTAGTACATGTCATTCTAGGTTTGTTTCATGTCGGGGTTTGTAAAAAGTCGTTTTTTATTCAAGCGATGCTCTCCATTTGGATTGAAGAAAAAATTTTCCACCAAAGTAGCCTGTGCAGGTGAAAAGAGCTGATTTGTTTGGTTAAAAATGTGAAACATCCACTGATAAGTTTCTACAGGTATGTATGCAGTTATGCAAAATGTTTGGGTTGGTTTTTATGGGGTTTAAAGGGGCCCAGAAACACAATCTTAGTTGACTGTTTTGCCTGTTGATCGCATACAGTGAGTTACAATGGTGCTATTAGCGTCAGTAATACCGCATATATTCTGTTTTTTAATATTTTAATGTCCTCCCCCAAAACAAATTCATGGCTCTGATGGTGTCCCCACACAGTGGCGGGTTTTAGCCGCGGATATGACATCACTTGGCGCGAGCTTGATGATTGGACAAACAGTAAATATACTGCAAATTGTGTGAATAAATAGAGACACATTTTGTCACCTGTCAGTGTTTTATATTAGATCAATAAAAACAACTTGTTCGTCTTAGATAAAAGCCCTTCAAAGCAAGTAAAATAAAAATACACCACCAGGGGCTCTGGCATGGAAACGACGCTGCCAGTCTCAGCATGAACGAGTTACAGAGAGCAGGCAACCATGGAGTACAAACTTCCGCGACGTGCTCTGGCAAGCTGTTTTGATTGGTTGCGCCAGGTGCCGTCATTGGGAGAGCGAAATAGGAGTGGGAAGCCCCGCCAAAATCGAGTTGAGGGCAGCGTTTTTGTTTGCTTGTATTTTGAAATTTCTTCATTGAATAACTCCCGTTCCTGTGCATCGATTCCTGCAATTCTTTTTAAGTCAGCATCTGTGTGACATAAAGAATCCACCTGAAATATAGCCGGTATCCCCCCAAGCAGTGTTTCGCAGCCCCTTTAACGTCGCAAAGCGACTCAGGCTATGAGGGACGCCGTAGTGGAGGGCTCCGGAAATTTCGACCACCTGGGGTTCTTTAACGTGCACTGACATCGCACAGTACACGGGCCTCTAGAATTTCTCCTCCAACGAAATTCAGCCGCTGCAAAATGTGTAGTGACAGTTGTGAAATTGTAAGTGAAGGAAAGAGACAATCAAGGAGCCACACAATCACTTTTTTTTTTTCCTAGCGGCAGATAATACAAGAAACCCAGAATATAGTGTGATAATATAAAATCAGTTTGCATGTGCTGCCAAGTTGTTTTGAAAAATATCTACTTTGCTAGGCAACATGAAAAACTACACAGTTATATTGGGAATAGTAGTTATGAATTTGTCTGAAGCAAAGATGAAAAAAAGAGGTAACTGCTAGGCTTAGCGCACTCTTAGCTAAAGCAGCAAGTTTTGTTTACACCATTATATAAATAAGGTCTGAAATGGTAAAACTGCACTGCTCTTGGCTTGGGTATGAAACATTGCCTGTCCAAAATGCTTGTGTTGGGATTAAATTTTCTGGCTGCATGGTTGTCTGAACACAGTGCTGTTTGAATCTCTGCAACTACTGAACTCTGTTCGTGGCTTCCGCATTGCCTCCTGCACTATGTGCAAATACATATACTGCTGCATGCCTTATGCTTATAATATGGTTTCTGCCGCTTTGCCATGCTGTGTTTTATTTGTTTTATGCAGTGCAGGATATGGAATAAATATCATAATTGTTCTTAGCTTGGAGGAATGTAGCCTTTTCTCAACCTATGGCACTTACCAACAATGTTGGGAAGCATGATGGCACATTTACAGGTGCACTAAAGAGGAATATGAAATTGTCTTTTTAGCACGGGAACTCTACATGTTCTGAGCATTCTTAGAAACTTTGCATTATTGTCCTGTGTGGCCGATTTCCCTAATTTAAATCGGATGAAACGTCCCGGCTCCTGTCCTTTTTTTCAACTCACCGCTGCAGGTAGGAGGAGTTAACTAATGCGTAAAGTGTCTTTTAGGCAGTTGCGTGGTGGCTTCGCTTTCGCTTTTATTCTGTTTTTTAGCTTTCTATGAATAAATAGATCCAGTCAGAGACAACATAGCAGCAAATTAGGCGCACGGAAATAAAAATACCTGCGTATTCTTTGCTTTCACCGTTCACTACGTATCGCTACGCTGATGGCAGAGCGGCAAGCCGACACGGGACTGGCTGAAAGCCACTCCACCCTTTTGTTGACTTCTCCTACTGTCAGCGGTGAGTTAAAAAATTGGTGGGAGTCGGGACGTTTAAGCCGATTTAAATTAGGGACAATTAGGGAAAGCGGCCGCACAGGACAATAATTAGAAGTTTCTAAGGATGCTCGGAACATGTAAGTCGAGTTCCTGCAGTAAAAAGAGGAGTTCACATTCCTCTTTCGTGCATCTTTAAATACAGGGTGTTCATGGGCAGTAATACTGTTTTGCAGGGACCACTGGCAACTTTTCAATTGCACTGCTACTGAGTCATTGTGCTGTTAAAGGTGCACTGAAGAGGATTCTGAACATGTCTTTTTGCCGCGGGAACTCGACCCACTCGTTCCTAGCATTCTTAGAAACAGTGACTTATTGCCCTGTGTGGCCGATTTCCCCAATTAAAACGAATTAACGTCCGGCTCCCGCCTTTTTTTTTTAATTCTGCCTCGTACGGTGGGCGGAGTCGACCAACGCGTAGAGCGCCTTTCACCCAGTCCCGTGGAGGCCTTGCTTTCACTTTATTTTGTTTTTTAGGTTTCCATGAATAAATAGTTTCATTCGCAGATAATATAGCCGCAAAATAAGCCCGAAGAAATAAAAATACGCGCGGACTATTTGCTACTACGGACTACTACGTATTACTCCGCCGATGGCAGAGCGGCAAGCCGCCACGGGACTGGGTGAAAGGCGCTCCACGCGTTGGTCGACTCCGCCCATCGTACGAGGCAGAATTAGAAAAAAAAAAGGCGGGAACCGGACGTTAATTCGATTTAATTGGGGAAATCGGCCACACAGGGCAGTAAATCGCAGTTTCTAAGAAAGCTCGGAACGTGTAGATCGAGTTCCCGCGGCAAAAAGACAAGTTCAGATTCCTCTTCAGTGCACCTTTAAGCATTATCAAGTTTACTCTATGACCGGCCTTTTTTTTTTTTTTTTTTGAGGCAGCAGTATTCCAACAGCAAGCCCGGCTGAGGCCACCTATCAAGCTGGCGTGTTTGCTGCCATGCAGGTGACCATTCGTGACCTCAAAGCCTCGCCCTACGGCGGCTACCCGGGCCCAACCCAGACGGTGAACCTGAACATTAAGCGGGGCCCTCCCTTTGCCAACAACCTTGGGCCTGGTTCGGGAGTGCCCGGTGTGGGCAAAACCAAGGGCCTCGACGTAGATGAGGTGGGGCTCGTTAACGGGTCCTCCATCTACGAGTTCAACATCGAGTCTCTCGAGGAGAAGCCGTGGCGAAAGCCAGGTGCTGACATCACTGACTACTTCAACTACGGTTTCAATGAAGACACCTGGAAGATCTACTGTGACCGCCAACGCAAGCTTCGGTCAGATAACAATGTTCCGATCAAGGTGAGTCTGTGCTGCCATCTACCCCCTGTGTGTGGCAGTTTTCACGAGAGTGTATGGTGCAGCGCCCGTGTTTCTTGCCTCATCCTCTCATGCCTTTTACCTGTAGGTTTCTGGAGCAGGGAGAACAACTTCAAGCTTGCAGCGGCTTCTGCAAATAGCCTGCAATTCGCCAAAAAGCTGTCTCGCATATAAATGGTGTTTTTGGACTCAATGAAATTTCAGCATTCAAGCTCTCTGCTTCCTTGGCATTAGTCTGAATTTCCTTGAAAAGGCTCATTCGGAGGTCGTCACATTGTGGCAGTGTAGCCTCTGCCATTGGCAAGCCTGTGCACTTCTGTAGTCATCCCTGACTGGTGATGGGGTTTGCCCAAATCTATGACATGAAACTGCTGACCATTGAGGCTGTTATTCAGGTCGTGTGACTCGGGCAATCCTGGCCTGTGTGGAGTTGGTGCAGTCGAGGGTTGGGAGGAAGGACAGAGCAATGGAACTCAGAAGCTTGACACGTTCCTGTGCCAGTTGTGTCACGACCCAGCAGCTGTTGGCGTCACATCCCTCACGCACTAGCCTAAACACTTCAGTTTTTACACTGATACGTTTGTGCCGTGCTCGCCAATGCGTAGCCTCTTATCACCTTTTTAAGGGAATCGCCAATAAGCTGTATTGCATGCACAGGCGCCATCGCATTGGTACGTAACCCTACAGTGATGTCGGCGTTGTTCTATCTCCATGTTACCTTGCACACACGCAGCCGTCATCATCAGCCTGACTACCCACTGCAGGGCAAAGGCCTCTCCCATGTCTTTCCATTTAACCCCGTACTTTGCCAGTTGCGTCCACCGTATCCCTGCAGACTTCTTAATCTCATCCGCCCACCTAACTTTCTGTCGCCCCCTGCTACTGTTGCCCTCTCTTGGAATCCACTCCATTACCCTTAAGGACCAGCGGTTACCTTGCCTTTGCATTACATGCCCTGCCCAAGCCTATTTCTTCCTCTCGATTTCGACTAGGATGTCATTAACACGCAGCATACTGGAAAAAATGGGGCTTAAGATGTCTCTCTCCGGAAGGCATTGTTAAAGCGGTAGGGACACTTAGTTTTCGGGTTCTGCTGTCTTTTTTTTTTTCTGGTAACAATGCGTGGGGCCTTTTGAAACGACAGAACTTGAGCACACCTGCCCTGTGCACTTTAGATAATTATTACACACTGTTTTTCACCGGAAGTTCTGGTTTCAGTTCCTGCAGTAGTTGTGCCAGAATGGGGTAGACAGAACTGCCGCAGAGTCCGGTGCACTCGCAGAGCAATGGCACATTCTCTTCTATGTCGTCTCCTACAGGTCACTGAACTGCCACAAATCACGCGTGCTTGCAGCGGACAGAGGGGCGGCGCAGCAAAAAAATATATATTGGTTATTGCATTATGCCTATCTGTATTTAAGCGTGGAAGAACACAGCATGCCGAGTTTTACGATGCAGTCATACCATGCTTCCTTTAAAGCATATCGCACGTGCTCAGCAATGTGAAAAACTACAAACGCCTGTTTGTCTTATGCAGCTTTTGGTTTTGGGCATGAAACATTCCAGGGGTCTTATTTGAATTTTTTGAACAAACTTTTTTTTAGATAACTTATCAATTTGATGTGTATAGTTTCGCAATGGAAAGCATCTCTGGGTGAAGTTGTTCTTGGACATGAGTAAAACTTTGCCTGCTGCCTGTTAGCAAACTTGCGTTCCACTAGCATGAGCCTGCTAGATTTGCTCGACATTTTCTAGCTGTTTTCGTGCTGCTTTTGCTCTAACACTTTCTTCCTCAGAACTTTGCCATGCCTTAGCTATTTACTGCTATTGAGCCGTCGTAACAGTCTGTTGGTATTTACTAATAGCTGGTACCATATATACTCGCGTAAAGGCCACCCTCGTGAAAGGGCCGCACCCCCAACTCTGCAGCCAGTATTTCGGGGCTCTGGGAAAAAAAGAGCCAAAAATATTGTTTTATGTGGGCATAATTTGCCCACGCGGGTGCGTTAAGCTGGGAGCTGACTGTCTGTAATTGCCTGCAAACACTCGCATCGTAGCCGCACCGAAAGTGCTTTGAATATAGTTGGGGTTTATCGTAAAAAGTCTAATCTTGTTACCATTTCACCAACATACAATGACCTCACAGTAAATTAACATATAATTGATTTCCGCAAGGCCTTTGACAGTGAAGCGCGCCGAAAAGCAGGCCAGGCAAACGCCACCTCACACTGACGGCCGCGGGTTGCACGCGCAGTGCACCATTCCGAACCGTCGATCAATCGAGCGCCAGACCTTTGGAGGATCTTGATCTTAACTAACTTAGAATCACGTGACTTGTGCCAGTAAACTGATCTAGCAGTCTTTTTTACTTTATGCGGTTAATTCGTGCCGGTAGTCGGGTGCGCTTCCTATCACGCATACTTTCAACGCATTATTTATTTGAAGGATTCACTGGGGGTATACTAATTCGTCATAAAAATCTTTGTCGCAGCGTAAAAAAGGGGCGCATGATTCAGGCTCCACTGTAGTTTAAAAAAAAGAAAGTGCCGGTCCCGTTAAGCGCCGGACCCCATCAGAACCACATACATATATACGTATATACAGTTTGTATATAAAAGTACATATATACAGTAATTATCAGTGGCCCTGAAATTTTCAGGAGCTGATATGGTACTGATATTTTGAGCAGTCAGGTGAGTCTGGAGTGAAATGTTTCTACTGCACGTGCAGCTCAAAAAAAGAGGCTCGTGTTGTTCGTCAGAATGCAGCTGGAAGTTTGTAGTTTTGTAGTTTACTGTGTAAATAATAAAAAAACATCATAAAGGAGTGTCCGGGCTTAACGTTGTATGAATGCTATGGTATTGGTCAGTGTAGAGGTTTGATATTAGTTCGTAACCTTTTGTACACGGCTTGCAACTAACCCAGACTAACAACTGCTTGCGTGTGGTAGTGAATGGTGTGAACAGTCTCTTCCCTTATTTTTGTCTGTAAATCAGGTCTTTAAGAGTTACAGCTCACATTGCTGCATCAAAACTTGCGGAAACAAAGGCGCGAAAGGGTTGAAAACTTGGATCTTTGTGCCTGCCATGAGCAATGGAGCTACGCATTTGACACTGTCCCTAAGACAGTGCAGCTTTTGCAGATTGGCAGACTAAAAATATTGCTTCTAGTATATCAGGTAATTGCATCGTGATGCCATATATGGAGGAACTGGAGTTGTAGCCTTTGTAACTGAACCAGCTGCCAAATTATGACCGTTTGGCTACAAAAAAAAAAAAAAACTAAATAGTAAATTATGACAAATTTATGTGTTCTGCCTATTGTAGCACCAATTTTTGTAGCAAATCTTGCACTATAATTTGTCCTCTACTAGTTCAAATTTAACTTAATTTCTCATGGGGCCAAAACTGCTCTTATTGGAGGTTACTGAAGATTGCTGGTAACCCTTCTCTTATTTTTTACCATCACTTCTTGGGCTCATTTTAAACCTGCTGGGGGTTTCTGTAGTGTAGAGATTCTTGTTTCCAGCTGCATGGTAAGATTTCTTATTGTGGATGTTTCTTGCTTGTTATTTGTGATGCGTTCACTCATTGCCTGGCTCATTAGTGATTTGACGCTGCGCTTCCTGAAGTTTTGTGCTTTTATGTGATTTCTGCAGCTCATTATGTGTTCTCCTTTGAAGCTGCTCTATCCTGTCTGCACTTGCATGTGTCTCTCTATTCTGTTCTCTGCAAAATCTTTTCTGTGTTATATCTGTTACACACCTCCCCATCACAGCTACTTAATTTATGCCTACTTCTAATAGAGCTGTGCCTGTGACTACATATTCAGCACTAACTGACCTGCTGTGTCTAGTCAATCCTATAAGGTTAATTTAAGGGATAGTCAAGAAATTTGCGTAGGGTGACCTAACTGCCAGCAATAATCCACTCTCGGACTCGCAGCAGGTCTACCAATTTGTAGAAAGAGTAACTGAGCTTATTTTGAAGAATACTGCTGTCTTGACGTGTGAAGTGGTTACTGTCAGTTTGCTGTTCCTCTCTCAGCAAGACGGAAGAGAAGGACACAGCTTGTGCTATAGTGAGAAGACTCTGACGACTCTTAGCATGGACCCGGGAGTGAAAGCAAAGGTATTTACTGCGACAGTGTAGGCCACTGATTTAGTCTGGGGTCGTGCGCTTTTCTTGCTTTTTAACCCTCATGGCCTGTGTTCCGTTGCGCTTGTGACAAAAAACTGCATATCGCCTTTTAACTGCATGTGCCGACGACATTTCCTCGGATTGTGATGACTTGTAACGTACACGCTTGTTGCGCTGCTTTACCTTCCGCGGGTGCATGCGTGACAGCCGTAGACCGCACTAAGCGACCGCTGTGATTGTTTGTGCTGGCTGGAAATTGCCAGTTTCATGTGACGGGGCACAATTTTGTGTGTGTTATCTGTATTACTAGTGCTGGGTGCCTGTGGAGTTTTCCACGTGTGTCAAGAACTCGAGGCAGGCTCACGGCTAAAAAAACACGCTGCCCACCTAGCTTGCTCTGGGATGCTCTTGCTCAGAGGGAGAGAAATCTTCCACCTTTTGTGTTTCGACAAAGCACGCAGCTTGCTGGTCAGAACTTGCTCTCTCTTTGTTCCACCAGAGCACACGGCTTGTTGGTCAAAACTTCCACCCTCTGTGTTCTGACCGAACACACAGCTTGTTGGTCAGAACTTCCGCCCTCTGTGTTCCGACAGAGCACGCAGCTTGTTGGTCAGAGCCACGGATTGTAGTGGAGCTGCATTTTACACCTTCATGCCAAGGCAGGGCGGCACCTAGCTGTGGCAGTGAGATGCTGTGTGAATGTGGCCAGGTGGCAACTGCTTGCCCTCGAAAGGACACTGAGAACTAATTGAAATTGGCTTTAATTATCGATTACCGCATTTATATTGGCAAAGAAGCTGGTTTCAAAAGGGCAAAAAATTAAATATACGTACCGCCCCCTCAGGACGTTTTTACAACCAAACTCTGATTATGTCACTGCTGTTTTTGTGCATGGATCTCTGGGGCTGAACTACACCGGCATCCATTTATAGTTGATAACGAAGTCCATAATAAACTCAACACCATCATCAGCGTCATAAGATTGAATCGAGTGACGGGAAAAGATATTCCATTTTCAGCCATAAGTCTGCCTTTTGCTGACTAAGAGACGTCATCATAGCTGCAAGAGGCTGAATAATTGAATTTAACTTTTGTTAGACATTGAAGGAAGTTGTTCTCGGTGTCACTTTGACAGCAAGTAACTGAGCAGGAGTTTTAGCTGATAGGGATTTTGAAGACCTAGTTTTCATTATTTCTAGTTTCACTTGCTATAACGGTATGGTAGAAAAATTTTGTGCATCAGTAATTTTGTTTCAGATTGGGTAGTCCAGGTCTCTGGTGACACTCACTGCTTTTCCTGCATATATGTAATGGTAGTATTCAGTGAGTTTCGTGCATTTGTTCAGAATGGCAGGCAAGGCCAACCATGCGAACAAGGTGAACATTGTGCATAAGTGAATGCATATTTAGGTGCGTAAAGAGAGAGAGAGAGAAACTAAAGTGGAGCACGGTCACTTTCACTGGGAAGAGCATCCTAGGCATTGTACAATGCTAGTGTAGGTCAGAGTCTTCTAATGGAGAGGGTATAACGCTGTTATGCTGCAGTGTGTGGAGTTTAACGTGCCAAAGCTGCATATGTGCTATGAGGGACATTGTAGTGGACTCCGGACTAATTTTGACCACGTGGAGTTCTTCAGTGTGGGGATGAAATCGCACAGCACACGGCCGTTTTTGCTTTTCACCTTCATCGGTGGTATGATGAAGAAACCTGTGTGGTGGTTTCCAGCGACCCCTGATTGATTATAGTAACTGTACCGGTCCAGAAATGCTTAAAGAAAATATTCGTGGAAGGAAATTCACCTGTCAGTGCACTGCCATGCACAAAAGAGATTTAAGATTTGTTAAAATGCTCTTTATGCCCCCCCCCCCCCCCCCCCCTCCATTCTTCTCACCTCCACTGCTTCACCTATATTTATCCAGTGGCTTTGTACCTGGTGTGACTAGCAAGGCTCCCCTAGTATTGTAGAGCATTTTATAAACTGCGTAATAGATATTCTGGTTGTTGTTTAGGCAGTGTAATAAATTACAATTGTACGCAGACTTGTTTTAATTTTTTTTTTCTGAATGTTTGAAGTTTTGCACATTGCTGGCCCATTACTGTTGCTAATTGTGGCGTGACCTGTACATCTGTTTACAAAAATGCCCTTATGAAGTCACTCTCAGAATTGTGCGCCATCTCAAAAGGCGCTGCTGGCTTTTGAATCACAGATTTCTTTTTAGAAGCACATTCTACTGAGCTTTTGAATGTTGTGTTCGAAAAGTGCTTTTCTGTTCTAGATCTGTTTGCTTTCAGTCATTTTTATGCCCATTGTCAGTTTGCCTTAAAATTTCATTAAGAGCTGTGTAAATTTTTTTTTATCTCTCTCTTATACGTTTAGAGGGATCTATTGCTTGGTAGATTGAAATAGTCCGGACATCATGGTCAAAAGTTTGGAGGCAAAATAGGGCTCATAATATAGCTTTGATCATAGAGTTTCTTACTATTACCTAGAGGGAAAGCTGGCGGCGCTGCACTTCAGCCACCATGGACGCTCAAAGCATCATGGGGCGGTGAGCTACTTGTTGCGGCACAGTCGTAATTTTTCGGGAACACAGAGTGGCACTACTAAGAAGTTTCATTCCGAAAACGTTGTTCGTGTGTGCGCAGACGACTTTCGCGCGAACGCAGTGTGCAAAAGTCATAGTAGTGAAAACGCTTAGACACACGACGCCAATAAAAGGTTTCACTTTTCCGAAATGCCATTAAAAAACTCCGAAATGCCATTCAAGTTTCTAAGCAACAACATTTTTTTTTAAAACATATTTACTTTTAAAAATGCGCTTGTTAATTACGAAATATTAGTTTTTATAGTGTTCATTACTTGGCCAATAGGAGAGCGAGTCGTCTCTTATTTTGGGCAAACTTTGCACTTAAATGCTTTTCTGCTCGTTTGTAGCAATCACTAGACAAGATATTGAATGTTAGGACGTTTGTAGTTATTGAACAGCTTTATTTTTCTATTATTTCTCGGCCAAAAGTTGCAGTTCCGCAACAAGTAGCTCACCGCCTCATGATGCTTTGAGCGCCCATGGTGGCTGAAGTGGTCTCGAGGGGTCGCCATGCAAACTCCCATAGACGGGCTGCCAGCTTTCCCTCTAGGTAATAGTAAGAAACTCTATGGCTTTGATGGCTCAAGGGTTCGATCACTTGATGTGATCACAGAATGGCTGAAGCAGCGGAAGTGGATGTGGTATGCAGCTGCAATGCGGTGCCATTTGACCAGCTAGCTGTCAAGATAATGTGGAATACATTGGCACTGAAACATGCTAGATTCAGAGAATTTGTGCTGCATGGCCTCTGACACTGCACATGAGGCTATTGCATTGACAGTCTCGGGAGGCGCCAGCAGTTCTGTAACAATCGCTTGTGGCATCAAAGGAGCTTGGATGTTTCTGCATTTATGTAGCAGCTGTGCTTTGAAAGTAGTGGCCAAAAATTTGATTCTTTTAAGTATATTTCCAGACGGATATTTTTAAAACAGTAGTTATTTCATTAATATGTATGCCTATATCTTGAAGCGTGTCGTGCTTTTAGGTTTATGCAGCTGTGGCAAGATTCACAGTTTCTTTACCCATGGCGCTGGTGGTGAGACTGTGCCACTGCATTGTTCATTGCAGCTGAGTGCCACAATCGCTTCTGGTGCTTTAGCTAATTAGCGAGCATTTCGGGTCCCTAAGGATCGATGCCTTGATGGATCGAAGTTAAAGTATGAGTCTCTGTTATTAAAGTGTCTCTTTATTGTGATTATCCTGCTTGCACTGCCTTAACCTTGCAAGTCATACTAACTTACCGGCCCAGGCATTTTAAGTAAACCTTGTTGGTAGGCTAGTCCTTGCAGCATGCTCAAAAAATTGTTAGCACAACAGGGACAAGGCAAAAACTCACAGGACAGTTATGATACTCTGTATTACGTTATTGTAGCGCAGCTGTTGTTTTTGGGTTATCATCTGTGATTGAACGGTACACTTGGGCATGTGCTCAACCTCGTCCTTGTCTGGGGGGGGGGTTCCTCTGTGGCACCAAGGAGACCGATCTTGTAGTGCTCGTTCAATGTGCTCTCACTAAGAAACTGCAACCATGGCAAGAAATCTCACTTACACACTGCTCCTGCCAAGCACTATGTGGTTTTTGCCAACATCCACCCGTTTCAGGTGCTTATTAAAGAATAAAGTTGGGCTGTGACATATTACTAGCGTTAAAATACAAAGGACAGACGCTAGACTTCAGCTGTTGAAGTCTGGCGTCTGCCCTGTGTATTTTTGCTCTCTGTCCTTTGTGTGCATTTTAACGCTAGTACCGTATTTACCCAATTCCAACGCGCACCTTTTTTCGGGGAAAATACGTCTCAAAATCGCATGCGCGTTGGATTCGAGTGCAAACCGAAACTGCCCCATAGCTGCCCATCGTCATCGCCATTATACGATGTGGGAGCTCACTAACTGCTGGAAACATGGGAGCACGTTTGCTCGTCGTTTTCTGCGTCGCAGGAGCCGTTTTCAACCGGTGTGGCGCTTGTCATTGGTCGCGTGCTCAGCGACCACGGACCGCGTTCACGGCGACGGTATCCCGTGCACTGCCGCGGGCGGACGCCTCAACACTGCCGTTGCACGATCAAGATACGCGGATCGAAGAATATGTTGATGAAACAACGGTTATCGGAAAGGCGTCATTTCGGCGGTAAAGTTCCAAAAACGATGAGACTCCTTTCTGTTTTGCGGCCGACTCTCTGACAGAGATTACATCGTCCGCAGGCGGGGCACGCCGCGCCGCTGACGAGGTCGTGCATCATGCCGATCTCACAGATAACAGCGCTCCCGCGCCCGTTTTTACAGTCGAAGATCTTTATCTTTCGCTCAGACGCACTGACGAAGTCATCGATGCTCCGCAAGAAGCATCGCCGTTGCCGCAGTTACGCCTAGCAGCAGACGAACCTCCCGTAACCGGAGCTCTCCGCTTGCGCTTGGGGCGTCTTCCTTTATACTGATGCTTTGTCAGGAAATTGCGTGAGCGAAAATCTCGTTTCTCAGTCACATCCATAGCGGAGATAGGAGAAAAACCCGGGCAGAAGCGTTGGTTCACGTCTCGGTGGCGGCAGAACGAAGAAAGAGCGTCTGCGCCCGACCGTGCGGTGGAATGCTCGTAGCCAATGGAACGGCTCCGATCGTACCACGTGATTTGAAGGGCCAGTCGCGACGCTCGACACGGGCGGGAAACATCTTTTTTTTCGTATTTTTATCAAGAATGCGCCGCTGCCGAAGTGGCTTCTCGTAGACGATGGGTAGGCCTACTTCCCCGCGAATATTCAAGAGCGGGCGACGCCGTGGAGCGAAATGCCGCGTTCCCGAAATTCGGTCAAATTCGCACTTTCGCGAGCCACCGCGAGTGCTTTAATTGTATTTTTTACTAACTTCCCATTGATTATCGGCTTTGATTTTTTTACACATAAAAGAAGAGGCTTGGGGGAATACAAAACGCAAGAAAATACAAAATCGACTTTATCGAAAAAAATCGCGGTTTTTTCACCCGCATCTCCCCTTAAAATAAAAAAACGGTTGCAAATTATTTTCATTCGTGGAAGTCACATGCACGTTAGAAGCGGGGCTTGTAGTTTTTTTTTTTTTTATTACCAATATCGGGCGCGCGTTAGAATCGGGGCTTGAAAATTTTTTTTTTTTTTTGGTGCCATAAATTGGGTGCGCGTTGGAATCGGGGGCGCGTTGGAATTGGGTAAATACGGTAATATGTTGCAGTCTGTGTTTCATGTGCACGTTGAGTGCCCTGTCCTGTTTGATCGATCGAGGAAGTGCGGTTCACGTCGATGCACACGCTCACTATGGGCCCCTTGATGCCTCAGTTGCATCATCCTTGTATCAAGCGACGTGTTCGCATAAATGGGGTGCGAGGGTATACAAGTTTCTCGCTCCCTGCATTCAGTGGAAGCATGTGATACTGCTTTGGCAGGCACTTGAATCTATTATTTGTTGGCAGGTGCGGCTCTCTGTCACCAACTGCAGACGCGATGAACACAAACAGACCCTGTTGAGGCGTACATTTGTGAATGCCGGGCACAAGGCCTGGTGGTGCCTCTGCAGCAATGGCTGAAAGTCCCCCTGAAACCAGTGCCGTGCGCCCATACAACTTCTGCTCTGAGCCATGAAAAAGACGAAGCAGCCACGGGCACGTGAGGAGCACTCTGGCTTGTTACATGGTCTGGTTGCACCCTGCAACAATGCCGCTCAGCCAGGTTATAGGGCCATATACAGCTGCGCTGCAAAACTTAGGGTATGAAAAGCAAAAAGACCAGAAGCGCTTGTGATCGTTGCATCTCACCTCCTCTCACTGTTGTGCTAACAACTTGCTGAGCTGACTAGCAGAAATACCGCGAAGTGTTGGCCGCTTTTCTCACTGCGGAAGTGCCCTTGGGCTTAGTGAGAAAAGATGTTGGGCGAGTGCTGTGTGTTGTTCATGGTTGGGGGAGAGGTGTTGAGTGGTTGGCCAGTGGCAGGCATTGGCAGCAGCAGCAAGGGCCCTCCTCCCCCTCCTCCCCTGCAGGTGCCCATCCCCCCAGTCAACGAGAACAGCAAGTACACCGGAGTGAGCAGCGTGCCCCCACTGGGCTCCAAGAAGGCGGGACCGCCACCGGGGCGGAAGATGTCGGGCAGCATCGACGTCATTGGCGGCGGCGCCCCATCCCTGCCCAGCCGGCGGCCGGGCGCCGCCAAGGAAGGGGTCATTCAGGTGCGCCCCCTCCCTCTCTCCTTGGGGAAGGGAGGCCAGCTATTCCCCATCCCTGTCTTTCTGAATCTTTGCTTTCCCTCCTTCCCTATCCTCTTTCTGGCATGCTCCTCATGCTCCTCGTAGTAGGGTTCACTTTGTGCAGTGCCAGCCTAGGCTTAAGGTTAGGGTATGCAGCATGATTTGACTGTGGCTGCTGCCTGTGCTGTACGCACATAGCCTGTTGTAAATACCCTGCAGCTATGGCCAGAATCAAGACAGGCTTGCCAACTGTAGCATGTGCTAGCAGCATATGCGTGATGAGCGTTGCTAATGCAGCTGAGTAAGTGATTGCTCGTCTATTCTTTGTTGCCTCATCCACTGGCCCCACTCTGTGTCTAAATAGGGCTTTCCAAAGCAGTCAGGTCTTCAACGCTGTATTAAAAGGAATTTTTGTTATTTGACCTCTGATGCCAGATTGGTGCTTATAGTTTTCTTTCAAATACTCGGGATTCTAAGTGGCTGCTGTAAAGCTGCCCGTCTTTCCAGATCGCTCAGGGTTGTTGCCCCTATATTTAAAATGCCAAATAAGCATCAGCATAATGCAGTTATTCTGCTAACCTGCACTAAACAATCGCATGGAAATGTGTGCAATAGGGTCTGTTTAGTCCTAATGCTTACATGTCTAGTAATCATTGAAGCACGGTTGAAATTAGCTTTCAGGCTTTCAGTTTGCTTTTATTTACCTTTGTAGTAAACGTCGCTCTTTGTTGCTTTGCTCTTTACCACCCACCCATTCTGCCTTTCAACTTTTATATTTCTCCTGCCTTTAGCTTCTTCTAGCTCAGCATAAATACGGGAACTTTCAAGGGAGTTTACAACCTAAAGGCTTATGTTTCTGTCACTTATGTGTGTATCGGATCACATATATCGTGCAAAAAATAAACATTTCCAACCAGCATCAACTTGCCTTCAAGTTAATCTTCATGCTGCTCTGCTGATTTGTCTAGACAGACTCATTTATAATGTTGTTGAAAAGCCCATTGAGAGTATAATGCAATCATATCGAGTATTAAGAGGGCTTTGAACGGGGCTAGTTGTTTGTAATTGTGGTCTTTAATTATTGCACTTTTGACAGCTCATGCACGTGTTTAAGAAGAAAAAAAAAAGCTGACATAGCTTTGAACATACTAAAAGGGTTCTTTTTCTTGTTTTATTAAAAACTCGTACTTATATGCTTGTGAGAGAGTTTCTATGCAAGACATAGTATATCTGAATGCTGTGCTCTGCACTGCCCTGCCCTCTGAGATATTGGAAGGCCACACTCACTCTAGATATTTTTTGTTTGTTTATTCTGACTACATCTCTGAATGAGTTTTTCGTGTCCATATTATGTTTCTTACTGTGGTGTGTTGTTAAATATGCATTCCCGATTAGGTTATTGAGCAAGCTGGCACTGAGTAACATTTTGTGGCAACTTCCAAAGTGAACAAGCTTCCCTTTTTTTTTGCAATAATACTAGGGGTGTGCGAATATTCGAAATTTTCGAATATAATTCGAATATTATATTTTTAGTATTCGTATTCGATTCGAAATCCACGTATTCGTGTTGTTTCGAATATTCGACACGACGCGAATATTCGTATCTAGCCAAATATTCTATTCCGAGTACTGGCGTTCATTGCGGTCCGCAAGTCTTATCGACAGAGACATAACAACATGGCGGCGCCCGTAGCAATGCGTAGCGTTGGGCCATACAGTAGCTGACTGGGCTGGTGAGCTTCTTTGTGGCTATACCTGCGAGCTGGTATAGTCAGAGCTATGCACGAAATACCTCGCAATACGTGCCAGTTTAGTGCCAATTGAGAGGGCATTTTCTTTGGCTGGAGAAGTCGTTTCAGCTAGAAGGGAACTACTTCTGCATGACCATGTGGAGCAGACGGTTTGCCTTCACGACAACCTTTTATCTTCATCCCAGCAACGTGCTTTTGTGCTTATGGCAAGCTAGCCTTGATCAATGCTGTGTACTAGCCATCTTCTCTGATATTTGCACTCTTGTAAGAACAATGTTCGAGACTTTGATACTTTTTGCGCAGCCACACACACCTTTTGTGCTCATTTCAGCACTGATAGTTGAACTGTGATGTTCTTAGGTGCTCAAATACATGTTTTGTAGTGGTTAAATGCGTCTGTCCTTGATTATTCGATATTCGGAACCAAGTATTCGTATTCGATTCGTATTCGAAAAATTTGATATTTGCACACCCCTAAATAATACCCACCTTGCTGCTGCTAGTACAACCTTATCTTTCCAAGACACTTTGTGCACAACTGGGACTGGTTGCACAAAATGACACATGAAAGAATAATGTTACAGGCTGTAGCATCCTGTCTGCTCTATTGTAACGTGATATAATTCATCATTGCCCGCATAGACATGGGATTGGAGGGGTTGAGCTGTCATGTCTACTGGACAGTCCCTGCCTTTGCTGTTCTTGCTTTGTTATTCTTGCTCTGTTACATAATGGCCTGTATGATTTCAAGAATAAAGCTCACTGATTGTCAAAGCCTTAGGTTCAAACTTTTTTCACTCTCATTTGTTGATATAATTTCTTTGATCTGCATTGCAATTTTTGTATCACCAAGATTTTATTAATGCCAGAATGGGTAGTGACCTGCAGGTACAGGGAGCAGTTGGGAGATTTGATGCGGTGAGGTTTCAGCAGCAGTAGTTGTTGGTTAGCTGTTAATGTATGTGCTGTCCTGAAGAACTGTTTCTTCTCTTTTACAACATTCTGTAGTGCTTACATCCAGTCTCAAATAAGAAAAATTAAAGCCATGTGGTTGTCCGTACAGCCGAGCTGCGTTAGCTCATGCAGCAGTTAAGTTATCGCATATATTTTTGCATTTGTTTGATAGATTCCTTGAGGATTTCATTGTGCTGGGCATACATTTATCCAGCCAGTTCAGCATTACTAGGAATAGCATCTTTTATCACTGATTACCATTGAGTTTATTACTTAAATGACAGTCTCCTCCTCCTGCAGTTGGAGTAGTCTGATGTTCTATTATACTTCTAAACGATCACTGCACATTGTTTCATTGTGTTGTTCTGTCCCTGTTGTAGCACCCAAAGTATGGCCTACATACACACTTGTGTCTGTCCTGATTTCCCTTCTCCCACTCTCTGCACAGCTCTACTTTGTTTTTGTCTGCTCTCTTGTCCCGTCACATCTTTGTGGATCATTTCAGTTTGCCTCTGCTCGGTGAAACATTCAGGAAATGCATCCAAACGGTACATTGCCTGAACGCAGTATTGCATTTTCGCTAACTGATCGTAGTGGCAAACTGAAGTCACCTCCCGTTGTGTGTTGTTCATGTGTATCCTTGTGCTTGCGCTCTACGGCCTTCGCCGTTGCATGCAATGAGCTTAGAGCACCCTTCCCCATCGGCCCCTTGCAGGTGATCGGCTCTGGGGACCAAGGCATGGGCGGCATCACCCTGCCCCCTACGCACATGCCGCCGCCCGGCTACATGGGCATGGGCCTGGACGGGCTCGGCGTACCGCCGCCGATCCCGGGCATGATTCCAGGCGTACCTCCTCCAGGCTACGAAACCGGCGCTTTCCCGCCGCCACGGTTCACGCACCCACCCCCGCCGCTGCCCGGAAGCGGCGGGGCCGGAGGTGGTGGCGGAGGCGGCAGCGACCGCGGCTCCTCCGGATACGATGACGGCCGCTCGTCCTACTACAACGGTGCCGGCGGCTACGGCCAGTCGTACGGGGACGACGGTGGAGGAAGCACGTGGTCGGGCCGCAGCGGAGACCGTGGCGACAGGCATGCGGACCGTCCGGACCGCGGCGAGAGGGAGCGCGACCGGGAACGCGAACGCCCTTCGTCGCGCCGCGACTACGACGACGAGGAGAGGCGCGAGTCGCGCCGCTACCGCGAATACTACCGCGAACGGGAGCGTGACCGCGACCGAGACCGGGACCGCGAGCGGCGGGACCGGGGTGGCCCGGACGACGAGTACGAGGAGTCGCGCTATGAGCGGCGGCACCGCGAGCACCGGGGCGACAAGGAGGAGCGACACCGGTCGTCGCGACGCCGACACCACCGCGGCGGCGATGACGAGGAAGAAGAGGAGCGCCGCTCCTCCAAGCACAAGCACAAGCGCTCCAAGAAGGAGCGACCCGCGACCGATGAGGCCGAGCCGCCGCCCAACGAAGGGGGTGCCCCCGAGGCTGCTGAGGAGGCCAAGGGCGAGTGAAGTGGTTGTTTGTAGCCCACCGGCGCACACCGGCGCACCGGCCCACAGGGGGATGAAGTGTGGAGACAAGCAGGACGTTCAGACAGGACTTGGCACTCGCGGTGCTGCCATTTGTTGGGTGTGTCCAGAATTTTGTAAGAATGTTCTTCAGAGCGTGCAGCGGTTGGCATGTGATACTGCAGGGACATCTGTGGCATCTGGTGTGACACACTGAAGATGGCGAACGTACGATATGACAACAACCCTCCATACGCCACGCATGCTGCCCTACGTATGAGCTGATGGCAGTATCATGAAAAGCTCTTGCAGTGCCTTTAGCGATGCCAGGCATGTCTGGAACCTCTCAGTGATGTACCAAGTCCCTGAGAGGCTCATGTCCCACATGTGTACAGTGCTTGCTGTTTGATTGGCTTTGGTCCAACAGCGAAATGAAGTGTACTGTCCACTTAATGGAAAGACGACACGGAAATTTTGTATCATTTATAAAAAATGTCCCTATTTCAGATTCTCTCTTAGTGCAACAGACACCATGTTTAGATCCTCACAATTTTATTTATGAAGCCCCACTGCTGTGCAAACGGGCATGTGGGTGCTGCAAACAGTGTAGTTTAAAACTTTCTGGCGCCACAGCACAGAATTCTTTAGAAACTTTTTGCAGTAATGAATAGCATTAGATAAAACCTTAATTATTGTTTGTGTTAGATCTCAGCAGCTCATGTTGCTTGCAGAATTCAAACATGGCACTCTAAGAAAATGTTGTGGAGGGTACCAGTATGTCCTTGCACTGTGCTTTTATTTCTATAACTGTAAAATAATTTAAATTAACAACTTGTGCATTTGTTTTCAATGCTTGACTGTTAACTCATGACCCAAAGGTTGTAAATTGCTGCGTTGCACTTGCAGGAAGTTACATTTAACATGCGGATTCTAGTATATATTGAAAGCCATCTCGAGAATATGCGGTGCGAGGAAGGTTCACGTCTTTTCCATTAAGTGGATCCCACACTTTTGTCTTGTTTTTGGGTACCCCCTTCTTTGTACAGTTCTTACTTTTCACGAAGCTGTTTGGTTCTTTCACATTTCCAACTTTTGTAGGTTATGCAAGGTCTGCATTTTGCATACCTTATTTCAAAAACAGTTGTCAGTCATTAATACATGGCATATTTAGGTTATTTTCTTTGCATTGTTCTTGGTTCTTTAGGCTTGTGAAGCCAACCAGCTCTTTGCTAAGGAATGGTTGTTGTGTCAAGTTGAGATCCAGCCAATGTTTCATCATGTGTGCGTGAACCTCTCAGTCAGTGTGTGTGAGTGATGTGATCATAGCCCACAGTGTGAATGACTGCAGATGTCAGAAAACGAGCTCTTCTCTCTCTTTTTTTTTTTTAATGTAATATTGTTATTGTGTGGCCATAAGTGAGCAAAATCTGAGGTGTGTTGATTCATCAAAAAACTAGCAACCAATGCTGGTTTACAGTCTGTCTTGGTTGTCTCATTATGTGCATTTTTGCTAATGAACTTTCACTGGTATCCAGTTAGCGTTGCCGACATCTTTGGCATTGGCTTACACCCCAGTTTGCATGCTGACTTCACAAGTCACATTTCATCAGTGTCCGTGCATTCATGGCATTCATGTCAAACTTTTTTTTTCTCGTTTGTTTGAACTGAAATCTCCTGTGGGAATAAAATAAATTCATTGAAAACTGCAAAACCTTTCTTTGGCTGTGTATATGCCTCTTGCTTACGATAGTTGTAAAAGTTTCACATCAAGTTTACTAGTGCTCGGCACAAAATATATGTTATTATTTATGCAGTTATGCTATTTCCGGTTGTAAAAAAGCAAGTCAACTTACTTTTCGTCTACGGCATTATTAAAACCTGCTGTTCATGCTTGCATAATAGCTTACATTGATTCTTTTCTTTTGTTTTGCTAGCAGTAATTAGTGGAGATGCTGGCATTTAATAGGGGCAAAGGTGTAGTGCCTTTTAATGTCAAGAAAAGTTAACGAGGCTCATTAAGTAAAGCAGCCGACTCAATGGCATGCCTGATATTCACTGTGGCAGACATTGATGATATGGGCAAGTTGTGATGAAGGTCCGGCTAACAGTGCAAATAACATCATCCGAGTTTGGTGGGCACCTACAAAAATCATGCATATGGTTGGTTGGTTGGTTTATGGGGTTTAACGTCCCAAAGCGACTAAGGCTATGAGAGACGCCGTAGTGGAGGGCTCTGGAAATTTCGACCACCTGGGGTTCTTTAACGTGCACTGAAATCGCACAGTACACGGGCCTCTAGAATTTCTCCTCCAAAGAAATTCAACCGCCGCGGCCGGGAACGAACCCGCGTCTTTCGGGTAAAAAACCATGCATATAACCATGAAAGTCTTAGAGGCGCGGGATTTGTAGGTACCCAAACTAAACTTCCTTGTATCTAATGCCTGCATTCCAGATTGTTTGTCACAGTCCACAATTGCGTGTATGACAGACTACCGCTGCCTGTGTCTCAATTCTTCTGAGGATACAGAGCGAACATGAACTTGCTTCTTGAAATCTAGCGACGAATTTCGTTTAAAAACTGGTGTATTACTCAGGCGTTCAGAGTAACCAACATGGCAATTTGTTTTCGTCTTTGCCTTTATTCCTGTTTTTAATTGGGTCGCAAACTTGGTGTTTCACTGATTACTCATCTGTACGTAGTTGTGATCTACAGAGTGGAACTGAAAAATATACTGTGATATGGAACTTGGGTGATATATGCATTTTGCATTGGAAGCAGTTTACTTTGAACAACGAATACAGTAAAAGGCAGGACTGCATGAATAGGACAGGACACAGAAATGAAAATGACGCCACAGGTGCAGGATTCCAACTATTTATTCATGAGCGAAAGCACTTGCTTTATAAGTGAGGAACTGAAGCATGCAACCACCTTTGTAATTTGCACAAGAACTAATAAAAGGTAGCACGCAGTGATCATACTTTTCTTTTTCTGGCGGGGGGGGGGGGGGGGGGGGGGTAAGCAAAACACAAAAAATCGCATTGCGGGAGGCCAGATGACAGGAGGCTAGGCAGTCGGCATGCGCTGTTGTTTAATCTGACCTCCCGCTGTGATACAATTTTGTTTTGTTTGCCCTAAACAGGATAGTACAATCTCTGTGTGCAACCTTTTATCAGTACTTGTGCTAATTACAAAGATGGTTGCGCACTTCGGTTCCTCACTTATATATAACGTGCTTTCGCTCATGAATAAACAGTCGGAAAGTCTGTGACCATGGTGTCATTTTCGTTTCTATGTTTCCTGACCTGTCATATTCTTCGTGCAGTCTGACCTTTCATTGAAATGAACCAACTAGCTCACAAGAACTTTCTACTGCAGCAAATGCAGTACTTAAGGAAATCGTTTCGTAGCTTGAATGAATGACCTTTATTCCCGTCATCTTGGGGCCTCACAGTATTCTCCTATCCAGTCTAGGTGCTTGTGATTTCATTATATGCTATAAGAGGGTCTTTATTCCCACTCAGGGACACTTCCAGAGTATAATTCTCAAGCGTGGCTGTGAGCAGCCTCATTACCCAAGAACATGCACCCGGAGCATGATAAAGAAATGAGAAGACATAGAGCTCGAAGAATAATGAATAATCTCGCCCGGGATCCGCCGGGGAACATAACCTTCCTTCTGCGACGCAGCCTGTGGGTGTGATGGCGCCTCGGTCATTGCCGTCATTGATAGTAATGGGGAGAAAGTGACTAGCATCGATTGATACTGGGAATGCGTTAGTGGCAGAGGAGGCGGCTGTTGCCCTATCGTGCTTCAGTACCAAAACCAAGATAATCTTGACTGACAATAAGATATCCCTCAAGCAGAGAGGTCTCCTTCATGTCGGTTCCTGCTCATGAGGGCATTTAGTAGCTTGCGACGACGTGGAAATTTGGTGTTTTAAGATTTCCCGCTTCGGTTACAGCTGATGTAATCGTCACAGCAACACGTGGCTAATTGTAATATTACCCAGGAGGCTCTGGTTCATACGTCATCTTTCGCTTGCACCGTCATGGCGTCGGTCTGTGTTTGTAAGCGAATAATATGCGGTTGACGAAAGGGCTTTCGAGTCGCTCGCATCGGCGTGGGGATACAGCGTTCTGTTCTTGATGGGTAGCGCTCATTTCACTGGCGGCGATGGATATTGACAGTGACTTGGACCTTAATTTACTGCAGCAGTTTAGCTGCCTAGGTACTACCGACCGCGATGTTTTAATTGGACAACTTCAGAAGGTGCTCGGCTACCAGCTCAACACTACAGAATGTGCTTTCTTTCTGGACATGAACAACTGGTGAGTCCCGTTAATCGCGCGCCTCGTGGAACCGCTGACAGTCTGTCATTTAAGCTCTAGCGTTAGGGTTAGGCTCTCCTGCATTACTCATCCCGTGATGCCAGCGATTGCACAGGCTTGAACCGTAGAACAGTGGGTTTTCCGTACCTCTCTAGCATAGGCTGTGAGTGTTCTGTGAACGCATTCGCGAGAAACTTATTTGTTCTGCTCTCGGTCCTGATAGGCAAGCCGTGTATTTAAAGCGTTCGTTGCAGCACAAATGCAGTTCTGCAGTCAGCTGCAATTACGCTGCATTGCCCGTGTCGTGCCTGTACCGTTAGTGATACGAGCGCTTGCTTCTTGTGCGATAAGCAGAGAACTGACTTGTCATAACACGTTGTTTCGATGGGGCTACTAGCAAGCTGAAGATGGCCCGTACCCTCGACTTGTGTTCTACCGTCGTTGCAGGAACCTTCAGGCGGCCGTGTGCTCGTATTTTGATATCGATGCACCCAAGGAGAATGGCCCCTCCATGACTCTCATAAAGGATGTAACCATTGGGGACGGGGAAGCCGTGCCTCCGAACACAAGGTTTGTCAAGACGTGGAGGATACAGAACACAGGTAAGATTTACCTGCGCTGCCCTCGATTGCGTCACGACCGTTCACTTTCGAGCACGCTTTTGAGCCGTCCCTGCGCGCGTGGGAAGTGAAGTGAGAAGTCAACTCCTTTGCTTGCGATAAGCTTAACTTCACGCATGAGACAGGTGCTGTAGGGTCATCGGCAAAGGGAAGAGTGTAGTTTGCCGCTCTGACAAGCAATTTAACCGCAGCTTTCATCATTATTATCTTTTTTTTTAGTTAAATGTTTCGCTTGCCATCAATAACCGCTCGTAAAAAGAGTTCTGGGCACCAAATGTTATTATTTCAGGTAGATGCCAATCGGACGCCGTTTCTTAGTTTGATAAGCCTCGAATGCATAATGGAAGCGGGTATGTGTGCGCTCGGAAGAAAAAAAAAAGTTATCCATATTTTATTTCCTTAGTGTTCTACTTGGGAGTGGCGAATGCGTGTGTTCTGTACTCTGCGCTAATATGTCAATAACGCTGGGCACCCCTTGACTGCAACCACTAATTCCCTAGTAGCACAGTATGTTGCTGCAACGTTGCAACAACATTGGCAATGTTTTTGCAACATTGCAGCAACATACTGTGCTACTAGGGTAATTTGTTGATGGACGTTCTTTGGAAGTTCTGGTGTGCTGTGACACTAAGTATGACTTGCAACATGCAAGGTGTGGTCCTTTCTTCACAAAGCAGTGGCAGCCTGGTGGTGGTGAAGCTATGCATCTGGCTGCCAATAGATATAGAATAGCAGTGTAAATTTCTTCAGTGCTCACAAAGATGTAGTCTTTGTCAAAAGTAACCAGGCTCCATGGTTTGCTTCTCATTCGTATAACAGAGCCCTCACGGCTTCCCTAATGATCAAAAAGTTCTTTGAAGTGACAGCAGGGGTTCTTCTTCCCATACAGAGATTTAGAGCTTGAGGGCTGGCATAATAGCTTTAATATACGAGTGAGAAGAAAAACGTGCAGCCTGGTTACTTTTGACAAAGGCTGTACATAGTTTGCACTGACGTCATAGCAGCCGCCCTCTTTGGCTCCAGAAAGTGCAGCAAAAGCCTGGGCAATTTGCTAATCTGCTTATCACCGACCAGTTCCTGTATGCACTGCAGAAACTACCCTGTGTGGCCTAAGATGGTGCTTGTCACATCACTTGCAAACTATCTTTAGTGAAGTGCTGTAAAACTTCAATGGCACTATGGTTATTACCAGAGTGTTGCGGTCATACTGAGCGTGAGCCACATGCTTTCTGTCTAGCGAGATTTAGCCTGGCTGCAGCCCTTTTTGTATAATTAATACTAATGTCTGAACAGCCGTGACTGCTGGAACCTTTTTCAGCAGCAGGCGGCTTCTGT
Source organism: Amblyomma mixtum (assembly GCF_055824585.1). Lineage (NCBI taxonomy): Eukaryota > Metazoa > Arthropoda > Arachnida > Ixodida > Ixodidae > Amblyomma > Amblyomma mixtum. The sequence goes on from NC_143012.1 coordinate 245,566,765, forward strand.
CATTTAGGCCCTATTGCCCTACTTACTGTTGCCGATGGCTCGTTTTGCTGGTAACTAGGTGTCAGTGGCGTAGCCAGAATTTTTTTATGGGGGGGCTCATGTTGCAGCGCGGCCTCTTCATAGATTTTGGGGAGGGATCAAATGCAAGAATAATAACTGCATTGCCACTGACAGTGTCATTGTGTATTAAATAACGCTACGCACTGTAGAGAAAAGTGAAATACGCATTTTTTTTTAAAGTAGAAGAATGTATTCGTATGTCTTAAAAATCATGGCAGACATAACTGATACCAATGCTTCCATGTTTTTGCGTATTTGATAAGCAAAGAAAATATCAGTCCGAAACGAGCAAAGCAGTGCATGCCGCTGATATGAAAAACATAAAGGTTATGAAATGAGCCAGTAGAGGACAAATATTTTATTGAATCTTTGTTGTTCAAGAACCTTGACATTTTTGTACATATGCAACGGCCAGGGAAAGATCTCAATGACGCTGTCCTTCGTTGCAGTGTACTCCGCTGCAGCAGCTGTCAGCGGTCATGTATTGCGAGTAATTGCCCCGAAATTGTAGTCACAACAGTAAGCACATGTATAAATGAGGAGTTCTGCAAAGTGTGCAGAATGTAAGAATAATAAATTGAAGTTCCCAATTTGAAAATCTAAAGCACGACTTTTGAAATCTCAGTGCAGCTTTCGCGTCAGAACTTTATGAGAACTTTATACCCGTTAAGTTTCGGAATTGAAATGCGTGGCTCCGTAGACTGCGCGGCCACCGCGATATGCCCCGGCGAGCCCACTTGCCATTGATAGGCCCTTGAAAGTTTGTGCTGGGATGAGGCTCTTTGCGTTACGTCACTCCAGGTGTGTGGGCGTTGCCACGAAATCCAACCAGAGTTAGCAATGTTCGCGGCAAAATGTATTTTCCAGTCTGAAAAAGATATTGTAGGTGACAAAATCCAGATGTCTTTCGGCACCTGTGGTTTTGGTGAGCGGTGCGTGACAGTTCGCAAAAATTTCAGGGAGGGGGCTGGGGGATGAAGCCCCTCCCCTCCCCGGCTACGCCCCTGCTAAGTGTGGCTCGCTAAGCCAATACCCTTTTCCTTCAGGTGACACTGACTGGCCGCCTGACTGCTCGCTCAAGTTTGTTGGTGGTGACCACCTTGGACACATGAACAGAGTCAATGTGGAATCCCTTCGGCCAGGCCACACGACTGATGTCTCCGTGGAAATGTCAAGCCCTGGGAAGCCGGGCGTCTACCAGGTAAAGTTTGCGTTGAAGTTTGTATTGCTGTTGCTTTTCTTTTTTCTTGTGGCTGTTCTTGAGATGCTCAAAGCAGTTGTTTACCAGGAAAGATTTTAGACTTTTAGGGCTTATAGTGTCATGGCCATTGAGCTTACTCACCACTGACACATGAAGTAAAGAGGAACAAGCTAAGCATATTTCGTTTTGCTGCTGCAGCTGCTTGCGTGTTATCAGAATTAAGGCCGCATACCTGGGCGTTCAAGCAGTGCTGCGTTCTCTCACTAAGCCTGTGATGAATTAGTAAAAGGTCTGAGTGAGTTACTGTGCGTGGGGGAGTCCGTGTGGACCTGTGCAGCTTTGGCCTGTGACTGGTCCCTCTTTGCTCGTTTTTGTGGAATATGTGCAGAGTCAAGCACATGGCTACCTTTTCTGCGAGCAGACATTATAGTGGCCTTTACTCATAACCCAGCACACCAGTGAATTGCTGTCGTTATGTGCAGATATGCAGGCCGCACACTGCCGATGATCTGGGAGTCACTGGCCTCTGCTGCACAAGTCCATGCGAGTTCGTCTGTGTCACTGGTTCTCGCACATGACTTCAGACTTGATTCTGAGGCTGAATTTATAAGCATGCTGTAAATCACATTCCTAAGTTCTAATTTGCTGCTCTGTTGTTTTTGTATGATGTCAAGTACATACACGTTGAAGAAGGCACTTCCCATGTCGTGGAGTACACTTTGAGTGTCTAGAACAGATTACACATGTTTGTTTAGGAGCTTTGCTAACCTCTCTTGAAAATGAACTGCTCTACAGCACTGTTTGCATGGATTGCTAAAGTGCGAGCATGAGAGGGAGAGACATTAGTGAATACAGGAGAGGTCTGCCTGGTTGTTAGCCTAGCATAAGAGAAGAGGAGGATGAACAAAAGAGGAAAACGGGAAAAAGAAAGGGTGAAAGGCGAAATCTGGGATGGACATCTGATGTGCTGTCAGGATCCTTTTGGGGCACATGTATCAGCAGTAGAGAATACTGGCCATTACTTGTTTTAGTTTTCAATTGTGTGGTCTGCAATTCTGCTGGCATTTCTTCATCAGTGGCAGCAGTTAGGGTATCCGTGGCTGACTTGCACGGATGGTTCAGTGCTTGTATTGCACTCCATTTTTATGAGGCACAATGCAGTGTGCTTTGTTGTAGGCTTAAACTAATGTGCAGCTAGCTGCAGTATGAAAGGGTACAGTCAGTTTGCATCCGAAAATGAATTGTGTTGTCGCTTCTCCATTGATGTAGAAAAGTCTCGTGGGCATCATCTGTCCAGAGGAAAACTATCTGGAGTGAAGGAGAAAACTTTGCTTTTTACTCGTGCTTACGGAGTGAAATGGTAATGTGTTCCCTTTAATGTTTAAGCTGCGTGTGTGTCGTTCTTGAAGAAATCTGTATGCCCTCATCAAGTGCAGTGTTTGTTTTGGGAGAAAGCATTCAGTCTCGATGCCTCCTCTGTTCCCAGGGCCAGTGGCGGATGTGCACGCTGACTGGGCAGGTGTTTGGCGAAGTGATCTGGGCCATCCTGACGGTTGCCGAGGGTGGCCTGCTGGCTGTCACCCAGCAGATGGAGGCCTTCCACCAGCTGGGCTCACCCACCCACAACACGGCAGCCTTCCCCACAGCCGCGAACCCTTTTGCATCGCCCAAAGGTAGCTGCACGGCCACGTTCCTCAGCGTTGGGCAACGAAGTCTGTAGGGTCGTCTGACTGCTCTCCCTGACATGCTCAGTTTATGCTGAAGAGCCAGTCCATGCCAAATGAACCAGAGTTTGTGCTTTGTTCTTCCCGACCGTGGGAGAATTGGGCTCTTTGCTGTCAACAGTAGTGCTTCATATTACTTAAAAAAAAGAAAAATGATGGGCTTGGGATTGTTGTTTGAATTTTGCGGACGAGTGCTTTACTAGGCAGTGATCATAATGTTAAAGAAAAAAATACCCTTAATGATCCACATTTCTCTGAAGAGTGTTTGAGCATTTTTCTTTTGTATTGGAAAACAAGAAAATGTCAGTCAGAAAAAGTCACAGATTTTTATTCTATATTTTTTGCACAGAATTCTCCATCTCCACAGAATTGATCTTGTATTATGCTCTTTTTGAAAGAGATCTAAATATTTGTGTCTTATCAGTATTAAGACTATAGGCACCTAATCTTATTACATATTTTCTTCTTTCCAATGAAGCATTAAATATTAGAATACATGCATGGTATTTGCCTATAACGACTAAATAATTTAAATTGAAATTCTTCTCTTGTGCTGTTTCGGTTTTTGTTTCATCAACCAAACTATGGCTGTGACATGCAGTTGAACTTAAGGGGGGATGAGGGTCTTGAAAACTTGTTTTTTATTTTTGTTTTTGAAAACTTGAAAACTTGTTTTTGAAAACTTGTTTTTTATTTATAGTTTGCAAATGTGTGCTTATTCTTTAAAAATGTTTATTTAACTGATAAATTACTAAAAAGGCCCGTAAGAAATGACCTAATTAGGATATTTTATTTTGCCATATATTTCCTTCCAGCTGAGATATTTGAAATCTAAATGCATATTCGAAATCAACATTCAATGATACACCCAGGTGCTAAGTTTGAGAAAGATATGTTAACAAATAAAAAAAAAGTTTTCAAGACCCTCATCCCCCTTTAAGGTCGTGTGAGCACAAAAAACTGCAATATATAAACACTGATGCCTAGTTTTAACTCACTGCAGCACCTAACCAGCCTTCTTCAAGGGCTAGAATTACCACAAATGATGAATCAGCTCGTTAAAGAACCCCAGGTGGTCGAAATTATTCCGGAGACCTCCACTACGACGCCTCTTTCTTTCTTCTTTCACTCCCACCTTCCTCCCTTCCCTCACGGCACAGTTCAGGTGTGGTTCTGGTGTCTGAGATATGTGAGACAGACACTGCGCCATTTCCTTTCCTCAAAAACCATTTACCAATTTACAGCATTATGTTGCCGTTTTTTCTGCCTCGTATGACCTAAAGTTCAACTTGGTTCATGAAACCAAAACAGCGTCAAGAAGAAATTTAATTATAAATTTTTTGGGATTGTAGGTGAATAGCACAGCGTGCTCTGTACACTATCGTCAAAAGCATCTTTTGAAAGAAGAAAACATGCAAGCTAATATTTGGTTTCTGTAGTCCTTCGAAATCTTCATAGCCTGTCTTGGGACTTGTAATCCAGGGTTTGGCGGAACGCCGTCTGGTCAGGTAGTAGCATGGTTGAACAAGTCTTAGGTCACTGACCAATTGTCAAAAAATAGTCGACATTTCGGAACCCGGAACGTTTTGGAAAGCTTCGGAATGTTTCCTTGTGAACAAGGAACCCATAGGGGTTTCGAAGTGTCAACTAACTGTTTTTTGACAATTGGTCAGACTTGTTCAACCTGTCTTGGAACTTGTGTACAACCTGCAAAAATGTTTTAACTGGAATATAACTTACTGACCACGTTCTTTTCTTTTCTTTTCTTCTGACCTCTTCATTATCCTCTATATTAATTAGGCTAATTGATTAATTAAGCAATTAACTAAAAAGAAGCCTAAATGGTCCAGAATTATCCGGACTCTTCCACTATGGCATCCCTCATAGTCCATGTGTTGCTTTGGGATGTTAAGCCGCACAATTTGCAACATATTTTTAAATATTTGAAAACAATCTCGTGTTTAAAAAAAAAGTATATATTGCTGTGTAATTGGCAGGAAATGTCACATGGAGGTCGTTAGAATGATATGTTTCGCGTCTGATGGACAATTTTATTGGCATCTAATTGATTTTCATCAGAGCAATTTTCTTTCGAGGTAAGAACAATTTCTGAAGTTCAGCCTCCACAGTGCCAGTCATTACTGCGTCAACCTGACATTCAGTCTAGAAGCTGACGACCAATTATGCTTATGCTTATGACTGAGAGAAAGAGAATTGGAACATTCATTAATTACTATTGGTATCTGCAATGAAAAGGGAGATTGGGAATTCTTTTTTTTTTCATTGAAATGTTTGATATCCTTGAGCGGTCAGAATGGAGTTTTTATCGGCCTTATTGTTGGCACGACCTACTCGTGTACCAGTAATTAACACAGGAGTGTCCGTATTAAGAGCTATCGTTGCAGAATGTAAATCCTGCTGCCATAAAAAAAAAAGAAGTAAAATGTAGGATTAAATTCATCGGGTTAAGAGACAAACATTGGGGGAAGTTTAGTTATAAAAACTTGTTCATGGTCTGGTTACACCCTGTGTAGAATGAGATTTCCGTGCACTGTGTGGCCTGCATGCTGATGGCAGAGACGGAACTGCTGCTGAACTGTAGTGGAAGCCATAACATGGCTCTTTTTCGTGCTTCTTGTGCATGGTTTTGCATTGATGGTGGCTTATTACGTTGCAGGCTAGTTGGCTGTGCTTTGTGAGGTGGGAGAGCCTTGTGATCTGCACCATTGTGTCAAAATTCGTAACCCATGGTATTTAATATAGTGATACCGTCACCATACCACACCTGTCGTTCCAGCACTTCCTTAATTTTACTGGTATTGAATAGGCAGCTAATTGTGGCGAGCATGTCAAGGATGCTCTCCTTTGGTCAGAAACGAGCTACAAAACTGAAAAGTGTTTAACCTGAAGAGTCCAGTCTCTAGTTTCAATATAGCCCTATCTACAGCGAGGGTAAGTCCTGATTGCTTGGTATTCGATTAAGCTTCGTAGATGACCACATGAGCATTGGCTATCTTGATTTAATACGATGAAAACCTCTATACTCTGTGAGCAAACTTGCTTAACATCCTGCTCAAATTAAGGGTTGGAGTAATGTAACAGGTGGTCATTGTTGCTGAAGGTTAATGCAAGTGGGAACTGCACGTCGATCTACATGTCGTTGCTAGTTGGCTGTGTTGGCACCTGAGGTATTGCATAAGGAGTATAAGTTGCCCTATTCACTGCAGAGAAAAAGCTTCCTGCCTGTCTCGGTTTGGCCGAAGTAAGCAGTGACGGGGTTCAGGTTTGCGTAGAAGGTTGGAGTGCAGGCTAAAGTGGCCACACGGGGGCAACGGGGTGTTTTGCAGCTGGAGAGTTGCCAGCGGGGTGCGAACAGTCAAACTCCCCGTACCCTGGCTTCCCCACTGCCCGTGTTGGCTGCCCCGCCGTCCAGGAAGCGCAAGACAGTGAACCTCACACTCCCATGCAGTCTGGCATCCATGATCCAGTGAGCACCGTTCCTCAGCACTTCGCACTGCTTTCTCTTTCTTCTTTCTTGGTGCACATAGAGAAAGGTGTACGGTTTTCTTCCTTGATTATACTGTTTTTTTTATGTGAGTGACGTGAGCAAGATTTTTCCCCGTTATTTATTGTTGCAACTTTGGGAATGGGCCTTTAAGGGACACTAAGACCAGAATTGAAATTGGTCTCTATCGGTTGATTACTGCATTCTGTTGACTGCTAAGTGTGATTTGCTTTATGGATATCTGCGCATACAAAGGGTATTTTTGAATTGTTTTGTAGCGCCACCGCTTCGGCTCGCGGAAGACGACGAAGCGGTGGGCACGCGCAGGAGAACGCCGGCTCGCGCAGTAGAGAACGCTCTGGACTTCGGCCTGGCCAGACGCTGCCGCCGCTGCTCTGTCGCTACCTCTTCTAAGGCAGCCTCAAATAAACGTGGCCGTGGTCGCCTCCTGGGCGACCTCAAAACTGGCCTCCACGTCGACGCCGACGCCTGCAGGCCGGAACGCTGGGAGCGGGGGATCGAAATCCAGGTCTTGCCAGCTTGCCATGCTCGGACGCCGCTGGGATAGAAGGCGCGGCTCTCCGGGTCACCACGACGTGGAGGCCAGTTTTGAGGTCGCCCAGGAGGCGACCACGGCCACGTTTATTTGAGGCTGCCTTAGAAGAGGTAGCGACAGAGCAGCGGCGGCAGCGTCTGGCCAGGCCGAAGTCCAGAGCGTTCTCTACTGCGCGAGCCGGCGTTCTCCTGCGCGTGCCCACCGCTTCGTCGTCTTCCGCGAGCCGAAGCGGTGGCGCTACAGTTTCTCTATGCAAATTTTAGCTTAAAGTGTTAGCACAGCATAAAATATGGGTGAACGGCACTGATACGTTCACTCAGTCAGCAGTCTCCAACTGGTTGTATGGTTGAAACAGTTATGCACTAGTTTCCAAATTGAGTAAAACCACATTAATTGGTACCTCAAGGGACTGAAACAAACATCCGAATTATCTGAAGGTCAAATCGAGTAGCTACAAATGTGTTAAGAAAAAGTTTCGTACCATAATAAATTTAATTGATAGGGTGATAGGGTGATTGGTAAATGATGATAGGCAATGATAATAGGCAGTGATCGTCTGCTTTTGAGTGAAAACTGCGCAGCAGTGGCAGTTTTTCACTGTTCCGTAATGCTGTGCTGCATTACGATGCGTGCTGCATTACGATGCGTGCTGCATTACGATGCGTGCTGCATTACGATGCGTGCTGCATTACGATGCGTGCTGCATTACGATGCGTGCTGCATTACGATGCGTGCTGCATTACGATGCGTGCTGCATTACGATGCGTAATGCATTACGATGCGTAATGCAGCACAGCATTACGGAACAGTGAAAAATCGCCACTGCTGCGCAGTTTTCATTCAAAAGCAGACGATCACTGCCTATTATCATTGCCTATCATCATAATGCTGTGCTGCATGCTGTATTGAACCTTGACACAGTTCCTCATTTGATTGCGTCCAAATTAACCTGTTGGAGGGGCTGAATTTTCACCTCGCACGGTGCCGCAAAACAGACATATGCGATTTCAGCCGCCATTTTTTCGCGCATTAGGAGAGTTGGAGCAAGACAGAAGGTTTCAATTTAGGGAATTTAACCCCCTAATGAACATATTTTTTGGTTTCAAAATGGTACCAAAATGGTCATTTAATACCTCTGCTGCTATCTGTCAGCAAGTGTTCTGGGCAGTTACCGTTAGCTACTAATAATGAGACCTTGTTCGTGTTAGGAGGAAGCAACGTCTATGCACTTTGCAGTGTATTACAGCTTATCGGATCAAATATACGCGGTGCATTTGAGCATGTTGTAACCCATTACTAAGGAAAGCCGCTCTAAAGAGCAGCTTTTGCTTTTTTAATTTTTGCTTAACTTTTTACCAAAATCTAGTGAAATAAATCAGAATTGCATGGAAAAAATTGACTACTTAAAAAAATATTGCAATTTTGGTACGTTGTTTGGAAATTAATTTAGTGTTTGAAGGGTTAAACCTGGCACGGAGTGGCAGAAAACATGACAAACTGGATTCGTCGTGAGCCAGAAATGTGTCTACTTACGACAAGCCTGGCTTGTCCAAGTCGGCCGGGGGTTAAGAGAAACCGCTGTAAGCTGCTTTAGAATGCATTGCAAATATAGCAGGCCAATCAAATTTTTTGTATTTGTTTGAATTGACTGAAAATACGAATTACTATCTCTGAGTTTTAATTATTGCAGGCATATCACCAACACATGCTATTTTCGCCAGCACACTGTGGAGCCGTCAAGACCGCTTTTCACTTGCAGATCCCTGATGTTAGGCAGCACCACCATTTGCTTTCAGACGGTGCTTAGAGAGTCCTTGCGGTATTGATGTCTGGAGTTGTGTGACAGCAGGGGAAAGCAGAAAAGTTTCCTTTTTAAATAAAAAAATTTTTCCGGCAATAAATGTGTCTTTTGATGCTAGACAAACATTGACGTAGACAGAAGTCGATTGAGAATGGAAATTGGGTAGTGTTGTCCTTGGTGTTCGTCTTGTCTGTCCCTCTCTGAGGAAGTGGCAGCCAACGGAGCCAGTTTATATGTAGAGCTAATCTGGGACATGAGACACGGAGGAACTCTGCTTATTGAAGGTGACCTGGCGTTCGTGTTGTGCGGAGTACTGCGCCCATTGATTGAACTGATCTAAGCGCCTTGGTGTTTTGCAGGGGATCATGAGTGAGACAGTGATACAATGCCCACCACCCACCTGCGAGCACAGCCAGGATGAGATGATGTCCTGAGAGAGCGCCCCTCGTCTCTTCTATGCCTCCCCGTCATCCTTTTCCTCCCTGTTCCCTCTCTCGGCTGCCGGGAGGGGGGGGCACTGAGCATGTGCCGTCGGAACATGTGCGTGTGCGTGCGCAGCCCCTGTCATGTGCATGTGTACTGGATTGAGTGTGTGTGTGTGCATACTTGGAAGGCTCAGGTAGGTGGCTGCGTGTGTGTGGCTGGTTTAATTCCGTGTTCTTTCTCGCCACCTGCGGTGGCATTCAGTGCTTGAGGCTAACTGCCAAGGGAGCCTCTTGGCCTGAGAGGTTGAAAGTTTGGGTGTGGACTGTCTGGTGGATCTGGAGTGTTGCAGTGTGCAGACTTGTGGCAACTTTAGCACTGCAGGTCAGTTCATGCCTTCAGGAAGTAAGACCAGGAGAACTGAAGAACTGAGAAAGGCCCCCCTTTTTTTTTCCTCTGGTGCAAAAATCTCCAATAAGAAATGCCTACACTAAGAAGGTGTAAGGGCCTTTGTGTCTCAATTGGTACATTGGTAGGGTTTGTAAAACATTGCTGCACAGGGCCGTGTGATTTGCATCGATCACTTTTTTGTGGTTCCCATTGGAGAAGGGAGAACAGAAACGTAACATCTTTTTTTTTGCACACACTGTCCCACTACAGTGTTTGCTGAAGGCTCAAGAGAAGCTTTCAGTGAATGGAGTTGAGAAATGTAGTTTGTGTTCCAGTCCCCCAATGACTAGATGGCTTTAAGGCAAGTACAACATGGACAGTGGCCATGTAAGGGCAGGTTTCGTTTCTATCCCCAATGGCAAAAGGGACATTTCAGAAAGGCACTGAGTATGGTCTCCATCATTGCTGGCTTTGCAGTATAAAGCTTTGCCAATATTACCTTTATATTTTGAACTATAATCAGAGAACATCATTTGTACAGCTGAAGGCAAATTTTCATTTAGAATTGCCCTATACTCCTGAGAAAAGCCTGCTTAGATACTGAAACATGGAAATTTTGAACTTTGCCGTTTCTTGTAATTAACAAAGCTGACAAAGCATAGTGAAAAGGAGCGCCTTGAGGGGCTTAGCTGTCTGTTTACAGCGTGAAGTCATATGCTTTCTATGCCGGAGGGAATTGAAACACACCCTTTGCCTAGAGATGCCTGAAGCAAGCACAATAGTCGAATATTGCTGAGAGAGAAGCATGGTAGTGGGCACAGCCAGTTGCTGCAAGTGCTGTAAAGCATCGGGGATGTTTTCTAATCTTTCACCACAAAAAAGGCACATCACTGGTAACCCTAGTGGCGCTTTGTAGAAGGGCTGCAAGTGTAGAGGCGTACAATTGTTTCTCTGATTATTTTTCCTAGGTTTTGTTCTACTTTCGAGTGTGTTCTTTGTTGTGCAGCTTAGTTCCGTTTGCACTGTGGACCTTTGTGGTACTTTTCTGTGATGAACATTTGCGTTTAGTCTCTACAAACTGTAGAAGTCTTTCGGACTGCTCAGGCATGGCATGCTTTCTCTTGTGTGTGACAAAGTTTGTGTGATCACGGGTTTGTGCTGACACCTCTTGCTATACTTGTCTTTTGTTCCTTGTCCCATTTCTTTTGTTGGGGAAGTGCAGTTCTACATTGAAACCTGTAACTGCTGTTTTGAGAACAGTGCTGGTTGCATGAGGGATTGGGCTTGTTTGTGTGCCATTTTGTTTGTTTTATATTGCAGCAAGGACGAAAAGAAGTGCAAACATGTGCACTTGCTACACTCGTGCTTGTTTTGTAGCTGTACAGATAAAACGTACTTTCACTCTCATGAAGTGTTTGTGGAGCTGTGTGGCATATTAGGAAATACCAAATGTGTGCTGCTGCTTCCTGCAGTAGCTTTATTGATTTTTTGATAGCCATTCTTCCGCTTTCTGTGCTTGCAAAAAAAATTAAAATAAAGGATTGACACTGGAACTTTAAAATGCTCTACTTAGCACTGATTGGTGGTGTAAAGTCTCTAATGGCCTGTTATCTCCTACAAAGTTTTGTTCACTGGTGTTCTGTTTTCTCCCGTAGGTGCTGTTGTGGTCGTACGAGCATCTTGTGTCCCTCTTTATTTCATCCTGGGAGCTTGTGCTTCCGTATTGCTGCTGTGCACCATTTCTGTACAGTGCCTTGGTGCCTGTGCTCAATACTTGTTGCCAACACTTTGGGGTGCCTGCCAGTTATGGCCTACAAAGTTGCACAAGTGCAAAACTAAAAGCTAAATGATAACTTGCGGTCTCCACATTGCTCATGCATACCGAACCTGTTCTTGGCTTTTGCATATTGTTTGCATTTCTTGTCGCCCTAACAGTGTTATGTGCAAAACTTGCGCGAACATACCATATGTGCAGAGGTGATTTATATGGAACAGATTTATATGATTGTGTTGTCTCTACGGCAAGTTGTAGCCCTTTGCAACAAGGCCTCAAAGGTGTAATTTTCCGCTTGAGGGATGGGTGGACTACCCATTAGTGCAGTGCACATATAGTGTTTATATATGCCATCTCAAATTTGTCTTCTTCCTGGAGGGTTTGCAGCTGTAGTTCCATAGCTGAACTCTTAGGTGTTTCACACGAACAAGAACATTTTATATGAGGACTCCTGTTTCTTCTTCTTCTTGCTCCTTCTAGAGTACTTGTCGATAACATTTCATGCTACAGAAGACTGTTCTTCAGAGTTTTCTGGAAAGTGGAACTATCATTTGGTTTTTATAAAACTGACTGTGACACACTGGTTTTTTTCTTTGCTTTTTTTGCCAGCACAGCCTTGCAGGTGCGAGGCTGAGCCTGGTGCTCAGTTTGAACACTTTCTCTGGACCACCTCATGACATTTTTTTGATGCGTTGAGCAGTGGCATCACTAGGGTGAACGGCACCCAATGCAGCAGCTTGGCGAGCGCGTCACCCCCCCCCCTTCCTCGCCATATCATACCTTGCTTTGCAGTAGAGCTAAAGGCACAGGCACAGCTGAAGAGCTGGTGGCAAGCAGCACCCAGTATGAGAACCGCTAGTCTTTCTGTTTGTGCGTACTTATTGGTGTGACACTAGCATGTGGTGACAAAATCACCTTCCTGATGCTAAACTGGGTGCTGATCACCTTCGTGGTACTGGTGAAGCCGGATAACTTGAAGCCATGCTGCAGGTAGATGATGTCGGAGAATTCAGCGGGGCAATTTCGTGCGTCGTGTCGGTCACATTGTGAAGCATGCTGAAATGGCCACTGTACGGGAAAAGGAGTTTTTCTGTGAGTCCTTCACAACAAGGTGGACACCACATGAGGACAAGCGACCTGGAGAGATGTGGACATCCCTGGACAGGCTGTCGTAGGTTCCCGACATGGAGAGGCGGGCGTGGGGAAGTTGGCGCGCCAGTCAGGCTAGTGACGACACTCGGCAAGCGGTATCGACCCCAGTGCTGCTTGATACCTACCGGTGATGCAATGGGTGCTAGCTTCCCCTGTCTGTTGCTCGGCTTCTTTAGGCAGAAATGCTTGGGAAATGGGTCTTTGATCCACCTTGAAAGAAGAAAAACCTTGTGCCATGGCGCTCTTTGGCCACAGATGCTCTTGCACCATAAAAATTCATCAGCAAGCGGTATTGATGTGTCCAGGCTCATGTGCAATACAGGATGCCTGCCATACAAAGGGTAATACGGTAAAGACTGTGCTGTTGCGGCAAGAACAGAAGAACGTAAATAAGGTATGTGGAGTCATGTCCCAAACACTTGTCGAGGTAGAGAGCATGCCAGTCAATGTTTGGCTGAGGGATTTAAGGAAAATTTTCATGTACCCAACACCTCATATAATGGCTCACTTTGGAGGCCTTTGACGGTTACAATTTGTCATATCGAGTTGATAGAATATATGCTTTGTGCTGGTGGGACCCTGAGCAGAGGAAGTCATTGATTGTGGACACCAAGTAGCGGCCCCATTTGACGGTAATTGTCATGGAGTACCTTGACGGAGGATACCATCTTGTATAAAAAGTCTGCAACTTCGGCAGCGCAACTTGTAGATAAAAATAATGGACGCGTTATGTGTACCCATAACCAATGAAAACTGCAATTCAGTTATCGCCTTAGTGGGACGTCGAGAAATGTCCCAACAGGGCGAGGCCAACACGATAAAAAGCTTCGAGGGAGTGTTAAAAGGTTTAAGGCTCCCAGCAACTGGCGTAGATGTCTCTTCACTGCTTTCAAACTGGTCGCAGGAAACTGGTCGAGGCCCGTGTACAGTGCATCGTCAGTGTAGGTTAAAGAACCCCAGGTGGTCGAAATTTGCGGAGCCCTTCTCTACGGCGTCCCTCATAGCCCGAGTCGCTTTGGGACATAAACCCCAATAAACCAAACAATGGGAGAGACGCGTGCCCATGGGCACATACTATATGTATGTACTATCGCGGTCAAAAGTAAGATACTCTCCTCCAAGTTCTGACTCGTGCCACACTACGTTGAGGCGCCATCTCCTGGGAGTCCGTGATGATGGCGTTCCAGCGTGATCATTCGTTTAGATATCTCAATTGTTGGCTCAAAAAAAAAAAAAGTCAATGAAGGTAGGTAGGAAAGACTTTAATTGCTCTAGAAAGGTGCTAGTAGCAGACGAGAAAGAAGAGGTCCATCTTCCTTCTTCTCACAGGGTCGGTGCCCCTATTCCAGGGCTCCGCTGAGCTTCGCTGCTCGTTGGGCGTGCTGGATAAGACCTTGTTGGCAACCCAGATCGCCGCTGGAGAGCCGGCTCTCCCACTGTTCTGCACTCGGGTCTTTGCGAAAGTTGTCGTTTTTACTGCATTCCCACGTGATGTGGTACAACGATGGTTTGCTACCACACCACGGGCAAGTGTCCCGATATTGCGTCGGGTAAATCTTGCTAAGGATATGCAGGTTTGGGAATGTTCCTGTCTGCAATCTTCGCCAATACACTGCCTCTAGTTGATTTAGATCAGGATGAGGCGGCGGATAGCGGATCCGTACCCCCTTATAGTAGTTCAGAATGTCTGAGTACGTAGGGCTGACTCGGTCGGGTAGATCGTCCGATTGGGAGGAAGCTCGGCTCGTATACCCTCGAGCTACCTCGTCGGCGCGTTCGTTCCCGGCTATGTCGGTGTGTCCTGGCACCCAGTAAATGCTGTGTGTGACTTTTGGTGGGGTCGCGCTCTGGAGGAGCCGGAGCGCGGCGCGACCTATGCGGCCGTTCATGTAGTTACGGCACGCTTCTCTCGAATCTGTAAGGATGGTAAGGGACATGTTGCTTCGATAACCGGCTACCGCCGCTAGAGCTACGGCCAGCTCCTCCCCTTCGGTTACCGTGCAATCCCTCACTGAGGCGCTAGCTAATTCCTTTAAGTTCGAATCAATAACTACCGCCACTGTGCTGTTATGTGAGCTTCCTGTATACGGAGCCGCGTCCGTGTATACCGTTGTGGATTTTGTAGCTAGATTTTGTTGTACATACCTCGCCCGGGCTGCCCTACGGGCCGCATGCAAGTTGGGGTCCATGTTCCGGGGAAGGGAGCGAACCTTTAGCGTCTGGCGAATTGCGTCCGGTATGCTCGCAGTACGATTCTCGAATTCCGCAGTTCGGCCTAGCCCCAGTCGCCTAAGGAGCGAGCGCCCCGTAGGAGTCTGCTGGAGCCTAGCTAACTGCGTGACCAGTTGGGCTTCTTTGATCTCTTCGAAGGTGTTGTGAATTCCAAGAGCCAGTAGTTTTTCGTTGGAGGTGGTCATTGGTAGATGCAGGGCAGTCTTGTAAGCTTTGCGGAGTATGGTATCTGCACTATCCACTTCTCCTTTGTTGAGGCTGAAGTACGGGAGGGCGTAACCCACGCGACTGACCACCAGGCTCTGAACCAGGCGCAGGGTATCCCCCTCTCGCATGCCGCTCCGCTTCTGCGACACGCGCGTGATCATTCTGGCGACCTGAGTGGTCGATTGCTTGAGAAGGCCGAGCGTATGGCCGCATCGCTGGTTGCTCTGCAGCCACATTCCCAAGACTCGTATCTTGTCTCGTTCGGGAATTAGCTGTCCTTCGAGGGAGACATTGAGGGACCCTTCCTTGTGTTTCCCTTTGTGGACTCGCAGGAGT
This sequence comes from Amblyomma mixtum, assembly GCF_055824585.1. Classification (NCBI taxonomy): domain Eukaryota; kingdom Metazoa; phylum Arthropoda; class Arachnida; order Ixodida; family Ixodidae; genus Amblyomma; species Amblyomma mixtum. The sequence goes on from NC_143012.1 coordinate 245,582,126, forward strand.
TCTGATTTTTCAGTGGAGCAGGCGAGGCCCCGTGCACTGACATATTCTTCCACGCAGGTAGCCGCTGCTTGCAGTCGTTCTTCTTTCTGGCCGAGCGACCCAGTGGTAACCCAGACCGTGACGTCGTCAGCGTATATTGCGTGCTGTATGCCTTCGATCTTCTCGAGTTGTCTCGCGAGGCCGATCATGGCCACGTTGAAAAGTAGTGGCGAGATGACGGACCCTTGAGGTGTGCCTTTGTTGGGGGTCGAAAATTTAGCGCTGCGAAGGTCTCCGAGCCCAACCGTTGCAGTGCGGTTGGAGAGAAAGGCCTTCACGTAGCTGTGAATCTTCTCGCCGCAGTGGAGGTTGTCAAGTCCTTCCATTACAGCCGTGTGGCTAACGTTGTCAAAGGCTCCTTTGATGTCCAGGGCCATAACCACGTTCTCGCCTACGCTCGGGACGTTGGTGAGGACTTCCTCTTTGAGTTGTAAGAGGACGTCCTGGGTGGAGAGGTGGGCTCGGAAGCCGAACATACTGTGGGGGTACAGGTCTTCGTCTTCCATGTAGCTTTGGAGCCTCCGAGTAACGACTCGCTCGTAGAGCTTGCCTAGGCAGGAGGTGAGTGAGATAGGTCGGAGATTTTCGATCTGGAGTTTCTTACCCGGTTTGGGGATCATTACGACCTCTGCATGCTTCCACTCTTCAGGAACCGTTCCTGCGGCCCAGTGCCCGTTGAGGAAGGTGGTCAGTTGGTCGACCGCCTCGTCGCTGAGGTTGCGTATGAGTGCGTTCTGGATCTTGTCTGCTCCCGCCGCAGTGTTGCGCGTGCATGCCTTTATGGCAGCGAAAACTTCTTCCCTGGTGATCGGCCTGTCTAAGTGGGTGTTCGGTTTCCCCAGGTATGGTTTCGCGTATGCCGCAGGCAAGGTCGTGCCGTAGCATTTCTCTTTGGCCTTATCTAGCAGTTCCTCTTCCGTACCCTCGAAGGTGTGGACGAGTCTGCGGATAGCTTTCCCGCTTTCGGCCCTGGTTTGGGTAGGGTCGAGGAGGGTCTTGAGTATACGCCACGTTCTCGCCGTGCTGAGGGTGCCGTCCAGCGAGCTACTGAACTGCTGCCAGCTCTGCCTGGCCAGTTGGGTCGCGTACTCCTCCGCTATCTTGGTGACTTCTGCGATCTTGAGCTTGAGCTTCCTGTTAAAGCGCTGCTTCTTCCAGCGCTTGGTGAGTCCTCGACGTGCCTCCCATAGCCTGATGAGCCGAGGGTCCACCTCTGGTGTTTGCTCGGTGCGATCCACTTCCTGAGTGTACCGCTTCTGGATGTCTTTAAGTTGTTGGCACCATTCATCTATGGAAGTAATCCCCCCTTCCAGGTCCGCGCAAGCCTTGCGGAAAGCCGGCCAGTTGGTGATCTTGGCTGTGCCGAGCTTGCGCTTGATGTTGGTGGCTGCTATCGTGGTCTTCAGGATAAAGTGGTCACTGCCTAGATTCTCCAGCAGATTCTCCCACGTTGCGTGCTTCACTCCCCTGACAAACGTTAAGTCCGGACACGTATCCGGGCAGATCGAAGTGCCAAGGCGCGTGGGTTGAAGTTCGTCTGTTAAGAGGGTACATTGGATCGCTTCCGCCGCGTCCTCGACCTGTATACCTTTGTGATTATTAGTGGGGTATCCCCATTGCTGTCCGCGAGCGTTGAAGTCGCCTACAATGAGCAACGAGTTGCTTTTCGCAAGTTTGCTGGCCCCTAGAAAGAGTGTATCAAAATTCGCGTCCCGCTGGCGAGGCGGGCTGTAGAGGTTTACGATAAAGACACTCTTTTCCTTACGCTTCTTTTTGGGAATAATTTCCGTCACTAAGTGTTCAATTTTGGTGTTGGGAATTGGGTCATGGGCTATGGCTACCAACTTTTTGCTGACCAAGGTTGCCGTGCGTCCGCTATCGTAGCACGTATATCCCCTGAGTGACGGTGTCGTGTTAGTTTCCTGTAAAGCTATTATATCGGGTGTGGAGCCTTGCGTATGTAAAAACTGCATTAGGAGTCCCTGCTTTTGGCGGTACCCCCTGCAGTTCCATTGCCAGATTTCAAGTGTAGTTTGTTTAGCCATGGTTTTGGGCGTTGTTCTGATTGGAGCCTTCAGTTCCGAAACGGCGCTCGTGTATGAGCCTGTCCCGGGCCTCGTTTGTTATTCGTTGCGTATTTTGACTTTTGACGTGGTTGCGGAAACTTTGGTCCTGCAACGAAACTTTTTGCTGTAGTAATGTGACGTTCTGTTCTGACAGGTTGAGTTGGACCTGCATGGCATCTAATCTTGCATGAGTTTGGCGGAACTGTCCTTCGGTCCGAATCATGAAATCATCCATGCGCTGCATGAAAGCTCTTAATTCTTCGGGGTTCACTGCTAAGGGGGTTGGAGATCGTTGCACTTCGGCCGCCGGGGTCGGGGGCCGCGGTACGTGCCCTGTTCTCTGAGCCTGCATCTCTTTAATGAGGTCATCGATTTTTTTTCGGAGATGTGCATTCTCCTCTCTTAGTGCTTTAATTTCTTTCGAGTTACGCGTAATATTATCTTGTTCCGAGTGCGGAATCAGTGGGTTTGGAGAGCCCGCTCCCCAGCTCACCTTGACGCCGCCCTTCTTCTGTTGTTTCTGCGGCGGCTGCTGCTGCTGCTGCTTCGGCTTGGCCGTTGACCGGTTGAGCGGCGGGAAAGAGTCATCCCTGGATCGGCTCTGGCTGCGATCTCGCACGGTGCTAGGGCCTCGGCTCGAGGAGCGGCCATGGTCCCGCTCCGAGCTATGCCACCTGGGTCGGCGCTCTCGACTCAGGTGCGGGTTCCGCTGCTGCTGCTGCGGTTGTTGCTGCTGCGTCAGTTGTTGTTGCTGCTGCTGCTGCTGCGGCTGCTGCTGCTGCTGCTGCCATTGTTGTTTCCGGGACTGCCGGCCGCCGGTCGTGCTGCCCCGGAGCTCGTCAGTAGTCTTGAGGCGTCGACGGCACTCCCTGGTGACGTGGTCGCCTTCGCACACCATGCATTTGGCCTTGCACGGGTGGCCTTCTGGTGGGTCGTGTGTGCCGCACGTCCTGCAGAGCTTGGTGTTCGGCGTTGGACAGACGTCCGAACGATGACCTTGCTCTCCGCACACGTAGCAGATCTGCCTCGTAGGACGATATGGGTAGGTCTTGAATTCTCCGGAGCGGTAGATGACCCACTGCGGGATATACGGGCCGTCGAACGTGATGAGCGCCGTTTCCGACTTGCCCAGCATTCTCGCTTCCAGGATCTTCACTCCTTGGGATCGAAGCCGCAGCCTCGATTTCAGTAGGGCCGGTGATTGCCCCGGCATGACACCGTGGATTACCGCACGCTTCAGGTCGTCCGGTAGGGCTGGATAGGTGTTGGTCGCATACGTCTGGTCATTGATGGTGAGCTTTTCGATCTTCCTGAGCACGTCGCCGATGTCCAGGTCGGGCGTGCTCGCAATCATGATGTTCGATCCGGGCCGGAGTCTCATGATGAAGTCTTCTTCCTTGATCTTTCCTCCGCTGGCCGCGACGAGGGCTTGCGTTGCCTGGTCGACACGGATTTCGCTGATTTTTAGGCCTCCCTTGGGGCGATAAATGATCTTGATATCATCCTTCGGTAGCGGCGGCGGACGTGGCCTTATCTGCCGCTGCGCTCCCGCCAGATGTGGTTTTAATGTAAAGCGCGGCACGCCACTCGCTTGCGTCTCTGCTCCACCAGCTGCGGCTGTCGGCGCTATCTTGTTTGCTTCTTCCCGGGGATCGCCTGGCCCCTTCGAGCCTTTCTTCGAGCCTTTCCTTTTTAGGCGCCGTTTGTAAGAAACAAGCTCCCAACGATCCATGTCTTCGTCTTGCAGTGGGTCGATGTCGGCCCCGTCGTCCCGCTGCGGTGGCGAGGTCTCCATGGCCTCGGTCACTGCGTCCCCGAGTCCGGGGCTCGCATTGACCGGCGACGCGGCAGGAGATTCCCCCGTACCTTCAATATTCGCCGAACCTTGGGCCGAGGTCCGGGTAGGTTCATTCATGATAGGGTCGTCAGCGTCCCGGGGTTCCATGCTGGCCGATGTCTAGACACGCAAGCACCGCACGGGCCCGCCCCGGGAGCGCGCTAGGCCTACGCTAGGCTCAGCGCTCCCGGCCGCAGGTGGCCACTCAAAAGTCCGATAAAAGTCCAAAAAATGGGCCTACCGGCTCAAGAGTGGTGTCGCCGTGGTCCAGGTGACGTTATCCGTCGATGTAGCCGAAAAGTTTCGGTGGCCCACGTGAAAATTCGGTCGGAGTCAATGAAAGTTCATGACTCAAAGAATACGTTCGAATCGGATGTGCCGATGAAATATAACACGGCAAGAGCTCTGAATTTTCGCCCTTCTGTGCGATGACATGGCTCCCCCAACCTTCCACCCTTCCGACAAAAAGAGAAAAAGGAATGCTACGACAATTGGAGGTTATTCATTGCGTTTATTTTTAGTCGCAACGGAGCGGAGCGCACACATTGAGAATATATCTGCGACATCTACTGTATAACCAGCTGGGCCTCTGCTTCCATCTTTCATGTACGCTTATGCATGGATGTAGCGTCGTGTGTCGGACTTGGCATAAAAGCAGCAAAAGTACAACCCGCACAGCTGCGGCCGTACAAACCGGGCAGCGGTGCATGAGGTGAAGGGGCCTTCTCAGGGTGTCTCGCCGACTACACTGCGTATCCAGTCGGTGCGCGTGGAGACCCGGGCGAAGACTCCCGGCTGCTTGGGCGCGGCGCACTTGACGCCCCACGATGTGAGCCCGGCAAGCACGTACCGGCCATCCGCACGAGGACACTGCAGCGGTCCTCCGGAGTCACCCTGCGCACATCCGCGCGGCCATGGGACCACTGTGTGTATGCGCAGTATTCCGCATCCGTTCAGGGTGAGGACAACTGCGCCATTTGTGTGCCTGTTCAGCCGCCGTTTAGCATAACTATTTTTCCTGCGGCCACAGCGGCCATAGCCGTTCTGAAATGGCTCCGAAGCCTCGATGCCGTGATGGCCACCCGTGGATCAGCCATTCTAGACGAAGTACAGCCACCCTGATTTTTAATAATATAGCGCGAGCGTCGACCGAACTGCTGGTCAGCGCCTTATAACGGCGATAAGCGTGCAACAAGGCGAGAGTTCGCGCACGCGCACGATGGCATAGCGTCGTCTACGCTGTTCCGAGCACGAGGACACACGCCCTGCCACAATATGAGTTCGCAAGATCCCGCCAAGTCGTAGAGCGCATGCGCATGATTAATATGTGAGACTGCATGAGACGTGACTGCTTTCTCTCTTTTTTTTTGTCTATTACGGGAGGCCAGCTTGGGGATGCAAAGTTATGATAAGAAAAAATAAAAGGAAAGAAATATAGCAGCACATTGAAACCATTGCCTGGATCGCGATAAAGGGGGTTCCAACCAGCTCTTTATCAGCCTTGCAGTGTCTCGACGGTACAAAAAGGCATCGGTTGGAACCCCGTTTACCGCGATCCAGGCAATGGTTTCAATGAGCTGCTATATTTCTTTCCTTTTATTTTTTCTTATTACAGTTACAATACAATACATATTTATTTTCCAGAAAACAACTGGATGGCCTCTTGGGCTAAAAGCTACACAAAAGCTTGACGAGGCCCAAGAGACCATTACAAGGCAGCAGCGTAATGAATAGATTGGAAAGTACATAAGTAGACAGTAATAACTTTGCATCCCCAGGCTGGCCTCCTGTAAAAGACAAAAAGAGAGAGAGAGAGAAAGAAGTCACCTCATGCAGTCTCACATATTAATCATGCGCATGCGCTCTACGACTTGGCGGGAGCTTGCGAACTCATATTGTGGCAGGGCGTGTGTCCTCGTGCTCGGAACAGCGTAGCAGACGACGCTCTGCCATCGTGCGCGTGCGCGAACTCTCGCCTTGTTGCACGCTCATCGCCGTTATAAGGCGCTGACCAGCAGTTCGGTCGACGCTCGCGCTATATTATTAAAAAAAAATCAGGGTGGCTGTAAAGTCGCGTTGTTTCACCGCTTACCTGACACACGGAGCGGCCCCCTTCTTCGGGCCCAGCGCAGATCATGGTCTCCTCCTTGACCTCATTGATGCCTTCGTAGAAGCCGCGGCACGTGGCGTGCTTCAGGACGGGCACGTCGGCCTTCTGCAACTTGGCTGGGATCCTGCCCCCTTCGGACCCTGCGTGCACCGGACGAATGGTGTTTTTATTTTCACTACGATGGCTGTATGAGGGGTTCGTCGAGGAGTTTATTGTGTCGTAGGGATGCGGAAGCTGGGGATCTTATTGATAAAACCTAGCAATGTACATACACCACAAGAGAGCGTGCATTGGCTGGCTATGGCGTTGCTCAATCTCATGCAGTGAGCCTGGTGGATGGGAGAGAGAGAGAGAAAAAAAACTTTATTGTACCAGGAATTTGGGGCACGACCCCACTGCACTGAAGTGTTTATGTTCCTGAGGTCCATAACACTGGCAGCCCGGCCGGTTGCGATGGTCTGCACGGCCGGGTCCTCCGAGCGCAGCAGGGTCTCCCAGTCCTCCCAGGTCTTGAGGTTCTCTAGGTCCCGCGGGGGAGGGTCCGCCGGGCAGAGGGAAAGGATGCGGAGGGAAGAGGCGAAGGGTTCTGGGCATAGGGCGCATGCCGGAGTGGAAAAGGAGGGATGATAGTGGGCTAGGGTAAGGGGTGAGGGAAGAGAGTGTGTCTGTAGTCTGCGCCAGAGCGTTGCGTGTTCGTTATCTAGGGAGGGGTGGGGCGGGGGGTAGAGCTGGCGTGAGGCTCTGTAGGCCTGCGTCAGCTCGCTGAATGAGTGCATGCGCTCCTTCGTGAATCCCCGATCCGAGGGCACCTGAGCCCGGTTTAAAGAACCTCGGGCTAAAAGGTTGGCGGCCTCGTTTCCGGGATTCCCGGAGTGCGTGGGCACCCATATCAGCTCCACTTGGCGGGGCGGGGGTGCATCGGGCGAGTCTAGTATACCAAAAGCAGGGACATGGACTCGGCCTCGAGCAAAATTTAGAATCGCAGTTTTAGAATCACTTAAAATGTACCGGGCTTCCGTGCGGGTGATAGCAAGTGCAATGGCGGCTTCCTCTGCAGCTTCTGGAGAGGTGTCTGGAGGGAGAGGTAGTGTGAGAAGGGCGGATAAAGAGGAGTCCACCACAGCTGCTGTCGCTTCATCACCCGTGCAGGCAGCGTCCACCCATACGGCGTCCGGCTCGGGGCCGTACGCTCGATGGAGTGCCTTCGCACGGGCTCTGCGGCGCTGCTCATGGTGGGACGGGTGCGTATTCCTCGGGAGCGGCCTGATGAGGAGCTCCTGGTGAAGGGGTCGTGGGATGGCGAGGAGGGTTGGGTCGTTGGCCGGTATTCTGAGTCCGAGGGAGTCCAGGATATACCGACCTGTGGAGGTTTGTGTGAGCCTGATGTATTGGGCCTGTCGGTGGGCCTCCAACAGTTCCCCGATCGTGTTGTGGAGGCCCAGGCCTAGTAATCTGTCTGTGGGTGTGTTGAGGGGAAGATGAAGTGCTACCTTGAATGCCTTGCGAATCAAAGCATCCAAAGCATTTATGTCATGTTTGGATAGTTGTAAGTATGGGGTAGTGTACAGCACACGGCTGAGGACAAAGGCATGAATGAGGCGACATAGGTCGCGCTCCTTCATGCCTCTGTGATGTCCCGAAACCCTTCGGATGAGGTGCGATATCGCGCCTACAACCTGCTTGAGTTTCTTGAGGGTGGTGGTGTTTTTGCCATCGTTCTGGATGTGCAGGCCCAATACACGGAGGGTGCCAACCTCAGGTACCGGGTCACCATTCAGTTCAATGACAATGGGGGAGCGGGGACAGCGGTGGTTCTTAGGACGGATGAGGAGCAGTTCGGACTTCTCTGGGGAGCAAGACAGTCCGATGGTCCGTGCATAATTTTGGGTGAGTGTGGCTGCTTCCTGTAATGTGTTCTCTATGCCGCCGTCACTGCCGTGGGTGGTCCACAGGGTGATATCGTCGGCATAAAGAGTGTGCTTCAGGTGGGGAATAGTTGCTAATTTTCGGGCGAGGGGGATGAGGGTAATGTTAAAGAGAAAGGGGGAAAGGACGGACCCTTGAGGGGTGCCGATACTCTGAAGCGTGTAGGAGGGGGAAGACAAAGGGCCGAAGTGTATCTCAGCTGTGCGGTCAGTGAGGAATGCTTGAATGTAGGCGTACGTGCGCACACCATTCAATGGGGATAGGGCAGTCATGATCGCCTGATGTTCAATGCGATCAAAAGCTTTGGAAAGATCCAAAGCTAAGACTGCCTTGGTGTGACCTGGAAGAAGCGGGTCAAAAAGGTCGTGTGTGAGTTGCAGCATGGCGTCCTGTGCGGATAGATGGGGGCGGAATCCCACCATGCTATGCGGGTAAAGATTGTTGTCCGCCATGTGACTTGTGAGTCTCGCTAACACAACATGCTCGAGGAGCTTCCCGAGGCATGAAGTTAGCGAAATAGGGCAAAGGTGTGACTATGCTTGCGGCGCGGTTGTAAGTCTCGGCGCAGGGCTGAGTTAACGCTCATACGCTCACAGCGATTCACAGACGACCTGCCTAGCCTTCGCGGCAGGCTTGGTCATTGCCGCCTATCGTATGCTCAACGCACTGCCTGCCACCGCAATACACAGGGCACACATAACCTGGACCCCTGGACACGTTTCTCTTCATGGTCATGAGCGCGTTAATGTGGCAGCCCCCGAGGGCTCGCCGGCCGGGCGCCATTGCAAGAACAGTCTAACACAGAGATCGTACAGACATATTCACTCACACCGAAGCGCTTCAACCCTGTACACTTCCCTCCACTGCGCCTCTCCCTAACAAAGATTGAAGCCTACTCATGGAAACAACTCCAGACCAATTCCTTCCGTTGCTGCTAAGTTCAGCGCATCATTTATCCTGCACAACACCTCCCCCGCTGTCTTTCGTGAGGTAAAAAACCCACGTATTATCACATCAGTGGCCCAGTTTTTCAGTACTCGTTAAGGAACCACAGGTTGCCGAAATCAGACCTGAGCCTTGCACTACGGCGCCGCTTCCTCTCTTCGTTTTTTTTTTCCACTCCTTCCTTCACATCTTCCCTCTCGGCGCAGTTGAGGTGCCCGCCTGGAGTGAGACAGATACTGTGCCTTTCCTTTCCTCATAACCATACCGTTTAACCCGCAACGAAAAAAAAAAAACTCATGTAGAACTATTGCTGTAAAATAGAGCGTTGCATGTTATACGATACTGAAGCGCACAAAGCTCGTGTACTGACTGTCCTTGGTGAGTCCCCATCCGCTGATGGTGCAGTTCTCTCCTTCGAAGCTCTGGTCCTTCTCTGGCAGACAGACGGGCATGAGGTGCTTATGTCTCCCTTCGAAGTCCAGGGGTGTCCTCAGCTCCAGCAGCGCGTAGTCATTGTCCAGGCTGCTCCTGTCCCAGTCCGGGTGCTTGGTGATCTGGACAGAGTGCCAGGCATTGGATTCAAGACTTGGAATGCCGCGTATAAAAACGCTGCTGTTGGCGAAAAATTGCACTTACTGCCTAACATGCGAAGCCTGGGGATCGCCTTTGTAAATTCGTGTAAAGGAGTGATCCATTGGGTAGACTTGGGCACCATGTATGCGCACCTCAGGGAATATACAGATATTTTAGGACAGGTTGTAATGGTAGTCCGCGCAGTGGAACGTCGTAGACCGCCAGATTGGCTTTCGAGGCAAGCATTATGTTTTGTGAACCCTTACCAGACGGCGACGTTTCAGTACAAACCGTATCATGCTAAAGGACACACCGGTGCAACCTGCCCTCCAGTATGGACACAATGCAGACAATTTCCCAACTCATACCTACTACTAAGATGTCCAGGGTGCACAAAAGAATTCAGGTAGTTGAAGATGAGTACCAGTGCTTCTTTATTTTTGCACCATTGAAGTGGGAAACACCGCGCCAGTTATCCGACCTGTCCCAAACCGACACCAAAAGATTAAGGCAGGAAAAGTCCGCACATGAAACGACGTGAAATTCGCAAACAAGTTCCACCACAAGATTCAGAACACTGGGCACAATGATCAATCAGAAGAGAAACTTTCAAGAGGACAACAACGCGAGTCCGCAGCAACGTCCACCATTTCCTCCAGCCGCACAATACAGAAGCTATCGGCAAGTTTTCCCATCGCTTCCAACACAGATCAAGACAGCTAGAACAGTCTTGTGAGTATAGCTGCCGTCGACTCCGGGGTGCTGGTTCAGTGGCTGTGGTGTTCTGCTACTAAGCGCGAAGTCTCGGGTTCGAGCCCAGGGGGTCAAAAATAATCTGGAGACCTCCACTACGTCTGGCTGCAGAGCCTGAAGGTTGCTTAGGCGCATAAAAATTCACCATGATATCATGTTTCAATGTTCAAGCGAAATTTATTGACAATGTGTGCACTGAAACCTTTTTTCATGAACGAGCGCTGCTACTACGGCAACGCCTGCACCTTACCCGCATTCAAAGTTGAGTAGTTACAAAAACTCCCGGTTCTCACAGCTGCAACTGCTTTGTACACATGAGTCTTACTTTCCCTTCTGAAGCCTTTCAGTACTGAGGTGTGCATGTTTTTGTGTTTTTAAGTGAATGGAGGCTCCTTTGTATACTAGTTGGGTACAGGGACGACTGTTAAGAGAAAACAGGAGCCGCAGTCTTCCAAAGAACGGAGGAATGACTAAAACTGTTCATATGATGCACCTCTGTGATCCCCAACCTCAGGATTTGAAAGAAAAAGCCTACTGAATATAATACCTATATTCAAATTGTCTAGCTTAAGGAATTAAGATTTTGTTCAACTCAATTTAATTTATTTCCTACAGACGTATACACAATTTTGGAAGGGTTGCCTGGGCAAAAAGCTGTTCGACTGCAGCCTGACTATGCCCAGACATTCGATTTGCAGCAGCAGTTTTGACGTCCAGTTTAGGAGGCTCAGAAATAAAAGAAGCTAATGAAAAGTGATACCACTACTCAGGAACAACAAGCAATGTGAAAACGAAGATGTACAAGACACAACAAAAGAACAGAATTTGGATAATGAAATACCTACTTTGAATAACAAACATCGAGGAGAAATGAACACTAGGAACATGAAGTTCCGCGGGGGAGAGAGATCAGCGTTAAGAGTAGGTGCGCAGAGAAGCGATTAAGTAGCTTAACAAAAAGCAAAATGAAGAACAAAAGTAAAAGTCGAGAGAAAGATAAAAAAAAAACATTTTTGGGGCTCCTTCTTTTGGTTCTGGAGTACTGATGACAGTCTTTATCTGTCCTTCAGCTCATCTGTTATTCTATTGATAAAGCTCCTGCTTCAGGAGCCTCGTTTACTCCAGAGCTCTTAGATCTAATATCAGAGAGCTCTGGTTTTATCTGCCCATCAATTTTACAAGGACACTACCGCTGACTTTAACCCTACTATTGTGCGTTTCCAATAATTATGTAGCGACAAACCTGCGAAAGACTCCGGTATAAGTGATGTCACCGTCCTCACAGAACCTAAGTACTTCACACCACTGTTCGTCTGAAAAGCACTGTATCAGGATTTTTTTCATGGCTCTACAGCGTTCAAACCAGATTCACACGCCGGAAGGTTCCGTACATTCCTTTTCTACATCCATTATCCACCTCTCTGCCAACTATATCGGAATGCAACCGATCCGCTGAACGGATGCAATTTACATCTCATCACGTGCCACCCTCCAAAACTGTTACGAAGAAACGTGATTACAATCAGAGGAAAGCTCTCGATTGCGCTGCTTGATTGTCGCTGTTCCGGAGGCATAATCTTCAGCCTGTCAAACTGCATGCAAATGCTAAGCTCTGTGGTTGCAAGATGGTGCTGGTGGGTACAAAATGTCACTGAGGGGTTAGAAATAAGGCCGTACCTTTCTCACGTAGACGACATCGTCGGTGTCGTCCTTTTTAGTGATGTCCTGCTCTCCGACTGTTATGGCAAAGTCTGACGGAAAAGTCAGCAGCCTGAAAAGGATAAGGCCAGAATAGGAAAAAAAAACAGGCATTTATCGATACTCTGCTAAATTACACTATGCTTCAGGTCCACGAAACTTGAATGGGTACACAGTAATAAACGTGTTTCTGCGTTTACGGGTGGTGATGCATGACCGTCTTTTTATTTGCCGTCGTGCACTGAGTTTCTTCTGGGGCTCACTGCACTGTATAATAACATTGCTAGTTTATGCTTTGCCGTATTTGCATGTAGGAGCGAATGGTGAAAAATAAAGGCATACTCAACAAGTCGAGCATGTCAACAATGCCTTAAAATGTTAAGATCACCTGATTCGCTTCAACACAACCAGTTGTTACTGCAGGTAACAAAGCGCGTACTTATTTGAAAAAGTGATCACCAGGAGAGTACAAACCAACTTCCTCTTGGCAGCCGACCACACGCACTACATGAAATGTCAACCCAAAAGGCCTCCACAGCCTCCATTTTAAACAATGCCCATCTAACAAGCGCCCTCTCTGGCTCTATGTGTTCCAAGGGCTCGGAACTCTGTCCACGTACACAGGAGGACTAGCTCACGCCATCTGCCGAACTACGAAAACGGCTTCTCGCCCCCTCCCCCCGGGATGTTCGTAACCTAATAAGGGAGAAAAAGTGTAGAACTTTCGCATCCGGAAGCAGTGCCTGTAAGGTTTCTCCCTTTCTTTTAAGAAAGAGACGTGCAGCATTGAAAGCTTGGGAATATCGGCACATATGGCGTCCTGGAACAAAGACCTCTTCCCGTGCCATCCGTAAAAGTTCGTCTAGGCTTGCGTAGCCGATGAGCTCCATAAATGCTTTTCTAATGCAAACGCCTCTCTGCAACGTCTTCCACAATGCTTCTGCTCCGCAAACTTTGTCGTTCGCATATTGTTTTTCCAACGAATATTTCGTGCTCTAAGACTGTACATTCCTGGCTGTTCTTAAGTGTTATCTGTTATTTTTTTTTCAGTACTAATACAATGGAAGAGGACCATGGCTATTACGTCATCACGAAGTGGATGCCATGACAACAGAGCACTGCTGGGAAGACGCATTCACCTGGCACAGATGGCGTGTCTGAATTCTTGGCCACTCATCTACGACAGACACGAACGCAGGAGCAGACTGAACAAAGGCCTAACCGCGACACTAAAGTAACCCCGAGACTCCGCATTCCTTTGCAGTTTCTTTACTTCACGCGAGCAGAAAGGACGCAAATATTCCCGCTGCACAGCGGGAATATTTACTTTTTGCAGAACATGTCACTTACTGCCCAGGGGGAGTTTTAGAAAAGAGAACGGAGCATAAAGATTAAAGACAAGTTTTAGTAAAACATATTTACAAGGTAATATTACGGGAGTTAACTCAGCAGCAGGCGCGACATCTCGCAGTCAGGGAGCACGCAAAATCCAGGTCACCCCCAGCACTAGCTGCGACGTTCTTGTCGTCGTCGACACCAGCGCGACAGTACGACGTCCTCTTCGTCTGGCGACTGCATTCTGTCACACTATATAAAACACGTCATGTCATTGTGGGACATTTTGAAGATAATTCTTTTACGTATGAGAGAAAGAGTTAATGTGAGGTGGGGTGGGGAGGATAATGTCAGGAAAGCATGTAGGGTGGAGATTTTCGGGGAGATCTCTGAAGCTCTAATTCTGTACACGGTAAGAAGAATCCTTGTCACTATTAAGACCTTTTGGTCATTATGGATGCGTTAAAGCTCCACTAGAAGCAAATCATATATGACCCAAAGACCTTTGACCAAGGCTGTACAACACGCAGTTCCTGTACACACATGCGGGTTCTTCGACGGGCACCCTTTCATAGACGAGTGTCCATTCTTGTATCACACAAAATGTTGCAGTAGTGCCTGCTCGCTACTCGCCGAGTGTTGACCGATTAAGGCGTCCGAGAGACCCTCCAAGGTAATGGGGCTCGAGTGGAGTTTCTTCACAGCCATTCGATATGCTCTGCACCCAAGTGTATAGTGAATGTATACAAACTCGACGTGAAGAGTCTTCTCTGGTGTATTACACGAGGTACAGCTGTGACTCTATTCCAATTTTGTGCAGGTAGCGCGTCGTATATGTAAAGCCAAGCTCGAATCGGCTGAATAGGGCTTCCTGGCCTTGTGGGATGTTTAGCGGAATTCGAAGTCAAAATTATGTCATCACGTTTGTATTGTGGGATTGTAAAGCCTAACGTACGACCATTCAGCTCGGGGCTTAAATACGAAATAGCGTACACTCGTGAAGTTTGCTTTGTCTACATACGTACTTTTTATGCAGGTAGAGCACGCTTTACAGGAATAAAGACTAATGTTTGAAACGAAGTAGCTTGAACATAGTTAGCTGGGCAGCCACCCTGATTAAGACGAAGTGTATAGCGTTTAAAACAGCACGGGGTGTCTGGGTCCCGTTAGGAAAACTTGAGTTAGGCTGACAATGGCTGTGAAAAATTCGCGAGAAACCATTTTTGATTGATTGATTGATTAAAAACATCTTTATTTGTTCAATATTCTCAGAACATGTGGGTGGGCCGCCTAGTCCGGTAGTCCACTGGCTGCTGCTGCTGCGCTGGCCCTCCCCACCAGCCAGTGCTGACGGTCAGGATCATCGCTGAGCAGAATAGCCTCCCACTGCTCCTCCGAGGGGTTTGGAATGGGGTCAACTAAGGGATTAAATTGGCATGCCCACACCATATGGTAGAGGTTAGCTACCTCTCCACAGTGTGGGCACTGCGGAGAGTATAGTGTAGGGTACCACTGGTGTAAGTTAGCTGGTGTTGGGTATGTGTTGGTTTGTAGTCTCCTAAGGGTGTTCTCTTCTAACTTACTGAGGGATTTGTGTGGTGTTGGGTACTCCTTTCTGGCTGTTGTGTATGGCGCGAGATTGTCAGCATACACTGCTAAACCTATCAGGTCGCGGCACCCTTCATGGTCATCAGGGGTAGACGCCCGGTATAGAAGAGCTCGGGCATGCCTGTGAGCGGCTTCGTTTCCTCCTGGTAGTTCCAGGTGACCGGGAAACCACATGACTGAGGCTTGGTTGGGTGGATGCTTAGTCAGAAATGACAACCCTGACCTATGAATTAATCCGTTATTGAAGTTGCCACAGGCGTTCTGGGAATCAGTGTGCACAACGGCGTTGGGGTTAGATGCTACAGCTAATGCAATAGCTGCCTTCTCTGCGTGAGTGGGGTTAGATGTTTTCACCGAGGCGCAGTTCACCATCGACCCTGAATGCGTTGAGACTACAATAGTCATGAGTCCATTCTTTGGTCCTGCTGCGTCCACGCCATTTTTGAAGATCCTTCGTATTGGTGCCAGCAGTACAGCGTGAGTTAACTTCGACATTAGTATTACCGGTTGCGTTGACCGCATCTCGTTGGTCTTTACAAGTTACAAATACATTTTTCAGGCGACATTAATCTATCGATGGGTGCATATGTATGTATATACATGTACGTGAGCATGCGACCGCGTATGTTGAGGTGATTATCGACCGCACTGCGGCAAGCGGCCAACCTATATCAGTTATCCCACGTGTGAGATAAAGAAAAGGAAGGGAAAGAGCAAATCTGTGCACAGTAAATTAAACGAGGAAAGGACATAGACTTTAGCGATAAACGAGCATCGGAGACTTGCGGTCCGGTGCTCCACACATAAATAAAAGCTCAGGAAAGCTAGGACAACTAAGGCGTGCGAAAGAGCTGACGTTAGAGGAGAATACCAAAGTGTGTATTATTCATCAAAATTCTAAACCATAGTTCGCGCAGGGCTATGTTTGTGATGTCCGGGAAAGAACTGCCAGGACATGGAAAATTGAGAACATGGGAAGGACATTATACATTTGTCAACGAGTTCAATTACGGAATGGTGCAGGATATAATTGAATGGGGAAAAATTATCGAATTTTCAATGACTATTGCAGAACAGCCCCTGATTCACAAGGGAAATCAATCAATCAATCAATCAATCAATCAATCAATCAATCAATCAATCAATCAATCAATCAATCAATCAATCAATCAATCAATCAATCAATCAATCAATCAATCAATCAACCAATCAATCAATCAATCAATCAATCAATGATTGAGTCAGTCAGTCAGCTGTCTTAATTTAAGTAATGACTAAGGAACATGCTCTGAAAATTTCCTCTTTTTTTTCTTTCCCACGGAGGATGGTTGCTCGCTCACCCGCTGACGCAGTGGGCTGCGGTGAGCACGTAGCGGCTGTTGATGATGGAGCCTCCGCAGGTGTGTCCCCTGTCCAGGTTGATCATGGGTATCTGGCGGCGAAGCGATATCTGCCAGGGGAACTCGAGCGGTCCGGCGTTCTCGCCTCCCACGATCAGGTGCTGCGAAAGGGGTCCCTGGCCGCCCGCGTGGTACGCCTCGGCAGAAGCTGCGCTCGGACCGCGAACGCCGCACCCTGCGCCGTTGGCCGATCGTGCGTATGTTGCTGCGGGTCGACGGTATCTGTCCCCTCACTTTGTAAACAACTAAGCTATAAAGCCACCGCGCATCGTCATTTATTTCGCCCGACCAGCATTGCAGTGCGCCCTGTCCTTCTACTCACAGCAGACCCTGCTGCGACCCATGTTTCCCGCACTTGCTTTGGAAAAGGTATAGCGCATGCAGTGTTAAACAGAAGTTCTACGTGGAGGCGGAACTGGCAATGAATTGGGGCGAAGTTCCGTTAGAGTTTTGGGTGTCGGTTGGAATTATCATGTAAGTACATCCTAGCTGTCCTGTAGTAGCCGTTCAGCACTCAAAGGGGGCTCGCCACGCCAGCCCCACTGTCGGCTGCTCTGGCTTAAGATTTTGTTATGATGCGCCGTTCGCTGTTGTTATATATGAGTTTCTCCGTGCAAACTTGGAAAGTTCACTGTGTTCGTGTCCGCGGTGCTTAACAGTTTTGTGCTGAGTTTTTTAATACGCAGCCACAATACGCACCAGAAGGACACTATAAATAGCAGCTAATGTAATGACGTCATAAGTATATAACTTACTACTGTTGAATATTTTTCAGGATGTTTCTTAGCTCTCAGTTTTAATGAACATTTTGTGAACTGCGTGATCAAATAAGAAACTGGCGAGAAATGTACATAGTATTGGTTAGTATTATTTTTTTTTCTTTACTGCATGGTTCGAAACACGTTAGAATGTCACAGTTTAAACAAAGCGCCAACTGCTCGAACTCAAGGGCTGTTGTCCTTGCCTCGCCTTCCGTTTTTAATCTCCTGTTTCGGCAACTTCTTCATGCTCGCGCCAAGCTTCATATGTTTGACCGGCTAGTATTTTGTCGGCTTTTACATTCCCGCTTGCGTGCCTGTAGTCTTCATGAACACAAGTGACCTGAAACCAAAACTAGCCCTTAGCTGTAGGTTCCTACAGGCAGCGTTTTTGTTATGCAGTGTTTTGTTCGATGCAAGAAATATAAAAAAAAATCTTTTTTAAGCCCGCTGCAGAACAGTGCCCTCTCTCAGTAAACTTCACTTATATGTGCCCTATGTTAAAAGCTAGCAATTTATCATCAAAATTTTAACCTGAGTGCTCCAAATGAGCGTCTCCAGCTGTCGTCTTAGTTGCTTTCCCGTAGATAGCGTGTCTGCGTATTAAGAAACAACTGTTTGTCTCTTGCACACATTACAAGAACTGTCAAAGTCGATTGCGTCCTCTTATCTCAAACCGTCTTGTCATCACCTTACGTTATTTCCCCAATACACGCTTTTTCCTTCCTCTCGTTTGCATTTACAGCTCTAGAACCCGATCCGTGCACAAGCAAACGCCCTTGTCCGCACCCCATTTACCAATCCGCTTGAAGAGAGCACTAATGCGTTCCATACACAGGAAGGAGGGGAGCAAATTTTTTCCCTTGATACCGCCTTCTTCCAAACTAGGAACCAGTTCTACGCGTACTTGTGCCTCTGTAACTCAAGGTTCAGACTAAAGAAAGAATGGAAGAAGAGCATGTTCGACTACGGTCTTGCACAGTAAACGTTACTTGTACAATCTCCGTTTAGACCCCTCATATTCCAGTTGTCCTTCCCTCTACACTAATTTGGAATCCTGTCACTTCTCCTATATCCAATCTCTCTTCCTCCCCCCCCCCCCCCCCTCCGCTTTTTGTCACACTTTCTTATCCTTGCGGCGCGCTTGGTAGGTGTCGCCCTATTAGGATAATCACTTGGAATCAATTCAGCAAGCCACTGACTTGATTACCGCTTAACATTGCGCTAATAAAGCAATTTTTTTTCATTCCGCCTCAAGTCTCCGCTCCTGGCATCTAGCGGCCTTGTCGCCCAATTTCCATAGTAAACGCACTGTCGTATTGCGAAAGCCTGGGATGATTACGTGCGCGCACGCGCATGCAAAAAAAGAACAAAAAAGTGCGAAGTCACACGTGAACCTGAAAGTGAAGTGACATAAAAAGGAGAAAAAAAAAAAACTCACTCTCATCCGCGCTAGCGAAGCCACCGGCCACCGCTGCGAACGCAAGAACTGTGGCCACCGCGATCATGGTCTCTGATGCTGTTCCTCTGGTGCGTGATAGAAGACTGCTCAGCGTTAGGCCGCTGCTTGGAGGAATAAGCGGGTGGCCCCAGACAGCGTTTTCTAGAGAAAGACACCGTCCTGTCCGTTGCCCCGGTTTTATTTGTTACGCGCCCGTGAGATTTATGGTAGACCGGCTGCTCTCTCCTTTTCACTCGTGAATAGGTGGATGCGGGCTGTTGGGACGAGGTCAGCGAACCCCCTTCTTTAGGTGTTCGCGCGGCTTTTCCGAAAAAAGAAAAGGAAACAGGGTCGCCAACTTGTGCTCAGAATGTTCCCAAAATTTTTGTTAATCCTATTTTCGCCAGTTTTTCACTCCTTGTTATATTAGTGGAACAGAAAGCAGCTGAAGTAGCTGACGTCACCCAATGCAGGCGGTGATGCATTGCTTAATATATTTGTTTGCAGAAAAGGCACGAGACCCAAAGTGATAGCCATATAGTGGACAGGAAAGCAAACAGAAGGCATCGGCATGAGCTCAGTACAATGTTTTTCCCGGCAGCGGCATCATGTGGTGTATGTCCTAAACATGTACTGCAAGTAAGGCACATGAAATTGCGCGATAATTTTGACAGAGCGCAACTAGCTCCAACCACCATCACTGGCAGTACTGTGAGAAAGGTTTGTGCTAAACGGAAATTGTTTGTATTGACCTTTCCTTCTTTAGCGCTGCGACACTTAAAGCAGCTTGTTCTAACTTGAGGCGTTGTGACACTTGAGACAATTTCATTAGTAATTAACGCATGAGACACCTCCTACAGTCATGCTACGAGTGCTTATTTATATTTATTTGAAATTTATGCCTCAGAATTGTTAACCCGCACTTATCGTTGTCTCAGCTGACTATTTTCCAGATCCTTATGAACGAGGATCCTGAAACAATTCCCAGAAGTCCAACATTCCCCCCAAATCTGCATCTTATATCTGGTGATTGATTGTTGTCAGTTCCAATGCGCAAACGTGACATCAACTTTCGCTGTTACTGGCCTCAATGACATCGAAGCTCCGACCGTTCAGTAAGGATGGCCTCATCTTAGTTTCATCATAGACTTAAAACAAAGGCCGAGGATTTTTAAAGCACGCGTACTGTTTATGTATAAGGTTTTTAACATCTAAAATAGAGGGTAAGACACCGAAAGCAACAGGGCAGTTTCATTAAACAATGCCCCACTATGATGCTTGCGATTTCCTTTCGCCGGTGCGACTCTAAATTTGGCTTGCGTCGAAGCCACACCCGGTTGTCTGCAGGTCCAGGTCATCGGAATTTTCCACGGCAAAGTGCAGGCGACCGCTGTGAGATGGCAAAGTGAGGGGCCGATTCATGCTCAGGGCAAACAGCTGTTTCTGCTGACAGATATTTTTTTCGTTTTCATGGGGGCAAGTACGGGCAACACTTTATTTTTTTCTTTGACCTCCATTTCGTGTCGGAAATAAACGGAGTATTGCCAGGAAGCGCACCTGAAGTTTGCTGCCACTGCACCAGCGCCACTTCTCCCCTGCCGGTCATTTTGGCGTTGCTGTCCGGGCACGTCGCCGGCGGAGCGCATTGAGCCAGCAGCCTGTCGGCTGGTACGCGCGTGCTGCTCGCGCAGCTGGCACTCTCTCTTTCATTGTGAGCACGTGCCGTCCTGCTCGCGGGCGCACAAAAGTGGTGTTGCCGCTCGCTGTGAATTCCGCGACGTTCTAAGAGTGGAGAAACTGGTTGTGTGTGCGGCTGTCACAATAGTTCTCTGAACATCAACGGCCAAGGAATGCCCGTGTAATTCTACAGATTTCCTGGTGATGTCCTACATTCTTGGGAAAAAAAAAATAATATTGGAAAATTGTAACGTACAGCTAGCAACGGAAATATTGAAGGTAATGGTCCACCCTTTCTATATGCAGCAAAATCTTAAATATTTTTCATCGCTCGTATCGAGCAGTTGACGATAGGAAAAACGTTAATACGAAAAAAAAATGCAAGCCTATCGATGGGAGATTGCTATAGTCAAATCTTCCAGTATATGAAAAAAAAATGCGGTCATACATTTTTTACTATTCAAAAATGTTTTTGTCCGGAATTGTTGCGTATGAAATGGATGAGAACGAGAAACGGCAGGCCTCGATAACTGCTATGGGCAGGGTGAAGTAAGCTTTTTCCTGTTACTAAACACGTTTGGTATGTCGCACGCGTAATATTATTTCTGCGCAGTTTTTGCTGTAATTCACTAAGCATGCAGTGTTTAGTAAAGCACGCGCTAACGAAACTCATTTTTTTTACCGTTTTTTATTTTGGAGACTGACTGCAGCTAGCAGCATTATGCAGACGCGTGTGAGGCAAGGTCATTGATCGCCTGAATGTTCCGACTTGTGACGCCGGGCTCAATTTTCGAAGTTGCTTTACATGTAAAAAATTTCAAAAAATAAAAATAATCAAAATGTTTGCTTGCACATGAATGAGCGTTTGCATATGAGCGATGGCTCTGCAAATAATTGTTTTGGGGATGCGCGTGCGCTGTAATCGGAATTAAAATAAATATACGAACCGCTTATCTCCGTTGTAGCGATTGACAAACTAGAGCATTTTTTCTCTTAGCCGTATATAGCAAGCAGCTGGTAGGCGCATTTCGTGCGTGTTTTCGTTTTTCTCCTCAGCCTCGCGTGTCGCCTTAAGGCCACTTTATTTTAAGTTAAAATAAAAATTATTTCCATCATTATTCATCGAAACACGTAACAAAATCCTTATTATTTGGCCAACAAACCTGCATGCACCGAAGTGCTCAGTCACCCAACGAAATTAAGCATCTTGCGAAGATGGCCGTGCCAAAAAAAAAAATGGTATTTACCTCGAATTCCACGTCTTAAATGATCTCGTCATTTACTTGCGATACACATTTCGCCGTTACGGTACCGGCTTTTTCGTCAACAATCTGCTTCACGTAGTGGGCCTGATCCACTAGCAGTTCTTTTTTCAAGTTCGCAGCGAAAAAAAAAAATTCACTGTCCACTATTTCTTTTAACCTACATCTCAGAGCGTACTGCCGCGACCGAAAGAAATGCGAACAGCGGAGTGCCGCTCCGCTGTTGGAATTTATTTTCGGCACGCTTATACTTGGCTCGCAACACAAATACGCTAGAGACATCCGTGATACAATAATGTACCACTCTAGCGTCTTTTTGTTACTACCGAGATAAAAACGCATTGAAGATAAATTCCGACTGCGCAGCGCGTGGGCGCCGTGCTGTTCGCATTTTTTTCTAGCGCCCCTGTACATTTTGCTAATCCTCTGAAGCTCGCCAGCGTTCAAGCACGAGGGAAAAAGCTCGGGACTGCACAAAGAGATTTGCAGGCTGGCCAACACGTGCAAAGTACGTGCAGAACTGGCTTTTTTTCAGGGGAAAGCGCGCAGCTACTCAATGGGAGGGGTGACCGGTTTGCCCGGACAAAAATACGGAGTCGGTCGGAGAGGGCGCTTTTCACTGGCGTCCGCAGCGCCCCCCTGCGAAGCTGCGGCCCCCTATTGCCACACAGAAGTTTGTTCAACAGGGGCGTTTAGGCACACACACGCACGCACGCACGCACACGGAAACGCGCACGAAGCACTATACGATCGCCTGTTTCCAGCGGTTCTTTATGCCGCTCTAATCGAGCTCACTTGTGTTCCTAAACCAGAAAGTTCCCAGATTTCTCAATCTCTACTGCAATAAATGTCCATTTACAAAAAAAAAAAAAAAATGAAGAGCCTGTACGACACCATGGAATGAAAGGGCTTGTTAGACATGACTTTTCGCGTAACGTTTTAACGGCTTTTCATACTTATTACAACTAAGATTTTTAATATCAGCGGTTCAGTCGCACCCAGAACCAGCCATTCATTCGCTGGTACTTTCGCTGCAATCGAGCGCTCGACCGAAGGTTCAGAGCCGGAAAAGGCTGAAAAATCCTGTTTCAGCGCACACTTTCAAAAATTTTAAGAAATAGGATTTTTGGGGTAAAAATACGGCTTTTGCGGCATAGTAGTGTTGGTGGACACCAGAGAACTGGTGAGTCGTCTTAGGTAGTAAGCTGGTTAACTAATTTTTAACATTCATGATGAACGTTATCCAACTAGCCCAACTTTCGGCCTTAGTTAATTTTTAACAATTAACTTTTCAACCAGTAGAGTTAGGCGCCTAGTTGTAATTAGAGATTTGTAGCCGGTCATTAGTAATAGCGATATCAGTTTTTAGAATTTCGAAAACGCAATTACCCTCGCCGCTGTGGCTCGACAAAGTTTTACAATAAATACATGCGCTTTTGAAAGCATGCAGGAAAAACAACCCATCCAGTGCACGTAACTAGTCGAAAAAGCCAAATTTTGTCGAGCCACAGCGCCAAGGGTAACCGCGTTTTTGAAATTCTAAAAACTGTTATGACTATTACTAACGACTGGCTACAGACCTCTAATTGCAACCAGGCGTCTAACTCTAACAGGTAAAAAGTTAATTATTAGAAATGAGTTAACCAGCTTACTTGTTAAGATGATTCACCGGTTTTTCGGTGTCTGCCAAGCCTGGCAATACCATGCTCCAAAAGCGATAATTTTACCCTAAAAAGCCTATTTTTGAAAATTTTTGAAAGTGTTCGCTGAAACACCGGGTATATTTCGCTGCACCGAACGTGCCGTGCGGGTGAGTGCACTTTCCGCGGTACGCCTTTCGCGAGATCTGGAGACAAAGGCAGTGCGCCGGTTGTCAAGCAGGCGTCTGTATACAGGGTGTTTCAGCGAATTCTGCAAGTTTTGAAAATAGGCTTTTCGACGTATAAAAATGGCTACTGCAACATAGTAATGCCAGTGGCGGCAAGCACCAGAAAAGAGGCGCCTCATGTAAAATGACTACAAACGCCTTTAGTTGCACGTTTTCTTCTATGTAATGAAGCAAAATACATTAGGGTACTTGGACCACCCCGTCGTATTCGTCTACGAGCGAAAAATAACTTATAATTGAATTTATTCTCATGTTTCGGTTTCGACTCATCAACCGAACGATCGTTGTTACGTGCAAGAAATATTTACATTAAAGAAAACTGCAGTACAAGCGCTGACACGTCGTTTGTTGTCTTCTCAGCTTTTGAAGCAGTTGGGCTTAATGCTGCAGTGAATAAAGACTACTTATTAGCGATGATATTGCACATTTTCACGCCTCACGTGACTTAAACACTTCTTACATGCCAGAGCCATCGTTCGGTCGATGAAACTGAAATTAAAACAGGACCGCGAATAAGTCAATTTAAAAACTTTTGAGCTGGAATTGGGGAATGTCACGGGGTAATCTACGTATAATAATGCCTAACCAATCATTCGAAAGAAGAAAACAGGCAAGCAAACATTTGGTGCCTGTACTCTCAAGCTGGTTAAATTAATCCTTATTGTTAACGTTTACCTATCGCAGGTAGGCTGTGACCAGAAATGTGTAGCTGGGGCACTAACGGCAGCGACGTCAATTTCCAGAATTTTGAAAACGCGATTATGTTCGTCACTGTGACGCAACCACTTCGCGCTATTCCTCGCATCATCCAAAAATAGCTTCTGTGGAGCGCGCACGGCAATTCAGGAAAGAAATAATTTAGGACAGCCTTTTATGTCATCTCTTTTGAAGCCGGAAGTAAAGGCTCCGCCATTTCAGTCGGCCACCAACCTGACCAATCAGGCAGGCAAGAGCGACTAGCGTCTCCGTTGCTATAGCAACGCCCGAGCGTGCACCAAGCAGTTTGGGACAGCAGATGTTGAGGAAATCCTCTGGGTAGAGTTTGATGCAGGTGCCATTACCATGACTGCGGGCCAAAGTACCCAGCTCTCCTTGCGAAAAAAACGCCCCACTTACGGCACGTTTTTTCAAAGCATTTCGGATAGTTGTGGTGTGTCCTATGGTTCCCCTAGCAACGTCCACCAGCACATTTCACTCGGCAGCGCACGGGTCACGTGATGGCCGTACGTACAGTGTACGTTTATTAACACATGAATGCTTTTTATTATTGCTGTGAGGTCCACCCGCGGACGGGAAAAAATGCGCGGGCAGTAAAAATGCAGACAGATAAAGCATTGAATAAAAAAAAAAACGAAATAGATAAGTAAACAAAGCAAATAAATTTATCATTCATTTTCGCCGGAGCGTAATGACCGATATTTCGGCAGCTGGGTCCCGTTCCTTCTGTTTCCCAGCACTTGAGAACCTCAGACCGGTGCGCAAGGAGTCCGCATCGCCATCCACTCGTCCTGGATCCGGTTGTGTCAGTGCCAGATCTCGTAGCTTCCCGTCCGGGTCAGGCTGCAAGAGGGCCACGCCTGTTCGCTGACGGTTAGTCCGCCTGGAGGAGACGAGCGGGGTTTGGAGAGCGCAGTTGCAGATCGCACGCCGAAGTCAAGCTCAAACAAAGTGTCAGTGCAATCGTTCTTCGTACTTCGATTAGGGTTACGGAGAAAGGCTACTGATACTTTGTCATCTAAGATGCAATTCAAGAACCGCACGTGATACGTGTAAAGTTAAAGAGAACACTTGCAGGTGTCTACAGGGTTTTACAGTTTACAGCCTAATGAGGGTCCTGAAAGAGGAAGTATATATAAGCAATGCATTCTGGCCTCACTTGTTGTGTCGAAACTTTGTATGCTGGCGAAAAGGCGTGAGGACATGCTAAGGACAACCCAGCGAGCGGTATCAAATAAAATGGTAGATATAACACTAACAGACAGAGAACTGCTTTAGCTAGAGAACAAAAAATAAAATGCGCAGGAACAACTGGACCTGGGCAGGACTTGTCAAGCTAAGAACAGGTCATCAGTAGTTTGTTAGCGACATGCGTTAGATGCCGAAAGAAGGGAAGTGTAGTTATGAAGGGCAGAAACTCAGGTGGGAAAGTGGTAAAACATTTTGAGAGGTCGATTTGCAAGAATCATGGCTGGTGCTTGGCAGTGTTAGTAAAACATCACTGGAAGCCGTCCTTGTCCAGCAGTGAACGTAGTAGCTAAGCCGATTAATTTGATATTGAATAGCGATTACGATAGACCGAAGTAGACAGCTGCTTCAGCTCGCGTGCGACTGCGCTCCCAAAGGCCCCGAAGATGCGGGGTTTAAGAGGAATCAGGACGGCACGCGTACTCACTATGTTTTTGGCTCTTGCAGACGGAACGCGGCATCCAACAGCTCGCGCAGAGCGTTGGTGATCTGGAAAAAAGAAAAGAAAAAAGAGCGCGCGTGTTAAGGTGAAACCATGTCAGTGTGGGTTGCGAATGATGTCATACGGAATTCTACCTGAACAGATTTTATTGCCGAAGGATGCTTTGTTGTCCTGTATCTAAAGGAATCAGTGGTGGGCGATGCGACGCAGCTGCCTCCCCACATCATCCCTTTCCCCCCTCCTCCTTTCTCTCATTAGATTCGATTCGAAAGGAAACGAACTCCGCGATCTCGGGAAACAAGAAATTAGCGGTTTGCTCTGTAAGGACGCATTCACACCTGCGAGTCGCGAACGATTGGTCGATTCGTTACGGTTCCGAAACACTAGGAAAGTGGGAAGGCAGCGTTACAAATCGATTTAAACCTGTCGCGCGCCCTCCACGACCAGCCAATGTGGATCCGCCTTGAATCCGCCTTAAAACACCCTACAGCCGCATTTCCGAACATGGTTTGTGAGGAAAGCAACCAAATCTTTTTCCGCTGAGTTTTTAAGTTCTGTTAACTTGCGGGGATCACAGTGCAGTTACTTTTCCTTTCCTCTTTTCAATAACAACTTCTCTTTATCTCTCCTTCTCAGTAATTTTCACTTAACAAGACACACACCAATCAACCGGGAGGGAGGAGAGTAATGGAAAGGCAGGGAGAGAAATGGACAGATGTATAAAGAGGGCAGAAGACAAGAGACAATGAAAGTTCATCGAGTAAATAGAGTGTGTGCGTAGTCGTGGGTTTTTTGTGCGAATAGAACCCCAGAGTGCGTGTACAGACTGGCGCTCAAGCTATAGGTAAGCCGAAGTTACTACTGTTCCCGTAACACGTCCAAATATATGCTTTAGGAAATGGCGACGGTGCAGGAATATTTAACGTGCATTAACATCGCACAGCTCATGGGCGTCTTTTTAAATTGCGCCTCCAACAAAACGCGACCGCCGCGGCCGCGGTCGAAATTATTCTGGAGCCCTATACCACGGCACCTATTTTTCTTCTTTCACTTCCGCCGTGCTTCCTTCCCTCACGCAGCGGTTTAGGTTCCATCGAGTAGTGGGACAGTTACTGCGCCCTTTCCTTCCCTCAGAAAAAGAAAAAAAAAATGTTTTCGTGGATCAGATGACCGAACCTGCGATTTCATATAAAGTGGTTGTGGTGAAAACATTTATTAAGAAGGAACAGGAGGTATGTTTGGATCAGCCCGTAAGGGACCCATCCTTACAAGCACTAGGTGGAGGTCCCTAGTATGGGACTCCAGTGGCGGTGGCCGGGCGCGCCCGACTGAGGCTTGTTGGGCCTGTAAGTCGTGGCAGCCGAGCAGGGTCGCCTCCCAGTCCTCCCGGGTTGGGTTGGGGATGGAGGGAACAGCCGGGTTGGAGGGGCAGACCCACACCATGTGATAGGTGTCCGAAGACACCGCTCTACAGTGCGGGCAGCTGCCGTTAAAGGAGGGTCAAAATGTTTTAGGGCTGCCGGGCACACCAATGTATTGGTGAGAAGGCGGAGAAGGAGCCGCTCATCCGCCTTCTTGAGGCCTTTACATGGGCGAGGGTAAAGGCGATGATAGTCTTGTGACATCTTTGAAGGTATAAATCAGATTAAATTCGGGTTCCTGATCGGGTGGGGAGTAGAAAAAAGCCCGGTGAGAGCTGCTGTCTCGTTTCCTGCCATCATAGAAAGTGGAATCGTCCGTGGAAACGTTCTTTTTCTCCTACGAAGTCACTGAGCTATTAGCAGGGACGCCAGCTAATCCAGCACATGCAATACTACAGCGCGCATACACTCGGACGAGTTCGGCACCCACCTTGGACTTGTAGTAGGTCCTGGTGGTCTCTATGAAGCTGCAGAAAGTCTGCAGCGACGACATCGTATGGTTTAATTTATTAGTGTAGATTTCGGCGTGCTTTTCAGGATGCTGAAAAAAAAAGCAGGAACAGAACGTGTCAAATATATGCTCCATTATTTTTTCATTAAAAAAAAAGTCTGCCGTGGTGTATAGCTGCATGGCTAATTAACGTTTCATGCCACGCAGTTCTGGTGCTGCACTATAAACACGAAAAGGAGTGAAAATGAAGTAAACTGTCCTTCAGCGGACTTCTTTTAAGGAGCAGGGTATGCTGGCCAATCCCTGGAGTAGATTTTCATCACTAAAAATACGAAATACTTACGGTTGGCAACAGAGACACATTCTCTCTTCAAAACATGCGAAGTTGTAGCAGTTGAAGATATTTTAACCGGCGTTTCAACCTCTATTTTCTAACCCCAAGGCTTCCAGTGCCGCGTTTAAAAGCATCCAGCCATTGCTAACTGCATCAGGTCACTATGCCTTGCAATGGGAATATACCTTCGTTGCCAAGAGTAAGCACCCCGTATATTTAGTGCTCAAAATCTACCCCGGAACTTGAGCAACATGTGTACTGTCCCTTAAAGGGAGTGCGCTAGAGGCCATCTTACGCCCTTTTAGCTCCCACATAGGCTTGCTCGTGTTTGGGGTGTGTAATGAGCGGAATCGGCGATAGACCATGCCTGCTGCGCGCATCGTGACGACTGCGGCATGTTTCGTCGCTTGCAATGGCAGGAAACGCAATGCAACCAAAATGGCGGCCACTGAAGATCGCGAAAAGACAGCGTACTCCTGTAGTACTGTGTACATGTCCACGGTCGACGTAAGTCACGTGACGCATGGTAGCGGTACTAAACGGCGATTCGCTCCGTCGCGCTGATCTTTACTTTCGGCTTCTTAGCGCGGCGGTATGGCCTCCACTAACATACCCGTGACATAAAATAAAAGAAGCAAGCATGACCGAGAAAAATAAGGAGAGCAAGACAGACAAAAAAAAAAGGTGAAGAAAGAAGAAATAATGAGGGGCGGAGGAAGGAAGAAAAAAGCAAAATGCGCTCACTAAATTGAATTGCTCAGCCGTTTTGACAGAATTTACCCGAGCTCGCAAAGCTTTCGAGGGGGCTGTGACACGAATTCTTCCAGGCACTCAGAGCTGCGCTGGATGTTGCAAGCCGCACTGTTCGTCGCCGAGCTGCCTGCATGCGGTTGTAACGCGCCTTGAACAACAAAAACGATTCTGATCCGTATTCCAAATTCCTATTATTAGTACGCATCTTCTGACGCAGCCAGATGTTTCTGCGGGAATGGGTAGACAGGTTCAGGCAGCATCTATACTCACCTCTTCGTTGAGCGCGCCGTCGCGGAGGCGGTGTCTCTCGAAGGTTGACACACCCGCGTCTTCATCCTCACTGTGCCGGTTTGAGCAGTCCCTCGTCTGCGGACGAAAAGGCACAGGTGAGAGCTGCCTGCCAATCAATCTGGAAAACTCAGCGTCTGATTCGTTCAGTCAGCCTGTTCTTGCCATTTTAGGCCCTCATTAATAAAATACGCGGGCGATCAATGTGATTGGCTCGTAGGGAGCGCGTTAGCAGGTGGGCTCAGGTTTCGTGATAGCTTTATGTTGACGAACTGAATTAATTCGCGCCAATGACATTTAAAGGTATTTGTTGCCCTGCTGCGGTGGTTTAAATGTCCAATCGTGCGCTGCAACTTGTTCCATGCTCGTTAGACGGTGCTGGCGGTTGAAATTTCCTGTCTTGCCTTGTGACTTGATTCATGATCGTCCGATGGCGCTTCCTTGCCCTCCTCCCTCGCCCTTTCCCCCATTTTTTTTTAGGTCCAAGTGCCCGTGTGGTTCTGCATTTGGAAGCGGATGAATGTTGATGAAGAATATAAAGACTCGCTGTGGATGGCTGCGTCGATGGCGGAGTGGTCTAATGCAGCGTGGGTTCAAATCCCGAGAGCATAAGTATCGTAAGGTTCTAATGCTAAAGCGTCAAGAACGACCGTTGGACTAGCAGACACCGTTTCACGACTCACGAAGATCATTTCACGATCTTCGTAGGAGAAGACGAGATTTCGTCAAACACTCGACTAAATGCCTTCGTTTGTGCCTTTACTAAATATGTAATTCATACCAGACTCTTACTGGTGATGTTAAAAAAAAATCTTAGCGCAGAAAAGGACAGGACGAGGGTAGACAGATCTAGGATGTTCACAGATTCAAGTTATTTCTTCCTTCAGCCACTGTACGTATCGCATAAACGCTTCAAGGCGGTAACCACTTTCTGCCGCTATCCAGAGCTGTCTTCATGTCCACTCCTTCATAGCAAGGACATCAAACAATTAGAGCCAACTCTGTGCCTCCTTTACCGCTGTCCATGACACTGGAACATTCGATTTTAATGCGAATGCTTTTACTTGTTGTCCCTCTTCCCCTGCCTCACTGTAGTCTCTTCATTGAGTTGAATTTGAGAGTATAGAAGATAAGTAAACAGATGCATATTTATTTTATTGTGCTTCTCAGCGTAAAAAGGCATTAGAGCGGCGAAAAGGAATGGATGCAGATGCAACAATAAAAAAATCAGAAATGGAAGTAAGAAAGTAAACGCCAAACGCTCAACAAGTAAAAAAGAATTGACAGTGCTTTGATGAGGTGCTAACGGATTTTGGTATGAATGATAGGTCTCATCCTTGCGATATGCGGCGCATAAAATTATCAAACCAAGCTTTAGGGCAGCACTAGACTGTAGTGAACGGGTTCCTATTTGCACCTAATTTGAGGTGAACCTGATTCCACGTCTATATGAAACGTATAGATATGAGCGGAGAAATGCCCTCTGCCGAGCAAGTCATGTGAGTGGGAATACCCAATTCAAAGCGGATGGAGCCGACACGCCCCACCACCTGCCCTATGTGGCCAGCTCGCATTTACCAGAAGACAGTGATCGGCTCCAGTATCAAGTGTCTCCGTTTCTATGTATCTTTGGAAACCACCCACTTCTGTTGCGACGTGCACCAGTGAAAGCAGAAAATGAGCGTGCTTGGTTTTCTTGCCCATGTTCTCAGCGCGCACAACACTGGGTACAACTCAAGACACTTACGTGTGCAACTGGTGTGACGGTGTTCTCGAGGTAGCGCCTCAGTTGCATGATAATGTACAGGCACCTAGTCTGCAAAGAGACAGTGAACGGAAGGAAATGCTGCAGTCAGTGCGTACTGCTGCTATGACACATACGCACGTACACGTGTACAGGAACACATACACGTCCATATACACACATATTCGCTCTCTCTCGCACGCGCGTCGGCCTGCACACACAAACTCACGTCCGCGAGCGTGTGGGTGAAAAACATACGTCCTTTTTAGCGTACGCTGAACAACACCAATGGTCTTAACCGAAGCGCAAAGCGGCGTCCATCAAATCGGAGCACTCCGTGACAATCTGTGCCCCACTCATGCCGCCGGCTCTCCGCCACTCCGCTGCTCCAGCTTGGGCGGGGCAGAGATTGTCACGTGGTACGTGCGTCACGGAGTGCTGCCATTCGATGGACTTCGCTTTGCGCTCTCGGAAGGAGCGCGGTTTTCGAACGATGCGAAAAATGGCCCGAATTTGTTGTGTCGTTCGACGAGGGTAATCGAGTTATCGAAGTTCTAAAGACTGACATGGCTATTGCTTAACGTCCGGCTACTAATCTCCAATTGCAGTAAGGCGCTTATCGGTAACAGGTTAAAATGTATCTACTAGGATTTAGTTAATCACTGTACTAGTTAACATGATTCGCCCGTTTTTTGACGGCCATCAACACTGGTATTACTACGCCACAAAAAGCTTATCTTTACCTCCAGAACCGTATCTTTTAAAATTAGTAGCGTGGTTTCCTGAAATATCTGATGCATCACTTAGATTGTTATTGCTCTGACATACCATTAGCTTGGTGCGTGAGAAGAAAACAAGTGCCTTTACAGGTAAACTCTCGCGCTGTCTGAGTACTACACGTTAGCTGCAGCCCTTAGTGGAAAATACCTAAGCACGTGGCTTGACCAGAGCTGCTGCAGCTGCTGCACGTGTCTGGTTGAAATCATCTACGCGTCAATGACAATGGTAATTAAGGAGCCGGAATGAATGACCAGGAGGAAGAGCGCACGCAGTACTGACCACCATGCAGAGGAGTATGATGAGCGGCGCGCAGAGCACAGTGCGGTACACGTAGTGCTTTCGCAGCACGCTCAGTAGCAGGGCGCTGGCGCACAGGACGCGCGAGTTGTGTAGCGCCGCGTACAACGCGTACACCGGCGCCGGCGTGCGCGCCTTCCAGGCCAGCATGGCCTTGGCGCACGTCGAGTTCTCGTCGTAGTCGCACTCGCACGAGTCGCACAGCACGGTGCAGGTGTCGCTCGGCGGCCAGAACTGCGCCGGCTTGCGCACCGGGTAGAGCCGGTAGCCCGCCCTTCGCTGCGAAGCAGAATGGGGGCAGACAAGTAAAGCATGTTTAGTGGCGCTAAGCCTGAAATTGGATTATCTGCCATTTCACGCCAGAATTGTCTTGACGTGCTGAGAGAAAAGAGGGAGCAGCCCGTGCACTACTCGCAGCTCGCTGCTCCAAATATCTGTTATATGATTGCAGTGCATGTTGGACAGTACAAGAATGACCTTGCGACAGTTACTAATCCTGTTTTTCGTCACTGTACTTCCTGCAGTATACCCAACATATACCGCAAAAATTTCCGTAATTTTTTTTATGGATTTGTCCGTAAATAGGCTGCGAAATGTGCCGTAAAACGGAAAACAGGCAGTTCGTCTGTATTTGTTGATATTTTCTTGGTATCTTGCAAACGAGGCCTTGAAAAGTGTGTGTACTGTGTCCCGAGCGGTGTATTACCTTATGGATGCATTACAGCGCGAAAGCTTTGGCACCACCATATTTGGTATTAACGTTCTAATTAGACACTCAGTTGGATCAGTCTCTGTGGACTGGTAAGCCCATTTGGTCTTAGCAATTGCATCCTACTAGTCCATCCAACTGCACCCAATCTATCCATATGAACATCTGCATATTGTACACACAAGGCAGTAGTAATATGGTTAATTATAATAAGGGCTATTCGAAGTTTAACCTAATAATCAGTATTCATCATTTTTTGCAATCACTGCGGTCGAAATAAATTAAATAACTGAGGTCAGGGGACAAGCGCTATTGGACCCTGCATGAGAGCCCCAGAAATGGGGATTGGGAGCCACCACATATGAATAATTACGCACAGTCGCGGGTAAAAGAGATTAGCATAATGACGTCACCGGAGTGGCGAAAATGGCATCGTGTGGCTGGCGGAGCGTCGTGCTTTGCGAACACACCTGGCACTTTTGTTATTGGCGTGTTCATAACCGCAGCGCCGAGCGCTGCTATCAGCCGCTCCAGTGGCACGCCACTAGTGCTAACCTTTTCTACTGGCGACTGTACTGCAATTATAGGAATTACAGAACGCTTACAGAAGTGCCCTGTATGCTTGCGTCTCAGTGCATCGTCGTCAGCTGCCAAAGCCAGTCAAAAAAGAACAAAAGACGGTTTTACGGAACAGACGCTTGCAAAAAATAACTGCCCAGTATTACGTTACGGTGTGCACATCTTTGTGTATTGTATTCTACGTAGCTTGCATTACTCTTACAATACCTCTCCGTATTCTTTTATACGAAGACTGAATCATTTTTTCGCACTTATGCTGTACAGATTACGAAAAGCCTTCGGTAACAATCTACCAGCAGCTTCTCCCTAAACGGGGGATATTTTTACAGCGCTATAGTTTGATCTGGATCTACTGTGGCTGGTGCATATACTATCTTAGGGTTTATTAAGAAGCTGTAAGAAGATCCGTATGGACGTTTATGAGGTTGCGTTAAAGGAATAAGCGTTCGGTATAATACAAGGACTACGATGGAACTACGACAGCTAACTGCAACCCTCAACACGTTAAGTCTTATTAGTCCATTTTTATAGCGCGCGCTGTAAGCACTTTGCTTCGTGCACAGTTGAAATAAGTTCAATGGCTTCATAGAGAGGAGGAGAACTCTCACCATATATCCGACCACTTCACTTCACCATATATCCGACCACTATCCGAACTCTCACCATATATCCGATTACGTCACGACTTCAAATGCAAACACAAAAAGAATTCGCATACTTTACCTGCAAGTTACACACATTAAATTTAAAACCCTTCGAAAACATCTTCAGTCCCCTTTTAATGTTACATCTCTGATGATGAGAAGCACATATATCTTTTATACAGTTGGCTACGGACGCCCTTGAGATTCTTTTTTCGTTTCAATGATTTTGATGTCTCGCATTGAAGAATTCGTGCTCGTAAAGCTCTCCTGGTGGAGCAAGTTGGTTTATAGGGTTTAACGTCCCAAAGCGACTCAGGCTACGAGGGACGCCGTAGTGGAGGGCTCCCGATAATTTCTACCGGCTGGAGTTTTTTAACGTGCAATGACATCGCACAGTACAAGATCGTCTAGCATTTCGCCTCTACTGAATTTCGACCACCGCGGTCGGGATCTCACCCACGTCTTTCAGGTCAGCAGCGGAGCACCATAACCACTGAGCCACCGCGGTGGCTTGGTACCAACTCGAATAGTCTCACACTCAAGTAACTCAACTTATGGTTCTTGCACCTTAACTGTGCATATAAGAAGGTGTTTAGCTTTACAAAACAGATGGACCTTAATTAGTTTAATAAACAAACCGTGTGCAGGAGATTAACTACATGGATTATTGGCAAACTTATATGACACGATGAGAGATAGCGCCAAACAGTTAACTGTAATAACTATATGGATTATTGGCAAACTTATATGCCACGATGACAGATAGCTCCAGACAGTTAACTCTAAGAAGGCATGGAGGCGTTCATAGGCTTCGTGCTTCCCGCCACTCCAATAGTGTGCGACTTGCTGCAGACAGAGGCGCCATTAATTCATGATGTCACAAGGAACACGAGGCACGGAAACGAAACGACGTAGACAAGCGCTAACTCGCAACTGGGGTTTATTGCTGAAACACGCAATTTATAAAAGTCACTTTAAAAACACAAAAACAAAAACACACAGCCCCTCCCCGGAAGCCCAAGTCAGATAAATTGGTTAATTGGTTTGTGAGGAAAGGAAATGGCGCAGTATCTGTCTCACATATCTCGGCGGACCCCTGAACCACCCAAGTCAGAGGAAAAAATGGAATTGAAGCATCAGGCGCCACTCATCACTGTGGAAGAATCAGTTAAAAAATCCGTTATCAAAAAGGATGTCAGTGCAATGCTGAGGCTAAGAAATCGATTTCACAGTCTTCCATGGTAACAGAGAGCTCCCTGATACATAGATTTTGACATTTCTTAATATTAACTGCCTCCATTATCTCGCGTACGTGCTGATCGCGATGTCTGAAAAGTATTATGATACTAGAAAAAACCGGTGTGCAATTTTCCCCCTTTTGCTCTTCTTTTTTGCTGCATTCTCGGCAATGCTCAGGAAGATTCCCGTAATGATCTTTTAGAGAATTACAGCGTTCACCCAGCCTAACGTTGAGGCATCGCCCCGTTTGCCCTACATGGACAGCTCCACAGCTCCGCAAGACAAAGGGGGGGGGGGAGCAGAAGGGGAAAAATTGCACACCGGTTTTTTCTAGCACCCTCATACTTTTAAGACATCGCGATCAGCGCATACGCGAGAGGAAGGAAGGAGGAGGAAAGAGACTTTAATGGATAATGGAGAGGTCTGCCTGGCCGTTAATGGAGGCATATCATATTAGGAAATGTCACAATCTATGTATCAGCGAGCCTGTTCCTTGTGCGCTGGTGTTACATTATGAACGTTATCCAACTTGCCCAACTTTGGGCTTTGCCTAGCGCCATTAATTGTCTGATATCCTTAGCATCAAAATCTCTGCACACAAGAGTTTGCTTGGAGTGCACCTACCAGGAGGCAGGCGAGCCGCGACAGCACGGCAGTGTGGGGCTTGCGTCCAGCCTGCCTCCAGAGGCGCCAGTCGGCTAGGCGGCCGCCCTTGCGGCCAGCACCGGTACCGGCGCACGAGGGCGCTGTTTTCACTTCGGCCACCGCGGTTCCGTCGCCTGCGACGGAGAAGAAGGAACGAGTCGTCAGGGGGCGTCATGCCGGCTCTCCACGTTCAGATTTTATGCCGGCGATTCTGTAGTACGCGCAGGGCGAGCACTTGGTGAATAACTGTTGGTCCAATATTTAGAGACCAATAAAACAAAAAAACAACGAACAAATGAAACATTGGGCCAAGAACTTCCCCCCTTCGTGTTGATCAATTCGCTCTCCCCCTACCATATGCTTACCGTCCCGGTTAGCTCATTTCGTAGAGCGGCTGCCCAGGTGAGGCGGTGGTCCTAGGTTAGAACACAGACTCCGGGGCGAATTTTTCTGCAACAACTAAGTTTCTGGGGAGTAGTAGTAGTAAAAACATTTATTTATTTATTTTTTTTTCAAAAGGAAGAGTTAGGGAGTAGGGGGATGGGGATAGATAGGTGTGGAGCTACAGTGGTCGGTCTTCCCTAGTCCAGGATACCGTTGGTCTCCGCCGCTGCCTTGGCCCTCGTCACCAGCATAAGCTGAGTGCTCGGGTCGGAGTCAGCCAGGAGGGCCTCCCACTGCTCTAGACTAGGGCTATTTACCTTTGGTAGTAAAGGGCTTTTTTCGCAGCCCCAGGTGGCGTGGTACGTTGTGGCGTAGCCCTCACACCACACGCACTCTTTCGCGTATCTGTTCGGCCACATTTTGTGATACATGGCTCTGCTTGGGTAGGTGTCTGTTTGTAGTCGAAGCTGCGTAGATTTCTTTTGTAGCCGTATGGCGGAGCTTGGGTGGATGTTAATGATCAACTCCTTTCTTATTACCTGTTGAAAAAATGCAGTCGTGCCCCAGTAATACGACCCCCGTTAATATGAAGACTCGAATCATGGACAATTTTTTTTTAAGAACCAAACTGTTTGCTTTTATTTTTGCTTCGTTAATATGGAAACTCGCTGTCCGGATTATGGGAAAGGTGAAAATGCACAGAACCCAATAGAGCCCATGTACTGGAGCATTACTATGGACAGCGATTAAAACAAAATCTTTGCTTCCCTAAGCAGAATGTTCATTTCCCGTAAATTCATCGCTAGACACCATGCAGCAGAAGGCAGTGCGGAAGTGCAGTACTTGAATGATGGCGTTCTTAGTGTGGTTTTATTCTATGCAGTATCAAGGAGGCCGGTCGATGCGCCTCACGTTTTTCTATGCTGCACTGATAACTGTGATTAAATTCTTTATGCCGCTTCTGCTTCATGGAGAGCAGTATTCGGCAGCTGTCACTCGAGTGAGCACATATGTGTATTAGCGGTTCGAAGTAAGTGTACAGTGGTAGTAGGGGAAACGCGATCATGCAATGAGAGGCTATCATGTGTCTCAAAGACCGCCAGGCGCTTAAAGCTACACGTTATTTCAGAGACAACGGCGATGATGAGAATATATTAGGAATCTCAAAATGTCCAATTTCCACTTCGTTGCAAAACCGACACCGTACTGTCGAGACCGACGCCAAAACTTTCGTCAGGAGGCGTTCAACTCATGTAGCGCGGTACGGCTCAAAACTTAGAGGGGCTCATAGACTTTTGACCCCGACTGTACATTGCAATCACACTGCCTCCGCAAGGTAAGTTCTCATTTCTCACGGCCTATTATTCACCGGACCTTATGAGTAATATAAATCCACACAAATCTGCTTCGGATGGGTTGCAGACGCAGACGCATGCTCTTGGAGTTCCGCTCTGCAAGAAGCGCACGTAACAACGGCGGCCAAGCCCCATTCAGAAGGCAGGAAGAGTGCCTGAAGCAGAGGAGCTTGAGGGTGTCGTACGCCATCACTGTCTATTTACAGTGCAGTGGGGCAGCGCAAGCACAGGACAGCAGAATAAGGGAGAGGTGGCATAATCCGCGGTCCAGATTCGGGCCGCAGTGTTAAGTTGGTTGATTGAGGCTACAGCTCTGCGGCTACGGTGTGGTGTTTTCCCGAGGCACGTGTGAGGTGGCCCACCAAAGAAGGCCACAGTGTTGGGCGTTTGCAACAGGAGGAACGGCCCAGTATTGTCAGGAATAGAGTACGGGGGAGAGGGGGTGCTAAATTTGCGTAGGAGGTAGTGCAGTGACTGATTGGCGCGTGCATAGCTTCAATGCATGCGCGTGTTGTCATGGTATACGTCACAGACCCTTAGCGGCGAGGACCAGGGTAACTGAGTATGTGGTATTTGTAGAGGTCAAGAGGTAGAGAATTCATTTCAGCTAGTCTAATGTAAGGAGATAAGCGACGAGTGAGCTGAGGGAGACACTCAGAACACCAGAGGCTCCGTTCTTCTGTTGTGCCGTGTCTGTGATGTTCCACTATGCACATAATCAAACTCGTCCAGCTGCAACCATATAATCATCGCAAGCGAACACTGGTGCGGATAGCCCGACTTCGTGAGGTCTCACTCGGTTCACGTACCGGACCTTGCCATCAGTTTTGAGAATACCTTGGCCTCGTCCTTGTCGTGAGGTTGATGGCGGCGTCTTGTCGTCCGGATCTGTGGCCTCCGGAAAGTCGGCATCCGCCTGACAGAAGTCGTACGTCACGACGGCGTAGAGTGAGCGCAGGGCGTTGTTCACGAATCCCCGAACGCCACCTGTGCCTTCGCCGCTCGGATCCCAGCCCGAAAGGACCTCTTTAAGCTGCTGAAAGCCCCTCATGGCGGCCTCCACTGAATCGTCCAGGAGGTCGTCGTCTTCCTCTTCGTATTCCAAGACACCCTCACCACCGGTTGCATCCACCTCTTCTATCTTAGCTGTCGCGGGCTGCTTCCAGCGAGGCTCACTCGGTCCAGAATCGCTGCTCGAACCAGTAGTGTCTGAGCTCGCGACAGGAGCCGTTTCCGATTCTAGAGGCGAGAGAAAAATTGGGGGGACACTTAACCTCTGCCATTAAGGGTACGACGCGGCAGCGGTTGCCTTTGCCCAAGCTGACAAGGGCACTATTTCCTTTTTCACACAGACAATCATTATGTGAAAGACCACGTGACATATATGCAAAGCCCCGCTTTAACCAGACTTTACGAGCCTGCCTACATAGCCCATAGCGGTAGCTTGTCTGACTCGCAAACCAAGGGTAAGAGGCTGGATTCTAAACTACCCCAACTTCCTTTGAGCGCAATTGATTTACTTCAAATACTTACATCTCCTAATGACGTTTGAGTCATTCTGCGGGATTCTAATCACCCCTTTTCTAATGTTTTAATCACTTTTCAAATCCGCAGCTTTACGTTTAAAGGCTGAACTCCATGTACGCGGAAACTCACGCGAACGCGAACGCGACAGCGGCAAGCGACGAGCGGCACCGTCGCGCGAAGCGAAATACCCGTGTCGCTTGTCGTGTCGCTCGGATCTGCACTCACAGAAAATTTCGCTCGTCGCCCAGAAGTTGCCAACGCGATTAGCCAATAGCAGCTAATCTGGCAGCGTACGTCACTACCGAGCCTCTTGCCGGCTCTGGCAAAGATGGCGCTGGCTCTGGCCGGGAATCTTGCTTCACCACCGATTCGTCGTTGTCGCTACGCTGTGCCCCACGTTCACGGCGAACTAAATGCTCACGAAGCTTTCGCTTTCTCTGAACTTGCGTCAACCACAAAATTTTAGCGATAAAACACCCCAGATTTTCAGATTGCTTGTGTTTACTGTGCTGCTAGGCTTAGCGAGTATGCGTCGTTTGAGGTCAGAAAGCGCGCGAGGTTCAAACAGGTGTGCGCCCCACGTTCAGGCAACATGGCGGCGCCCGTGACAATAACATAAAATGACATGCAATGACATACAATGACAAAGCTGTAAACACGTTTTAATTGACATTTTTCTGCCCAAAATTTTAATCCTTGCAAATAATGTGACTCTTGTTATAAATGCAAACAGCTTTGCGGTGTATTATGCCAGCAACACTGATCGTCGTCTCCATTTCGCGTTCGCGTTGTCGCTATGCATGGAGCTTGGCCGGTGGGCGAAGGAGCGACAGCCAGCCGTCGTCGCCGCGCCGCCTCGTCGCGTCGCTTACTTTTTCGCGTACACGGAGCTCAGTCTTAACGCAGCCACGTTTTCAACCAATGCGGATTTTTCGGTTGCAAGAACACCAACGGCAACTCTTACGGCGGTTTTCTGCAGAACGAGGACCTTACGCTGCCGAGTAAGATGCGGTCTGACTACGCTGTGCTTTGGTTGAACTACGCAGAAGATAGGTGCGCTAAAGCGGCATGAGGGCTTTTAAGATAAACGAAGCCTTTTCATGTGCACCCTACGGCTAGCACAATGACGTTGTGCAGTGTGTACAACCATCTATGCTGTTTTTAGATATTATTCTGGACATTGTGAACGAGACGCAGTGAATTATTTATATGACAAGATAGGTATAAATTAGTGAGAAATGTTGAAAGAAGAAAAAGTACCTATATTTACAAACAAGTATGCAAACATTGCGCTTCTAAATACAGGGGATTGAGATAGACACTGATAATTCTACCATACCGCCTAGCACTAAAAGTGTCATGTATAACAGTCTACACAGATGTCACACAGCCGTCACTGAGTTGTCAATGCTCCGACATGTCTAACTGAAAGCCCCCGCAATGGCTTAGTGGTTATGACACTCGGCTGTTGACTCGAATGACACAGGTTCGATCCCGGCCGCGGCAGTTGAATTTTGGTGGAGGCGAAATAATAAGACCTGTGTACTGCGTGATATCAGTGCACGTTAAAGAACCCCAAGCGGTCGAACTTTCTGGAGCCCCTCACCACGGCGTCCCTCATAGCCTGAGTCGCTTTAGGACGTTAAACCTCCATAAACGATTCATCACAATCAAAGCGAAGCATTTTCGCCGATGAATACTGCCACCGGCACACTAACCACTTTGTTCGTGACGGGTTATGATCACGTGCAGCCGATTCTGCGGCGTTCAGGACTGTTAAAAATGATGTAAGCGTATTATCTGGAATGTGTCGAATCATTCGCAAACAGAGCGTGGCCGACAGCCGCGACCAACTTGATCCAACGCCTGATCAGGCCGTCCTCCATGTGAGTTCATTTCCATCGCCACCACCGAGACCCTTTTTGTTTTCGTTGTGAAAAAAAAAAAAAAAAATTCGTCGGCGTGGTCATGCGAAAGGTGGCATAGCAATGGTACCCAGCTAAAAAAAAAAGGAAAATGCATGCCCAAGTGGGCTCCGAACCATCGCCCTGCGAAAACAGAGCAACTTCGTTTTCTGGTGCCTCAGAAAATTCGGCCACCTCTGCTGCTTCTGGCGTCGCTTGCATGCACAGGTATTATTCATCTTTAGCCGTCAGCAGTTCTTAAGTCACCAGGGTGTGCTGAAGTATTTCAAACCGTTACTAGCTATAGTGTCCTACCCCTGGCCCTGTTTGGTATGACTGATGCATACGCGTCCGGGACAATCTTGAGTTGCACGTCGAATGACATACACCACCTACATAAGACAGAGGATTCAGTAAATGTCAGGACCTTCTGCATGGCCTACCTTGTAGAGCTTCGCCCGGAGTGCGTCTTTTCGCGGTGCCAGTCTTGTCTTTGTCCTCTCGGCCTACGTGGTCGCCCGCTTCCTTGGGCCGTACTCGTTGCGGCGGCTCCTTCTCCGCATTCTGGCCACGCACTGCGCCCTGCTTGGCTGGTTCGGACCCTTGCGGACCATCGTCTTTGGGGGCTGTCTGCGGCGCGGTCACGTTGGTTTGCACGTCTAGTCTCTCCACCGGCTGAGCTGGACGGTAAAAGGAGAATCACTCAGGAAATTCAGGGCCTCTGTTTGAGTCATTGTGATACTTTTATAGGGCTAACGCTGCAATAGTGCCGCTGAATGGTTTACATGTAGGCAGGCTGAATTGTTTTCCTGATTTAGCTGGTGTGGTCACACAGTACGCGGGCAGTGATTGGAGAGTATGGTGTCCATAGGTGAGGCTCATGCGCTCTGCGCCTGGCCGACTGCTGCACAGAACAAGGAAGAACAATGTAAGAAAAAGAGAAAAAGAATTGACAGGCGATTACGACAGTCGTTAATGTGAAATTGCAGTGCAGCTCTGCATACGCCACCTGCCACCTCTGGCAGGTGTCGTGTTACGCTGCTAGCCACCTTCCGGGATATTCCCGTGGCAGTTTCGCTCTGCTACTTGGACAACCGGTTACGCCGACAACGTTGACGACGCCTACGCCACAACTATGACGACTACGACGCGAAACGCAGAAACGGGCGCCTAAGAACTGCGCTCTAAAATAATTGAAGAACAAAGGTTCTGTACTGAAGCGTACAGGCCACGAAACACCTTAAAAGTAAGCTTTAGGGCGTTGCTGTGTTCACTTAAAGACTGCATGTAGCTAACATCTAGGCGGTCGCTGGCGACCATTGTCCACATCTGCATTTTCTTAGTACTTTGAAGCGGCTTGTGGAAGTGCAATCAGCGCCTTCGGCCTCCAAGCACTTACAGCTACGTACGTTTTTGTGCCGCGTGTTCTTTGGCGTCGGTAGCTTGTTCCTGGGGCTCGTCGGTGGCGCCGAGCGAAGTCGACAGGAACAGGGCCGCGACTAGGATGCGGCCGGCGGGCAGGCGCCAAGGCCCCATGGCACCCTAGCTTCGCCCGCGCTCCTCCTCCTCCTCTTCTTCTTCTTCTTCCTCTTAAGACATGGCACATACCCACATGGGCCGATTGACCAAGGTGTAGTGGCATAAACAAGGAAATTTCCATACGAGATTACGACAAAATATTGGCGCCAAGCGTGAATTTTGAAAAATGTATCCATGAAAAACGACAGAAGAATGTTTAAAGTTAAATAATAAACAGCATTTTGTTGAAAAAAGAAGAGTTCGAAGAATTTTAAAAGAGTTAGCAAATCAATCTACCAGTTGCAATTATGTAATCATGGAGAATCCCACAAATTGAACCCAATGCAAATCCTTTGGCGCTCACACCGAACGATAACAACACTGGCAGAGATAACGAGAGCCCTAACTTAGAGAGAGGGACCTCCACGTAAATATTTCTCTGAAGTGCGAACTTTGGACACTAGAGGAGAAAATGGTCTACATATTCAACGTCCCCGCATGAGTCACATAGGTTTGACCACCCGCATCTGCGTAGATATCAATTTAAACTGGGAATCCTGCATCACAACGGCGTCATTGATACATCGCACAGCCTGGTTTTGCACGAATGGACGTTCCAATTACATGCTAAGTACTGATAATCAGTGGTATTTAGTAAAGGATCGCGTAACCTGGCTGATTTGTTTTGGAACCGCTGAAACCTGGAAATCGCCAGCAGACTGAAATTCGGGACGGGATGTGTCACTGACCCGTCAAGAGCCGACCTTTCTAAGTAATCAGCCACCTCGTTTGAGTGGCGAGGAATGCAGACAAAACGGACCCTATTTAAAGTGGATGGGACAAAAAATCGCAGGAAACAGCTCAAAAATTTTTTTTGTGAAGCTTCAAGGGAGACTAAAACTCACATACGATCAGCGAGGATGATAACGTGTGAGGCATGACATGGAATTTTGCGTAGGGCCATTCCAATAGCCAAAAATTCAGCAAAGAATGTAGGAATATAATCTGGGATGCAGAAAGAATAGCTCCATGCCAAATCCTGCGAAAAGATGCTAACTGCAGCTTTTTGGCAGCTTTCTCGCCCATTTTGTCGTCTTCTGCGTGGTACTTTCACAGACGTTAGAATAGGTAGTGGGTGGTGCAGCTGGATTGGTGGAGGAAGTAGCCACGCTAGAGAAACTGAGAAGACTGATTTTAATAGAACGAGGATGGCCGCCAGGTCTAAAGCTATAGCATGCGACTTAAGCTGTTTTCGTCAGTTTCTGATACGTTGCTTTTGATAGGCTGTACGCCAGGGCTGGTAGACAGATGGGCTTTTCTTAGTGAAGTGTACTTAGCGAGTCTTCTTGAGGGTGAGAACAAAAAAGTGGGTGAAAAGTTTTTTATGAGGTTCTGTGACCGTCGCTGTGTTTATGGCCATTGCCGAGAACAGTGAAAGACAGATTATTTGTGGAGGTTGGCCATTTGAATAGCGACGGGCTTATCTTTATGAAACTTAAGATGGACGGGTCAACCGAGGGTCCCTGGAAGACAAGACTGACATACTTCAGAAGGCAACAAGCTGCACTGAGCAGTATGTCAGCGAGCCAGGGTTAA
Source organism: Amblyomma mixtum (assembly GCF_055824585.1). Lineage (NCBI taxonomy): Eukaryota > Metazoa > Arthropoda > Arachnida > Ixodida > Ixodidae > Amblyomma > Amblyomma mixtum. The sequence goes on from NC_143012.1 coordinate 245,626,017, forward strand.
CCTGTTTATCCCGAGAAATCTGAAGTCATCCTGATCGATCGCCGCAAATACGGCAAGCGAAGCCAGTCCGTCAACATCAGCACTGATTGGCAAGGCATACCAGAAGTGAGATCGTAAGAATCTTCAGGATGTGGATTCAGTCAGACCACAAGGTGGACAGCACGCTCAAGCGCCTTGCCGTGACCACCGGCCAAGTCACTACGATGATCATCAGAGCTACCAACAGGAAGATGGGACTCAGAGAAAGACACCGTCTGTCTAGTGAGAGCTCTGGCGATCAGCAGGTTCATATACAGACTGCCCAACGACAACCTTACACGAAAACACATCGAACAGACGGTTGTCCTAAGCCTTTTGTCCTAAGCAAAGCCTTTTAGACCACTGTCGGCCTACCCACACGCATCTCCCCTCAGAAGTTATTCCAATTAGGCATCCACAATACCTTCGCCGAACACTATGAGGCGTTCCTTATAGCCCAAAAGAAGCGACTACTGCTATCCGAAACGGGCAGAGCCCTGCCGACCAGGCTGGGCTATGCTGACAGTATTCGAAAAATTCACGAAACGGGCATTATCCCAGATGAGCTGCGTCGGGCATTCTCGGTACTGGCGCTTCCCCGGAACATGCACCCCGAACTATACAAGGGGCGCAGGGAGGCAAGAGCCGGGGCTCTGGAGAAACGCATAGTCAGAAGGGCAGGTACGGTTTACGTAGACGAGGGCCAGTTGGGTGGTTTTTTGTGGTGTTCTGAGGAGTTGGTCCCATCCCTTTGGAGGAGAAATTCGAGGCCCGTGTACTGTGCGATGTCAGGGCACGTTAAAGAACCCCAGGTGTTCTAAATTTCCGGAGCCCTCCACTACGGCGTCTCTCATAGCCTTAGTCGCTTTGGGGCGTTAAATCCCATAAACCAACCAACCAACCATCCCTCCTCGGAGGAAGCGGGCAGTAAGGTTCGCAGAGGCGGGTTTCACGGGCAACCCCAGAGGATATGCATATGGGTTGCGATTTCTCCCTGGTTACAATTTTGGCAGGCGGGTCATATTCCCCGTCTGTGATGAGTGATAGTCTGGAATGGCTAAGGATAGAGTGTGTCTGCAACCTGTGGAGCAAGCTCGATTGAAGTCAGGGTGGGGGATTGGCGTCTCGTTTCTCTGTGGAGGTTAGCAATTTCGGCATAGTTCTGGGGAGCCTCGGCAAGAGCGTCTGGATCCGTGGGGCCGGCCGCCCGGTTGGTAGGGCCTCGGACATAACACAGTGCAAGAACAACGCTGCAAGTGTGTGTGTTTCCCTAATGTGACACACACACGCACACACGCACACGCACACGCACGCACGCACGCGCACACACACACACGCGCACACACACACACACGCACGCACGCACGCACACACACACACACACACACGCACGCACGCACGCACGCACGCACACACACACACACACACACACACACACACACACACACACACGCGCGCGCGCACGCACACACACACACACACACACACACGCGCGCGCGCGCGCACGCACACACACACACACACACACACACACACACACACACACACACACACACACACACACACACACACACACACACACACACACACACACACACACACACACACACACACACACACACACACACACACACACACATTCGCGAACAAACGCTGCATGCACTCACAACTGGTTTATTGCGAGACGGCAAGCCGAATATAAGAGCTGTGTCCCGCATGCGACACAGAATACACTAAGTCAAACGCAGAAATTCGTGTCAAAGGCAATGCTAGAGACTACACAAACCGTAAGAAACATATTTTCTAGTGGGAGAGAAAAGGTCGTATTCCGATCTGTACAACCGCCTCCAAAAGCTCCTTTTACCTAACTGAGGGCTGCCAGAGAACGTAGCACAGGACTTCATTGAAAAAATTGTTTGCACAACTCAGATTTTTTTCTTTGCATGCGATATAAAGTACAACATGCACAACATGTATAGCGCCGGCAAAAATGACGATAGAGCAGGTGTGAGGAAGAGCAGTACATAAAATGTACGCGACGACATGTTTTTGTGGGCTGATTTCTCTTCATTCTCTTCCCCTGTGTAGTGTAAACCAACTGGGCTTTACCTGTAATTTTTCTCGGCGTTACGACATTTCACTGGTCCTCATAGACACGAAATGAAGGAGAGGAGGGGAGGGGTCCCCAGGGGTTGCATGGCGGAGCTTCGCCGGAAATATGGTACTCCTCGCACGCTATTGCTCTCTGTTCAGAGCCCTCTTCTACGGCGTGCGTCACTGCCACCTGCGTTTATTCAACTTTTCTCTCTCTCCCTTGACGAGTAAAAGCCCAATAAACATGTTTCTAGTATTCTCTGCACCTCCCTTCCCCTCTCTGAAAAGCTACAAAAGCTTTGGCCACATAAACGACTGGCTCTTTGCATTCTTAATGGCATTATACTCTAAAGACATGCAGAGAAACGATAGGTAAACTCGTTCATTTTCCCTGCCATTACTTTAGTTCACAACAGCTGCATATGCATATGCACTTAACGGGGCTATGTGAAGTGTATATTTTGTTATTACGTACTGCGTGCCTTCGGCCCCGAACAGGGGGGCTTTAGAAAACAAAGGTTTGGTTTGGTTTACGGGGTTTAACGTCCCGAAGCGACTAAGGCTATGAGAAACGCCGTAGTGGAGGGCTCCGGAAATTTCGACTACCTGGGGTACTTTAACGTGCACTGACATCGCACAGTACACGGACCTCTAGAATTTCTCCTTCAAACAAATTCGACCGCCGCGGCCGGGATCGAACCCGCGTCTTTCGGGTCAGCAGCCGAGCACCATAACCAATGAGCCACCGCGGCGGCTTTTAGAAAACAAAGGAACAATAATAAATAGTGGTGTGCACATTCGAACGTTTCGATTATCGAAAGAAATATTTCCTATTAGATTCGTCGGGCGAACTAGACAGGGCATTTTCTAATTTATTCGAAACGAATCGAATATGTTCTCAAGTTTTCGAATACTTATCGAATAATCGGCACTAAGTTCAAATAAGGCCCATGGTATGTTTCTTCGACAGGAATGTCCAGAAAACTCTTCCTCTATGCCCATTCTCGGAGGCAAGAGCTCATACATAAATTTCACCAGCCACATGTACTGCGACGTAGTGCTATAGTTTGTTTTCTTTCGTCCTCGAAATCCAAGGGCAATTTTCCTACACATATAACATGTCGGTCATCTATTTAATGTACAGAGTTCGTGCTGCAGCCCCGTAGTGCAGATTACCGTCGCGTATTTTAGCAGCCATAGCTGTATACCTCCGTAAATTACAGTACCGTACCGTAGCACCGCCGATAGCGCTTCGCTGTTTCGCACGACTGCTCGTTCTGTACGATTATTCGCAAACGTAACGAATATTTGTAAAAATATTCGACTCGTATTCGATTCGGCTTTTAACTGAACTGTTCGTATTCGATTCGGTTTGGAAAAAGTAGCGTTCGCGCACCCTTAGCAAGAAACAAGTGAAGACTATCGTGTAAACAAGCTCAAATTTGTACAATTTTGGTGATTGCGAGAACCTGTTGGTAACACAGCGTGATATGGCACGGCGAAAAACAGGAAATTTAAACGCGTTAGTGCGAGCATAATAGCAGGCCAGTGCATAACGCTGGTGGTGTATTTTGCGCTCTGCTATTAGAAGCGCTAGATAAGGGGGTGGTTACTTGTTAAGAGGAAGCTTGCTGCCCAGCCTGCGGTGTGAATTGAGACAGGGGTTGAGAAGGTGGTGTGTGCAAACATTTATTTTGGTTTCCGCATGAAGAAAAATTTCATCGAAGCTAGCTGATACTTGTAGCTCCCTGTCGGAAGCTTAGAGATATTGGTGGGTGTTCAAATGGCGGCAGGCGTCGCATCTTCGGATGATTGCGTTCTATGCAATGAATAATAGCACAGTATTAAGCACCACAGCATGTAGACCTGAAAATTAAAAGGAGTTGAGAAAACTTTCTTCGCGTGAACATACATAGCATAGAGGGTATATAAAGGACAAAGATTCTTAACTACAAAAGTACTCGTCGAAAATAACAAAAAGGGAAATGTGACACGAAAGTTTACTGAGCGAAATTCTGTCGGAATAAACCCCGGAATTCCGACCATTTGCCGCGGCGTGCCATTGTAACAAAACAGAGTGAAAATATGCTTCATTCTTGCTCCCTAACAACGTGCATAATCTTCCAGCCGATCCTCGGTAGCAAAATAGCCCTTACAAACGATGTCCAAATGTGTGACCACATTCACTCTATACAACATGTTTTGGCGTATCTTGAATGTAATTACATTACACAAATCATGGCCACGTTTTACAAATGAAACCATTAATTATCTCCATTTTTGATTATTTGGTGGGCATTGGATGCGTTCACGTTTTCACCAGCTTTGCTGATGAGAAACTGAAGAAAGTTTACAACACATAGAAGTGGCGAACAATCGAAAATTTGAAGCATATAAATGCCAGCAATATCAAGATGTTTTTACCTGTATAATAGGCGATATTAAAAGTTTTACACACAGTTTACAACAATCGGCAATTCACTTCTCTTCTGGAATGTACTCTCAAAAGTCGGAAGCCTTGCAAGCACAAGTAGTAGTTCGCATGTGCATTTGAGCACCATGCGGACCATACGGAGCCTTGAAAGCTATGTCAATCTGGGCCCTTCTTTTATTCCACAAAATGAATTAGGGTAATTATTCAGGCCGTGCACTTAAATCGTGTTTCACTCGTGACAGGTTGAAGCATCTCAACTTTTAATGCCATTTACACGCTGCACACAGAAGATTTAACGCATTCTAGTTTACAAATAAGAATGGCAGATTCAAAACCGCCGCGCTAAAAAGCATAATTCTCACCCTTGCACACAGGTTAACCACCTGGTACGTGGTCTCAGCAAAGGAAATGAAGGACTGCAACAGCAACAAAAAAAGTCCTTAGCTCAGCAGTGTGCATCTACAATTTCCCATATTCACGTATTTTGCAATGGTTAACACAACAAGAAATTGCAGTACACACCCGGTGAAAAGCTGGGTGCAACGGATGCACAAGTGCATTACTCCCGTTTGCCCATAGTAGCCCTACATGCCCAATTTTCCTGGTCATTAAGAAACTAGCGCCATCTCTTGGGTGCCAGTAGCGTACTCCTAGAGTAATTCAGTTGGGATATTTTAAAGGAGTACAGACATCAAATTTTAGTTGTGTGTTGGGCCTATGGAATGATGTGCAGCACATTAGAGAACATGCGCAGCGAGGTAAATAATTTTTTTCCTTAATTTTCTTCCCCAAACCCAGAATTTCTGGACAAAAGCATTTTTCGACGGGAAACAGCTTACGAAAGCAATTTCTTCACATATTGTAAGATTCCACTGTAACAATCGGTATATCCGAAGAGCTCTTCTCGGCAGGCTTCCTTTTTCCTGTTATTAACGTTTTTCGTATGGTCAAAAACGTTCTCCATTGGTTTTTATGGCAGTCTTAACGGCGCGATGCGAGCGATGGAAAAACAAAGAAAAAAGAGATTTTGCTACGAATCGGAAGAATGGACCAGTACCTTCAATATATCCGTAACAGTGCTGTACAATATTCCAGTATTGAAAATTTTTCTCCAAGAATGCTGGACATGTGCGGTGTAGCTTGAACGGCCGAACGACGGTTGTGACGTAACGGGCAATTTAGGTCACTTAAGCCCTACAAAAACTGCAGTATGGTCGCTGCTTTCTTCGTTTTAATTCGCATAAACTAGTACGCAACCGTGCCCAAGAGTTGGTCGCACAAAATTTTAGCAAGAAGCGATTATATCCAAGTATTTGCATCACTAACGACACCAAATCGCCCGATACCTTACAGCTCTCGTTCGGCTGTTGAAAATGAAATCGAAACGGCAGGATAAAAAAAAAAAATTCAGTTTTCAATTATTCAGCTGGCGCAAGGGAATTCCACGTCGTGTCTCATGTACAATACTGTAATGCGCACAATTTCAAAGAAAGAGAAAAAAACACGCATCTGAAAGTTTGGTGTTTCTACACCTTTAAACTTAAAATTTTGAGAAAACTAGATAGCCCCGACAGATTTTACTGGAACGTGGCGATTACCATGATTGACTCTTCCTCCTCACTCCAAATCTGACCTATGAAATGTTTCCTGCACCCTCACCAACCCTTTCCGGCGGCTATAGAAAATCGAAGGGATGTATCAAACATTCAAAATTCCCGCGGTGATTTTGAGCGTTCAGCGCCACGCGGAACCTGGTGGCAGCCGCGCAAACTAGAAGCGTTTGTCTAGATTTCCTGGGCTAGTGGCCATATGTACAGCGCGCACTTCTAAAATGATGGATGGTCTTTACTGCTATTCAGGCGAGCTTGGACCTGAAGTAGTGCTCAGGAGAGCTTTGCAATGCGGACGCAAAAATGGACGCTAATCTCGCGTGCACGACCTGGAATTCATTGCTGCCTTAGGCTGAGAAAAACGGCCGAGATAAAACAAAACAACTCTACAACTCTACGTATTAGCGTAAGTAATCGTGTGTTTCAGTTTATCTTGCCCTGCTGGTAACTCTGATAGTTATCTGCTAATTCCGAGTCACTTCTTATTTCCTGAACAAGCCACGTGGTTCAGAGTTATTTATAAGTTATGGTTTGGTTGGTTTGGTTTCTGGGGTTTAACGTCCCAAAGCGACTAAGGCTATGAGAGACGCCGTAGTGGAGGGCTCCGGAAATTTCGACCACCTGGGGTTCTTTAACGTGCACTGACATCGCACAGTACACGGGCCTCAAGAATTTCTCCTCCAAAGAAATTCTAGCCGCCGCGGCCGGGATCGAACCCGCGTCTTTCGGGTCAGCAGCCGAGCACCATAACCGCTGAGCCACCGCGGCGGCTCTTATAAGTTATGTTTTAGGTAAATGCTGGCTCTAGGAAACAAGAATGTATAGAATAGTTATGCTAGTTCAATCATGGTACTACGAAGACACAGACAGACGTCGCCTGTTTGTCGTGTTGTACGCTACTATCTTCGAAACTGAAATGACGGAACGCTCATCGCGGCAATACGATGATGCGCGGCTCTGACAGTTCTCTGCACAGTGGGCGCTAGCATGCCTAGCAGTCTGAGTACGCAAATAACAGCACTAATGGCAGCGCGATAAACCTGACGCATATCGGAGGTGGTTTTGAAGGAGGATATTAATTAAACTTTGCAGGCAGCTTCGAAGCAGTTTAGTAAGAACTCCCGTGCCTTTTTATTGCATCCAGCTATTATACACCCCTCACGCCCCCCCCCCCCCCCCCCTCCCCTCCGCAATAGGCGCTAATTTTCTATCCAAACGTTGTTGTTATTGTGTGACTGAGAGAAGGATGAAAAGGAAATTGCACGGGCCTGCCTACTGGCTCGAGCCAAGCCACCACCGCTGCCACGTGCAGATAGAAGACCAAACGAATACGGGGATCACTTATACATGCACGCACGCACTCCAAGTGCTTTTTTACTTACATTGTTATGAAATGTCGAAGGCTGCTGGATAACAGATTCGATATCCTGTTTGGAAACAAAAAAAAAAAGAAAAATCACCAAATAAGATAAAATATGTAAGAAGTTGCGGCACGGGCCATAAGACGCAGCTACATGCAGGAAGTCCGTGAAGCTGCTGTGTGGTGACCATCTAACTGGAGCGTCGTTGCACAAGTCCGTTTTACTAAAGCTTCATAAGAAATGCAGTCTCATAGTGATAGAGGATATGTGGTACAAGAGGGAAGCCATAGTAGGTTCATAGTGGCTTTGGAAAGCGCGTCATACTGCGTATAAACGCAGTAGGCAGCACGACATATCGTTAGCTGTCATTGCCCAATGAAAAAAAATTCTGGACGATTACTTTACTTCCTAATGCGAAATTTGAGCACAGCTCATCAGCGTTTTCAGCTTTCCGATAGAATGAGGCAAATAATGCGAGCAAGAGATGTGTGTGCAATTACGGAGAACTTATTTTTCATACATATTCCTTATTCAAGAAACACTACGCTAACAGTTCTTGACTGTCTTGAAGGAAGCTTTGTAGTCGGAGAAATGGATGGATAAATGCTAGACTTGCTGCACCAATGCCTGGTTCTCAAAGACGAGGTCTATGCAAGTATTTCGCGAGATTGTCACAGCCGTGGGAGGCGTTAAGAGCGAGAGGAACGGGATGTTCTCCCGCATAAGTGGTAAGAAATTCCCGCTTGCCTTTATATCTACAGGCGTAGCGGGGAACGAAACAGCAGACAGCCTAGCTCGAGGGCTTACATACCGAGCAGGCATGTCAGATGTTCTGGAGCTTCAGCTACTAGCATGCGAGGGGGGATACACAGAGACATTACAACTATACAGAGGGACTAGATTCAAGTACCCACCACCACACAAAGCCCTCACGAGGGAGGAAGCAGTCGGCTGGCGTAGGCTACAAACAAACTCCTTCCCCAACTTGTACATCTATAACAAGATGTCACCAACACAATACAGAGCAAACTGCCCCTGGTGCGGCGACACACCCACACTATACCACATCACATGGGAGTGCGAACGAAATAAAGCATTCCACCAACACGAATTCCCGAGTGCGGAGCAATGGGAGAGCCGGCTCACCAGCAGCGAGCTCGCGGCCCAAAGGGCCTTAGTGCGGCACGCTACTGATGCAGCGCGACTCAGTGGAGCCCTGGACTAGGGGCCCAACCTTGCTGAAGAGAAGCCTCAAGTCGCCGGCGCCACGAAAGACGACGGAGGCTTCGAATCCGCGAATCTCTTAAAAGATCTAAATAAAAGTTTTCTACTACTACTACTACTAAACTCCCCACCCATCGTGCCACCCTCGCAGGTGGCAGTTAATGGCTGTTCGCGAGAGTTCGTTCACCGTTATCAGTGCTAACGCATGCAGCCCACAGCTCGCTCTCATCACCCCACGTAGCTATAAACGTGATTCAGGTGTACTGACCCAGGGAGCCAGTTATGCTCAGTTCCTTTGCTCCTCACACTACCTCTCCCTCCAGACACCTCCCCAGAGGCTGCAGAGGAAGCCGCAATTGCACTTGCTATCACCCGCACGGAAGCCCGGTACATTTTAAGTGACTCGAAAACTGCGATTCTAAATTTTGCTCGAGGCCGACTCCATGTCCCTGCTTTTGGCATACTGGACTCGCCCGATGCACCCCAACCCCGCCAAGTGGAACTGATATGGGTGCCTGCGCACTCCGGGAATCCCGGAAACGAGGCAGCCAACCTTTTAGCCCGAGGTTCTTTAAACCGGGCTCAGGTGGCCTCAGATCGGGGATTCACGAAGGAGCGCATGTACTCATTCAGCGAGCTGACGCAGGCCTACAGAGCCTCACGCCAGCTCTACCCCCCGCCCCGCTCCTCCCTAGATAACAAACAAGCAAACACTCTGGCGCAGACTACAGACACACTCTCTCCCCTCACCCCTTACCCTAGCCCACTATCATCCCTCCTTACCCACTCCGGCATGCGCCCTATGCCCAGAGCCCTTTGCTTCTTCCCTCCACATCCTTTCCCTATGCCCGGCGGACCTTCCCCCGCGGGACCTCGAGAACCTCAAGACATGGGAGGACTGGGAGATCCTGCTGCGCTCGGAGGACCCGGCCGTGCAGACCATCGCCACCAGCCGGGCTGCCAGTGTTATGGACCTTAGGAACATAAACACTTGAGTGCAGTGGGGTCGTGTGGGGACCCTGAGGCGTGCTCCGAATTCCTTTTCAAATAAAGTTTTTCTCTGTGTCTTTGCTTAAAATGATCGGGGTGTAAAACATCGTCAACACCAACGCCAATGAACACAACGAACGCCGCCGGCCTATGGCTATAGTGCCAACACATGCAGCGCACATCTGTCACTACCGCCATGTAGCTTAAAGCACGGTTGAGGTGTCCACTGTTCCAAGAGGGCAGTTATGCGCCTTCCATCTGGTTCAGGTGTCCACCGATGTGTGTGAGACAGATACTGCGATTTCCTTTCCTCAAAAACCAATTTACCAATTTTACCCTCTCCTTTCCAAGCTCCCACATCGGTTTCGCAGCCTAAAGCGCGACTAAGGTGTCCACTGCTGGTTACAACTGACAACGGCGACGGCGACGGATAACGACGACGGCAACGGCGACGCCGCGAATCGCAGGAACGGCCGCCAAAGAGGTGCGCTCTAAAACATGCTTACCTTTTCGTTCATGACTCCGGTCATATAAAGAGCGACTTTTGCTGTGATACGGATGTCCAACGATGACACGACGACGAACCATACTATATCGATAATGAGTAGATATTTCAGCCCCTGCGGTAACGAAACACACGTGTCACTTGACGTTAGCTGTTTTTTTGTAGTCATCAGCAGAATGTGTCCTTGCGCTGATGGCTCTATGTTTGCCGCTTCAGTTTCCAAAAACGCCATCACCAAGCATTGTCACTGAACGTCGCATTCTAGCTGAGGGAAGTTTGTGAGGCGCTTGTCGAATTCAACAGTATTCACGGTGAAGTAGGGGGAGGGGGGGGGGGGGGGGATTAGTTTTTTTAAAAAATGGTTTGCTGATCATGCTGCGTAGGTTCAAGAGTTAGTGGTGCTTTTGAAAACACAAAATAAGGCGGAGGAAAGTGGTGAGAGCAGTGGTTTATATTCAGATCTAAGGCCGCATTGCAGGATGCACTGTGACCTGTAGCAGGCACTATGTCACAAGAAACGCGCGCACTTAATAGCTAGTCAGGTGAGAATGTTTTAAAGCAAGCGCAGTTAGTTTAAAGCACAGAAGTTGACCGATGCTTTCGTTCAAGTTATGCCCCTTGTTTCGCTGAGTTCTTTACTTTTAAGCTCTCTTTTTTTACGGTTATATCTGTGCACCGATTGAATCGCGTGCAACATAAGAAGCAAGGTTCACCTGTGCCGGCGCAGCACTATTTTTGACTATGCGGAAAAAGGGTGAATTAGCATAAAATGATCAAGTGAGGAGTTTTTGTCCGTCAGAAAGCATGACGTCACTGCAGTTATACGCCGTAACTGAGCCAGGTGACACGGAATCCACAGATAAAAACAGTGATGGGGTCCACATCCTGGGATTTGTGAGTTGGATAAAAAAATAACTGCGACCCTACCCATTTGCTTCAGAAATCAGAGAGGCAGCGGACTGTTTTGGTAGCCACTATGTTCATAGACGACTATGTTCGTAGACGAATGCTCGCAGACGACTGCGGGATCTATAGAATTATAGATAGTTCACTTGATGTGCAAAGCCTGAAAGATGACATAGATAGGATAGCCGTATGGTGTAATAATTGGGACATGACTTTGAATACTAAAAAGTGTGTACACGTCACCTTTTCGAGGAAGCGCTCCTACCCTTCTTATATATGCACTATAAACCATTCAAACTTGAAAAAAAAAAACAGAATTTTAAATACTTAAGCGTTTATCTTACTGTTGACCTGAGGTGGTCAAAGCATGTTAATTACGTCGTAAAAAAAGCTGTGGTATATTAGGTTTGTTAAGAAGAAATTTCAGCCACCTGCCAAAGCATCTCAAAGAACAGCTATTTTTTACTCGCGTCCGCACGGTACTCGAATATGCCTCAGTGTGCTGGGACCCACACACACAAGAACTTATTGATAAAGTGAAAATAATTCAAAATAGGACAGTTCGCTTTGTACTTGGAAATTATTCCAGGACACTCAGTATCTCAGAAAGCAAAAGGAATCTTCAGTGACCAGAACTTTAAACTCGAAGACGAAATCTGAGATTAAAATTTTTACGTAACATTTTTTATTGCAAGACTAGTATAGACGGAACAAAATATTTGAAGCCGCCTTTCTGTGTCTAGAAACGAAGGGACCACACTTTAAAGCTTTATGAACTTCCTTTTAAAGATGACGTACTCCGTTATTCGTTTTTTTTCTGCGAACAGTTCGCGAATGGAATGCTTTGCCGCCACATATTGTTAATGTTCTACCTAATAAAGCCTTTTTTTTTTTCACGCGTTAAGTGCATGATTTCTTGTTTTTTGATTGTGAAAGTGCCAGGGCTCTCTTTACCAGGGCTGTCTTTACCAGGGCTCTCTTAATACAGGGCTCTCTTTATCAGATGTTATTAGGGAATAACAGCGAATCCTTGTTACTCACCTTCTGAATTGCAATGTACACCGAAGAGAATATTAGGATACTAGTAGTAAACACAAGGATCTTGACAATGCTGTCGACAGGATTTCCTTAAAAAGAAAGAAAGAAGCAGTAATAAGCAAGTTAGTTTTCATTCTGGGTACAAAGACTGATCAGATTGTTTTGGTACAATTAATATCATTATATTTATGCGGCAGCTGCTTGGGCCACGCACGAGAGTTTGTGTCGTCCTTGTTTTGTCCCGTCTTTTCAAAAGCGCAATTATGTTTGACGATGGGCCACTTACTTCGTGGTAAACAGAGTCGGCAATGAAATACTCGATAACTTCCAGGTAGGGGATCCTGATGCACTATCCACTTGGCCAATCAGAAACCCCCGCGTCAAGCTATTGGTCAATAAGAGTGCTTGTTAGGTGGGTAGGTAAGGGGGCGCTGTCAAGAAATGTGCCCTATGTCGTTATGTCAGCTAGGTCGATTCGGTCCTTTGGTCTTTCTTAGACTGGATGCTTTCACGGTGAAGGGAGCTTGTAAAATAGCTATATATATGCCACTTTTTTTTCCAGCAGAAGGTAGAAATGTCACAAGCAAAATTTCAAACAGAGCACTCGTTGAACAATCCTACATCTCTAGAATAAGGCCACAAACAACTGAAAAGCCTCATTTGCGGTGCCGAAGAGGAAGAAGTCAGCCACACAGACGAACGGAGAAGGCAGCGATGGAGTTGCAAGGACACTGGCCCAACGCGCCATTGCTATCTTTGTTAAGGCGGTCTTAACAAGGACGTAAATAGTATGCAAGAAAAAGTGAAACTGTAAGTGGGTGTTGGAGGTTTTATTTTTTTTTTGAAATTCAGAAGCTCTGAGCATGAACTAAGAGGATTGAGATGATGACAATCAGTGAAGTTAGCGAGAAAAGAGATTGGCTTATTGGGGTTGAACGTCCCAAAGCGGTTCAGGCTATAAGGTACGCCGTAGTGAAGGGCTCCGGAAATTTTGACCACCTGGGGTTCTTTAACGTGCACTGACATCGCACAGCACAAGGGCCTCTAGAATTTCACCTTCATCGAAATTCAGCCACCACGGCCGGTATCGAACCCGCGTCTTTCGGGGGGGTTCGATCCTGGCCGCTACTACTGAAACCACGACTACTTCTACTACTACTAATTTCGCTGAGCAAAAAAACTGGCTCTGGATCGCCGATTGAAATATGCCGCAAGTCAGGATGTGTTCGAGGCTCCTCGTGTCAAGACACTCATAGTCACGCGACAATTTTCAAATCTCAGAGGCGTTATTTTAAGCGGAAAGAAAATGAACCACGCTACTTTGTTATTTTGAAGAAAGTAACTTAAATATGCATTTCTCAACATTTGCGATAACGTTCACGATTGAAAAGTTGGGCAATTTAATTTCGTTTACTAATAAATGAGACACATTTAAGCAACTATGGTGACTTGGCCAAGACGGCAGCACTAGTCGGATCTTCGTACAGTGCTTTCTCTTGTTTTCGAAGCTTGCGCAAAATTAGCGGAAGCACCGTGTAATGAAAGTAAAATGAAAGGGGCTAGTTTCTAAGCTATTGAACAAGCTGCTTCATGGATGCTGTCAGAAGTTAGAATAGCATCCGCTAAGAGTTTTGTCTGTACAACAACATTATTGAAACTGGTGCTCAAGAAACATACTTACCGGCGCTTTCTGTATTACGACGTTCAACCATATTGACCATGGCACTAATGAGGCGATATCCACTCTGAACCTGCGGAGAACAGAAGCGCAAAGGTCATGTGAACTCGTGGCAGGCATTTAAAATTTAGACCCCGGATGGTCAAAATTACGAATCCTCCACTATAGTGACCCTTTCTCTCTTCTTTCTTTCATCATTGCGTTCAATACAAAGTAAATTAGTTAATAATTAAAAGAAAATGGTAGTAACTGTCTCATCTCGTTGAAAAAAAGTATTGGCTTCGAGAAAATGAAAGGAGCAATAACTCTCTCACATATTGGCGGACCCTTCTACAGCGCCGGAAAGGAAGAGAGGAAGAAGATGCGGGTGAAAGAAGGGAGAGGGAGAAAGAGGCGCCATAGTGGAGGGCCCGGAATAATTTCGACTAGCTGGGGATCTGACATCGCACAGCACACGGGCGCCTTTTGCGTTTCGCCCACATCGAAGTGCGCCTGGTGATGGAAACATTTATTGCCAAAGCCGCCGCGGTGGCTCAGTGGCTATGGTGCTCGGCTGCTGTCCCGAAAGACGCGGGTTCGATCCCGGCCGCGGCGGCTGAATTTCTTTGGAGGAGAAATTCGAGGCCCGTGTACTGTGCGATGTCAGTGCACGTTAAAGAACCCCAGGTGGTCGAAATTTCCGGAGCCCTCCACTACGGCGTCTCTCATAGCCTTAGTCGCTTTGGGACGTTAAACCCCATAAACCAAACCAAACCATTTATTGCCAATATGTTACTCCCCCATTAATTCAAATTAAGTTGGTTTTTGTGAAAAGGAAAGGGCGCAGAATCTGTCTCACATATCTCGGTGGACACCTGAACCGCGCCGTAAGGGAAGGGAGGAAGGTGGAAGTGAAAGAAGAAAGAGAGAAAGAGGTGCCGTAGTGGAGGTCTCCGGAATAATTTCGACCCTCTGGGGACCTTTACTCAAAACCAAGTTTTCTCTAAACCGAGCACCTCTTTCTTCCTTCTTTCAATTCGTCCTTTATCTTCCCTTACGGCGCGGTTTGGGTGTCCACCGAGATATGTGAGACAGTTACTGCCTGCGCATGCGCAGTAGCGGTGGCGCAGCGCATTCTAGAGACGCTGTTGCTGACGCATGCGCTGCTCCCGCGGCAGCACAGCACGCAGACACCAGGGGGTGACAAACTTTCGCCAAAGGTCGTTTAGGCTCGCCTTTGCGTTCTCCTGATTGACGCCATGTTCTCCCTCCGTTCTGGCGCCAAGATCACCCTTGGCGCATCGACGAGCGCTAAAGCCATTTCAGGCTTAAAAAAAGTTATTGTTGCACTACTGCGTGAATGACGACGCAGCGTCCCTGCATGGTACGCCGGCACCGATAAAGCACGCTGCATTTCATCGAACGCAGATTTTGGCACCCGGCGCTCGAGCCTTGCGTCGCCGTAACAGGGCAGATGCAGCGTCTGAGAATTACCGGTATAAAATTTGTGTGAGGCACTATGGCGTGGCTGACAGCCTAAGCTTGCTTCGGATTCGGATTCGGATATGTGGCTTTCCATGCAGTCGATGTCGATTGCGCTGGTGTGCAAAGAAGCATCACACCGGAACTTATTATCTCCTGGTTTTTGGCCAGATTTGGCAAATTTTTTTGCTCTCGTCTCTGGCGTCGCGTTTTTGCGTCGATCTGAAGCCTAGCTTGGACAAATTGACCCTACACATAATGCATATCTAAGAGTGTGAACTCTCAACATAACCGCCCTATGTCGCGGACTTCTTACCAACGTTCCTTTTCACGCAGCAATAGCATGAACGACCATTTTGCTTTCTGCACAGAGTAACATTTACGAAGGAGTAGGAGGAGGGGAAGGTAAAGGGGAGCATCGCTGTCACTATACGGCACTGCACCGCTTATGTTTAAGCAAGTCAGTGCTTCGGAGCTATAAACGGAAGCCATCACCATCGTGATCATGACTGCTGCTTATGGTGACAGAGTGCCTGATCTACCCGTGTTGGTTCGTGATAACGAAATCGATCTATAAATTTAACATTTAGGATTAACCTGTAATCACAAGCTGAGGGGCTTGGGAGGTACGGTGCTTATAAAAGACTGAGATATTCATAAATCTAGCCGCACGACTGGTTGCTTAGCTGCTCCGGTTAACCTCACACTTCGCGTTCTATGGCTACACAAAAAGGGGAAAGAAGCTGACCGTGATAATTTGCGCATCTCCGCTACGGCATATTTGATAAGCAGTAACAGCGGAATTTTTACTTACGAGAAAGAGTAGAAAGAGAGTGTTCTTAGAAATCCTGAACCACATGTCTCGGCGTCTCAACAAAATCGTTCCAATAAAGCACAGAACTCCAGGTTTAGCTCTCAGTAACAGATGATGATGATAGTCCTAACACACAGCACATATCAGAGGGAAAATTATAATAGAATGGACTCTACTAGTCGGAATGGGCCAGAAAAATAACGGAATACTGGGCAACATTCTGCGTCATCACAATACCACTGCTCATTTCAGCCAACCTTACCTTTTGTGCCGTTTTCTTATATATTCAATATAACTGTTAAACTTCCCGTGTAATATTTTCTTGAGTTCAGTTTTTCCATCTTTTTAAAAATTGAAATTAAAAATTGTTTTTTGAAGAAAGAAAATGGCGCAGTATCTGTCTCGCATCTCGGCGGACACCTGAACCGCGCCGTAAGGGGAGGAATAAAGGAGGGCGTGAGAGATAAAAGGAAGAAAGAAGTGCCGTAGTGGAGGGCTCCGGAATAATTTTGACCACCTGGGGATCTTTAACCTGCACTGACATCGCACAGCACACGGGCGCCTTTTGCGTTTCACCTGCATCGAAACGCAGCCGCCGCGGCCGTGTTTGGACCCGCGAACTGCGGAGTAGTAGCCGAGCGCTCTAACCACTGAGTCACCGCAGCTGGTTGACCCATCTTTTCTCTGTCCTTTGTTTATTCTAACTCGAATTTTCTATGATTATTTTTTGCCTAGAACTCCAAGCTCCCACCATATCCGTCAGTGATTAACTTTTTTTCGCTACGCAAGAGTCAAAAGCGCGCGCTAAACCTGGTGACAAAGAAAAAGTGATACGTCCTCCGCGTGCTTTTACCCCAGCATGTCTCTCGCGCCCCGTCATCCGGAGCAGAAGAAGGAAAAGGCTTGCGAAGAACATCACGGTCCGAGATGCTCATGCACAACGCGGCCGAGCCGGCGTCAGTGGCAGCGCCCGCTACATCTAATAGCCGCAGCTTTCCCGCAGATGGTACCAAGGCGGTTTCGAGCATGGACTCTGGGACCAGCACCGCGGCTCCTCATCGTCAATGGCACGAATCTGCTAATGCCAAAACCAATTCAGTGGCGGCGCCCCCTGCAATCGACATCAGTCCTCCCATGAACCCGCGCAATCACTCAGTGGGGTCTAAGAACGCTTCGTTGAAGCCGTCCATGGCAAGCGCCTCTTCACCACTTAAGCCACAACGCTACCCAATGGCGCCGAGTGGAGGAGAGAACACCAAGAGCAGCGCTACTGGCAGACGCTTGAGCCGACTCCTGCGGAGCGGCTTCGTGACCCCAAGGAAGCACTCTGCGGGCAGCGCCGAGATGCCCCGCCGCGGTGTCCCTTGTGGGCAGTACGCCTTGGACGAGGAGGTCATGGAGAGGCTGCATTCCCTGGTGAGTCTTGAAGTGCTGTCTACTGGTATCAGCGGGCGAAAATGTTACGTTGAACACTCCCCAAACAGAGAGCACAGGAACACAAGATAATCAGATTGAGTTGACTTACAAGGACATGCATGGGTCAATGAGTGAGTACGGGTGTGCATCCATCGCCATTTTTCCGCATTATTTTTTGAATATTGGTTTTTGAGGAAAGGAAATGGCGCAGTATCTATCTCACGTCTCGGCGGACATCTCGCTCCGGAATAATTTCGACCACCTGGGGATCTTTAGCGTGCACTGACACTGCACATTAAAGATGTTGATGTAAAAAATTGCAGACACCTTGGTTCTCACCACTACAAGTACAGGCTGCTGCTAACAAGGTGTGCCATCTGTTGGACGTGGTTTTCAATGACTCGTAGTCAGTGAGTACGGTAATGTAGTACGTTAAGAACACGTAGTCACTAATCGAAGTACTGCGCGATATCTCTCAGGATAGACAAGCTAGTTCACGGAGCTTTATTTGGTCAGCTGTATTGTTGGCAATCAACCACTGGTACCCGTATACGTCATACTGCAAACATGCTGACCTTTTGCGGTATACATATATTTTCGCCATGGCGGTGGCTGAGTGTTTATGGCGCCCGGCTGCTGACCCGAAAGACACGAGTTCGATCCCGGCCGCGGCGGTCGAACTTCAATGGAGGTAAAATTCTAGAGACCCGTGTACTGTGCGATGTCAGTGCACGTTAAAGAACCCCAGGTGGTCGAAATTTTCGGAGCCCTTGACTACAGAGTCTTTCATAGCGTGAGCCGCTTATGAACGTTAAACCACTATAAACCTTTACAGTACATGTGGTGCCACGTGTCATAGTTGCCGCGGTGGCTCAGTGGTTACGGCGCTCGGCTGCTGGCCCGAAAGACGCGGGTTCGATCCCGGCCGGGGCGGCTGAATTGCTTGAAAGCGAAATTCTAGAGGACCGTGTGCTGTGCGATGTCAGTGCACGTTAAAGAACCCCAGGTGGTCGAAATTTTCGGAGCCCTTGACTATAGAGTCTTTCGTAGCGTGAGCCGCTTATGAACGTTAAACCCCAATAAACCAACCAACCAACCAGTAGTTGGGGGAATCACAAAAAAACATGTCATGGCCGAAGGTAGAAGGAGGACAAACTTGATTTTCGTTGAAAAAAGTAGCAGATGGTGTGCGGGTATAGCCCCATCAAGTGGCCATGAGCCCGTGGCACTCGGCGACTCCTAGGGCTCTTGTGACGGCCAGGATCTGTGTCCGAGTCAGAACTGTGCAATGCGCCTCCCACTGGTCTGGATTCGAGAGCTGCAAACTGTGAGGGGGGGATTCCCGAGGTGTAGAAACCTAAATTTCAGGCGTCATTGCGCACTGAACACTCCTCTGGCTCTGACCTCTATGGCTGTACTTCTGGCGCTTAGGTGGTACCCTCTTCATAGTTGATGCCCCGAAGAAGGTGTCAGCCTTGCGAGATTGTACAGTGAACACGTCGCTGACAGTTCAGTAAAAAAAGAAACATTTCTGGTACACTGTTTGGTTTCAATTTCGCTAGTAGAATATTTATGAGCACACTGCTTACTCACTGACCGTTGCTGGCTGATGAGCATTGGAGACCTTTGCTCCTTTTGAGAAGGTTGCCCTGAGCATGCTACCTTATTTAACCCACATGGTGTTGACGCAGGCGCAAGAAGGCGCTCAAGGCGACTCAAGGAAGAACGGCAATGTCCCATGGAAAGCAGTCGCGCTGTGCGCTGTTCTGGTCGGCCTGCTTCTCGCCTCAATGGCGGCGCTCCTGGCGCCCCGGTGGTACGGGGGAGCCCGGAAGTTGGAGCGAAGCTCGGTCTGCACCTCCGATGGCTGCCAGTATTTGGCCTCCGAAATCATCGGCCGTCTGGACCGGAACGTCGATCCGTGCAAAGACATCGAAGCGCACGTGTGCGGCTCCATCAGATGGAAGAGCGAGCTGATCACGGACACTGCCACGGACATGATACGACTGTGGCAGATGAGGGGTGCCGCGTACCTGAATACGAAGAGAAGACTCGAAGGTGCGCATCTTGCAATTAATACTTGACAATAAGAATGGTTTATTGTACGCGCCGCCGCGGAGCCTCAGTGGTTATGGCGGTTGGCTGCTGACCCGAAAGACGCGAGTTTGATCCCGGACGCAGCGGTCGAATTTCGATGGAGGTGAAATTCTAGAAGCCCGTGTACTCTGCGATGTCATTGCACGTTAAAGAACCCCAGGTGGTCGGAAATTTCCGGAGCCCTTCACTACGGCATACCTCATAACGTGAGTCGCTTTGCGACGTTACACTTCCCTAAACCATAAACCAGTCTATTGTAGGCATTTTTCGTCGTTTAGATGCATTGCCCGCCTAAGGCCGCAATGCTGGTGAGGGGGGGGGGGGGGGGGGGAGGGGGTCCCAGTTATTGCACACTAATTGTCAGTTCTTTTGTGGACACCTGAACCGCACTGAAATGAAACGGATAAAGAAGGGAGTGAGAGAAGAAAAGAGGAAAGTGGTGTCGGTAGTGGTGAAAATATTTTAATGAAATTGTTCAGGAGGTTGTAGCGGCGGGTGGAGCTCTCAGTCCGGAACCCCATTGGCGTAGGCTGCTGTCCGCGCTCTTTCGATGAGTTCTTTTTGACTCGTTTCATCCGATCTGGTCAAAGCTGCCTCCCACCCCTCCTGCGTTGGTTGGTTATTGACAGTGACCGCTTGATTTCGTTGACAGGCCCATACCATATGGTACAAGTCCGCCTTGATGTCGGAGCAGAGGGTTCCGGGATAATTTCGGCCACCTTGGGATCTTTAACGTGTACTGACATCGCACAGCACACGGGCGCCTTTTACGTTTCGCCTCCATTTACGTTTCGGGAACCCGGGAACTTCGGCTCAGCAGCCGAGCGCCCTAACCACTGAGCCACCATGGCGGGTTGATTTAAGTGCACGTTAAACATTCTCAGGTGGTCGAAGTTATCCGGAGCCCTCCACTACAACTCTTTGTCTGCAGTCTTACACTCCCACCTTCATTACTTTCTTCATGGTGCGGCTGACGTGTCCACCGAGAAGCTAGTTACTGCGCCTCTAATTTCCTCAAAAATATTTTAGAGCGCAGCTCTTTGGCGCCCGTTCCTGCGTTTCGCGGCGTCGCCGTTGTCTCTCGTAAACAGCTCCGCAGTCGTTGTAGCGCACGCTCCTGGCGCCATTTCTCCCGCACGCCCAAGCCGAAACGCATAGCCGCCGCCGTTTACCACTGCGTCTCAGCAGTGCATTGCATCCCAATGCTCACGTAGTTGGTCGGCTGCGCTGCAAAACACCGCAAAAATTGTCCTGCAAAAATTTACGTCTTTATAGCACATTTTGCTTCACCAATTCTTACTTGGCCGTTTTTTTTATGCTTAGAAAAAAAAAACAATCTCGTCAGGTTTTTACTAAGTTGTGGTGTTGACGTGGGTGGTCATGTCAGACAAATATAAGTTATTTGATTGCGCGGTTAGAAGTTAAGGGTCGTGAGTATCAAAATGCCGAGTTTTTCCCTGAGTCGCTTTCTGCCACACTCACCCTCCTACTGTAATTCCATGGAGCCATCGCACTGGATGCCGCTATTCTAAAATTCATGCTGCCTGTTCTCGATCTTGCATGCGCGTCTGTCGCTTTATTATCGCAGCCAAAGCTTGCTTCACTCCAGCAGTACACGTCTTGAAAAGGGTTTCCCGCGATGTTTTCTCTTAACTGTGTGGCCATCAGAACATTACGGCTCGTACTCTTGTCTCACAGACCGCCTTTACACCTCCGTCAAGGCAAAATCATTTTGCCTATAGAGAACGGACGTGGTGGTGGTTGTTGTGAAACTTAATTGCCAGCGGATATAGAGGAGCGACTCGAAGTCGCCTCCCGCTTAAACGCAGCCGCTATCCCTTGGGCAGCGGCGGCGTCTTCAGCCAGCTGGAGGAGCTTGATCTGTGTCCCCAGGTCGGGGCTGAGCAATAGAGCCTCCCAGTGATCAGAGTCGGTAATGAATAGACTCGCGGGTAGGGACTGCGGGCAGTTCCAGATCATATGATTTAGATCGGCTTTGCTGTTTCCTTTCTTGAGCGTAGACTGCGTTGAGTTATCAAACACGGACAGCTCCCAGGCTTCGCCTCCTCAGAGGAAAAGGGTGGGGGGATGGGGAAGAGGGAACATCAATATTTGTAATGGGTACCCCCCTCATGTATGTCCTTTTCAAGCCCTACTGGGCCACAACAGGACCAAAGATGACACTCTATGCTCTCACGTACAGCCTTTCTTAAAAGAGGCGGAAGGATTGCTTGTAAGCTGTGTAGAGCGGTTCTTGTAGCATCCGTATAAGATCTGACCTTTAGAGGGTTTAGGGCTATGGTTCTTCTGCCCGTCAAAAGATATAGAGCGCTGGCGAAGCACAAGGAGCCACACTGCACGACCTGGAAAGGAAACCTCTGAGGCTCTGTGCTTTTGACAAAGGCTGCTGCACCCTTAATAGCTCAGGTCCAGCTAGACAACATTCACAATGACCAGCAGGCGAGAGCAGAAGTTTACGGTTGCGATGTACAACGACGGCACACCGCGGCGATGTCGTTCTGCTCGGTCCCTCGTAAACCTCTGTATGCCAAGCCTCGTGGGAATGGTATACGCTCACCGGTCTTCCGCAGGGGCGTTCGCCCTGTACCAGGCGTGCATAGACCCGGGCCCAGATAGCCTGCGCCAGCTGGTGTCCTTCATGCGGGAGCGGGGCCTGCGCTGGCCCGAGTACGGCTCCATGGGCAGGCACGCGCTCAACGTGCTGTTGGACCTGCTCCTCAATTGGGGCGTCCCCTTCTGGTTCGAGATGAGCTTGCGCAAGCTGCCCAACCACACGAGGTGCGTATACACAACTGGCAGTTGTCAGTGACCTACTAGAGGGTCCCATTGGATGTCAAGAGAAGGAAATGTGCGCTCTCGGGGTTGCCTACGAGTCACATCGATCGAAGAGCTTAGGAAACTTGTCGGAGTACCAAGGCTCCAGCTTGCGCGAACAGAAATACTGGGAGATCATTTGAAGGGGCTTTTGTGCTGTTGTGGATTCTACTCGGCTGATGATGGTGGTGATGACGATGAGTAGTATCGTGATTGCGATTTCCTGCAGGTACAGCCTATATATCAACCGCGTCAAGATGAACAAGTGGCGCCGCCAGCAGCAGGTCTCGGCCCACCAGAACCGCCTGACGCAGTACGCGTCTGTCTTCTACCAAGTGTTCGGCGCCAGCACGGACGCCCGCGCTCGCATCCCGAGGCTACTGGAACTCGAGAAGGAGATGCACGCCATCATCGAGCCACCAGACCTCGAGTTTGTACCTTTGGCACTCTTGTAGAGGTGCATTCGGGTCGTGGTGCGTTTAACTGTACACACTCTCACTTAACGAGAAGCCCGAGCGCCAACTCTTCAATTTTGCATCGACCCTAAGCTAAGGGGATCACGGTGGCTTTCAACCGCCGTAGCGTCGTAAACTGGTAAGAAGGAAACGGCCAGGACTATCCGCCTTTTTTTATCCAGTCATTAACGAAACTACTAGCGACAAGAATGAAATGTACGAATGGGCAGAAAGATGATTATAGTGGGGAGTACTTACCAACCTGGCGCAACTGTGTCGTCCCGCTGCTGCTTTTGCGGCTACTACGGGTAGTAGCTATTAAATGAAAAGCAATGTACACACGAACTGAAGAAAATACTCAGGATTTTCACTTACGGAGTAGTAACGACTGCTAGGCTGCACACACGCCTTTTTCTCGTTCTCATTCACGGTATATTACAAAAGGCGACACCGGCGATGCCGTAAACAAACCACGGAAAGCGTTGCGAGATATGATTTTTGAAAGTGAGGAACTTGCAAATTTTGGTGGTGAGTTAGAAGATAAGGTCTTCGAATAGAGTTCAACGCACTAGCCTATATCTTCAGTGGTGCGAAGATTAATACAATTCTTCGTGGTTGGGATCCACTCTTGGTATTTGACACAGGTGCAGCGCTGAGTAGCTGCACGGAACGCTATGGCATGAGAGCTTTATTTCTGCTTCGTCATCAGCGCCCGATTAAACCGCAACTTTTATCCCGTGTCTCTGCGCAGGGACAAGCAGACCCGACGCGGCGTGACAGTCGTCCAGATTAAATTGCGTCTGGCGTCCTTTGCCACGACAAACATCACCTCCGATATGTGGCTCAGCTACCTGAACGAACACATGAGTCCGCACCGGTTCCAGCCCGATGATTACATACTGGCCGATGACCTCAGCTTGGCAACGACCATGAACGGGCTCTTCGGGCGATACAGGCAGGTACCTTTTGTCATTTGCGTGCAGAGCAGCTGCCGTACATTGAATGGTCGGGCGGGATTTCATTCTACTGAGTAAAAAGGAGGGTGACCAACTTGATTTGCTGACGGGTACACTTTACGCCATTGCTTTGGTGCTGGTGCTCAAACGACACAGACTTCCAACAAAAAGAGTACTTATACGAGAGGAACCGCGGCGGCTTAGTAGTAGTTAGTGTATTTTCATTAGTTTTTCAGCACATATACGTCTTTAGTACGTATACACACATGTGGGCATAATAATTCAAAAGCCCGATTGCAGCTGAGTGTCCGAGCACGTGTGGCGTCATAGGGGTAAAGACATGACTGACTTTGCTCCATTTGGATTGGACACGCAGCAACGAGGACATGCTCTACGCGCTGGGCTGGTGGTTCGCGCAGCAGTTCTCAGTGATCGCCTCGCTAGACGGCGGCGTCGCGTCGTACGGCAGCGTGGTGCTGGCGCAGGCCAACCGACCCATCGACTGCTACACGCTCGCAGAGAGCCGCTTCCGGCAGCAGCTGTTCCTGGAGAGGGCGCACGCGTCTCTGGGCACGACGGGGATGCAGCAGGTCGAGGAGATCCTCGAGAAAATCCGCAGCACTACGATCGGACTGCTCCAGTACGCATGCGCGAACCATCTCCTGTTGTTTGCTCTTTTTGCTCGCGTGTCCAAGGTTTTGGAAATGATTGCACACGTTTTTTATGGCGGCAGTTTTCGAGAAGCGAAAATCATTGCGTTTTATAAATACCTCGAAGACGGCCCACTGATAACTTTTACAGTGATTGCTGGGTAAACTGTTCAAGTGGGCATGGGAGCACGGTTAAAGACGCGAACACGGTACTGTTGTCGCAGTCACTTCCTTGCCTTTGATGAAAGCAAAAAGTCTATGAAAAACTCTTTACTCACTGCAGTTTCTAGAG
The DNA here is from genome assembly GCF_055824585.1 of Amblyomma mixtum. Classification (NCBI taxonomy): domain Eukaryota; kingdom Metazoa; phylum Arthropoda; class Arachnida; order Ixodida; family Ixodidae; genus Amblyomma; species Amblyomma mixtum. The sequence goes on from NC_143012.1 coordinate 245,650,851, forward strand.
TTCGTCTCTACCTTTTACAGCCGAGGCATGAACGAGGTTGGGTACGTATTAAATGACGAAAACTAAAAGGTGCTGCAGCGCAACCAAATCTTTTCTTTTATACAGCTTGAAAATGCATGTCTTCCTGCAGGCCGCTTTAGACAGACCATCATGAGCCCATATGAGGTTTCAGTCTATATCGTGCCTCGCTAACAGTGGCTACAGCGTTTGACTGTTGACCCAAGAAAGCGGCATACAATTCCGGCCGGGACGGCTACGTTTCGACGCATTCGGAATGCAAAAACGCCCGTGTGCTGTGCAATGCCGGAGTGACTTAAAGCATCCCAGGCGGCCTTAAAGAATCCGGAGCCCTCCACTACGGCTTCGCTCAAAAGCCTTTTTTTTTTTAATTTTTTCTTTATTTATTCTCAGAAACAGTACACAAACTGTTGTTTGGACCCATAGCCTTTACGGCTAGTGAGGGGTCCAAATACAAAAGAAGTACAATATTACTGCAGAACGTGTAAAATAAAAAAAAAACTTCAAGATTAACACACACAATTGAATTCATTCCTACATTTCCGTGGAAATTAAATAGTGTTTTAAAGAAATTAAATAGTGCCGCTACAGAACGTTAAACCCGGTATATCATACCAACTTTCCATCAAAAATCGAAAGATTTCCTTATAAAGCGTTTAGAAATTCCTTTGAAGGACGATGAAGTAATCGGTATGGTTAATCACCAGCATGAGAACTTTTACGTCATCATATTGCCTTCTGGAAATAGTGCTTGATATATGAGCGTAGAGTCTGAACGGGCACCAGCGACAGAACAACATGCATGTGTAAGACATAAGTGGGCATAGTGAGAGAGCGCATTTGCAATACACATTTTAGCTACTGTGCTACTGAAGCATGCATATACTGAAATGCGATGATGATGCTGATGATTTCATTTTAATGATCAAAGGGAAACTTGGTGAAAGATTGTCATGAATAACGTGAATTCCATCTGCGCAGAATCGAAGGAGCATTTACCAACCATTTAGTTGCGGTAGTCGTGAATCATACAAAAGATGACCATTGTATTGCTTAGCTACTCTAACCAGTTTTGTCCCACCTTTACCGTCGTAGATCAACGCCCTGGTTGGACGACGCGGCTCGCAAGGAGGGTGCTGCTATAGTGGCCGCTACGACGTTCGAAGCCTGGAAGCCGGATCTCGGAAGTGCTGTAAATGATGGTACCAGCTTCGGCCGCCTTGTTGAACTGTAAGTTTCCGAATCTGTTGAGCATAAAGAAATGCGCTGAATTCATGTTTGCTCGATGACGTCTCTTATACAGTACCTTTAAAAAGATATTTAGAGCCAAGGCCAACCCTTACTTTAGAGGCCGTCCTCATGTCAGCTTGTGTATTTATTCATTGCTTAGCAGTGCAAGCAAAAATAGGGACCTTATGCTGGGCTCTCCGCTATGACTTGTAGAAAATTCGGCTTATTTTGCCCTTTAATACTTGCAGTAGAAATAGTAATGAATGATATTACAAACTTCATTCTTTCATTATATTGCCACCTTCGAAGAGTTACAGAGGCGAAGGGTTTGGTTTGGTTTGGCTTATTGAGGTTTAACGTCCCGAAGCGACTCAGCTATGAGGGTCGCCGTAGTGGAGGGCTCCGGAAATTTCGACCACCTGGGGTTCTTTAACGTGCCCTTACATCGCACAGTACACGGGTCTCTAGAATTTCGCCTCCATCGAAATTCGACCGTTGCGGCCGGGATCGAACCCGCGTCTTTCGGGCCAGCAGCTGAACGCCGTAACCACTGAGCCACCGCGGCAGGAGAGGCGAAAGGGATTTGAGGCGTTTTTATCGGTCGCTAGGCATTCCGAATCTATCACCCTGTAAGGACATGAGCGCATGATTGCACGAAGAAACTGAGGGTGCTTACTCATCCGGCTCGCCGTCGTGGGTGTCGTAGTTCTTGGCAATGTTGTGAGGCTGCCGAACTCGCCTCGTAAAGGGTGGTTCGCCTTGTTTGCGGGAGCTGCGTCCACGGCCGCGTGTTTCTCTTTGGTCGACGAAAGCAAGCCGCTCTACTGCACCTCTGTTAAAAATGTCACCGATGAAGAAACCCTGAAACGATTGGACCTTGAAGAGATTTTGTTGGCTTGTGCTCTGAACTCGAGACAAACAAGAGGGTTGGTGGCAGTTTTATTCAGGCTAGGTCAGCGTCTGCAAAGGTAGACTGGTCGCACGAGGGCACCAGCGAAGGGCACCAACTGCATTACTGTCTACCATTGGCGGGGACATTTGACCTTATGTTTCGTGTAAAGAAATGGTATTGGGTGCGATAGAACATTACTACTGCGTTAAACTTCTTCTATTTTTTGCCTAATTTTTTCAGTCTTTTAAGTCTTAAAACAGCATCGGGAAACCGCTTTGTGACGACCACGGCAGAAAAGGAAAGAGGAAACATAGGAGTCAAAAAGTGCTTTATTAGTACCACAAGCATCTCAATCGTGCTGATATGAGGATGATACAGAGATGGATACACTTAAATGCAGCACTGTAGTTTACTTCACAAACTTATTTCTCACACTTATTGTTCACAAACTTTGTGAACAATAATGACTGTGTGCTTGAGAATTATTATCTTTATCACGTGCGGCAAATGAGAAATACGGGAACGAATTTTCGCCTTGTTTCGGGGCAAGAAAAAAAGGCTTTGCAACGCCCCGCTTCCCTCACCTCTTGAAAGTGCTTTGTATTAGACACACGCGGGCCAGACCCTCGTGAAACACGTGACCATGGAGAGTGGATTCTTGAGAGTGGTCATTTGCTAGCCCGGAGAGATGTGACCCATTTTTTTTTCAACGAAAGCTGTTATATGAAATTTTGCGTGGCATAGGCCGTCAACACTCAGCTGCGTTACCAGTGCCAGGCACCTGACCGTGTGATCGTTGTGCCACGTTTTTACAAAAGCCTCAGGCATTAGCAAAATATAGGTGGAAGCATGGCGATAGGTTTCGCTAAGTGTTAGCCCATACCCCGCAGTGTGTACACATTTGGCAATGTTTTTGTGTCGACCTCAGGCCAAGTGCAGCCTACCACGAGCGTAGCTTCACAGAAGCGCTGCGTGCCACCGAAGTGCACGAGACACGTGCCATTGGACACCAGGCGGCTCGCGGATTTCCCTTTGCCGTCCGGGCCTCGTTACCCGTTGCCCTGCGGAATCGGAGAGGCCTGGCGTCCGACCAACGCGGCGCCAAGAACAGGGAGGCACAGCGCTTGTCCTACTCGACGGCCGTGCAGGGCTGGATCGAGACGGCCAAGGCTCACAAGAGCCGGCTGCCCAACTGGCCGCGGGATGAGTCGCTGCAGCACCGGCACCTGTCCTACTCGCAGCTGACCCAGTACGACTACTGGTGGAACTCGCTCTTCCTCCAGATGGCCGCCTTCGCCGAGCCACTCTTCTACCCGGACGTTTCGCTGTCGGCAGCCAACTACGGCGGGCTCGGATTCGTGGTCGCCAAGCACTTAGTTAAGGCGTTCGACTTCAAGGTGCGCCGTGGAATGCATCGAAATCGCCTCTTTGTGACTATTTGTAGAGGACGCTTGCTTAGGTTGATTTCATTCGGAATCGTTGTGCCGATTCTCTGCCTACCTTGTCTGCGGAATATTTACGTAGCTGCCGCAAAAAAACAACAAGAACAATAAGAGCACGGCATGATTTTTAAGGCAAAAGTCTTTATTGGCTCATACTGTCGTCCTTTAGCAGAGGGTGTTATACCTTTGGTAGCGCGTCAACTCGGGAACTAAAAAAGATAGGAGAAAACGAATGGTTGCTTCAGATAAAGGAAGAAAAATAAACCTAAAAGACACGTTTGATGACTGTAGAGTAATTAGTTAATTAATTATAGTCAAAAATGTCAAAATTGCGTCGAAATAACGCAGAAGTCGATGTAGCCACGGGAACGGTGTGACGTCACATTCACCGGAAATCGTTACGGCATAGTGAAAATTGTCACATTATGGTCGGAAATACACCGAATTTGTGTCAAATTGGATGGAAAAATGTGTAATTAAGCGTAATTAACACTTAAGGCCCCCGGAAGATGTATAATTTGGGTGCAGATACAGCCACGGGAACGGTGTGACGTTAGATCCACAGGAAGTCGTCACGGCACAGTGTCCTCGGCTTTCGCCTCTCAACACTTTAGTTGCCAAAGTGTCCTCGCAATCTTTTTGGTCGCCGAATCTAGCGCGAAGCCTTTTAGATCGAAAACTCTACTTCACGAGGTCTAGCCGGCTCACCGAGTTTGTGTGAAGCTTGACCTTGAAGGCGGCCATGAAGAAACCTAGCATAGCAACAGTCCACGCAGAAATAAATTAAGTATTGTCGCGACCGACCGAGTTTCGAACCCACGGCAGAGCGGGCAGATCAGCTTCGCTGGCCACTGCACGAGGGCATTATGATATCGCATAATGGTTGGTTGGTTTATGGGGTTTAACGTCCCAAAGCGACTAAGGCTATGAGAGACGCCGTAGTGGAGGGCTCCGGAAATTTCGACCACCTGGGGTTCTTTAACGTGCACTGACATCGCACAGTACACGGGCCTCTAGAATTTCTCCTCCAAAGAAATTCAACCGCCGCGGCCGGGATCGAACCCGCGTCTTTCGGGTCAGCAGCCGATCACCATAGCCACTGAGCCACCGCGGCGGCTATCGCATAATGCCCTCGTGCTAGCTCTCAGCATCGCTCCCAACTTTCCAAGGAGTCCTTTCCAAGTCAATGGGAGCCAACAGCGTATGGGCAGGAAGGACGCGTGCTGCGCCATGAAGTGGCTGCTGCTGTCGCGTGAGGTCGCCCGTGGTGTCACGTGACAATTATCATCATCAGCGTAACTGTGTACACTGTAGGATAAAACTAGCAGGATATAAAAAGCCAGCAGGATATATTCCCTCCCGTTGCCAATATCATCGTGATTTCCGCTGGAACATCATTTAACTCTTATATGCTAAGCGTCTTACATGCAGGAAACCGGTTTCTTGCGCAGTAACTCTAATAGCTTAGTTTCAAGAGGCACTAAATGTTTTCTGTGCAAGGGTTGTGGTGTGTGTTATTTTTGTACGTTGTGTGCGTTCAGGAAAATTGGCCAGTCTTCTCTGGACGCCATTTTCAGATTCGATCTGACCTACCACATTGCAATTCTGCAAGAAAAAGAAATTATTTTTGCTCGTTGTCGGGGTTCTATGATAAATTTTTTTTTTCGTCCGACTCTAGTCTAAGCTTGCCGACCTTCCGTCTGCGTGATTCCAGACACATCAAGTGCATGAATCAATTAAAGTGCAAAAAGAAAAGCTGCTTATGCGCCAATAAACCCAACACAACACAACACACGCAAGAAGAAAAAGAATGCAATCGACATGTCACCCTGCCTCTTCCCAGTTTTGCGTGAATAACAAAACACATGACCATATACACATAAAAACATGACCTATACACATGTAACAAGGCCCGAATTTACTGAGACAGTGTAGCACTGAACTGCGCGCTTGAAATGTGCCCCTTAGCAGCGTATTCACCACGATGTTTCATAGAAGCGCCGCGTGTTTACATAGGCCCTTCTAGTCCAGGCAATTAATATTTTTAGCAATATAGGATGCCTGCCTGATAAGAACTGCGCTGTCATTGTCCTGAAAGTGGTCCAGTACAACGTGAAAACATTCTGCTCCGGTGCTCTGTCAACTGCTGGCGCCAGAAATCCCGTGCAGGGACGCCTAGCGATTCTTCTATCTCGTTTGCGTGCAAACGCCTACGCAGCACTTCTCTTAAGATATTGTTTGCAGGAAAACCCTGATAGCAAACTCTGAATATGTCGGCGGATCCAATGGAGCAAACTACGCTGTTCCGCACATGCCGATTCTCATCGGGCTAGTTAGAGGTGCAGGCGCAGCGTGGCGCTGATGTCGAGATAGTTGCCAACAGATCTGTGTAGAATTCTTCGGTTACGTTAGCTATGTTATCTATACTGGTGATGACACTCCACTCCTTGTCTCTTAGTCCGCAGATCGAACTTTTCCATATAATCACGGTAGTTTCATCTTGAACGCTTTTAGGCTACGTCTATATCTTACAGAATGCTCGATACTCTCCATGCAATATTTGTCTCGGTTAACTTGCGCTTACTGATTAGCTGTGACAGTTCTGCCATTTCTGTCCTATTTACAGGGTTGGAGGTTTTCACGCTTGCATTTTTAATCAGATCTTTCTTCTCCTGAAAGATCTTGCCAGTATCCTAACTACTCCGCCCAATTCTATTGTGCACATCGTAATGATATGCGTAAAATATCATTAATCGCTTGAACACTAAGGTTGTCGTCCTCAGAGCGGAATATCGGTTCTGCAGCGAGATCCTGAGATCCTTAGTTGCTCCGGAGCTGCTGGGACTGATGGCCGGGGGTTAAATGGTGCATTCATATCGGAGGATGTGGCAGAGCACTAACGCCAGGGTGTCTAAATCCTGTTCTGGTGAGACGTTGTCGGCCCTGGTCACCGAGGTCATGCCGCACCTCAGGCCGGGTTGTTCAATTCCATAAGCATTCAGATTTTTTAAATTTTTTTGAGCATTGCGGTGGCACCGGGATTCGAGCCGTGTTCCTCTCGCATGCGAGGCGGATTTTCTTCCTCTACGCCATCGCTACAGACCGCACGCCAAAGAGAACAGTACCGCAGAATAGGTGTCCATCTATTTTTGTTATTACTGCTGTTTTCCCCGCTCACATGACGTTTATGGGTGACATGTTTATGAACCACCGGACAGGCACACAGGGGTAATATCAGCAGCCAGTCGTAGAGCACGAGTATTTTATGCTCTGACAGCCACTTAACTTATCCCAGATAAACTTCAAGTAAAGCTCCAGCTGTAACGCGGCTCCTCGATAAGCCCTTTCAGTGGTTGCGCACGCCAAAGAGAACAGTACCGCAGAATAGGTGTCCACTGATGTAAACTTTATACAATCGCAGGTGGTCGAAATTTCCGTATCCCTTCACTACGGCGTTCCTCTTAGCCTTAGCCCCTTTGGTACGTTAATCTCCCATAAAACCATAAACATACGCTGTGCTCTCTTAAACTGCTGACATTTTCTCGTGTTTTCTGTCCACCTTTTTTCATCAGCGGGGCACCCGGTTAGACGCCCAGCGCAATATCCGCAGCTGGATACGTGGCCCCAGCCTCTCGGTCTACGAACGCAAGATAGGCTGCACCGGTGACAACTACAGACTGCTGGACCACATAGCCGCTCTGGAAGTGGCATTAGCCGCCGCCTTCGGCCCAGCGGAAGTGGAGCGCAGGAACGGCACCATGGCCGCGGACGACTCTCACATCTGGCTGCCCGGTCGGAGAGAAGCCTACTCCCCGGAGATGGTCTTCTTCCTGATTTACTGCCGTGCCACGTGCGGGTTGAAGGCGCCCAGTTGCGGCGACGTTCTGAAGCGCGTAGCTCGCTTCCGCAGAGCATTCAGGTGTCCGGCGAACTCGCCGATGACGTCAGCGCCCACCTGTTCCTTCTTTGGAAAATGAAGGAGTGTGATATTGGCACCACACGTTTGTGCCCAGGCGGTGACGTTGTACAGAACGTAAGGGGGATTTAACGTTTAATTGGCATCTCCTCAATGCATTTCTTAATATCTTGTATTCAATTCAACGCATGGTAGATGACACACCACTCTACAGCACAGCACGTTTTGGACTTATAGAAGCCAATTTTAATTTACACTGATTTACTCCTGGAATGTATATATATATATTTAAATTCTAAAGTTTTGCATGTGCAATTTGCTCAACGCTAAAGCTCTAACCGTTGGCGCATGGACACCACAACAGTGATGATTGTGTGAGAAGGCATCGCTTCATTGCAGAAGGAAGCGGGCGGAAGCTACGTCCTGCAACGGGTCCAAGTGCTCCGCATTCAACTCTGCGAACTTTCTGGATTCATAATTCTCACGCGTGGTCAAAACGAAACCTTTCCGCGCAATGAACCTGAAGAAGCGGAATAAAAAGTTGCTTTCACAGCTCTGTGTACGGTGTCTCTCCTCTGACGCGTTGTAGTTGTGCTGTTGGTTGTAGTCCTCTGTTTAGAAATTTATACTGCTTCTAGGCTCCTAATGGGCAAGATAGGAGCCCTGTCTCTTCATGGTCTCAATATGAACTAGTTAAGGCATCTACTTTGCGCAGTTATTGCAACATTCTACGTTCTTCCTGCTAGGCTGAGTATGCGAGAGTATAACTTTGCTTTGAGTGTGCGCTTAGAGCGATGTAGCCATTTCTTGCGCTGCCACACTAACGCGACCACAGAGCCGCAAACTGCAATGAAACTGGAAGAAGCATGGCCATTCGCTCCATGGAGACTTTATCCATACCTTCTCAAAATTTTCCCAGGCGACAGGGTTGGCTTATAATGCCCGCAGTGCGGCTTCTATTGGGTCCCAAGCGATTAAACTTTCCGAAGAACAGGCATTGATTTTATTGTTACTGAGCCTGTTCAATAACGGGCTACATTCAGACCTGGTAGCTTTGGAACTTTTGGAACTTACCTGCGTGTACTTACGTTGCACCCTACGCGTACAAATTTTGAGTAAATTTGTTCCCTTGAGTATGGACTGGCAACCCATACTGTCAAATGTAGCGCTCCAACGTAAGATCAGCTACTGTACGCATATGTGCTCCTGGCCAAGTAGAAGCATGGCCTGAACTTCGAATACTTTCTGCACAGTTCCGCGATGTTCCGACCAACCATGAAACTTGTCTCTTGTAAGCCACGCTGCTTTTAGCCAGCAGATGTAGATAGCTCTTGCGCTACTTACGTATGCTGCTTTCTGTGACGGCATCAAGAATGTTACATACTTTGAATACACCAGGGCTTCGCTTCGATGAATTTATAGATTTTGTCATCGGCTATGACTGCCGATCAGTTTTCATATGCTGCTACGGTCTTCCACTCCTTTTCGAACAGCACGAAAAATCATGTGTTTCCGGTAAGTTCCTAACTCAGTTGTGCAATAGTGAATCCAACCACGGAGCCTGGAAACAAGAGTCTTCAGTTGAAATCTCAGTACGAGGTAGGCCTCGCAGGCAATGGAGAGGGGAATTCGTGGATGCAAACTGTCTGCGGCCTAGTGCTTGAAAAGATCGCAACTCTCTCTACACTACGCCTCACGACCTGAAAGGAAAGGGACAGTTGAATTAAAAAAAAAAAGCCAGCGTATGTAGAGAAAGGGACACTACAAACTTGGAAAACTAAGTCGACTGTTATTCCGATGTATTTTGGGAGAAACCTTTGATGGAGTTGATTTAAATTGGTTTAATTACCTATTGCCATGTCTATAGAGGCTCGGAAGCTTCGCAGCACTCGCGCTTAACACAATCCCTTACGAGAACATTTGAGTGCAAGTAGCAACAGTGATGCAAGAGTCGTGTAATAAAGTTGCCAAAGAACTGCCCATGAGGATGTAAACTACCTGTAGGGAATTAGCAGAGGATACGGTTTTTCATAGGAAGAACGTGAAAATTAATCTGTAGGAGTGTCTAGAGAAGGAGACGAAATACTAATTTACGAGAAGTATTCGGGACGTCAATACGTGAAAAAACTGGGCAGAGCCCGACAACCACAGTGTCAATAACAATGTTATGATGGTAAGCAACTAAAATGATGAATTGCAATGAATTACAGTAGGCTGACCCAAAAGACGGGGGTTCGACCCCGGCCGCGGTGGTCAAATTTCGATTGAGGCGAAATTCTAGAGACCCGTGAACTGTGCGATGTCAGTGCACGCTAAAGAACCCCAGGTGGTCGAAACTACCGGAGCCCTTCACTACGGCGTCTCTCGTAGCCTGAGTCACTTTGGTACGTTAAACCCCCAAAAACCAAACCAAACCCGAATTGCTGCAGTCCTGGGTTGGCCGTAGTTTTTAACATGACACTTGGAACTTGTCGCCAATAGACTACCCCGTATAATTAGTCTTAGACCCGTTACACGGTGCTGGGACTATTCACATATGAATTTATACTAGAATAAGATTGTTCTTGCACTAGTTAGACTCTTAATTAGACCATGCCATTTTTACCTCACCAGAGATTAAGACCCCTTCCCCCCCCTACGGGGAGTGGACATTATGCACCAAATCTCGTCCGTACTCTGGAAAAATTCCCTGTTCATCAACTGAACAGACAAGTTAACTTCTTGCAGATCCCTCGCAAACAGTAAAAGTTTCATTACTGTTGTAGCGCAGACATGGGCGGATGACGTCCATGCCACGCGCGAATATGTTTTGCACCGTGCGGGCCGGCTTTTTTTCTCCACAAAAACGGGGACTCGTATGCGTAAGATATTTTATAAAATCCCAGAAAGGGGCATTGTTATGTGCTTTAAGAAAACTTTTAGCGAACGCGCATAACTTAAAAACTTAACATCCTCTTGGCCCTGTCAACAAATAAAAAGACGCCCTCGTGCAAACAGTCGCTTGCGATATGCACGAAGTGCGAACTGTAATTTAATGGAAATTCATATTTGGGTTAAAAGGGTGATATAATTTGTAAGCAATAAAAAAAGGCTTAGTAGAAAGTAAAGAGAACTCGCTTTTTCTTGGAGATTCTTTAAGCATAACAAACAAAAATTGGTTAGCAGAGCAAAGGTATAACACGCGGTTACTTTACAGAAATTCTGCACAACATTTAAGCGTAGTCCTATAACTAGCAGCTGGGAGGCGGGCCACCACTAGCTGCAGAGGGCGCGAAACAGATGCCGGAATTTGACGCGTTGAACGAAAGAGCAGCGGTGATCGGGTTCGGGTTCACGGCGTCTCCGGCGCCCTGTTCGGACTCCTCGCTTGACGCTGCTGTTGATGGATAGGCAGTCTGCACACCCATGTCCTGCATGGGCTGCTGTTGCTGCTGATGCTGGTGTTCATGATGCAGCTGCTGGGCATGGTCGAGGGCTGCGGTGAAAGAGGCACAGTTGCCATTGTAGACACGCAATTCCAATACAGCAAAAAATCTCTGCCTCTCCCGTAACCGAGAGTAGAGTAAGCATGAAATGTCTACGGGCATAACACATTGGTTGTAGATGGTACTAGTCAAAGTCTTGAAATGGGTCTAGCGTTCAAGACACCACACACCACACTCTTCTTGTTGCGTCGAAGCGATCGCCTGCAATAGTGCGGGCCTAGGTAGGCAGCCGCGAACCGTGGCGGCCTTGTCGCTTTCGGGAGCGGCCGCATAACCATGGCGTTGTCAGCAGCCCGGGGCGAGCAGTCTTCTGCTGTGTCGTATCACTCGCAAAGCGATCGCTTTCCGCAAGACGCTTCCTACCTCTCCTTTCATCAGGCTCCATTGCTCGGCTTAAGCAGCTGTGACGGTGGCGGCATTGAAATGCAGGACGATGCAGAAGCGTACGCGGACACGACGAGACGCAGGCCTGGCAAGAATGTATATGCAGCGCGTTCGAATACTCCGCGAGCGTGTATACATCTGCCTGCCAAAGGGGGAAACGTCATGAGCTGAAGGCCCAGCGGCCGGTCTTTTACATGCCTGAGTGTGGGACCGTGGCGCCATACTTGGGGACGGCGCGGAAGCAGTTTTTCCACCCAAAGCCCTTCTCGCCCTGGAGCTCCCCTCTTGCTCTAAGCGGCCTTCTCTCAGAGCCCCTAACAGATCACGTATGAGTCGTTAAATCTCGTACGGTGCGCGGATGCTCTCGTTTCAGCTCCCGGATGTGTGGAATTCAGTGCCCGGATGTTGGCTCTTGGTCTCAGCGTGACGTCACCACACTGCCGACAACGGGAGCTAAAAGAATTTCATGCTTAAAAACTGCTGCCTGTTTCGGATAGGCAAACTAACCATGCTTGTCACTCTGCGGATTTGCCTTACGCCAGCGCTCTACAGCCGACATGTCATGGACCGGAAATTTCGACCACCTGGGGTTCTTTAACGTGCACTGACATCGCACAGCACACGGGCCTCCAGAATTTCGCCCCCATCGAAATTCGACCGCCGAGGACTATGGCGTCCCTCATAGCCTTAGTTGATTCGGGACGTTAAAACCCCATAAACTAAACTAAACTGACATGGACCACTCAGAATTTCAGTAAGAAGAGTTTGGGAGGCATTATTTAATGAGCACCAGCTTTCACTCCACCTTGGCCATCATAAGGGCCCGAGACTCCATCAAGAGAGACGAATAATGACTACTCGTTTATCTCTGCCATATTGGACCACTCCGCTAAAGCGTATATCTACCGCGTGGTGTCTGTGCAGAAATTTTAACTGCCCAAAAGTACGAGTACAATAACGGGAGACAATCGAATACGGCACACACGCTGTTTCTCTTCTCCCATGTTTGTATTTTTTTGCCCAGCTTTCTGAGAATTGAAAGATGCGTTAATGAATTCGCCAGAAAGTATTCCTGTAGAACGGACTGTTCACGCTAGCAGTCTTTTTAGACGCTCGATAGTGGCTTCGCGAGTGTTTCCGAGCTCTGCGCCAGCTCTCTGCATCTTAGATGAAGCGTACTCCGCAGTGTGCACTATTAGCAACGCTTTTGCCCATCCCGAGTAGAGAAGAGATGCGTGCACCCACCAGAGAAGGTCATGGTGTGTGGCGGCCTACTCAGGCTGCTCCTGGCCAGCGCCAGCCAGTGGACGTAGCCGGAGGGCAGCAGGTCATAGCGCAGCAGCGGCGGTGTGCTCGGGCTTGGAGGGGCGCTGCGCGACCAGCACTCTCGGAGCGCGTGCGTCGCGGCAGTTGTCGAGGCCCCTGGGCCGAATGGAGGCACGGGCGTTCGGTGCTCAGCAGGCGGCAGCGAGCCGCTCCCCAGGCCACCGAAGCCAAAGAGCAACGACCTCGGCTGCTGCTGCTGCTGCTGCTGCTGCTGCTGCTGAGGCAGGCCACTCTGCTGCTCGATCAGTGACGACAGCGCCTGAGCGATCCGCGGAAGAGTGCGCATTGAGGAGCAAGCAGAACGAAGAGTCCATGGTGTCTTAAAGCTTCGGCAAAGATCAACCGGGAAATCAGAGGCCAAACATATCATGAGATTACGGAAGAATGTGTCAGTGACCCTACCATTGCTTTAACAGATAATGAGGTTAGATTTCTTGAACAGGGCATGTGTAGGGCGTTGGCATGACATGGTCTTTTGGTTTTTGATGGTTGTGTGGTTTTGGTGCTGCTTGGCTTGGATGTATTCTCTGTTTTCTTCAATAAACTTTAGTTGCGAGTCAGGGCTCGTCTAGTTTGCTCTTCGTCCTCGTCTTTAGCGCTGTTTATTCATTATTTCACTGTACCAACTAGCCCAGATGTCTCTTCTTTTGCGTTAACAAATTATGGCCCAGTTTTTCCTTGCGACTGGGGAGAGGGTCTGTTGCATCAAAAGCACCATCGAAATATGTCTTCAGGGGCCAGCGTCGCTGTCTACGAGGAGAAGACATGGTTGTGAAGGCACAATTATGCCCAGTTTCGACTGTTACAAGAAAGCGCCCTCTACGCTTTGCCCTTCTTGGCCGATCCCCCAGAGTGGGTATGTGCCATTCTGTCATAGGCTACAACAACAACAACAAACTATCTCTGGTGAGGCTCGTTATACTGTCACCATTCATAATCATTCAATTATAAAATGTCCAGGAGGTGCCACAAGCGGCCTAAACGTAATCATGAGAAAAAAAGGCTAATATACAGGGAGGGCGTGGCATATCTGACACTACAAAAGTAGCTACGGTACCGTTTCACGTACCTCCCTGTTCAGTTGCATCCCCTGGAGCAGAGCGCCCAGTTCCAGATGCGCCCCCGGAGCCAAGCAGCTGTGCTGCCTAGTCGGGGAAGAGTGCCACGCCCCGGACCCAATGGGCTGCTGTGGAAGCTGCGGCGCCGGCTGAGGAGGCAGGGACTTCCACACGCCGCCGGAGAAGTGGTCGTGCACCGCTGGCTTGGAGTAGACGGTGCGGACGGAGGCCACGCCACTCGACGACAGTGGGTCCGGCGCCGTCGGCAGCGCCTGCGTGGTATGAAGAACGGCGTTTAAACGAGGCGTTAGAGTAAAGAACGACAGAGGGGAAGGATAGGCAGGGAGTTCAACCGGGCAGAACCCGAATGGCTGGCTTGGAACACGTACAACCCTGGCTGTACGTATTCGATGTAATGTATTCGTGAGTAGGAATAAAAAAGCTGATTAGTTCATTGCGGTTAATTAATCGTCTAATCGTTGAACTCTACCACGTATAACACATTCACCTTGTTGTGCAATCCATATGCCCAGACCGCACCGATGTATCTCCCAGTGTTCAAAATAAAAATTAAGCGTTAAAAAATGACCTGGTATACGGTGTACGCTATGAACTGCCGCTGCTGCATGGCGCGTAAACGGAAACTTTCCGACCTCACGTGCTTAACATGAGAGAATACTAAACCGATGCGTGGTTCCGTTTTATTTTCACGGAGGCTATAGATAAACACGAGAAAACAATAAAATGAGTACATTGATTTTTTTTATTTGGTTCCTCGGTTTACGAGCTGATTTTTTGTGCGCGGTTTTCTGCTGTTGATTTTCGCGTCAAGATGGTCAACTTACGCGCTCTAGATAATAGCGGCTCTTCCGTATGTCCACTCTTACAGATGTTGATGTGAACCTGTTGCCCTGCGCTCCGTTAGCAGGCTTCATTTCGGTGAGCTAAATCCCATTTTGAAATGGCAAAAGGTCATCTGCGGTATAACTCCGCAGCAAGGTGTGCTTCCAGCTTCTACAAGTCAAATTCGAAGTCAATTTCAACACGCTTCATAAGATATTGCTACGCTTTTGTAGGGGGCCGCTCAGCATCGTTCCAGAACAGAACGCTATGCGCAACCCTCAGATGTGTGGAATCATCCATGCGCAATATGGGCAAGGGGCGAAAAAGGTCAGGCGAGGAATGCTGCTAAACTATCAGCTGGTTTATTCGAAAGCTTCGCATTTATATGGGGTTACACGGAGGGTTTAACGTCCAGAAGCAGCCCGTGGGCTACGAGGGACGGCGTGGTGGTGGGCTCCGGATTAATTTAGATCGCTTGGAGTTTTTTTTAACGTGCACTAACATCTTACAGTCCACCGACATCGTTCGCCTTTTGTCTCTATCGAAATACGGCGGCCGTGGCGGAGATTCGACCTTATGACCTTGGGCTGAGCAATCGAACGCCTTAGCCAATAAGCCACTGGGTTGGTCTCACAGTTAAGTATAACAGCCAGAATAAAACACCAGAAAAGGGGCTCTTCTGTAGAGGTGAAGCTTCTCTAGAAGCTTCTCTAGAAGCTTCTCTAGAAGCTTCTCTAGAAGCTTCTCTAGAAGCTTCTCTAGAAGGTTCTCTAGAAGGTTCTCTAGAAGGTTCTCTAGCTCAGCATCGTGTCTCGCCAGTCCTTTCTCGTCTCGTCGCTTGTCCGTGTCTGAGCTTATCTTCGACGTGTGTTATCTCGTTCAGTTTCAACCAATGTTTTCTCACCTGCAGGCCGGGATGCTTGGGCGTCGCTGCGGCCATGCGCAAGAGTCTGCTGGCAGTTGCGGCCCTGCCCGCACGCAGCTCGAGCAGCCTACGCCAGTCTGGCTGCTGCGCCGCGGGCGGAGACGTGGGAGTCGACTCCAGGAACACGCCGCGAGATGGCGAGCTACTATGGAAGCACTCCTGTTGCGCAGGCTGCTGCTGTGACTGCGATGGAAAGCGGCTCCTGGGGGCGCCCAATAAGCACGCAGGAGGAGCAAATGGGGAGTAAGCGTGAGAAACTGAGAGGATAGCGAGATAAGATTGCACCAAGTAATCGATGCCCCTGCGGTGTAGAAGCGCCTATCGCACACCTTAAAATCAAATTATGTTGAAAAGCCCGTATACAATTCCGCTCCAGGTGAAATTACTCAATCTTATGAATAACCTGGTTTTACATATTAAGAAAGACAACAGACACCAAAACCAAGGAGAGCGTTGTTGAATGTTTGTTTCAAAAGTTGGGGTGTTTATCTGCGGAAAATTATTAATGTAATCATTCTATGCCTGAAAGAAAATTGAGAAGAAAGTACAAGAAAAAGAACCACATGCTGCCGTTGGTATCGTAACCCACAACCTCCGTATGTCGCGCACAGTGTTTTAGCAGCTCAGCTATGGCGGCGGTTGTCCAACCTTTACTTCCGGGCTATTTGTGTTGCGTGTAAACTAACCATAACAATGTTGCCCAGCCCTACCTTCGTCCATTGCGGTAGACATCGAAAGCCCTGTATTATCACGAGTGTCACGTGACACGTGACCGAACCGTGAGGGCGGCAGCTGTGCGAGAACCCATGTATGCTGCTTTTGACGCTGCTCTCAAGCTCCGTATAATTTCACTTCGCGAAAAAGATGAACGACTAAGAAAACGAAGTGTTGTGTCTCTTGAGTTCATAAATATCGATTTTAAAATTGGAGTTAAGTGTGGAAACGAAGTAGATATTTAGGAAGTTTTCACGTAATATCTATCAAGTTCTGCAACCGCTTGAGTATCTAACCAAGAGTGGCTCGTGTGTACAAGTTCAGTTTCAGCGCGACAAGTGCTTATGACATTTTTGTGCTCCCTTCTTTAGCGTTAACAAACTTGTGGTTATCAAATGTAACGTTCAACAGTGCGAAAAAGTCGTGAACACAAATACTTAAGCAACAGACTGCTTTCGACTCGTTTCGCTCATGCACACAACATGAATATAGACATAGCCATTACTGCACATGACGCCTGTTTAGGTACACAATCTCTTTTGGCATGATTACATGATGCAGGCGCCTTTGAGTATTTGTTTAGACTAGTCAAATCGGGTGCTATGCTAGTCCTTTTTTTAAAAGAATAAACCCTTTAACCACGAGGCTGCCGCTATAGGAATTGGTGCACGAAGTTGAACGCTAGCATCAGACACTGGTCGCTGAAAGCGTAGGAGAAGGGACTTTAATCGTAGCGAGCCCTTCTAAGAACGGTCATTTAAAGGTAATAGCTGTAAGTACTAAAATATCAGCGACAGTACGACGAAATGAACAGTCACACTGAGAAATGTTAGGGCAGTACTCATAAAAGTGACTAGCGAGGTAAAGCACTTTCATTGAAAGGAAAAAATACCTGACGCCGGCGACAATTATTTGTTTGATGCATCACTGTCGAATTCGAAAATATTGTCTGAAGTTTTCGTTAAAAGGCTGCAAATCTGGGTCTATTCGTACATGATTATGCAAGAACCTAAACCAGCCGAAAATGCGCAGAAAAAGTGTTGTGTTGGATTGCATGGCACGTAGGCGACTAAGGCCATCATATGCCAAGCTCAAGTTAGAAATATTGTTTTGTGCAAAAGTTTACAATAATGAGATTAACCCATGTTGGTGTAGAGGGCACAAAAGAACTTTGTAATATCTAGTAATGATTAAGAGCAAGTATTTTAGAAATGGTTAATAATGCTAGCTAACCTCTGCAACCATCCTCGGCTGGGCAAAGATGTCGAGGCTCCCAACAAATAAAAGTAAAACCCACGAGACAAGGTTAGGACATCGATGCTGGCCCGGGTTTTTCACGTCTGTGCACCTTCGTCATTTTTGCCAAGCGGTTTTCGGCATCTACAGCGATATACGGAATGTGAACTCACCTGGACATTTCGGACCTACGGACCAGTAGGAACTCGCTGGCCACTGCCGTTCTACTCGTGCGAACCTGCAGAAAATAACGGAGGGGCGTAAACTGCAGCATGTAAACAGGGCAACAGACCGCCGACCACCGTATCCCTGGCACAAGTTACAAAGGCAGCATATGGCACACATCTCGCGGAGCATGCATGAGGAGCAGAAAGAGACAGCGTTTTACGGAAGTTTTTCGAATAAACTTAGCAGACCGATAAACGGACTCAATGTGGCATCTGAAATCATCAAGTGGTTCATAATGGTGGTTCAACAGCGCAAACACACACAGTCCAAGTAGGAGACAAGACACAAAACAGCAAAACAGCAATACACAGGCTCTTCCTTGGCTGTGTGTGCTTGCGCTGTTGGACCACCATTATGAATCAACACCAACTAGCCCAATATGCAGTTCCTCATTAAGTGGTTAAGCATATAAGGGAAGGGGAATGAGGGGTTCGTTATAAATATGAAAGAAGCCAACAGCCACAGAAACCAAGGGGCACAGGGGATTTTTTTAATTAATTAATTTTTTTGTGGTCTTGATCAATTTAGAATATTACTGAATATGTTACCGCTTAAAGCTAATTGATTAGAAAAGCAGAAGAAAAAACAACCACATGCCGACGCTGGGATCCGAACCCACGACCTCCGAATTACGCGTCCGGTGCTCTACCTCTGAGCTACGGCGACGGGGACATGTAGTGTTCACTACATGTGATTGATTACAGGATAAACGCAAAAAGAAAGGCTATGGCAGTGGCTATGTGTATATGAGGCTGAAAAAGGCGGAATGCCTCAAAATCATGTTCATGTTTCTATGGAGGCACTTACTTTACAACTATCCCCTACTCAAACGAGCGTTCACACTTCTTTCAGCCTGACTCACACGCTGCGACTCCCAATACTTTTTAGGCTTCTACCGTGGTTTTACAATTTCAATTCATTGCGACAAGAAGATAATCTGTACCTGGCACCGCGCATCAATAAAATGGCTCGGTAGTCCTGGCAGCATACCGCAAACGTGCCAAGGATGCCAGAAGCCCGAGTATTCACATCACAAAAACTAGCTTGTTACCCCGCCTACACGATTCCACGCATGCAAGTGCACGTGTGAGGATGCGCCGCAGTACCTCGCTGCTGAGGGAGACGACGAGAAAAGCAGTGCCGCGCAGCGGAAAGCGTATGGCCGAGCTGCCCGATGGCCACTGGTCGTCGCGGAGCTCCAGCAGGCGAAGCGTAGGCTCGTACTCGCCGCCCACTTTTAGAGTGGTCTGTCAGAGGAAAAGGCAAAATGAGAAAGATGGTGATAGAAGCCACAGCCACGACCACCAGGCTGGAACAAAAATACTCTATCGCTGTTTACGATGGGCCACGGCGCGACAAGTCGTCCAATGGCCGTGACCAGCTGCCTCGTTTTCCGAAATATACTCCACAGGCTTCCAGTTTAGGAGAGCGATTATTGAAAACTCACTGCTATCAAGCGGCAGTTTTAATGCGCAAGAATTAGAAGCCCCGCCTTGAAGAAAAAGTGGCTTCGACATTGCAAGTGTTGTAACACCGTCTGCCAGTTGCCACCGGCCGACAACCTGCCACAGTTGGCAAAGTGGCTGTCGTGTGCAGAGGAATGCGCAACCTGATCGTGGTTGCCACGGGAGCAGCCTGGCTGGTTGCTCCTTTGGAAGATTCAGGACCAATCAGCTAATGGCGATCAAATTTCGCTTAATAATACACTAAGCCGGAAAACAGCTTTTCAATCAAAGAGAAGACCTAATGCTAACGCATCGTCATCGCATAGCGATAGTTAGGCTCCCCTGCATTTTTTTTTATTCCGAAATATAGCGAAAGAATCTGACACATTCGGGTGTGTTGAACACGAGAAGAGAGTTCAGTTCAGTACGTACCCCGCTCTCCTGCAGGCCGCCGTTGGCGATGGAGTTGAGGCTAAAGTAGAGTATGCCATCCATCCACTGCATCCCGGGCAGGTTGTTTGGTCGGGGTGCGTAGTACGGCTCTGCAAGAAGGCGGGGCTCATCGTCAGAGGCAGCTATAACGAGGGACGACATAGAATTACTAGCTCCCATCAGAACATCGCGCCGCCTGTTTAACCTCCTCAGCATTCAACGTATACATGGATCGACCTTGGCATTTAATAAATCTTTTCTTCCAACTGCAATAGAAAATTGGAACCTGCTACCCGACTACATTGTTAACGAGCGCGACGCTACTAAATTTCGACAGGCATTAATTAATCACTGTACTGAATAAAAGACACTGCTCAAACTTCACCCAGTTACACTTATTCTTTTTCTTGTTGTTGTTGTTACCGCCTAATTCAGCCTTGCGCCCTTCATTATTGACCAACGTTGTATTGTGATGTATCGTTTTTCATTTTGTTGTATTGCATTATGTTTTGTTGTATTAACGTATTATTCTCAGTTGCATTTGCTTTGTCCCCCCTTTATGTAATGCCTCAACAGAGGCCTTTAAGGGTAAAATAAATGATGAAATAATGAAAGAAAATAGTTAGTTATATTGATTTTAATGGCGCAAAAGCAACTGAGGCTATGATGCGCCAAACACAAGGTTAGAGTTTTTGTTAAAGGTGAAGCTTTCTATACTTAGAGTTTGTTTAAAATGCTTGCTTCCTTGAGAAACCTAAAAATACATGAGATGTCAACCAGTGCTCGATCACCTAAAAGTAACGTGGGGTGTAAAGGGATGCTTTCCCTGTAAAATGTTGTAAAATATTTCTTTCTTAGTTCTTCTAGTTTGATACATGAAATTAAAAAGTGGTTCACAGTGAGTTCAGCACCACACATGTCACAGAGAGGTTTGTTCTGTTTGGTTAGTAGAAAGCTGTGCGTGAGGTGGGTGTGTCCAATGCGGAGCCGACATAAAATAACTTCGGTAAAACGTTCTTGATGCCTACATGATTGCCATTCCCCTAAAATTGGTTTCACAGAATGTAGTTTGTTGTTTATGTGTTCTTGCCATGCAGCCTGCCACTTATTTCTGAGTTTACTGGTGATAAACTTTAAACAATCCCTGTGCGGTATGTTCACTTGCTTTATTTGGCCATTCCGGGCTTGTGCAGCGCATACATCTGCTTTCTCTTTACCTGCGATTCCAACATGGCTAGGAACCCAGCAGAATTTAATGTTATGTTTTTGTTTTGTGATTTTAACAATGTTATGTATGATGTTACCTATTATGGGTTCAGCAGCATTTCTGGAGTGCAGTGCTTTGAGCATACTCAGGGAATCGGTGTAAATGATGCTATTTTTGATGTTTTCTCTTACTATGAATGAAAATAAATGAAAACTAATATGCTTTGCTTTCAGTGTTTGTGATAGCTTTCGGATGCAGAATTGGACGTGGTACAATAGTAGAAAACTAGTAATTTAAAATTTGGCAAAAATACGCCGATGGGAGTAGTTAATTGAATCGGCTTAAAAATTACTACAACGAATAAGCTAGGGCTCAACACGAACAATTAAGCTCAAAGCTGGCTCTCATGGCATTCTCGGGGGAGGGGGGTTACACTTGGCGAACCCTAATCCTTCAGCACACGTTTTTAGCAGGAGGCGGCTCCACCGAGAGTTCGGACACGGAGGGCAGCTTGTTCGAATTCTTCCCTTTTACGCTCGCGCCAGACCCGAAAAATACGTCGCATTCATCTTGCTACGATGTTTGGTTTTACCTCCAAACGGGTGTGGGTTTCGCCTCAATAGCAGGACCCTCCTATATGAAAAGGAACTACCTCATTGCACAAAAAGACAAATTTCTTGGTTATTTCCTTACTAAAGTTGAAACTGTTTCGGATATTATGCAAGAGTAAGACTAATTAGAAAAAAAGGAAAAAGTGTGCTTGTAACGCAGTTATGAAGCAATCATTGTTAGAATGCTGAAATTAACTACCCTTTCATAGCGGAGGGACTTGAAAGGCTGGATTTTACCGTTCCGACTTATCTTCTCAATCGTCAGCACGCCGAATTTCGGCTGCTGATTGCGGCTGATCGGACGGTCTCACGTCTGTCATGTCGAAGAAGCTGCACGTCTCGCACGACCTCCATTCTAAGCCACAGCGAGGACGAAGCAGCCACGAGCTCGTGAGATGTGCACCGCCTATAAATAGGCGGTGGTTGTGAAACCTTTTTTCGAAAGGGAGTCACACGATCTTGTTACAACACCACCGTCAGAATCTACGGTCAACCGGCAAACGAACCATTAAGAGCGCAGCCCCGTGCGACCTTTCGCCCAGAGCCGCAAAGACGACGAGGAGTACTCGTCTAGTGCTGTGGCAGTCTACTGACGCCCATTGCAGGTGGCCTCTTTTAACAGATTTTCGCTGTAATACCACAGCTGCTGGAAAGCAAATCTTTCTTGCGGATATAGGTTGTGAACGCGCATGAACTCGTAGCCGGCACGCGCACACAGGGGCCAATGCGTAAAACGTAGACTGCTAGAGAGAGAAAAAAAAATGGCTGAGGCTTAACTTGGTTAAGCCTGGAGAATGCGAAGCATCATCGTGTCGCGTAATTTGGAGGCGCACAACCACAGCGACGGCGCGAGGTGGGCCCCCGTTTCTCCACTGCCGTGACGTCAACAAGTCACGTGGTGTGGCATCATCGTGTCACGTGATTTGGAGGCGCACAACCACAGCGACGGCGCGAGGTGGGCCCCCGTTTCTCCACTGTCGTGACGTCATCGTGTCACGTGGTGTGACGTCATGTATCACGTGATTCGAAGGCGCACAACCACAGCGACGGCGCGAGGTGGGCCCCCGATTCTCCACTGTCGTGAAGTCATCGTGTCACGTGGTGTGACGTCATGTATCACGTGATTTGGAGGCGCACAACCACAGCGACGGCGCGAGGTGGGCCCCCGTTTCTCTACTGTCGTGACGTCATCGTGTCACGTGGTGTGACGTCATGTATCACGTGATTTGGAGGCGCATAACCACAGTGAAGGGCTGAAGTGGTAGCTAAAGTAGTATGCTTCGCATAAAAAGAAGTGGTCATGTCAGAGCAAGGTCAGCTCTTGACGGGTCAGTAACGCATCCCGTCCCGAATTTCAGTCTGCTGGCGATCTCCAGGTTTCAGCGGTTCCAACACATATCAGCCAGGTTACGCGATCCCTTACTAAATACTACTGATTATCAGCACTTAACGTACAAATGGAACGTCCGTTCGTGTAAAACCAGGCAGTATGAGGTATCAATGACGCGACTGCGGTGCAGGATTCCCAATTTAAATTTATACCTATGCAGATGTGGGTGGTCACCGACAAACCTATGTGACTCATGCGGGGACGTTGAATCTGTGGACCATTTCCTTCTCTACTGTCCAAAGTTCGCACTTCAGAGAAAGATTTACCTGGAGGTCCCTCTCTCCAGGTTAGAGCTCCCGTTATCTCTGCCAGTGTTGTTATCGTTCGGTGCGAGCGCCAAAGGATTTGCATTGGGTTCAATTTGTGGGAATCTCCATGATTACATAATTGCAACTGGTAGGTTGATTTGCTAACTCATTTAAAAGTCTTGGAGTTTTTTTTTTCGCCATAATGTTATTTGTTATTTCACTTCAAATATTCTCCTGTCGTTTTTCTTGAATACATTTTTCAAAATTCACGTTTGGCTCCGATATTTTGTCGTAATCCTATGAAAATTTCCTTCTTTATACCACTATACCTTGGCCAATCCCCCCCATGTGGGTATGTGCCATTATAAACAGGATGAAGAAGAAGAAGCGATTGCTGGATTGTCGATTTTCATGAATACATTTTTCAAAATTCACGTTTGGCTCCTATATTTTGTCGTAATCCTATGGAAATTTCCTTATTTATGCCACTATACCTTGGCCAATCTCCCCACGTGGGTATGTGCCAGTATAAGGAGGAGGAAGAAGAAGAAGATTGCTGGCTCTGCCGGGAGCCTTCCTCCTAAAGTCATTCCGCCTTTTCCCAAACGTGTGCTTCCTTAACTTGGCTGCCTCCGTCCTTGTTGCGCACCCTAGGCAACGCCTTGTCGGGCACAGTTTCACAGAACCGACTGCGGGGCGGTGTACGAGTACAACGTCGCCAGATTCTCGGTGTCCCTATTTAGGAATGTTTACGCTCGCGCATACCTGTGTAGTCGTACGGAGTGAATCCATCGCCCCCACTGCCACTGATTTCCACGAAGTCCAGGGCCAGGAAGTACCTCCGGTTGAGTCGGAGACCGGTCAGGCCGATATGCAGGCAGGGGAACCTGCGATGGAACGGCAGTAGCACTGAAGGTGAGCGTCGCAGAGCAAACGGGTGCTTGAACTCTGCGCGATAAGAACGATTGTGCGTCCGAAAGCGAATGCAAAGAAAGACGCCGTGGAAAGTCGTTCACGGACAGCTGTGAAAACCTGGTCAATGTAGGCTCCTCAGCCGCGCACTCTACATAGGGGTAGAGTGCGCGGCTCTTGAATCAAATCAAAATCTCTTGACGCTCTTAAACGCTGGCGAAAACTGATGAATAAAAAGGAGGTCAACTGCCAGAAAGCATCTCTTACGACATATATCATCGGATGCCACGCTTCATCCATAACTGAAAGAATGCCGCCTGCCTCTTCCAATTTTTCTGTATTGTAAGACATGAACCCACGTTATCTTCACAAGCTCTTGCTCCAAACGTCTAGTTCAACCTTCACCCGGGAAACTGTTGGTATCTTTTCGGTAGTAAAGTTCTTTCTTTTACCGCGATGAACGTGAGCGACGCAAACGGACTCGGGCGGTAGTCGCGGTCGCTTCTGGGCGCACATATTCGCTACAAGCTGATTCCTGTGCGAACCGCTTTCCACTGTCACGCTTGATATTTTCTTATCTGCTCGCCCACACGCGCAAACTTAACAGAAGTAACTGCGGGGTGTACGAACAACGACCTTCTGCATTCGAACAGGCTAACTTCCCCAAAGGCGGCAATTTTCATAGCGATAGTTGCGCAGCGAATTTTGCGACGGTATTGGCGTTTCCGTCGTACGAGGTCACCGAAACCTCTGGAGTTGGAACGCTAGCCAACTAGTAAGTACTTTGTGCGAGCCTTAAATTGGACGCTTTTGGGGTGTTGTCAGGTGGGAATTAGCAAAACGCAGATCCCCGTCGCCATACGACAGAAAGGACGCTCACGAGCCTTTACTCGAGCGCAAAAAAAAAGCATGCAAATGGCATGCGATCGCTCGAGAATCGCCTGCGCTTCAAGCTACTCGACGGGCGCGCTACTGTCGGCGCCAGCGTGCAAGACGTACCGTGAGGAGCGGCATAGCGTCAGAGGCTGCGCCGCGAAGAGTTTCAGTGACCATTTAGGTTGGTCGACTGGTTTGGTTTGGTTTATGGGGTTTAACGTCCCAAAGCGACTAAGGCTATGAGAGACGCCGTAGTGGAGGGCTCCGGAAATTTCGACCACCTGGGGTTCTTTAACGTGCACTGACATCGCACAGTACACGGGCCTCTAGAATTTCTCCTCCAAAGAAATTCCAGCCGCCGCGGCCGGGATCGAACCCGCGTCTTTCGGGTCAGCAGCCGAGCACCATGGCCGCTGAGCCACCGCGGCGGCGGTTGGTCGACTAAAATCAGACGTCAACAATAATTTGGAACGACACGCTGACAACCTTGGTAACGGTTTTGAAGAACATGTCCCCCAAGTAACCCGTAGCACGACAAGAGAAACCGAAAAACAAAGCTTTGGTACAGTGTGACCGATAGAAGGTCAGAAAAGGGGTGCAACGACGCCTTCGAGCAGCGCTTGATAGCATTACTGATGTGTATGGACTTGCCGCGGTAAAAATCACGCGTAGAAGGCGCGGATTTCTGAGGTAAATAAATCAGACACGCACACTTCCCTTACAGATACTTCCAATATGAAAGGGAAGAAAAAGTTTGCTGAAAAGAATATTTTGGTTATTTCTATTCTACAGCGGCGGTCCCATTTCGATGGAGGCGAAATGCTAGAGGCCCGTGTACTGTATGTTAAAGAACCCCAGGTGGTCGAAATTATCCGGAGTGCTTCACTACAGCGTCCTTCATAACCTTGAGTCGCTTCGGGATGTTAAACCCCATAAATCGAACCATACTAAAAGGGAAGACGACTTTCTGGATATTATGCGACGAGAGATAAACCCGTTTGGAAACAAAAAATGTACCTGCCACACATAGTTACGAAGTAGTCGTCTATTGAACGCTCAAACTGATTATAGGTCCCTCTAATATGAAAGGGATCAAAGGCGTAGCCGTAGCAGTTTTTCTGCGCAGTCATTCTTCTGAAAGATGTTCCCGTTGAAGCTAGGTTTAAAGGCATGAAACGAAATATAAAGGGTATAACTCATTAGTATCCACAACTGACTTCATTTCGGCCTCACCCTGCTTTCTTCAAGCCGTCCCAGTTAGCTTTGTTGGTAGAGCAACTGCCCCGCACAGGTGGGGGGTCCCAGGTTCGAGCCCCGGACTGGGACGAATTTTTACTCCCTTAAGTTTGAGATAAGAAAACTGTAGCTTTTTTTTTGGTAGCCATACTGCTGCGCTCAGGTGGGTACGAATTCGAAATTACATCCTTGATACAAAACTTGCTCCTCATTGGAGGATTGTCCTAAACTCAATGTACTAATAGAAGGAAATATTAGCGATATTCGATAAACGCATTCGCAGACTTTACAAATTTTTTTTCAATATATTTTGCCCGAAACCATGGTGCCTAAAACTGCCAAGTAAAAAAAAAAAGCCACCCCTGAACGTCGCTCATAGTTACTAGCTTTAAGAAATGTGCTCTACGAGTCACCGCACTGTCATGTAAGTAAAAAAAAAAGAAAAAAGAAAATCTTTATGCAGTACTTGACGCGAGCTAACCTTTCGATATCGCGCCCATGCAGCGGCAGTACTTAAGTCGGTTGTGGAAAGACTAGACCAAGATAAAAGGTGTTTTCACCCGAGTCGCAAGTGACCCACAAGTTCGCCTCACCTTCCACCGCTGGCCACCACCACGCCGGTCATGTCGTCCCTCTGGGTGTCTCGGACATTGAACCCACGGTTGTCGCCGCAGCAGCAGCTCACCGGCGACCCGCGGCGCGTCACCTCGACGTCGCCGACTTCTGACGTCTCGTCCGTGGAACCATCTTGGCAGTCGTCACTGATGTTAACAGCCTTCCCGCCGTCGTGACCCTGCAGCTGCGCATCGATGCCACTGATTGCGCTCGAAGCGATGGGTACGCCGACGCTCAGTTTTTTGAGGTCCTTGGCGTCGATACTCTGCATCACGTCTTCGAACATTCCGCGTAATGTGGAGGCCCAAGTCGGCGTGCGTCGCGGTGAACAGTCGTCGGCGAGTCGCTTTCAGTAACGGCCACCGAAGTCTTTTCAAGCGGGCAGCGAACGAAAGTACGGTCGCTCACAGTACTCCACTCATTGCGGGCTTCGTGAAGACGTCTTGGAACACATCTATCTCCAAACTGGCTTTACAGCTTGGGCGCACACGACAAAACCCCGTTCGCACGGTGATGGCGATGGCTTTAGTTCGAGCAATGTGTGGTAGCGCACATGACCGTCGTCCTTGACGATGCGACGTAACTGGCAACGCAGGTCGAGGTGACTTTCTTGGAACTGAATCGCGGCATCCGCCCACTGCTAACCGCCTGACTGGAGGAACGCACGTTCTCGAAATGCGCGCTGGTGTGCCGCGAGCAGACTGGCTGCACGGGCTCCAACAGCGAGCATTCAATAGGCGCATACTAGAGGGCGCTGCGATTGCTTCAGAGTGTTGCTAAAATCTAGCATTGCTGATCGCTTGGAAACTGGACTGAGATAAGAATGTTATCCGAGCGGCTCGAACTTAGCGCTGGCTTAATCGCCGCCAGCGCTTCATGCGCGCGCCCAGGCATAATGCCCAGTCACCCAGCGCTATCACTTCTTTTAGGAGGGCACGCGCATTTGTAGCCAGTGCCGAAGACTGACATTTGTTTTCGAGGTATGAAACACGCTGTTGACAAGCCGTGCTGTGAACCATGAAAGTACAGTGAACTAGAAGTAGGGGTAGTTCCAAAACCGCGAGCTACGGCGCACAGGCGGCGTAAAGCCGCAAATGACTGCCGATAGGGGGGTTGGCTTACAGAGATTGGCGATAGTGTGCTACTCCCGAGCAGAGAACGCTGCGCCGCTTTCCCCGCCACCGCTACGTCTGCTTCGGAGGGCGCAAATCTTCGCGTTCGTTTGCTCGTCCGCGGCTTGGAAACAGCCAGGTAAGTCGTGGACAGGCACGCTATGTGGCTTCTCAATGCGCGAAAGTCGATTGCAGTGTTAGGTTTCTTACGAAGGCGCAGTTGTATGTATTGGACTTTCTCGGAAAGAAGAATATGCAGTCATTTGTGAACTTTATATCGCGCTTCGCGCTGCTCGGGAAAAACGCACCAGAGAACTCTACGCCAGTGCCCCTGGCGGCAGTGGACACTCCCGACCTTATAACCCTGCTGACACTTGAAAGTGTCAGCGGGGCTATAACGTGTTTGCCTCGTTTGGGATCCTGCACTGTACCTTGAGGTATACAGTTTTAATAGGTTATGCATGATTTATGATACTAAATGCTTTTAAGGCGGCTAGTTTGGCTCTGTTTCGAAGGGTTTGCAGTCCTTCATGTTCGAATAATCATGTCGGCCAGTCGGTTAACCTGTATTTGATAAAAATGCATCTGAACGCCTTTCTTTGTCCTCCTTCAAGCTTTTTGATCAGCATGGCAAAGAAAGGAAACCAAACGATATTTGCCTAGTCTAGGAATGGTCTGACGAATGTTATATATGCAAGCACTATTGTTTCAGATGGTGCCAGTTTGAGACGCCTAGTACTGAAGAATCACGTAGCGCAGCTAAACACTTCGCTGTGATACACCTGATACATTTGGTGTCGCGGACTTCGCGTTGCTAATTTCGCCAAACTGAGCATGGTCAATGAGGTAGTTACTAATCCAATCTGAGATGGGGCCAGTTGCTAAAGTTAATTCGTTTCAGTACTAGTTCGGTGTGTGATATCCGGTCAAATGCTTTCGAAAAGTCAAAGGAAATGTGGTCGCAGGTTTATGGTGACTAATAGCGATAGATATATCATGCGTTCGTTCAATTAGTTGAGTAACGGTAGATAATCTATTTCATAAGAAACTAATAGGTATGACCATGACACTATTAATAAGCGGCGTGCATTGATAACGGCATTTTGTCCCCTCAGAGGGCACTATGGGTGCGCCAAGAAGTGCTTGCTCCTTTCGCTGTGTTGCGGCGCTGTGATCGACACGGCAAACTTCAGAGCGGGTTGTCTATGTGGGTTTTGAAGCCTCCGAGTTGCACACTATGAGAAACGCCATAGTGGAAAATTCGGGGTTAATTTCAGCTGCCAGGTGGTGTATAACGTGCACTGACATCGCACCGAACATAGAGGTTTTAGGCGCAAAACGCTATGAGCTGAGTGTTGTCCCGAAATTGCGCTGAAGTTTACGCTGGAGCTAATGCCGAGTAAGACGCGAATTTTCGCCGGAAATATGTTCATGTACACAAAAACAAACGAAAAAGTTTCAACCTCTGCGAGCTAAATTCAAATCTACACTGTTGCGAAGCCAGTAATACGATCGTCTGACGCCTTAGACGGATCATGCATTGCCATTTTTCTTCTTTTTTATTTCGAATGGGCGTCATAAGAATGACTTGAACCAAACTAAATTCGATGAACAAGCGCTGCTTCACTAGGAACAAGAAGATATAGTAAAAAAAACTTCAGGGACACTTAACGCAACTTAAGCGTGCAATGCGATGGCACTAGATCCCCATTGTTGCTACTGTAGTATTTCTGTGTCATTTTTTCCCCTGATTTTTAAAAATTACGCTTAAGGAAATGGGCATTCTTCGCTAGCCCAAGCCAAAAACTGTTATTGTTGACCTTACAAAAGATGGCACGTGCCCTGTAGCCGGATTTTCTCGCAATTTTTGCT
Source organism: Amblyomma mixtum (assembly GCF_055824585.1). Lineage (NCBI taxonomy): Eukaryota > Metazoa > Arthropoda > Arachnida > Ixodida > Ixodidae > Amblyomma > Amblyomma mixtum. The sequence goes on from NC_143012.1 coordinate 245,680,504, forward strand.
TCTCTTTCTTCCGTGGGCAGCCTATGATGACGTCACCAAGTCACGTGGCCTTTCTCTGCCAATCAAGTTTAATTCCCACCTGCCACAGTGTACAATACGGTGGGCCGGTTGTCACTTGCCAAGGTGGGCACGTTGTGATGACGTCACAAGGTCATGTGGCCTCTCTAGACAAATCAGCAAGTTTCGTGAGAAATGCCGCCAATTTTGAGAAATGTGGGCTCTAATGCTCTCGCATTATTGATTGGGCCAATAATAAAATTGCCGTCGCATGGCTGCACATGACAATTCTAACGTGTTTTTGCATGCGTTAACTGCAGTCGCTGCCTAAGGTGTTCACACTAATAACACTTGACGCCACATAAACAAGAGCAGTCATTGTAGTCTAGGTTGGCACACTGATAACAGATGACGGTATGTACAGTCGAGGACAAAAGTCTGTGTACCACGTGTTCCTGAAACGAAACCGATCGCTGTAATATTAGCCAGCGGCTGGAGACCACAATTGTGGAGATGAAAATTCAAATTTTGACTTCCACTTCCACAAGTGTGGTCTTCAGACACCGGCTAATAGCAGAGCTGTCGGCTTCGTTTGAGGAACTCGTGGTTCGCAGACTTTTGTCTCCGACTGCACTTATTTTCAGGGCGCAGGTAGTGACTCCATGAAAGCACAGGTGATGGCGATCATTACCGCCATTATCGTCATTGGTTATCTCTTCCCTTACGATTGTTCCGCGTGTCCACGCGCTTGGCTGCAGTGATGTTGCAAGTGGTTGATATGGTTGGGTGATTGCGAAACTTGCAATAATCGTAAAAACTTGGCGCACAACTGGTTTTGTGCCAGCGTGGAGGAGAGCTCGACTAATTGGCAACGGCTGATGGATATACAGGGTGTTTCACCTGAGACTTTCTACAATTTTTAAAGATAGGCAAATTAAAATATTGTGCCGGTCTTTTTGGGAAATGTTGTATTCTGTGCATAGGAAGATCAGGAGCTCCAAAAGGTACTAATTAACTCAATAATTAACCAAGATTAAATAATTAACTTTTTAATTATGGCAGATTTAAGGTTCATTGAAATTGCAACTATGAGCTGCCGGTGAGGCAAAGCCATATTGTATTTTAAACGAAAAAAAAAAATTTGTTTGGCACTGCAGCGCTGGCAATCCTGGCGGTTTTCGATGCACGAAAGCGAAACCTAGCAGAAGAAGCGCGCCATTAGGGACACCCACAAATGACGCAGTCGTGACGTTGCCGGCCGGACGGAGCCGTCCGGAGGCGACCGCTGGCGCTCGCGAAATGCTCGTCTGACGCAGCGTCATCGTTGAGCGCCGCAGCTTATCGGCTGTCTGACTCTGTGCTTAACCCTGGGCTGTCGTCGTGGTATTTCATGTGACGCCGCCACATTTTTCTTCCTTTTAGTTTGCACTGCGTGAACAGCTGCTTGCAACTGACCGACAAGCTTGTTGCGCAGGGGTTCAATACTTCAAGCAGGATCTGAACTCTTTCTTGAAATACGTTCAAGAGCAAGACAAGGTTTTCACCAAGTTTTAAGAAGTTGTAATGGTTTTTCTCTTCGCAGTGAAATTAGTTGATGTGCATGCTTTTCCCTAACAAGACTTATCGTGAAACCTTTCGATCACTGCACACAAAATAACTCTTAATATGCCGCTCTCCTTCGACGACAAATGAAAATAGGCATCGGAACGGTAAACTGAGAGCGGTTTTAAAGAGTAGTTTATTAAAATGTAGTGTATCTTAAAGCCGACTATGCAGAAACAGTCATTGCAAATCAGTCTCCTTAACGTATGTGCTCGAAATGACCTCCTTGCATTGCTATGCACATCATCAAGCGATCTTTCACTGAGTTTTTTTTTTCTCTCTTCTTGAGGGACATGCTCAAGTGATGTTTTGATTCTTTGTTTTAGGTCGTCGAGGCTCGCCGGTTCCGATTCGTGCACTTTGCTCTTTATGTAACCCCACAAAAAGAAAATCTAGTGGGGACAAATATGGCGAACGTGGTGGCCAGGCAATTGGTCCGCCGCGCCCAATCCACTGTTCGGGGAAGGAGCTGTTAAGGAATTGCACAGCCCGGGACGCAGAATGTGGAGGTGCTTCATCATGCTGAAACCACATTGATCTCAGGGCGTTCAGCGGCAACTCGGGAACGAAATCGGACACACAATTCTTTAAAATGTAGTCGGTATTAGTGCACTGCACGGGCTCGGGCCAGCCCGAAAGCCCGGGCCCGGCCCGGCCCGCGGGCCGGGCCGGGACATGATTTATTTTGCCGGGCCTGGGCCGGGCCCGGGCCTGAAGTTGCGGGCCCGGGCCGGGCTCGGGCTTAAAGCTGCGGGCCCGAGCCAGGCTTCTGTCCGTACAGAAACGGCTGGTGTCCGACTTTTCATTCAATATTGCAGAGTGAAGTGCAGAACTGTGGCTTTGAAGCAGCGACATGTTTGAGCTATGAGTTATAGTACGCGCTGAGAAAAAAACTAAGCTTTATTCATTCACTTATTTATTTCCTTATTTCCACGCCGCGGTGCAGTAACAGTAAAATTCAACCGGCCTTAATTGGCCATTGATCATTCGCGTTCCCAAAACATACCTATACACTATTATAAATGCATTAGGGAAGAACATATTAGTTTAGGACGCTTATGGTCTTCAAGCACATACCATGAAATACTCAAGCCCTTTAGCTTTTCGTTTCTGCTGAAAGGTGACCAGTTCGGCTATGAGCTCAACCTGTGAGATCGCGTTCAGTAAAAAAAATGTCATCCTACTGCTTGCTACGCAGCTTTAATATTTATACTTCGCAGGCGGCAGAACATAACTGATTACAATCATGGGGGAACGCAGAGGAGACTAGTACGCGTGTATGCAGCCCTTTTTATTCGGCTCTCGGAACTTCCGAGTTTATCTTTGCCCACCTACACGCGACCAGTCTCCAAAAGACGGGCCTGGCGAGAACTACACTTCATCACTTCCTTCTGAGTTAAAAAGAACCAACATTCTTTAAGCCAAACTGCGGTTTCAGAACCTTTGTCGGCCAGTTCCCTATCGCTGTAGTAGCAGTCTACTTGCTCAGTTACTGTGAAACGGGCCGGGCCCGGGCTGGGCTTCGCTCCGGGATTCACGGGCCGGGCCGGGCTCACTAGAGCGATAATTTAGCGGGCCCGGGCCGGGCCCGGGCTTCAAGCCGCGGGCCTGGGCCGGGCTCGGGCTTCAGGTCGCGGGCCTGGGCCAGGCTCAGGCTTCAGGTCGCGGGCCCGGGCCGGGCTCGGGCCTCAAATTCAGGCCCGTGCAGTGCTCTAGTCGGTATAACTCTTGCCGGTGAGTTTCCGATCAATAAAATAAGGGCAAACAATATGACCTCGAAAAATTCCGCACCACACATTTGCCGACCAGCGAGCCTGATGTGGGCGCAGCCAATATGGGTTTGTCTGGGACCAGTAGTGTGCGTTGTGCACACTGATTATTTCGTTCCTGTTGAACTGGGCCTCGTCAGTCCACAAGATACTGCGCAAGAAGTCAGGGCTTTGATCACATTGGTTCAAGCACCAATTACTTAAGTCCAGCCTTTTGTCATAGTCACTGGCCGTCAATTCCTGATGCAGACACAAATGGTAAGGATCGTATTTGTGCACCGAGAGCAGCCGCCTAACATTGGAAGAACTGGCACCGGTCGCTCGGGCGATTTCTCGCTTGCTAGCTTCTGGCTTCGCAGCGACATACCTTATTACAGCTGTCTCATGTGATTCGGCTGCTGGTGCTTTTCGCTTTCTCCTTTGCGGCTCCACAGATCCAGTTGTACGGAATCTATTCAAGATACTCCTGAAAGTTGGGAGTGCGGGAACACGAGAAGCAGGATTCTTCACCTTGAATAAACGTGCTGCCAGAGGGGCGTTATCATTTGCATTAACATAGTCAATAACAATGTCCACCTTTTCAGCAGTCGAAAAGTTACACGGCACTGTCGGAGTAATGCTGAAGGCGCGTCCAGAAATGTGACAAAGAGCGCAAGCCAAGCCTCAGAACCGGAACTCGTTACCGAAAAAAAAACAAAACAAAAAATCTAGACATCCATTTGCCCGATATCTTGCTTGCAACTGTTTTCTTTTTCTTGCACCTCTTTCGTAGCCAAAAACTGAAGCCTAGGAGAGCTGATATGCCCAGACTGTCAGCGCTGCGCCCGGACCGTGACGAGCAGCGCCCGCATTGCGTTGGCGATATCTCAGATGCCTACGAGTCGATGACGCTGCGCCAGACGAGCATTTCGCGAACGGCAGCGGCCGCCTCCGGACGGCTCCATCCGACCGGTGACGCCACCACTGCGTCACTCGTGGGCGTCCATAATGGCGCGCTTCGTCTGCTAGGTTTCGGTTTCCTGCGTCCAAAACCGCCAGAATTGCCAGCGCTGCAGTGCCAAAGAAATTAATTTTTTTTTTCGTTTAAAATCTGATATGGCTTTTCCTCACCGGCAGCTCACAGTTACAATTTCAATGAACCTCTAATCCGCCATAATTAAAAAGTTAATTATTTCATCTTTGTTCATTATTGAGTTAATTAGTACCTTTTAGAGCTCCTTATATTCATTTACACAGAATACAACATTTCCCATAAAGACCAGCAGAAAATTTTAATTTGCCTATTTTAAAAAAATGGAGAAAGTCTTAGGTGAAACACCCTGTATGCCTCCGGATGAATCTCGAAAGCCGAAGAAGAAAAGCATGCGAACGCCGCCCTAAACGCGTACATGACGTGGTGACGACTTACTTCCGGCGCTTCGCCGGTCATGCAGGGCGTTTAATGCTCGCATGTATACTCTCAACGGCGAGATATACCTGAAATGTTTTTTTTTTTGAAATGCCGAGCAAAACGCTTCCAGCTTTACTGCTGTCGAAGTTTACTACCACGTTGAACACTTTTGAAAAATAAAAGAAACCCTCTGAAAACAAAGTTTCGGTCACACTTCTGAATTTGAAGAATAGCTGAAAGCTTTTCAGATGACTTCAAAGTGTCTTTCTCTTATTGTGAGACGGTAGTTTACTAGTAGGACGTGATGGCCCTAACGAACACAGGGCGTCGTACTCTAGGGCTATCATGACGCAGGTTACTTAGCTGATGTAGCACAATTTTGCGAGCCGCGCTGTACAAAAAGGGGCAGGGGAAAATCTGTCTCATGCGGCACCTTTGAGTGCTTTGCCGCGCAGCGAAGCACAGCGCACAGTTCCTTGTCACGTGATTGCACTCTCTCCGTTCCGCAAACCAAGCGTTGCACACTGCGTTGAGGGTCCATGCTTAACGAGGGCAATGCCAGAAACCTTTCCTGGAAGCGGCAGCTGTTTTGCAACGTTCATGGTCAGCCTTCCTTTGACGGCACTTAGGATGCTTGGTTCGGTTTGCTGGGGTTTAACGTCCCAAAGCGACTCAGGCTATGAGGGACGCCGTGGTGAGGGGCTGCGGAAATTTCGACCACGTGGGGTTCTTTAACGTTCACTGACATCGCACAGCACACGGGCCTCTAGAATTACGCCTCCATCGAAATTCAGCCGCCGCGGCCGGGATCGAACCAGCGTCTTTCGGGTCAGCAGCCGAGCGCCGTAACCACTGAGCCACCGTGGCGGCACAAGAAAACGTGTTATAAAGTGAGGATCAACACAGTAATAACAAAAATGGTGTATCTATCACTAAGCAAACAAAAAGTTTTTGACGTTATTATCGACGAACCTATACGATTCAGCAGTTTTAACGCATGCAGGTGATTAACATCAGAGGGATATTCTCGAGAAGAAAACCATTTGCTTACCATAATTGATGTTAGCTTAGGAATCAGCATGTTAGCATTGTCAAAAAATCTAACGGACATATCAATTTTGAGGCAAGTGTGAAGGAAGAGTATTAATTGTGCAAGGTAATTGTGTAAGGTACTTATTTTAAGGCAATCATTGCAAGCTGCAGAGATGACCAAACGTAGCATTATTTGAAGGGAACTTATGCACCAATAATGTCACAACTGTGGCATGTAGACATAGTTGAGACTGTGTATGAGGTAAGGGTAATTATTTCAAATTCACGATCGTGTAGGTGCGAATGCTTTAGGAATGAGTGAGGTGCATGTTAGCCTATGAAGATGTGCAGGAAAGTTTGCTGGCATGCTTTTGTGGTTGTGCACGGTGCTGCAGTTTTTTTTCAGAATTCTCTTCCGGTATGCCGCCAAATTGAAGGCGATGAACGGCCTGCACGGTAAGGTCACGTGTTGAGGCTAGCGCTCGAGGCAAAGCAGAATGTACTATCGCGCTCAATATGAGTTGCAACGCGCGGTCATCGACCGGGGCTCGTTCCGTGGTGTGCCTCCTCCAAACAGTCGCTCGGAATTCTGGGAGAAACTTTTTCCTGAGCGGGGGTGCTGTTGTTTCCTGGAACAGCAGTTTCCCCCAGAATTCCGAGCGACTGTTTGGAGGAGGCACACCACGGAACGAACCCCGGTCGATGACCGTGCGTTGCAACTCATATTGAGCGCGATAGTACATGACATGGGACGCGGTCATTGGTGCAACAGCCGCTTTCACATCGGAGGCAGTACGTGGGTCAAATAGGCATATTTCCGAACTACAGCACTGGACAACCACTTAACGGATGGGCACTCACTGAGTGCCTCTACTTGCGCCTTAGGCAACACAAGAACGAAGGCGAATGGGATAATGTAAGCTTTGTATATAAGCGTCCAAGTTAAAGGAAAAGAGGTGCTCGTTTTGAGACGGGAGCTAAGAGCCATCGAAACCAGGGAACATAGAGGATTTTTTTTTTACATAAGAAAGAAAAAGACCAAACGCCCGTATTTTAGAAACATTTGCTGCTTAAGAACCTGAAACTCTTTGCTGCATCGTCTTTCCATCTCCAAGACAGATAGACAAAAAATGGTACTGAGGAGTAATAATAGTAGTAGTAGCTATTCATACAAGCTAAATATAAAGATAAAATCAAATGCAAAGATAAGACGGGTGCCGGCCGCTGCAACTGCTATGTACTATCTTGAGAACCGGATACGAACCCGGTAGAAGGGAAAGACACATGGGACTCATGAGCAATACCTGCTAAGGAATATCGCCTGAGCAAAAGAAGAAAAGCCTGAGCCAGAAAAGGAAGAGCTTTATTGCGGACAGAAATGACTTAATAAGAAGTAGTTGGTTGTTTCATACCAGTGGTTTTATTCATTTAAGTTTCTGCTTATGCAAAATTTTCGTTTCCTGGGCTCTTGCTCTTTTCTTATGGCTGCCACATGAGATGACTGTGCGTCGCCGCATGCGACGCCCGTGTCTTCTCACCAAGGCGGTGAAGTCAAACTGCGGGAGAGACCGAAACCATGAGTCATTATCCTCCGACCTTTCTTATGGTAGCGCTCATTCGAAACCAAACGCAAGTTGCTAGAACATCGCCTCGACTGTATTACGCAGACATACCAGTTGTGAACATTGTGATTGGGGTTGCGCCTTCTAGCGTGGAGCTGAAGGTTGGTGCCTGCCTTCAGTTCAACAGCCCTGCACACTACTGATGAGTCAGATATTGATGATACAGGTGACTCTCAATGGCACATATACGGCTGCCTTCGCTAAACTACGCATAGCGCTTCTACGCCAGTTTATCGCCAGTACGCATGAGAGCTTCTTTAGCATGAGTCTATAATGATGAATTTTGAAAGGCTTTCTGAATAAAAAGGGTAGGCTTGATAGCAACCAAGCATCGATGTAGGGTGTGGAATTACACTGCAACCTTGAAAGGAATTCGTATTCATACACACTGCGTGTAGTAAATCATTACTTGGGAAGCGCCTCAAGAGAATACATTGGCTGTGCGAATTCTGGATACTGCACGAACAATTATTTTCCTTCACATACCCAACAATTCTGGTCAAAAGCGTTTTTGAAGAGGAAAGGGTTCATGAAAGCAATTTTTCATATATTGTAAGATTTCACTATAACAACCAATATATTCGCATCTCCCGTCAACAGGCTTGAATTTTTGTGCTATTAACGTTTTTGCTTTCGTCAAAAGCATTCCCCATTGGTTTCCTGCGACAGTCGTAACCAACGTTTTTAGATAACTACTCGATGCGAGCGATGGAAAAACTTTAAAATTAAGATTTTGCTACTCATTAGAAGGATGAACCATTGTCTTCAATATTTTCGCAACAGTACCTTACAATTTTTCAATATTCAACATTTGTGTCCAAGAATATTCTATATGAGTAACCAAAGCCAGCAATACAGCCACTGTCTCCTCTACTTGAACCATGAGCCTCTCCTTGCTGCAGCGGATTTTCAACACCTGGCATTTCTGTGGAGTGCGCAGATTTGCAGTTCAAGGCAATGTGAGGTGTCCATGACCCTTTTGCAATGTAAAATACTGCCGCTAAATCTTTTTTACGTCGATCGGGGTTACTTATGACCAACCTTTGTGAGTCTTGTGGCGAAATCGAGTCCATAGTTCACTTTTCCTCTTCTGCCGGCGGTACGCTGCTCTGCCTCGCTCGACTAGGGTTTCCTTGATTTATTCCGATTCTGCTGTCCTTCGGGGCAAGCTCCAAGGGATATGCTTTCAAAGCAGTGCGCGATTATATTCACGAATATATAATTACATCACGTAGATTCCTCTGCTAGAATGCGAATTCACTGTTTTTTTCTTTTCCGTACTTTTTGTACAAACTCTAGTGCACTCCTTGTACATGGGTGCGTTTGCATCCGCTATGTATCTTGGTCAATCCTCTGCCCTGGGTATGTGCCATTAAGTATGAGGTCATCATCATCATCCGCTGCCAGCCAGCCTATTCTTGTGGTACTCTCGTGGCACGAGACAATTAACACCACGGCCCATGGCACGAGACAACGAGACTCGTGGCACGCGTAAGGACAACGAAGACGGAACCTAGCTCGAGGCCAGGTCGTTCTGCCCGCGGCTTCTCCGTCCGTGGTCGGGTCCGAGTTGTCCCCGACCGCTCTTCGCTCCCACAGGCCACGCTGAAGGCGGGAACCGAGTGCGGGCCTGCGCTGCGCCCCCAGGCAAATCGTGCGGGTGCTTCCTGGTGGTGGGCACTACCTTCCGTGACGTGTCCATCAGCAGCGAGGTGAGCGATCGACAGCCTTGCAGTCTACCTGCCAGGGTTGTCTTTAGACGAATTGCGTAGAGGCACTGTCGAACTGGGTCAAGGCTGGTTTCTGGGCATCGCTGGCTAGGCCAGTGGGTGGGGCAGGTTGGATTACCGGTCAGGGCAGGGCTGGCTGCTCGGCCGACCAAGCGCTTGTCTCGTCGCTTGTCTGGTCCTCGTATTTCGTGATGTTTTCCGTGTAACGACCAATGTGGTTGCTCGGCGGTGCTGGTCAATTTCTACGCGTAGTAGGGCAACGGCACTTAGGCCTATATTACACGGCGGACGAAGCCGCGTTTAAGCCTCTAACCATAGTTGTCGCGAACTGAGCTTGCGATCTCGATTTGCGTCGTTAACCGAGAAAATGGCAGCGTCTGATGATGGAGGGTACACTTCGGCGTTCGAGTGCGAAAGGCGCACGATCTGGCCCGATTCGGCAACGTACACTTTTCGCATGAAACTACGTTTCGCAAGTAACGCATTAAAATAGGCAGTGTATAGACAGCCGTCCGACGGCGGTTTCAAAGCCTTCGAGGACCGTCCGACGACGCAGCAGCAGCGTACTGCAACACCGTCCCGGTCCCTGCCATAAGGTCTGGTCCGTGCCACATCGTGAAAAGTAGGCGACCAGTTCGCAACGTCCCAGCACCAAATGCTACCAGCTTACCGCAATGGTGTCGCCCGCGAGCACGTCGAACGACGGCGCTCTGTCCTATGTTTTGCATGCAAGATACCACGTACGGCGCTTTGGGAGCGGTCAGCGTTTCAGTGAATGGTCTACTCATGGCGCTGCTTTAGTGTCAGTCTTATTGTCTCATATACCAAGTACAGGTATGATTGAATTCAGCAGAACCCCGCCGCGGTGGCTCAGTGGTTACGGCGCTCGGCTGCTGACCCGAAAGACGCGGATTCGAACCCCGGCTGAATTTCGATGAAGGCGAAATTCTAGAGGCCCGTGTGCTGTGCGATGTCAGTGCGCGTTAAAGAACCCCAGGTGGTCGAAATTACCGGAGCCCTCCACTACGGCGTCTCTCATAGCCTCAGTCGCTTTGGGACGTTAAACCCCAATAAACGAAACCAAACCGAATTCAGCAGTGCCTCAGCAGCGGAGGTAGCCTACAAGCAGACCAGGTCAGCAGCGCTGCACCGGCGGCAACGTGGCTGAGCAGAAACATGCTTGTACTCGTATCGCAGAGATCGCTCCTACCAGCAACTCGGTACGGTTTAGCGGTCCTCAAGAAGGATCCACTGTCGACATTCCTTTATCCAAGTGCTTATTGTTATAGCCCCCGCTTTCGACTTTTCTGACTCTGGAACCACGGATCTGTAGTAGAGGTGGTGGTGCCTTGGCGCGGATGGCTTGCGGGAGGTCTGGCGGTGATGATGCTGATGATGATAAGCATTTAATAATGTTAACAGAGAGGTTGACCGGGAAGCAGCCTCTAGTGGGCCTCTCCCCTTACAATACTGGTGGAGTCCCTTATTCTGGCATCCCATTGGTCTGAACCGTCACACGAGCTCGCTAAGCCAGGGCTGAACCTGGGTCATTAGGTTCAGGCAGCCGAGCAGGGCCGCCTCTCAGTCGTCTCGATGGAGAGTGTACTGCCACCGGTGGGTTGGTTGGTTGCGACTGAGAGAAGGATGAAAAGGAAAAGTGCACGGGCTTGCCTACTGGCTCGAGCCAAGCCACAACCGCTGCCACGTGCAGATAGAGGAGAGTTTAAAGATCAGAGGAAAGAGAAAAAGGAAAGAAAAGACGCGCGTCGCAGGAACAACTGCGTCCGCCGGAGCGGACGCTGCTGAAAAGACAGATAAGCGGCTGAAGCCGCGCTCGCCGAAGCGAGAACAGACGGACGGCGCTTGAGCGTGCTGTTTCCGCGCCATCGGTTGGTGCTCTGGACGCGGTTTCCGTGGCAATCCAGGCGCCCACCCAACGCGCGTCTCGGGGTTAGTCGGCGTTCAACCAAGGAAAGCCATGTATTACGAAGCCTAGCCATCAATATGCTTCGCATCTGACCAGGGTTAACCAAGTTAAGCCTCAGCCATTTTTTGTCCTCAAATTAAGATGAACCCTTTCCGTTAGCGTTCATGTTTCTGCTCCGTCGGTGAGCGCTGGAAATATACAGCGGTTACACACCTTTCGCTTGAGAGGTATTGGTAAAGTATATAATAGCTGTATCTTGCCCTCTAGGCACTGCGTTATAAAAGAAAATTGCCGACGATTGCGTTACTTCCTAATGCGAAATTTGAGCGCAGCTCATCAACTGTTTCAGCTTTTCAATAGATTGAGGGAAAGAATTCGAGTAAGATGCGTGTAGAATTACAGACAAATTGTTATTTTTCACATATTTCCCTTCTTCAAGAAACACTCCACTGACAGTTCTTGATTGTCATGAAGGAAGCTCTGTGGTCGGAGAAATAGATGAATATATGCTCGACTTGCTGCACCAACAGGTCTGTGCAAGTATTTCGCGAGGTTGTCACAGCCGTGGGAGGCGCTACGAGTGAGAGGAGCGAGATGTTCTTCCGCATAAGTGGCAAGAAATTCCTGTCTCTTTATATATACATTAAAGACCGCACCCACCCTGCCACCCTGGCAGATGGCAGTTGAAGGTTGATCGCCAGAGTTCGCGCACCGTTGGCAGCACTAACGCATACGGCTAGCCCACATTTCTCTCTCTCTCATCACCCCTCGTACCTATAAGCGCAATTCAGGCGTCTACTGACCCAGGGAGCCAGTTGTGCTCACTTTCTTTCCTTATATTGATCGGAGTGTAAAACGTAAACGCCAACGCCACTGAACACAATAAACGCTGACGGCCTATTGCTTCAGCGCCGCGTTTCTGGCACAACGTTGCCAATGCCAACGCAAGCAGCGCACATGTGTCACTACCGCCCCGTAGCTTAAAGCACGATTGAGGTGTCCTCTGTTCCAAGAGAGCAGTTATGCGCCTTTCCTCTGGTTCAGGTGTCCACCGAGATGTGCGAGACAGATACTGCGCCATTTCCTTTCCACAAAAACCAATTTACCAATCTTACACCGCTTTCCAAGCTCCCGCTCCATTGGTTTTGTAGCTGTGTGAGACATACTGTACATTTCCTTTCCTCCAAAACCAATTTAACATTTTTGCCCTCTGCTTTCCAAGCTCCCGATCCATTGGTTTCGCAGCTTAAAAGGAGTCCACTGCTGGCTACAACGGACAACGGTGACGGCGACGCCGCGAAACGCAGAAACGGGTGCGAGAGTGAGAGAGAGAGAGAACAACTTTTATTTAGAAAGCCTGCAGAGTCGGTTAGGCTCCCTTCAAGCAGGGAGGACAAGCTTTTACCGCGACGCGGCCACTACGTCAATCTCGTGCGTTGTGCTCCTTGAGGTCTTGTTACGTCCCTCGCTACTTCCGCGGGTTCGAGAGGGCCGCCGCCCCCCTCCTGGGGGTGCCGCCCCCCTCTCCTCGGTTTCGCTCGGTCGCTGCCTCTCGAGAGCTGCCGAGACCTGCTGGACGGCCTTGAGTTGTGTCTTATGATCACAGCTCCTCGTTGCAGCCTCTAGCTGAGGCGGGATCGTCGTCTTCTCGCTGGCTTCGCGCGGATTTACGCTACAGTCCCAAAGGATGTGAGCCGCGGTGGCTCTCTCCTTCGCGCACAGTCTGCATATGTCACTCGCGTACACACTCGGACACACGTGCTTAGCTAGCACCGGGGTGAGCAGGGACCCCGTCTGTAACTGTCTATATAACACTGCCTCCTTCCGGGTAAGCCCCGGGTGAGGTGGCGGCATAGTCTGTCTGTTCAGTCTGTACCATTTCACTATTTCGTTGAAGGTGGTCATCTTGTCCTTGGCACTGCGTCGCGACCAGGACTCCGAGTCGGCCGTACTTGCAGCCGCGCGGTTGGTTAGTCCTCGCGCGGCCGAGTTGGCCGTCTCGTTGTGGTTCACGTTTCCGCGTACCGACACGTCACTGCCCATGTGGGCCGGAAACCACTTGATCACCACAGGACTCTTGCGTCCGATGTCTTCGGCCTTGCGCAGTATGCGCGCGGCCTCACTACATACCCTACCCTTGGCGTAGTTCTTCACTGCCGTTCTAGTCACACAACACTGTAGTACATCCGGGGTCGGAAACGGCCAAGGCGATGGCCATCTCCTCCGCCCGGTGCGCTTCTCGAGTCCGGACGCTCACCGCGGTCTTCGTTGCACCCGTCGATGCCCCGACAACCACCGCCGCGTATGCGTCGGTGCTCCCTTGATACTCTGCCGCGTCCAAGTAGGCGGCGCCTTCTTCTCTGGCGTGGAGGTCCACGAGAGCCCTGGCCCTCGCCAACCTCCGCTCCCTGTTGTGCTCGGGGTTCACGTTCTTCGGGATCGGGAAGACCCTGAGCTTTCCGTTGATGCTATCTGGTATAGGTACGTCTTTCTGCTGCTTGCCTTCCCTCGGTTCGAGGCCAAGGTCCCGCAGTATCTGTCTTCCGGTTCTCGTTTCGGAGAGACGCTCGAGTTGCGCCGTTCTCTGTGCTTCGGCTATTTCGTCCAGCGTGTTGTGGACTCCCAGCGCCATGAATTTTTCGGTGCTCGTGCTCCCGAGGAGACCGAGTGCCGCCTTATACGCCTTACGTATGGTGGCGTCTATCTTGTTACGTTCACTCGGCCTCCAGTTGTGGAAGGCGGCCACGTACGTTATGTGGCTAACTGCGAAGGATTGAACGAGCCTAGTCAGGCTCTCCTCCTTCATCCCCGCTTTTCTGTTGGACACCCTCTTGATGAGTCTCATTGCCGCAGCCGCCTTGCCCGCGAGCTTGTTGACCGTTTCACCGTTGACTCGGTTTCGCTGGACGAGCAGCCCGAGTACCCGAATCTTCTCGACTTCCGGTATTACCTGTCCTCCCGCCGTTTTGACCGTGATCTTGGGACGCTCGTACTTGACTTCCATATTCTTTCTTTTCCTGCACGATCCTTTCGGGGGAATCACCAGCAGTTGTGACTTGGACGGGGAGCAAACGAGTCCAGACCCGTCCAGCTGCTCCTCGATGGCGTTGACCGCTTCTTGCAGCGTTGTCTCGATGTGTCCGTCGCTTCCTCCCGGTACCCATAGCGTCACGTCGTCGGCGTAGATGGTGTGCCGGACTCCCGCTACTCTTTCTAGCCGGGTGGCCACCCCGATCATCACGAGGTTGAAGAGTAGCGGGGAGATCACTGACCCCTGCGGAGTTCCGACGCTGCCCAGCTTCTTCTCTTCGAGCTGTAGGTCTCCCGCACAGATTTCGGTGGTTCGTTCCGTCAGGAAGTCTTTGATGTACTGGTATGTCCTCCTGCCCATGTTTAGCCTGGATACTTGGGCCAGGATAGCCGAGTGCCTCACTTTATCAAAGGCGCTCTGCAAGTCCAGCCCGAGTACGGCTCTGTTGTCCTTGGTGCCCGTCGTATCGTCGATGATCTCGTTCTTCAGTAAGATCATGGCGTCTTGCGTCCCGAGTTTGTTCCGAAACCCGATGATGGAGTTTGGGTAAAGCTCCGATTCTTCCAGGTAACGCTGCCACCTGTTCATGAGAACGTGCTCGAGGACCTTTCCCACGCACGAAGTGAGTGAGATCGGCCTGAGGTTCTCTATGTTGGGCGGCCTGCCAGGCTTGGGGATGAGGATCGTCTTGGCTGCTTTCCATTGCTTGGGTAGCCTTCCTTCTTGCCAGCACTTGTTGTAGAAGTTCGTGAGCGTTTCGATGGCCGCTTGGTTGAGGTTCTTGAGCGCTCTGTTGGTCACTCGATCGGGACCCGCGGCAGACCTTCCATTGAGTTCCTGCAGGGCAACTCTTACTTCCCAGGTCTGGATGTCGCGATCTAGCGTCTCGTTCTCCTTGCCTTGGTAATCCGGGTGTCTTTCCGTGGGGGTGGTCGGCAGGTACTTGGCGTCCAAGCGCCGCTTGACCTCGTCCTCCCCGTGTTCGCAGATTGCCTTGTGTAGGATCCTGGCCAGGTTGTTGTGTTGGTGGCCCTTGGTCTTGGTTTCGTCGAGGAGGTGCCGCAGCATGTTCCACGTCTTGCCCTTGTGCATCTGTCCGTCGGCTTCGTTGCAGGCCTCGTTCCACTGTTGGGTGCATAGCACCCTGCAGTGGACCTCGATCTGCCTGTTGAGCTCGGCGATCTTCTTCCTTAGACTGCGGTTGGTTCGTCGCTTCTGCCACCTCGCCTTTATGGACTGCTTGGCTTCTATCAGGTGGGCCAGCCGACTGTCCATCTTGTCTATCCGTTCGTCCGTCTCTAGCTCTTTGGTGGCTCCTTCCGTCGTCTCAACGACGTTGGCCGCCCATTGCTCGATGTCCGTAATGTCCTCTTGCACCGCGGGTAGCGCCTTTCGAAAGGCGTCCCAGTCTGTAATGCGATGCTTTCTTATGCCGGTGTTGCCTTGGCCTTCGAGCAGTATGACGACCTCTACGATGTAGTGATCGCTGCCCAGCTCTTGGCCCGTGTTTCTCCATTTCGCTTCTCTTGATCCTCCTTCAGTTTTGATGAAGGTAAGGTCCGGAGTTGTGTCTCTCGTAACAGATGTGCCGATCCTGGTGGGAAAGGCCGGATCCGTGATTAGGTTCAGTCCGACGTCGGTGGCGTCTTGCATCAGCTCTCCCCTTGACCGTCGTTCTGTGGTAGCCCCAGTCTTGGCTCGGTGCGTTAAAGTCTCCGCACACTACGAGCGTATTGCTTCCCGCGACTGAAGCTGCCTTGTGGAACAGTGCCTTGAATTTCTGTTGTCCGTGGGACGGGTTGCTGTAGACGTTCACCAGGAAAGTGCTCTCCCTCCTCTTCTTTCCCGTGATTACTTCCACCGTGCAGTGTTCGATGGCGCTTCTGCCGATCATTTCGTGTTCCACGAAGGTGATCCCTCTCCTAACGAAGGTGCAGACCCCTCTGCCCTTGCCCTTGGACGTGTCCCTTTTGCTCGGCGGGCTGTCGTGCGACCGGTAGCCCGGTAGTTTCGGCGTTTCTTCGCTGTGTGTTTCTTGAATCATTATGACGTCTGGTTTCCTCGTTAGTTGCTGCAAGTGTTGCTGCAGCACTGCTCTCTTGCCGGTAAAGCCGTTGCAGTTCCAGTGCCAGACCAAGAGGTCTCTCACTGGGGGTGTGGATGCTGCTGTACTTGCTGTCCCGTCCATGATTGCTGCAGTTTGGCGGTGATCTGTGCTTCCATACATTGCATTTGTGCCTGTATCTGCGTCTGCAGCTGTGCTTGCATTTGCGCCATCATGTTCTGGATCGTACTCTGTATATTCTTTGTCATCTGCTGAACCGTTTGCGCGAGCGCAGTAAGTCGTTCGTTGGTTTCCTTGCTGGTCGCCTCGAGACGGTCGAGTCTGACGTCCTGTTTTTCGATTCTCTCCATTGTCTTTCGTTCCTTGGCGACCTCTATGGCTCTCCTCTTGGGAGCCGGTCCCGCCGTTTTCGTGGCTCTCGGGTCCACCTCGACCTCTAGTTCGTCCTCGGTTATCTCTTGTTCCCTCTCTTGTGCGGGCTTCGGCAGCAGCTGCTGCTGTTGCTGCATCGCAATTAATGTCGTTAGCTTCGCGTTGATTTCCTTGATGGTTGCGTCCTGCTCGGCGATTCTCTGCTTTAGCTTCTCGTTCTCGTCTCTTAGGGCTTTTATTACCATTCCATTCTCTTCTTGGAACTTCTTCGTGGCGTTTTGCGCCGGTGGTTGTCTCTTCTCTGCCATGTTAGCCTTGACTGCTTCGGCCCAGGCATGGAGGAAGGAAAAAGAGAGGAGAGGCCGTCACGTGACATTTTGTGAAGCCGGAAACCAGCTCGGCGCCATCTTGTCCGGGCTGACGTCATCGCATAAGTCCCGCCCTCGACTACTGCGCGCGCGTTTCAAAGCCAACGAAGGAGCGTGCTACCGCAGGGGCACAGATCCCCGCGCTGGTGGCGCTTGGCTGCTTACCGGCCGGTTTAGGGCGCCCTATGCCGGTGTTCGTCAGCGGAAAAGTTAATAAAGCGGAAATACCCGTGTGAGACAGGCGGCTACTTTCAGTTACTGCTTCGTACTGCGTCGTCTCCGCGCCGTCTCCAACTGCTCGGCCCTGGTCACAATTAGTAGCAGCCGAGAAAAATACTTATCTCAGCTCTTGCAAGCGCGGGAAGTGACCTTCGCTTTCAATTACTGCGGTGGCCCATCTTGCGGTGGCCCCCCTTTGGCAACGCCCATCCCTGGGACTCTGAAGTTGAAGGCTGCATTCGATGAAACTAGTATACTTGCTTGTTTAGCTCAGCGCTCGAAATTAGCCTTCACCGGATGAGGTGAAGGACACGCGAGAAACGTGGGCCCCTCGTCGCGCGAAACCACACGACGGCCACCGATGCCCGGGAAGGGCATTCGTGCGGTATCGAAAATCTCCTCCCTGTTCCTCAACTCTTGTAAGCACGGGAAGTGACCGTCGCTTTCAATTACTGCGGTGGGCGAAGGACAACTAAGCACACGCGAGAAACGCGGGCCCCTAGCCGCGCGAATTCCACACGAGCAGTGGTGTAGCCAGAAATTTTGTACGAGGGGGGCACATGTTTTATTTATTTATTGGAAACGAAAATAAATGTGGAAACGAAATGTGGAAACGAAAATAAGAGTGCCCATTTATTCTTCACCGTCGCACGGCGTATGGCACTCCTTTTAATTCTAGGCACAGTTCACCCCATTATTAACAGACCTTTTTACGTCACTTTACTTTTTAATCCTTTGCATTCTCCTCAAATGAAGGTATCGCGAAAATAAAAAGTGCTTTTTTTTTTAAAGGATCTGCAGCCGAGCGCAGGTTTGCGTATGGGGTTGAAGTTTTGACAAATGTCATTTGTTTGCAGTTGATGACTTTGTTATAGAGCAGAAGCTTTTATGTTGTTGTATATGATGTGAAGATATTGTAAATAGCCACGTTTTTTCGTGCGAGTTGTTTTTTGTGAGAAAATAAATGTTTTTTACAAATGAAGTTCTCGGCATCCTGTGTGCATTCGTATCTTTATGTAGATATTGCAGTGAACAAAACTAACCCTTCGCCTTTATTAAAGAAAAAAAATCTCTAAGGTATTGTTTAAGCGCAGGGTCTCTTTCTTTTCATTTTTACCGGCGGCGTATAACAGGGGCGTGCAAGCATGCAAAGCGAGCGCAGCGGCTTCCTTTAAAATATCGCCCTCCACCGATGTCATGGCCCCCGCTGCTCACACAAGCGCAATCGCGAAAAACGAAAATAGTTACACTAACACCAGTAACGGTCACTAGAGCGTTGCAAGAGCACGCCTAATAGCAACGAGGTTTCACTGCCGATGGAAACGGGAGCGCGAATGGCACACGCACAGGACGCGAAACGTCCGCGCAATAAGCCGACGACCTCTCTAGCGCCCGGCGTATTGAATCACTGGTAAACGAACAGCGCGAGTGCTCCTCAGTAAGCAGCGGCGGTCTCCCGACGGCTCCGAGCAGTGACGCAGTTGACGAAATGCCCGTGCGATCGTGGTCGAGCACGCTGAGATGAATGCACGCAACAACGAGAGCTTTGCAGCGAATTCCGCCTGAGATATGAGTGAACGGCGCCAACGCAAGCTTGCGAGCCCGATCAAAAACAAACTCGAGCAGTTGAGAAAAGTACGCCGCACCGCAACTGCTACGCCGCGGTCGTCTGCTACCGCCCGGCTTGCAAGCAGCAACTACGACGCCGTTGCTAAGCTGCCCGGACAAGATGGCCTCCCGATCGCGAAAAAAACCACGTGATTTCCTCCACATTTTTCTCCCATGGTGTTGTGTGGAAAGGGCCTCTCCTCTCTTTTTCCTTCCTCCATGGGCCCAGGTGACTCTTTCCCCCGACTGCGACGGTCTGTGGCGGCTGGCGCTCCTGCCTCCCTTGCTGTTGTCCCTCTTGCGGCTGCTGTCGCGCTGCCTCGAATCCCCGCGGGGTCTCTCAGGAGACGGCGCTCGCAGCGGCGGAAAGCTTTTCGGATCCAGTTGTTGCTGCATGGCTTCCATCTTGCGTTCCCATTGCCGTTTTTTGACCACATACGGCATCTTGTACTTGTTTTTGCATTCCCTCTCGCCCGTTGGATGCTGTCCCCCGCAAAGCTTGCACTTGGGCTTGCATTCGCGTTTGTGATCCTCGCTGGGGTTCACGATTCCGCAGCCGAAGTATACTTTGGCATTGGGATTCGGGCATACGTCTCTTCTATGGCCGATCCTGCCGCATTGCCTGCACACGTCAAAGTGCTTGCGGTAAAGCCCGCATCTGACTAATATCGAGCCATACTTTACGTAGTTCGGTACTTTTTGTCCAGCGAAGAGTACTATCACTGTGGTTGTATTGCCGATTCTGTGCGCCTCCACCGCTAGGGGGTTGTATGGGTTCACGATGTTTTCGGTTATCTCTTCCGGGGTGTCTTGTACGGCTATGCCTCGGATGACTCCCTTGACCGTGCCGTCCGGCGCCGTTCGGTAGGCGCTGACTTCGTATGCCTTGTCTCCTACGTTTAGGGTTTTGACCTTAGAGTACAGCGTGGCACGCCTCTCGTCCGGGGTGCTGACCACGATGATGTTTTGCTGCGCGTTCGTGCAGATGGTGTCTGCTTTGGCTTCTTCCTTCGTTATTCGAACCGCCGTCATGACGGCCGACATAATTATTGAAACCTCAGTTCTCGCTACGTTGAGACCTCCCCGTGGTCTCATAACTATCTTGGTGTCTTCCTTCGGCATGTCTATCGGCATCATCGCCGCTTTCGTTACCGAGGCTGCAACTCTCTTAGCAAAACTGGCCCTAGTCTTGGGTCTAGACTGGCGAGTAGTGGCGGTGGACTCACCGTTTTCCTTGCCGGCCATGATCTGCTTGATGCGCTTGCCGGAGGCCGACCAGCCTTCGGCTTCTTCCGGTGTAATGTCCTCTCCGGGAACTTCAATGGACGTACGCCCGCCGAGACTGCCGATGCTCGGCGCTGACGTTATGTTGTCTCCCATCGACGTGGCCACTTCCATGTCGGACGCCATCTTGGTCGTACTCGTCGTCGGGTTAGGCCTAGCGGCCGGGCCCGTCGCCACCGGTGGCCGTACTTGTGGTAGGCCGACGCTAGGCCTAGCACCGCACCAGAGAAAAGTCCTCGTAAATCGGGAGAATCACGTACCGCTTGGTCAAAACTGGTACCGGTCGATGCCCCGCACCTTCGCGCACACTTTGATACCAAATATATCGCGGTAACTGTAAATTAACACTGCGTTAATTGGCATAATAGCAGGGGCCGATGAGAAGCGCGTCCCCTCCCGTCGGCGACCGCAGCGCCATCCCGGTGCGAGAGTTGCGCTCTAAAACACTCTCTCTGTCTCGGGCGAGAGTAGACAAGCATGAACTGCCTTGCAGTATTGGCGTAGCACATTCGAGAGACTAACTTCGCCGCAAGGCAAGGCCTCATCTCGGCCAAACACAATCACTATCCGTACCGTCACTCGGGTGGCAGAGCTGTTGCTGTTTAAAAGGGGCTCCGCGCCGCCCCGAAGAATGGCGCCGTGGCACCGCACGAGACCGCGGGTGCGGCGAGTGCTCAACGATTGAGCCGTTCGGGCTGCAGGACGGAGCGTAGGCCGCTTCGCGCCGCGCTCTGGCTTCACCCACACAGGACTAGGAAGACGCTGCTATTATGTGCGCTGCTGCGGCGTTAGCGCAGCACGTTAGCACCAGGGGCAGACGAAAAGGTTCCCCAATGCTCGTTTAGGTTCGCCTCCAGGTTCTCCCTCAGTTCTGGCGTCAATGTCACCGGCGATACGCCGGCAACGGAAGCTAAAGGCATCTCATGCCTAATAAGATATTTGCGAATGCTGCTGCTCTCTGGCGATCATCGCGCCGAGAACGGTGGCGAGCTGTGTAACAGCGGATCCCGATTTGCTGTAAACACAGTTAAGTTCGGCAACCGCGGTTAAGCTTATTCGCGTTTAAGCCGGCGTGCAACTAGGATATTAAGCAAACAAGGGAAGGGGAATGAGGGGCTCGTTATAAATATGAGAGAAGCCAACAGCCACAGAAACCAAGGAGCACAGGGGAAGTTTTTAATTAATTTATTTCTTTTTTGTTGATCAAGTAAGAATATTACTGTCGCAGGATGTTAGACAAAGCAGGTCTTCAGGTACAGGTGCTGTTGAGCGGGCCTGACTTCGGAGGGGTACGTGAGACTACTCGACCTTTGCTCCTGATCTCTCTTCGAAGACAACACCGGACGCTGTTTAGCTCTGTTTCAGTAGATATCTGCTTATGACTTATGGCTTATAGTGGTTTAATGTCCCAAAGCGACTAAGGCTATCAAGGACGACGTAGTGATGGGCTCTGGAAATTGGCTACCTGAGGTTCTTTAATGTGCACTCACATCGCACAGCACACGGGCCTCTAGAATTTCGCGTCCGCCGAAATGCCACCGCCGCGGCCGGGGTCAAACCAGCCTCTCTCGGGTCAACAGCCGAGCGCTATGACCACTGAGCCTCCGCGGCGGCCAAGAGATACCTGTATATGCAGTTCTTTATCCGTCATAAACGGCGTCACCGTTAGTGCAAGCGTGCCTCTTTGCATTGACCGGAAGCTTTTGTGTTTTCCTACTGGCCCGAAGACAGCCTTGTTTAGTCTGAACCAGACTAAGGCACACGTGGACGCCTGTGTCGCAGATAGGCTTTGGAGTCAGTGCACATGGGAGCAGGGTGCGGAACTTCTATCGCGGTCAGTTATTTGTTAAGGCGAAAACCTTTAATGCCTCGTACTGTCGTTAGCAGACGCGTCGGCAGGAGTGTCGGCAGGTGGTGGTGATTTCTTTTATTACTCCCAGAACAGGGGATTAGTCTAAGGACCGGTTGAGCTGGCTTAGAGGAGGTCGGCGGGGATCCCGTGGGATGTCGCGGCCTCCACCGCGCGCTGGATAAGCCGGCGTTGGTCTGCCGGCTCGGAAGTACGCAGGAGAGACTACCAAGTCTCTGGGGTGTTTGGGTTGCTTGTGTTGTAATGTGTACAAGTCCACACCATGTGCATGAGAGTGGCTGGAGTTGAGCAGTGTTTGCACATGGGGTCTATCGGAAAGATCTTGCTGTATAAGAGGGGGTATGGAAAACTGCCAGTTTGTAGTTTGCGCCATTGGATAGCCTCGCGTCTTGTTAGATCACGGTGTGCGGAAGGATAGAGACATCTTTCGAGCCGGTAGTGCTGTAGTATGTCCGTGTAAGTGGTGAGTAGGGAAGCGCGTGAGATATTAGTGTCAGAAGAAGCAGGGAGGCCGATCATACACTCTGCTCGGCAGCTGAAATCTCGGGCGAGAGTGTGCGCCTGTGCGTTTCCGCTGAGCGACTCATGGGCTGGGGCCCAAATAAGTAAGCGAGAGTTGGAAGAGGGTGCAGTAGAAAGGAGAATGTGTAACGCCTGGCAAGAGATACGGCCAGCATCGTAGTTGCGGATAGCCTGTTGAGAATCACTGATGACGACTTTGGTATTAGGGTCAGCTAGCGCTAGCGCAATGGCAACCTCCTCTGCTGCGGTGACTGTTTCTGCATTGCGAATGCTGCAGGCTGTGTACCAGCTGCGGTGAGGGGCGAGAGCTACCGCCACCGTCGCTGGCTTCGAGGGATGGTAAGAGGCGTCCGTATACGTGACGTCCGGACGTCCGCTGAAGCGTTTCTCGAATTGACGTGCACGGTCGGCCCGTCTCTCGTCATGGTGTTCCGGGTGCATCCGTTTGGGAATGGGAGGGATGCGGAGATTTTGGCGATATTCCGGGGTAAGTTCAGCATAACTTGGGGCCGCTCTCGGCGGGAAGATCCCAACTTGCTGCAGTACCGCTCGGCCAGCGTGTGTGAGTGACAGCCGCTCGTATTGGGCAGTGAGGGTTGCTTCAATAAGTTCGCTCACGGTATTGGAGATTCCGAGAGCCATGAGCTTATGCGTAGCTGTGGACATGGGAAGGCCCAAGGCCGTCTTGTACGCTTTTCGGAGTGACGCCTCTAGCCGTTCGCTTTCGGCACGAGTGAGACGTAGGTAGGGTGCAGAGTAGGTGATGCGGGAGCGGATGAAGGCTTGAACGAGGCGCAGGAGGTTGGACTCTTGCATACCATGATGCTTATTGGAAACTCGCTTAAGGAGGCGTCCGATCTGTACCACCGACTGGTCGATGCGTTGCAGCGTGGTGTTGTTGCTACCGTTGGCCTGTAGGTGTAAGCCCAAGATCCTGATGTGATCTGCACGAGGGATCGGGTTACCTTGCACCTGGAGGTTGATCTCAGGATGTATCTTTGGAGGGCGTCGTCCCGGGGACGGGATGATTATATTGTCACGTTGTAGTCACGATGTCACGTTGTAGTGACGGCAGTACAGCGGTCAGGAAGACACCAGAAAGGCTTGCAAACGAAGCTCTTTATTTGGGCTGACTTGCGCCCGCAAAAGGACTGAATCACTCCGTGGCGGCGTAAGCAACAAGCGTGCTCGTCCATCGTCGAACTACGAATGTCCGCCGCTCGCGGCATCGCTCAATTTAAAGGCGGCAAGGAAACTTCCAGATAACAGGACAAGATCATCTACAGTAATCTAGAAAAACCTAGATGCAGCCTTTCATGGCAGCGATCAATCGAGATTAGTCTCGTCGCTTCTCGCCTCACGAACAAAAGTGATAACAACCCTTCCCTGCAGCCTTGAGCGTGAACGAATAAACACTACAATGATACGTGGCATTACCCTCATTCCAAAGAAGCATCGTCTCGATGCTTTAAAATGAAATTAAACACGGAGAATTCTTCGAGAGCTTAGAGTCCTTTAGCGTTCCTAATAAGGTGTAAGGGCAGCAGTAAAAGCTTCAAGTCTGGCCGTGTCCTCGTCGGTGTTGTCGTCGGTGTTGTCGTAGTTTTTGTTGTCGTATTTGTCCTCGTAGTAGTCGTCGTCATCGTAGTAGTCGTCGTCGTCGTAGGGATCGTCGTCGTCGTAGGGATCGTCGTCGTCGTAAGGGTCGTCGTCGTCGTAGGGGTCGTCGTCGTCGTAGGGGTCGTCGTTGTCGTAGGGTTCGTCGATGGAGGATCTTTGTAGTTGCGCTCGGAAGCAACCTCACCTCCAGAGGCTACTTTATTCAGTTTAACCTTCGGGGGCTGGGGGAGCGTCCGCGCACTGCGTAGCATCGGCTAGGAGATACAAAGCGCGGAGACGAAGGCGACGGGGAACGTGATAGGCGGCTGGGCGGTGAGCATTCTTCCCGACGCAAAAACTCCTCGATTTCGGCTGGTCGCTGGCCGGGTCGGGGTCGTGGGACGTCGTAAGGGAACCCTCGGATGCCCATTCTCCTGTATGGGCATTACCGGAAAATGTGACCGGCTTCTCCGCAGTGGAAGCATTGTTGGCGGCGCTGGTCGGGTGTTCTCCACTCGACGCATTTCCTCGGCCGTGTACGACGCTCGTGGGACGGGCGAGTTGGGGCGAGAGGGCGGCGCTCCAGCGCAGCTGGCTAAGGGCGATAGGGGCTTGGGTCCCGTCGTCGAGGTACAGGACGGCGCACTGCTGCGGCGTAAGTCATGGCTGGAGGCTCCAAGACCCCCAGCAGACGGCTGCGATCGCAGAGTTTCCACAGCCTTACTGACAAGAAGGCTATACGCAGATTTCTTGGATTGTGCGCTTATTACCGACGATTCGTCAAGAACTTTTCGCGGCATCGCTCAATTTAAAGGCGGCAAGGAAACTTCCAGATAACAGGACAAGATCATCTACAGTAATCTAGAAAAACCTAGATGCAGCCTTTCATGGCAGCGATCAATCGAGATTAGTCTCGTCGCTTCTCGCCTCACGA
The DNA here is from genome assembly GCF_055824585.1 of Amblyomma mixtum. Taxonomy (NCBI): domain Eukaryota; kingdom Metazoa; phylum Arthropoda; class Arachnida; order Ixodida; family Ixodidae; genus Amblyomma; species Amblyomma mixtum. Next base: position 245,705,445 of record NC_143012.1, read on the forward strand.
ACAAAAGTGATAACAACCCTTCCCTGCAGCCTTGAGCGTGAACGAACAAACACTACAATGATACGTGGCATTACGAGAACGCGAACAAGTGACCTTGAAGTTACGGTCGACGGTCACGCGGTAACTGCCTTGGTGGACACGGGAGCTGACTACTCTGTCATGAGTGGCCCACTCGCTGTCCGACTCAGAAAGGTAACAACAACCTGGGATGGCCCGCTGATCCGCACCGCAGGTGGCAACCTGATTACGCCGTCAGGACGCTGCACCGCGAGAGTTGCTGTAAATGGGATAACCTATGCGACAACCTTCCTGATCCTACAGCAATGCTCGAGAGACGTGATTTTGGGAATGGACTTCCTGAACGAACATCGGGCGATCATCGACCTTCGTTCTAAGTCGATCAAGCTTTCCACGGAAAAAGCCATACCTGTTGCGACGGGCGCGACTCATCACGTTGCCTTAAACGTCCTCGATGAAGCATTGAGCGTGCCGCCCCGATCAAGTGTTCTCGTCGGCATAGGTACTGTAGACATCGAAAATGCCGAAGGCGTTATCGAGGGGAACACACAGTTACTCCTGGATCGAGGATTGGGCGTCGCGAGGGGAGTCGCCGAAATCCGAAATGGCAAAGCCCAGGTGTTGCTAACCAACTTCACGGAAGAATACCGGCATCTAAACAAAGGTACGACGATCGCTTTCCTCGACGAGCTGGCAGACATCAAAGACGTATTTGCCCTACCCGACCAACCCGTAGAACCATCTGACCAAGGCCATCAACCCACGTTCGACATCAACCCGGCATTACCCCTTAGCAGACAAGACCAAATACGCAGTCTTCTTCAAAGGTACACCGATTGCTTCTCATCAGCATCGAATGTGCGACGAACCCGGCTTGCCAAGCACCGCATTGTCACAGACGAACACGCGCGACCACTGCGACAGAGCCCCTACCGCGTATCGCCGCTAGAACGCCAAGCTATCCGCAAGCAAGTTGAGGAAATGCTTCGTGACGACGTCATACAGCCATCGAGGAGCCCCTGGGCAGCACCGGTCGTCCTAGTGAAAAAGAAAGACGGCAACCTTCGCTTTTGCGTCGATTACCGCCGCCTGAACAACATTACGAAGAAGGAAGCGGCGGACATTCGTAGTTCGACGATGGACGAGCACGCTTGTTGCTTACGCCGCCACGGAGTGATTCAGTCCTTTTGCGGGCGCAAGTCAGCCCAAACGAAGCTCTTTATTTGGGCTGACTTGCGCCCGCAAAAGGACTGAATCACTCCGTGGCGGCGTAAGCAACAAGCGTGCTCGTCCATCGTCGAACTACGAATGTCCGCCGCTCGCGGCATCGCTCAATTTAAAGGCGGCAAGGAAACTTCCAGATAACAGGACAAGATCATCTACAGTAATCTAGAAAAACCTAGATGCAGCCTTTCATGGCAGCGATCAATCGAGATTAGTCTCGTCGCTTCTCGCCTCACGAACAAAAGTGATAACAACCCTTCCCTGCAGCCTTGAGCGTGAACGAATAAACACTACAATGATACGTGGCAATATACTCTGACTTTGTCGCCGAGCAGGTGCGCCAGTTTTCATGAGGTAATCTCCGATCCGTATGATTGCGGTCTGGAGAGTCTCCTCTATCTGGCCGTCACTGCCGTGCGTGATCCAAAGTGTAAGGTCGTCAGCATAAATGCTGTGGTGCAGGTGAGGGATGTCGCCGAGTAGCTTGGGAAGGCCTATTAGTGCAACGTTAAAAAGCATCGGCGAAAGCACGGAGCCCTGGGGCGTGCCACGGTTTCCTGGAGAGATGATGGAAGGATCTCCCGTGCCGGTGTTTAGTTGTACTGTGCGGTCGGAGAGGAAATCTCGGACGTACGCATACGTGCGATGTCCGACACCGAGAGCCTGAAGTTGTTGAAGGATCGCTTCATGAAGGACGTTGTCGAATGCCTTGGCAACATCGAGGCAGACGATGACTTTCGTGTCTAGTGTACGTTTCATGACCACCTGATGATGGAGAAGAAGCATAATGTCCGTGGCCGCTAAATGAGAGCGGAAGCCGAACATTGCGTCTGGTAGTAGATGGATGTCCTCGAGGTATCTCAAGAGTCTGGTGTGGATAACGTGTTCCATCAGCTTCCCAACGCAGGACGTGAGAGATGGGGCGGAGGTTGGCCAAGGTTGGTGGTTTTCCCGGCTTGGGGATGAGGACTAGATTCGCGCATTTCCACTCCTGAGGGATGGTACCGCTGGCCCAACATTCTTGAAGATAGTCGGTAAGAGCATGAATGGATGCGTCGTCCAGGTTCCTAAGCATTTTATTTGAAATGCAGTCGGGACCGGCCGCTGAAGTCGTCTTGAGGCGATTTAGTTCTGCTCGACCTCCGCAAGAGTGATTGGAGCGTCTAGGCCGGGATTGTCAGCGCCCTGATAGAAGGGGAGGTTGATTGCTGGTTCGGGGCGGATGTAAGTATTTATAAGCTCTTGTTTGAGCTCGTCTGGCGTGCCAGGATACTGGTGGAACATTCGCTCGAGCTGTTGGCGTGTCGGCAGATTCGTCCGCCTTTCGGCGTCACTGTTTAAAAGGCTCAAGGTTCCAGCATGAATAAAGGCGCATCTTAGTGAATGCATGGGCTTCATAAATAAAATAAAAGTAGTAAAGTCAAGAAAATGAAAATAAAAAACAAAAATAAGAAAATAAACAAAAATAAAACAAAACAAAGATAAGATGTGGAAATAAAAATAAAAAACAATAAAATTAAGAAAAGGAGCAAAAAAAATTATAAACAAGATATGAAAATTAAAAAAATAAACAAAAACAAACAGCGGCCAGGAAACGCTTTTGCCTTGCAGCACTTTAGAGAGCCAAAGTGCCCCCTGAATTTGTTTTCGTGAAGAAGGAAAACATGCATTTCGTTTCCTCTTTGCGCGGAGTTGGTGCTGGGAATACACCAACCTGCATGACATACTCGCCCAAGATTGCATATGGTTCTTGATCTGATTGTACGCTTTTGGTCTATCAGCCGGCTGCTCAGAAGACGACGCAAGTTGTTTCATGCTGCACAAATGACGGGAAAAGCTCGCATCCGATTAAATTTCTCACGAACTCCGGTCTGATTAAGCTTGGATTCGGTGTATACTTATACCGCTAAAGACAGATAAGGCCACCAAAGTGAAGGCATCAGAATCATTGTCGAATGATAGTATAGTGGAATGCAGCTCGAGAATGCAGAGTCAATGACCCTGAGAGGAAGAGGTCCTCCAACCACTGGAGTCGTACTGCCATGACGTCGCCGTCAATAACCTTGCACCTGCTAGCCACCTACGACGCCACGCTCTAGGTGCAAGGTGGTTGACTCCCCTTTAATATAATGATGGGCTTGGAAAACACACGTTGCGTATGACTGATATTTTGTGCTAAAAATTGACCGGCAAGGTATCTGTCTGTTGTCAGACAACGCTCTTGCTAAGATTTATTATTTTTTATTTACATTTCCTGCAGCACCGTGGAGGCATAAGTATACATACGCAAGAACATGCAATGTAAAAATGCGTCAATGGTCACGGCTTGTTTGTTTTGCTTAGCCTTGCAATTCTTGTCATTTTCCGCAGGTGCGCATGAAAGCACGGACCCGCGAGAATGGGCTCGTCCGCAAACCGGAAATGCCTCGGTGAGCACCATTTTCTAATTGCGCGGTAGAGAACCTACACTCACCAGAACAATTCTGACGCTGCTGCAGCCTCCGCTCGCGGCTGTAGCTGTACTTTAAAACTCTCTGTCGGCGAGCGGTGTTTTTGTCACCACACTCAAAGTATATCGCCACAGCCGCGGTGGTTCAGTGGCTATGGTTCTCGGCTGCTGACCCGAAAGACGCGGGTTCGATCCCGGCCACGGCGGTTGAATTCCTTTGGAGGAGAAATTGTAGAGGCCCGTGTACTGTGCGATGTCAGTGCACGTAAAAGAACCCCAGGTGGTCGAAATTTCCGGAGCCCTTCACTACGGCGTCTCTCATAGCCTGAGTCGCTTTGGGACGTTAAAACCCTATAAACCAAACCATAAACCAAACCAGAAAATTATTTGTAAATCAATGTTGGAGCAACACACGGGCCGGAGCAATACAGGAATGCCGTAGTGGATGACTGCAGATTATCTTAGACCCCCAAGGTTCATTGAAGTGCGCTGAAAATACACAGCACACGGTCGTTTCTGCATTTCTCTCTGTATATGCGACCGCCGTTGCCGACTTTCGAACCCGCGACCTAGATATCAGCAGTCGAACGCTAAAGCCACTAAGCCACCGTGGCAGGTGGCAGCGAAAACTCGTTTGTTCACCTTCTTATCAGTAAGAAGGCTATCCAAGTGGGCGGGCAGGTGGCACTCTCGAGCATATGCGTTGTGGCGTCACGTGACCAGATGGCCACCACTCAGAGATTTTGAATGACCACCCCCATGTTAGTGGTCGGATGCCCAAAACAGCTATCTCTCACTCTCTAAACGAGGAGGAAGGAAAAAAGCCTGGGAGTAGTCTTTTACTTCCTCGGTGAGTGCTTTATTTCTCCGTGAATGCTTGTTTCGATTGAGGGGTCCATAATTACTACAGTGCATATTTTAGCCTGCTGTTGTTATTCTTGTGGCGTTGACCTTTGTGGTTTACTGTAAATTACACGGAAATTGTTTACACTGCTGGCATTTTGGTATTCCTGTATCGTGCGTTTGTGGTCAGTGTTTTCCAACTGTAACAAGAACAACCGAACAGTTCAATTTACATGTAACTGCACAGAGCAGTGAACATTGATACCGTTGCGCAACAGCATAGAGAACGATGAAAAAAAAGTGAATTATTTGTCCAAGATCGAACCGAATCTATCAAAAACCTATCGCCTGCTTTTTTTAGTTCGTCATCCACTGGCCACTGTAATTACTTTAATAACATATTCCACACCGGATTTTAATGGAAGCCGTGAACTGGTGGCAGCCGTGAGTTTTTATAAAATTGCAGGCGGTTGAAGGCAACTGCGTGCTTCTTCGGTAAGGTACGACCTTGGGTTGTTAAAAACATAACAAAAATGTTGTGCAGGCTCGGAGTATAATTGCTTGACCTAGTTTGTCTTACTGTCATACTTATGATTTTGTTTTATCTTATCGTTGGCCGCCACTAACGTGAGCTCTTAACGCCTCTCAGACTGCAACCGCTCTTCTTTGACCACTCTCTTCCCCTTCATCGCTTCCATTATGATCTGTGCAACAGGCCCCAGCCGCAGAGACCTCAGCGACAGCCTCGCCCTCAACAGCAGCGTTACCAACAGATGTGGGACAGTTCCCTTGGCAGTGGCCCATATCACCGCAGCTGCTGCTTCAAGGCCGCTGGGAAGTCACTCGACATACACTGCGACCGACTCCGGTTGCTCGAACAGCGCTTGGGGAGTCGGCACGGCACATACCGAGATACCAGCCAGCTGCTGAGCGTGCTCGGTGGAACACGCATGTACCACAAAAAACACGTGAGTGCTGAACGCGGGAGGAGGGATAAACCGTACGGAGTGTTTAATGTTGCTAGTTTGCGGTGGTAGCGATAGTTTTACGACGCAAGGGCTACTGCTGCCAGACAGCGACAAGGACTACGTTAGTGGTCGTAGTAAAAACAGTAAAAACAGGTAAGGAGTACAGTAACTACGAGTAGTTGAATGTGATTAATTAGCCGTCTCGGGGGAAGAAGGGGGAGACAAAGCAACATATTAAAAACCCGAATGGTAAATGACAAACCATTGCTAAAAGGCAGTGGTATAGTCTAGGGGAATGAATGTATCTTACCTTGGCAACGCAATCAAAATTAAGAACGGTGCAGGAGATTGTCAGAAGCAGCGCTACTCTCGGCACATATGCGCATAATTTGAGAGCACACGGACAGGAAGAACCAGAAGAGGAAACACAACAGTGTTTGTCCTTTCCAATCATCTCACGCATGCTGTGGTTGTTTCTTAGTTTATTAAAAATTCCCTGTTGGGAATACGAAGAAGCAGAGGAGCGTGAACTTCACAACGTGGTTTCCTTTGCCCCCCGTAAAGTAGCGTTTTTACACCGCGTTTATCTCCTTGTATCGAGGGCGAAGGCTTATACAGCTAAGGGCGCGCCAAGGGCTCCTATTTTGAGCTGCGTGTCATGGAATGTAAATTTTAGTACAAGCTCTGTGCGGTGTGGCGTGGTGTACACGCCTAAAAGGAGAAATTTTGTTTACCGTGAGGTCCGCGACTAGGTCGGAGCACGGCGGCGTAACGGCAAAAGTTTGTGCATGCCATCAGGCCGAAATGAAACGCGAACACGACTGCAATTAAGGAAGTAAAAGGAGGCGATTTGAAATCAGAAAGACCAAATAGTGTTCTACTTGATTTACACTTCTATATCGCAAGGACCGCTCAGTAGAACTTATGAATGGACTCTGCTGGTATTTCATTTGCTGCGGCTAATGTCTTTGATTCCTTAGTTTCCTTTTCAATTATCCTGTTCGCTTTTCATTCTGGACTGACGGTATGCTGACAGAGATCCTCGTGTTAGTACATAAAAGTTTGGCCGATGAAAGGAGCAGTAAATTGCCCGAAGATGGCTTTTAATTTGGAGAAGTGGGTTCGTATTCTGTAACGATGCATTTTTGGTGTATTCTTTTCCCATTTATTATTGGAAGTTACTGCTTGTGACGTCAAGCTTGATAGCCATCGAGCAACATCACTCACTGACTACGCTATCAAAGAAATACTTGAAAATGAATGAATGAATGATTGAATGAATGAATGAATGAATGAATGAATGAATGAATGAATGAATGAATGAATGAATGAATTAAGGTTTACTGAAAACGTGAGCTCAAAACATAAGCTCTAGTAAGCATTGCAGTAGACCGTCAAGTGGTGCAGGGCTTTAAGTACATTCGTGCGAAGCTATAAGAAAAAGAAATTGCCGACATTACTGATTGGCACTCGCTTTGGTTTTTTGTTTTTGTGTGGTTTAACGTCCCAAAGCGACTCATGCTATGAGGGACGCCGTAGTGAAGGGTTCCGAAAATTTTGACCACCCGGGGGCTCTTGAACGTGCTCTGACATCGCACAGTACACTGGCCTCTAGAAATTCGCCTCCAACGAAATCTGACCGCCGCGGCCGGGTGCGCTCACTTGTGAGCACAGGTTGTCTGCTGAATTCCACAATGTACCACAACACAGCAGCCGCGCCCCAGCGTGCGTTGATATCAAACGCGTTTCGTTTAATGTTGAGTTATGCTACAGGTACACGTGGCTTCACAACCGAAATGACTGCCAAAGTGTCTCTCCGAATTCCAGGCGTGAGAGAAATAGCTGAGCGCCAAATACTGTTTTGTGGGTTCCTATATTAAGGAGAAAGCCTTTAATGGCTCATACTGTCGTCCGTTAACAAAGCATGTCACACGCGTTTAAATCGGGAACTAAAAAAGGTGGGAGAAGGTGTTGCTTCGGATAGAGGAGAAAAAAATGAACCTAGTAGCCAATTTTGATGACTGTAGATTGATTAGTTAATTATAGGCAAAAATGGCGGAAGAGTTCGGACGTCGATATAACCATGGGAACGGTGTGACGCCACATCCACTGGAAGTCGTCACGGTATAGTGAAAATTGTCACCGAATGGTCGGAAAAACGTAGGATTTGTGCCAAATTAGATGGAGAAATGTGTAATTAAGCGTAATTAACACTTAAGATCCCCGGAGGATGTACAATCTGGGTATCGATATAGCCACAGGAACGGTGTGACTTCACAACCGCCAGAAGTCGTCACGGCACAGTGTCCTCGGCTTTCGCCTCTCAACACTTTAGTTGCCAAAAAGTTGCCAAAGTAGCTACGCTCTCTCTCAGCACGACTTCGCGTGCACAAAGCGACTCATGTGCTCTCTCTGCTTGTGCAGCACCACCAGCAGCTGGAGTGGTGCAGTGCCTTCCGGGAACAGCCGCGGCTCGTGCTGTTCGACTTCCCCAGCGTTTGTACTTCCGCTGGTTCCGCTCTCGGGGCCTAGTTCCGCGCTGCGTTTCCACCGTCCGGCTCGGCGGTCGCGCATGCGCGTGAGTTCCGGAAGTGCGGGGGCCGGAGCACAAATCGGGCATCGAAGACCCGCCTACACCAGTGCGCGTCGACAACCTTTGGTTGTTGCCGTCTCGGTGACTGGTCCCGGCTGGCTATCAACAGGCCCACCGCGGCCTGATCCCTGGACGGCGCGGGTCTACTGTGCTTCGGGGTCATAGACTTAAGTTTGAAGAAATTGTAAAGATTGGGATAGTTTTTTTTCAAGAGCTAGCCGACCTCTGGCTTTTTGGACTCCGCTTAACTTTTCTGGTAAATCATAATTCGGTGAAGTAAAACAGGAAAAGGAAACTCTCAATTATCTTCGTCTTCCCTGAGGTGCAATGGAGGTGACAGCTGTGTCGCTGTATGCAAACAGACGCATGCATGCAATCACACGCATGAAAAGCCCATATTGATACCCTGTGACATGTGCGGCTAGCAGAAATCCTCATTGGCCATCTGGTGAGGAAGACCTCTATTCTACATTTCTATTGGTAAGAGAGTATCATACCGCAAAAGTGACTACACAGTTTTCTTTTATAACATAGTACTGCTGTGATGACGCCACGAACCTTTAATCTGCTGGCGCAGAAAGTTTACCAGCTTTCGGCTGTAGTCTGATAGTCGTGGTGTGTAATGCACACTTTGGCAGCGCTGAACTGCCTACATAAGTATATAGTGTACAGCTCTTTTGTTTGTGCCTGACCCCTCTATACGATAATTCCCAACGGGCGATGCGGGTATTTGTAATTTATAAATTGTGAGCTGCCATTAATAGGTAGTCCATAAGTGTTTCTGTACAAACGACCACACAGTGCTGGCACGGAGGAGAAGTAGGTGAGACACTTTAGGGTCGAGAGCGTCTCGTTAGAACAGCGCGAGCTGAGACTGGCACGAAAGAAGACTCGCAAAGACGAGCGCTGTCCTTGTGTGTTTTCCTTTGTCCCAGTATTTCTGCGTGCTGTTCCTGCTCAATGAATTAACAACGTGCCCAAGCTTCTATTCTAGCTTTTCTGTTGCTGAAACTGACCTACGTTTGAGAGCGCGCTGGAGCACTTAGAAAATTTTTACTGAACCTAAAAGCGACTATTTCTCGAGTCTCACACTTGTAATTGTGTTTAGCCGAAAGATTTACTAACGTGCTAGCGTGGTGCTTGCTTGTAGTCTTCCATGCGACTAGAGAAAAAAAAAATCCTTCTTAATGGTGCTAGGGAGGTCATGGCACCAGGCGATGGCGACAGCAAAGCGTACATTTTTTATATCCCTCTCCTAAGTACTAGCATTCGTCAGTAATGTGAAAGACCACTAAAAAACACAGACAATTCGCTACAGTTTGGAACTACTACAAAAACAGCAGGACTTTCACGCTCACTTCAGCATTGGTGGCCCCTAAATTTGGTGATACCAATTTGAATCGCTGGGCCTGGAAGGGCTTAGGCACAGCCGGCGCTGTAGATAATCCGAAAGCATTATATGGCTGATTGGCAACGAAACACGGCATCGGTGTTGACCAGCAGCAGTGGGCACAAAAATTCCAGGTGACGTCACCGTTGTATTAAAGGATAAAAGTTTTTCTAAAGGTGCGGGGAATCACCCAGGACTTGCAGATTTCGTGGCGAGCACGCAAGATATACGCCACGCCTTTTTATTTCCTGTTCAGAGTCTCATTGCAGTACCAGAATAGCAAAATTACAATAACATTCAAAATGGCAGCCGTACTTGAGGCTGCGCTGTGATTCAAAAACGTTTCGAGTTTGCCAGATCACTCAACACTGGTGTCCGTTCAGGTTGCTCACTCTAAGCAGTGTGAAGTTTTTAAGAAGCCACTCTTTAGATGAAATACTCCCTCGCTGAACTATCAAAGTTGAGAGAATCCAGTATCCTCTAAAAGTACAGAGGTAGCCTAGAAAAATAGGGAACTAGGCGTAGGTAAGAGTTAAGAGACAGAGAATAAGCAATATGGATAAGATTGTGGATCAGTGAACCATCCCTTGCGCTGATGGAAAAGGAAATTTCTTTTCTACACTGTCACAGCTAATCTTTGATCTGTTTTTGTTCCTTAGTTTCTTTGTTTTGTTTTTTTCTTACCTCGTTTTTATTCCGAGTGGTTTTAATAAGCGCATTTGTTGTTAGTAAGCGGTCGTCATGTGTTGCTTCAAGTGTCTCGTCTTTTTCTGTGCTGTCCTTCAATCAAGATGGATAAGATAAAGTTACTCAAGAGTTCTAAGAAATCTATACAGTCGCCAATGTAATCAGATCGTTAATGAGAAAGGCAGTGGCTCACAACAGTGAAACATGCAGCCAGTAGCGAAAGAGGAAGTAAAGAAAGCCTTAGGAGCAAAAAAAAGGGGGAAATCAGCTGGTGAAAATCAGGTAACAGAAGATCTCTTGAAGGACGGAGGGGAGATTGCGCTGGAAAAACTAGCCACCCTTTATACGCAATCCCGTGTGACCTAGAGCAAAGCAGGAGCTTGGAAGAACGCTAGCATAAGAATTTTGGGCATGTGGGTTCAATCCAACCAGCGAAGTATTCACACTTTTAAATTACTGAAAGCAGCAACGCTACAAGTCGCACGCATGATCACCCGCATCACCAACAGGCGACATGGCATGCGTGAAGAGGACACACTAAAACTGGTAAGAAGCCTAGTAGTTAGTCGAATAACGTACAGCCTACCCTACCAGTGCCTCAACAAAAATGAAATACAACAAGCGGATGCCCTGCTACGCAAAGCGTATAAGACAGCGCTCCGACTACCACGCTACACGTCTACAGAATAACTCATGGCCCTGGGATTACATAACACCTTTGAGGAGCTACGAGAGGCGCAGCTTGAGTCGCAAAAACTCAGGCTGTTGCAAACAACGACTGGAAGAGCGCTCCTGCAGAGGCTCGGATACCGCGAGTAGATGCGAGAAATGTCGAGGACGGCAACGATCCCCGACGAGCTTCGCAAGACCCTCAAGGTAGCTCCAATACCAAAAAACATGGATCCCAACCTCCATCGAGTCCATCGAGGCAGAAGAGAAGCTAGGGCCGAATTCATTGAGAAAACATACGCTCCTCAAGCCACGACCGTGTATACAGACGCGCCTTGGAGAGGAGGAGATACCAAAATCGCTGTAGCGGCGGTGGTCGATTCGTCTTTACGCGAAATGACCATCGCGTCTTTCCGAGGCTGCACAGCTGCAGAGTCCGAGGAAGTAGCTGTTGCTCTAGCGGTGGCGGAGGGCTACAGAACCTGGCGGTCACTAACAATACTCACGGACTCTCAAACAGCCTGCCGAAATTAGATGAATGGCAGGGTAGGTCGTCACGCGCTCGGTATACTCCTCGCAGCGAGCGACAGAATTAAAAACCAGGAAGAACAAAACTGCAAGATCCCACACAAAATTGTGTGGGTACCGGGGCACACGGGGGTGGCAGGGAACGAAGAGGCCGACAGGATAGCTCGAGGATACATTACTTTCCGAGCATCCGACGAGACCGCGGAACTCGCGCCAGCACCCAGGGAATATTCGGCCATACTACAAAAATATAGAGGCAGAAGAATGCGATATCCCCCACCGCACAAACCTCTCAGCAGAGAGGAGGCTGTCACTTGGAGACAATTACAAACAGGCTCTTTCCCAAACCTACATATACTAAACAAAATGCACCCTACGATATACACGGACAAATGTCCCTGGTGCGACGAAAAACCTACTCTATACCACATCACATGGGCCTGCCAAAACATAGACGTGGTCCCCAAAATACAAAACCCGAGTGCGGGGCAGTGGGAGACTCTGCTTTCCAGCGACCGCTGTGAAGACCAACAAGGTCTGGTACAGCGAGCTCAACGGGCGGCAGTGGCCAGCGGAGCCCTGGACTGAGGGCAACCGACCACTGATTAGAGGCGGACGACATCGACAGAGAAGGTTCCTGGGGGTAGAACCAAGACGTCTCTGAAGATGCCCCAAACCGCAGGAAAAACCATTAGTGTAAATAAAGTTTTCCCTTCCTTCCTTCCTAGCATTATCTTAATTCATTAGAAATCAGACTTCAAGGACTCGAAAAATTAGACTGAACAGCTTACTGTCCGTTGCCTACAAGGTATTTACTAAGGTAATCGCTTATAGAATCAGGAAAACCTTAGACTTCAATCAAGAAAATAATCAGGCAGACTTTCATAAAGGATACTCGACAATAGACCATATTCACGCTATCAATCAGGTGACAGAGGAATGCTCACAATATAACCGACCCCTATACAGGGTGTTTCACAAAATAGACTTTTTGAGTTAGAAGAGCTCATTTTTTTGGCGTAGATTTTCGGGGTGGGTTAATGAACACGTCAACGTCGATGAACTCACCTATCTAATATACTGAAAATTTAAGACAAACACGGCATCTCAGGCCGGATTAGGATAATCCGGATCATGGGAGGAAAATAACTGGAATGAGAATGGGGTGGAGCGCATATTGTAGGTTCTCTGAGGTCATGAATGGAATAACTAGAATAAGAATGGAGTGGAGCGCATATGGCAGGTTCTCTAAGATCATGAATGGTAGTGTACCAATATTTCTCAATAGAAAATATGCAACAGCTGTATCTTACCGGTACCCACCTTTGGGACAAAAACGTGGAGACTAACAAAAAGGGTTCAGCTTAAGGATAACGCAGCGAGCTACGGAAAGAAAAATGATGGGATTAACGTTAAGAGATCCGAAGCGGGTGGAGTGGGTGACGGAACAAACGCGGGTTAATGACATCCTAGTCGAAATCAAGAGGAATAAATGGGCTTGGGCAGGGCATGTAATGTGAAGGCAAGATAACCGCTGGTCGTTAAGGGTAACGGAGTGGATTCTAAGAGAAGGCAGGCGTAGCAGGGGGCGGCAGAAAGTTAAGTGGCTGGATGGGGCTTGCGGGGATACGTTGGCCGCAGCTGGCAAATGACATGGTTAATTGGAGAGACATGGAAGAGGCCTTTGCCCTGCAGTGGGCGTGGTCAGGCTGATGATGATGATGAGCGAGAACCCACATAAGCGTGTCTTACAGCCATTCTCCTTTTCCGTGCATTGTCACGTTTCTTGGCGTACAAAGGTGAACCCAGTTTATGACGACTGCATGCTAATGAGTAGGTGTGTCATTGGAAATGAAGAGAAAAGTATGATATCAAATAAAAAGAAAAAATGCTTCGCATTAAAATCACTCAATTAGTCTTAAATGCTCTGCTTATTTTTTTTTTCAACTCCGTAGACGACGGAGTGCAGGAATCCTAGGCCCTTTTGTTTGCATCTTCCGGATATTTTCAGTCCAATTAAATTTCACAATTGATTCAAACCACATTTATAAACGAGAAGCTTCTTTCCTGGTTTGTAGTTCACCAGCATCGCATCGCATGCAGTCTTTCTTCACGAAGCCTATCGGGCAGAGAGAAATACGAAAGGCGTTGACCCTTAACGCATGACAGCGAGCACTGCATTTCCTATGAGGAATTTGTGCGATTTCCATTTAATTTGCCTAGAATACCAGCGAGAAAAATAAAGTCGAGCATTGTACTGCACGACCCGAGCACTGTCCGCATGCAGGTTTTATTGAGTTTTTTTATGAAGGAGTGCATTCTACGTCCCGCATCCTCGCCTCCTTGCTGTACACAAAGTCCACAAACGAACAACAACAAAAAAAGACGTTAATGAGAATAGCTTCAAGGAACCTCTAGCAGGTGGCGCCAGAGGTTCCATTGGTTCTGGATCGGCGCTGCCCTGATCTAAGCGCGAGAAAAAAAAAAAAGGTCCTGACCAAAGCTTTGATGTGCATACACCAGATGGCGCCAGGCTCTCCGCCAGGAGGCGGAAGAGCGCGGTGGAGCAAAGGAGCTGTGTGGAATGCATTAAGGGAATGCATGAAGGGAGCCGTGCTCCATTGATGCATTCGAGCCTTCACCCCCTAACATAGTCACATTGTTTCATAGTCGCAGTCGCATGTAGCTTCTGCAAAGGCGTACCCCACTGCTCGCGCTCCACAGCAGATGGTATCCGGAGGGGAGCTGTCTGAAATAGGTGCCTGTCGCGTAGTCGTCGCGTGCAGGTTCTTCAGTTCGCTTTTGCCGCCGTTCGCAACTGATAAGAGGCAGAAGGCTACACTGTTGAAGTGATCGTGATTAGCTTCTTTAAGTCTAGTGACTGTCGGCGAAGCCGGCTCGTTGAGCTGAATGATGCACAAGCTTCTTTGACGTCTAGAACGTAAGTTCAACTAATTTTCAGACTGGATCATACCAGCTATCACTTACCAGTTGGCTTGTGACGTGGAATTGATTTTAAATATGCAGTTGAAATAACGAAAAATGACTGGCGAACTTTCTGGCAGCCTGAAATATCTGGACTGAAAAGCTGTGTTAGAAGAAATAAGTGCTGAAATTTTGGCATTTTGGCCAGGTGCTTTTTTTATTGCTGAACTGATAGTTAGGTTTAATGTTGCCTTAGGCCTCGAGCAATGCCTTTAGCTTCCCCTGGGTGGGGGTACTCTAAATATCGCTGCTTCTAAAAATCGCTATCGCTGCTGAAAAAAGGCAGGAATGGCGTAGAGGTAGACCATCCGCCTCGCATGCTAGAAGAGTGGGGTTCGAATCCCAGTGCCACGCAATTCTCCACCGTGTTCAAGCGAACAAAAAAAAATACTCCGCATGTCGATGGAATTGCATAACCAGGTCTGGAGTGCGGCCTGATCTCGGTGACCAGAACCGACAGCGCACTTCCTCACCAGAACAGGATTTGGCCCCCGGATGTAGTCATCATCATCATCATCATCAGCCTGACTACACCCACTGCAGGGCAAAGGCCTCTCCCATGTCTCTCCAATTAACCCTGTCCTTTGTCAGTTGCCGCCACTGTATCCCCGCAAACTTCTTAATCTCATCCGCCCACCTAACTTTCTGCCGTCCCCTGCTACGTTTGCTTTCTCTTGGAATCCACTCCGTTACCCTTAAGGACCAGCGGTTATCTTGCCTTCGCATTACATGCCCTGCCCAAGCCCATTTCTTCTTCTTGATTTCAACTAAGATGTCATTAACCCGCGTTTGTTCCCTCACCCACTCCGCCCTCTTCCGATCTCTTAACGTTACACCTATCATTTTCCTTTCCATAGCTCGCTGCGTTGTTCTTAACTTAAGCGGAACCCTCTTTGTTAGCCTCCACGTTTCTGCCCCATAGGTGAGTACCGGTAGGATACAGCTGTTGTATACTTTTCTCTTCAGGGATATTGGTAAGCTACCATTCATGATCTGAGAGAACCTGCCATATGCGCTCCACCCCATTCTTATTCTTCTAGTTATTTCCCTCTCATGATCCGGATCTGCGGTCACTACCTGCCCTAAGTAGACATGTAGTACTTGGTCGCAACCTTCTATGAACAAACCAATCAACCCTCGGCCCTCAGTCTCCAGCGGCTCCGAAGCGACTGACCAAGCCGGCGGCGAGACCTGTGACGCAGCGGAGGGTGTTAAGAATCACTGGCTGCGGAAAGGCCGCCATTGGAAACTGAACCTGGCAACGTTTAACGTTAGAACCTTATCCATTGAGGCTAGCTTAGCAGTGCTGTTCGAGGAATTAGCGGGTATTAAATGGAATGTCATAGGGCTTAGTGAGGTTAGGAGGACAGATGAGGCGTATAAAGTACTAAAGGGCGGGCACGTACTGTGCTATCGTAGATTAGCAGACAGATGAGAACTAGGTGTGGGATTCCTCATCAATCAGGATATAGCTGGCAACATAGAGGAGTTCTGTAGTATTAACGAGAGGGTGGAAGCTATCGTCAATAGGCTTAATAAGAGGTACAAGCTGAAGTTGGTGCAGGCCTACGCGCCTACATCAAGACATGATGACCAGGTCGTGAAATGCTTCTATGAAGATGTGGAATTGGCAATGACCAAATTAAAATGACAGTACACTGTACTGATGGGCAACTTCAATTCGAAGGTAGGCAAGAAGCAGGCTGGAGACCAGGCGGTAGGTTACTATAACATAGGTTCTAGGCATAGCAGGGGAGAATTATTAGTAGAGTTCACTGATAGAAATTACGGATCATGAATACCTTCTTCCGCAAACGAGCAAACAAGAAGTGGACGTGGAAGAGTCCCAATGATGAGTCTAAATATGACAGACTTTATACTGTGCACTCACGCTGGCATCGTAGAGGATGTGGAGGTCCTCGGTAAGGTCCGTTGTAGCGACCACAGAATGGTAAGGTCTCAGATTAGCTTAGATTTGTAGATTTATTCTAAAATATCTTAAATCCACTTTCTCTCTGGATTCAGTGCATCTCATTCAACTCCTTACTCTACTTATCGATTGATGTTTTGAAATAGTATTACGTTTTGGATATGAACTATCCCGTTATCTCGGCAAAAATTGTTTCTCTTTATTTCAGTCGTTTCTTCATCACAGAAGGGTTCGCATTTGGGCAGCGCTCCGACACTTGAATATCAAACACGAGACGCGCGTACGCCTGTAAACCAATGTGTGTGTACGCGCACAGACAATAAATATTACTCTGTGCGTCCAGGGCGAATTGGTGGGCTAGTTGGTTGTACCTGTCTATTTGATTGATGCCTATTTGCGATGGATCGTTTTATTAGCCTTTCCCACTGCCCGAGTAGAGCCTTGTAATTGTGAAGCATATTTGTTAGTCTAGAAGCATATTTGTTAGTCTAGACCGGCACACTGTCAGGCTAAGAAAGCGGCGTTATTCCAGAACTACCGCGCACTGATAGTCCGTGCGATGACAATGCGGCTTCCGGGTGTAGTGTCTGAAGTTATTAGAGATAACAGCGTCACAAGCGACGCTGATTACAGTCATTTAGTGGTGTGACCTGTAAATACCAATCATTGGTACTCTAGGTTCCGTTTTCTGGAGGTTTGAAGTACATTCTTTGGGCTGCATATTTTGATTTTCTCATTTTGAAGCTTTAAGAAAGATCTCAGCTGGAGGCGCCCAAATTAGGTTCAGCGTAGTGAAGCGGAGGAGGGGAAGAGGCATCCACTAAGCATATGTGTGATCGTCCTTTGGCGCCCCTCTTTTTTCGTCTCCGTCAGTGATGAACAGCGTTTACTGACAGGTGCAGTTACATCTTTGAACTGTACATGTGTGCGTAATGAGTGTATACACGTGTGAATGAGCTTCTGTATGCTCCTGGTTCAGCTTATTCTATTATCCGATCCCTTGTGTATTCAGAACATGACGTCAGCTGCACAATGCGTTGGAGTATTATCCCTTGAAAATATACCTTAAAAATCTTCACTCCTCCCTAATGCCTTTTCTCAGCTGGCATTGTTTCCTTCTGCTGTTTCCTTTTTGATAATATGGGCCAACTTTTTTTATAGCTGCACGTTTTGATGATCTGTTTGTATTTTTGTTCTCGATTCAATGTACGATAACCCGTTCCTCAATGCCACAACCCGTGCCTTCCTGCAATGCGTTCGAAGCCTGGGGCTTTCAACAGATAACTATGTCCCTATTTTTGTCGTCCCCCTTCCGCAGGCTTATTGTGGAGTAGCAGAACAGAGACACATTAACCGACTGCACCCTTTTCCGAATCAGTTTCCTCTACCACCCGCTAGAGGGCAAGTACAATGCTGATGTGTCCTCATTTCAGCTTTAATAAAGTGACATGCGCAGCCCGTTCTTCGGCTGGTGGATTAAACGATACAATACGCCCTCGCGCTTGAAAACGGGCAGGCCGCGTAGTCCAACACCAGGTTTCAAGCAGCTGGCTAGGCACTCCACCTGAGAGCAGAAAGTTTCGACGGCGCGTCAGCAGGTGAGAAACAAAGGGCACGTCGTCCCATTTGTGAAAGAAGCGGCGGGAGCTTATTTAATGAGTGTTTGCGAAGGTGCAATCTCCCCTGCAGCCGCCCCGCTGAAAAGAGCCCGCCACCGCCGTCGTAAGTACTGCTGGTCTTCTCGCGAGGCACGCGCTGACATTACACAGGCGGCACCCTCTGAAGCTTCGCGTGCTTCAGAGGAGCACACACGTGTAAAGAGGCCGCATAAATAATGAGCCTCTGGCCCCCCGCGGAGGCGGCGTTAAACTACTTAGGCGAACAAAGGAACTTGGCCTGGTTTCAAAGTTGAATGAGTTTTCCGTGAGGTTGATTTAATTGATTACGGCATGCTTGTTGTCATTGCTTTTTTTCCGCAAGGACAAATATATGTGAGGGTCTTTTCTTGGGCGTTTTTCTTGTTCCTTGGGAACCGTTTTTTTTTCTTGTGTGGCAACCGTTTTTTCTTGTGGCAACGTACACTTTGTGGCAAAGTGTACGTTGGCCAGACAGGGCGTTGTGTTAATTAACGTGCCAGGGAACATGAACGAAGTTTGGCAAACGCATCAGACTCATGCCTGAACCTACCCGCCCATTGCCGTTCTTGCAAGGAAATAAACGGTGAGAACTGTGAGCCACGGCTTGACAAAATCAAAATTCTAACCAGAAGCAAAGATAGATTAGCTCGGGAATTATCCGAAGCATTTTTCATCAAGGCAAGAGGCGACATGTGTGTCAGCACCACTTCTGTCTCCCTGCATGCCAGCGAATTCAGATTGCTTGAAAATAAGGGACGAAATGCGTTTCGCTCACCTTAATCTACCTTTGCTGTCATCTTTGTCATCTTGGCCGTTCCTTCTGTGGTCTGTCGCAGATGCGCATGCGCTCACGGTCGTCTTTTCTTATATCTTCTACGAAAAACGTGTTCAATAAACATAGTTGGAGTCAGCGCCCGTCCTGTCGTGTCCTCTGTGTATTCGCCCTAAAAGTTAGCGCTGCTTAAATTTGAACGAAAGAAAATGCATAACCAACTAGCCCCGCAAAGTGTTTTACTTTGGGAACCGTGTCCGAGTCCAACCTGGACGCCTTACTCACACGTGCACTGTCGCACCTGTGTCAAACGAAGTGGAATGGGAAATGCCGATAAATGCTTGCTGATTAAGCAGTCTATACTAGAGGCCCAAAAGAAAAATAGAATAGAAGAAGAATAGAAATCGAATAGAATATAGAAATAGAGAAGAGGAAGAGAAATAAATCGGCATTAAGATAGTTTTCGAAGTAGAGATTGTACTCAGAGCGCCTGTGTTCGTTCCTGTGAAGTAATTACCTCACAGGAATTGCTGCGCATTGAAACAACTTGAGAAAATGTAGTCTGTATTTACTGCGTCTTCCAGCGGTATTTTTCAAGTGTAGTGCCTCTGGCTTTCGTAAATAAATGGTCTTAACTACAACCGATGGCAGATGCTCTTAATTAACGCCTGCTATGCATCTAAAACAACTGAAAGGGTTTGCTCTCTATTTGGGCTTTTATTTACATTCAGGTGATCGGACCTATTATATAGCAGCAAGAAAACAAATCTGGTGTTGGTATCGCTTTGTGTACTTAATACTGAGCAAATGCTTGCAAGACTATTTTTTGTTTCCGGCGTTATGCAGTTTTTTCGCTCTCACGAAGCAATGGAGGAAAATAAAGAGTAATTGTTATCATTATACAAAGGTAGGACCCCAGAGTGAAATCAGAGAGGATATGTAAAACTTCCGTAGTTAACAAGTGTTCATTAAGGCCAGCAATTTGCGGTGTGTAGAATGCGTCCGCTTTATTTACGGAAGATAAGCACACTGCAGCTCACCTTAACAGGAAGGTGCCTCCAGGTTAAATTTTCCGTGTGAATCTTCTTTCACCTGCTTTGAGACTGCTGCCGTCTACTGCGCTAGTTCCCGTGTTCGGGTGTGTTTCCTTTCTGGAGTGGCTCACTTCCTGCTTTGTTTCTTTTCCTTTTGCTGTCTATGCGAGACAGGATAGACTCTCATGAAAAACGTGAGCCTCAACGGTAGACGCAGACACCACACGCCCACCTCACTTAATTTTCTTTCGTGCAAGCACTTATTTGTTCCGCGGTCGTCAGGGCTATCAGCGCTTGCTTTTGGCCCTGGGAAGTTAAAAGGGAAACTGGCCTCACTTCGTTTTCCGTGCCTATTCATTTTTTTTTCCGCAGTGAGAACAGCACGCCTCTTTGGTGATTGTGCTTGGCGTTTATTTATTACAACGATAGCTGTGCTAGAGGGATAGCTCGATGAAAACGATAGCTGGACAAGAGACGGCATAGGACATTGGCGCCTCGACCGCTGCAGTATGTTGTAACCGAAACCTCCCGCATTCGTGGTCTTAGAAGGTGGTTGACACCCGAGCGGACGCTGTGCGGACGTGTTCCGCATGAGCTCCGGCCTTGAGACCGTTTTTCGGTGGAACGCGCTGTGCCTTGGTCTTGCTTTTTGTGGGATCGTCTGCAGGAAGTTGCCCTGTGCCTGTGGACACCATATTTTGGCAAGTGTTCCCCCTTTTAGGGGTTTTCTTCACGATTTGTACTCGACCACGGTGCGGCGAAATTAGGCCTAATCTGTAGGCCGAGCCGACGCCTGCGGCGCCGGGCTCCAGGGCCGTGCCTTGTGGTTGTGGGCCTTTGCGAGGCTAAAGATGATGGAGTACTCCGTTGAGGGAGAATCTATAACGCCCGAAGAATTCGAGGCGGGAGAATGGGCCTGGGTTTTGAAGGCGCAAGATCGCTTCAAGAAGACTGTGTACGGGGACCACTCCGAGAGTAGGCCTACCGAGAAACAGGCGGGCAGCGACGGGCGTCCGACGCACGGAGCAGCCCAAGTCAAGCGGGGGAAAGCGCCGGTGTGGAAGAAACGGGGACCGTTTCTGAAGATGCCAGCCAAGGATTTCAAGGTTGTGTGCCGGCCCAAGAATTGGGACTTGAGCATAGTGACGCCGAGGGAGCTCGGATGTGCCCTGAGAGCGGCAGCGAAGCTGACGAACGCGACTGCGGTGGAAGAAGACCTGGTGCGGGTGAATGAGACAAACAACACGATGACGGTGAGCACGCCGTGCATGAATCGTAGTGGGGCATATGCGAATGTCAAGACGCTCAAGCTGGGCGGTCGTGACCTTGAGGTTTCGGCGTACGTGGCGGCGCCGGAGAACTCTGTGCGCGGAGTAATTTACAATGCGTACAACGGATGCCCACTGGCAGAAATTCGCGCAGGATTCTTGAAGAGGAATGAAGACATGGAAATTTTGGATGCCAGACCTTTGGGCAAGTCAAAGGCGATTCAGATCACGTTCGGGGGGAAGCGCGTTCCCCGGCAAGTCATCTATTGGAACTGTCTGTACGCTGTGATCCCATATAGAGAGTTAGTGGAGACCTGCTATAACTGCAGACGAGTGGGACATCGGGCGGACGTTTGCTATCGTCCGAAGACTAATTTGTGTCGCCGCTGCGGGAAAGAACATCCTGCACCACCGGAGGGAGAGTCGCTGACCTGCGCGCCGGACTGCATCGTGTGTCATGGGGCGCACAGCACGGGAAGTCGGAACTGCAAGTTTCGCCTAGCCCGTCAGCAGCCGATGGGTCTGCAGCAGAGCAACGAGGACAAGAGCCAAACTGGCAAGGAGGAGCGACGTTCGAGGCCCAGGAAGCGGTCATCTAGCGGTGTGAGAGGCGATAGCAAGAGCAGGGACCGGTCAGCTTCCTTCCCGCCACTGCCCGGACCCGAGCCTGGCAAAGGAGGAGGGCAAGGTTCCGGTCATGGACGAAGCCCAAGTGCCACGAGGAAAAAGGTGAGCTGGCCCAACGCGGGCTCCCAAAATGAGACTGCTCGAGAGAAGGAGCTACAAAGGCAGGTGCTGCAGCAGGCCGAAACTATCAAAAAGATGGAAGCTAGGATAGCAGAGATGGAACGCGCGCTTAAAACCGGCAGAGTAGAAAGGGTACAGACGCCGTTGGCCCCGGCCCCACAGCAAGCGGCGCAGGCGAACGTTTCTCGCGTGGACGATAACACAGCTATGGAAGTGGAGAAAATGGAGAATCGGGGGACGGTCAAAAGGCCACCTCCGGCAGATGAGGGAGCTCAGGCAAAGAGAGTAGCAGAAACTTCGGCGGCGGACACGCCGCAGCCAGTATTTAAAGTCACTTGTCTTAAGAAGGACATGCTTACCCTTGCGGAGAGAGTAGGAAAACTGGAAGAAAGACAGGATAGGTTGGAAGGCCGGGTCGACAGGATAGAAGCTAGACTAGGCAACATTGAGCAGCGTCTTGACGCCTTCACCAATGACATGCGGGGTTTCCAGACCCAGGTAATGGACATGTTTAAACAGCTAAATGCTATGCTAGAGGTTAGATTGCCTCCCGTAGTCGGCCAAGCGCCGATGTTAGTGAACCTAGGGCCTCACCATGGCCCCTCGCCAGCAAATTGAGGTTTGGCAGTGGAACTGCAGGGGCTTCCGTCGCAAGCGGGGGAACCTGCAGTTGCACATACAAAATCTGGATAGTAAGCCGGACATTATAGCTTTGCAGGAGGCTAGCGGCTCGGTGAAATTACCGGGATTTAAGACATTTACACCACCAGAGATTGATCGAGGGGGCGTATCGAGCGTCTTCACGGCCGTGTTAGTCCATCGCAACACCACAGTGATTCAGCATACCATAGATAGCAGCAGGGAGGACTACGTCCTACTGGAGATTTTGCCCAAAAGAAAGGACGATAAGAGTCTATTTGTTCTTAATGTGTACTCTTCTCCAAAAGATAAGGGGGTGGGCTTGCCAGACCTTCTGATAAAGACGCAACGGCTAGCGGCTAGGTCTCAACTCATCGTGGTGGGAGATTTCAATGCGCCTCATCCGGAGTGGGGCTACATCCGAGCCAGCCCGAAGGGAAATAAGCTTTGGCAGGTTGCCTAGGACCTGCGATGGACGATCTTGAACAACCCGCTAGATCATACCAGGATAGGCAACAGCGTGAGCATAGACACCTCTCCAGACCTCACATTTGTGAATGGTATCAGGGATGCAAGGTGGGTAAACACGGGACAGCCACTTGGAAGTGATCACTATATCCTTTCCACGATATTTAGTGCTGCTAAGCACAAATACACGGTGAAAGGAACTCGAGTGACGGACTGGGACCGATTTCGGCAATACAGGAATGACACAGTGAACGGGGAAATCGAGGACTTAGGAGCCTGGATTGTCACACTCAAGCAGGCCGTGAAGAGTACCACAGAAGAGGTTCCGACGGAGGAGGAGGGCTTTACGGCTGACTCTAGATTGTTACACATGTGGGAAGCACATGCGAGTCTCCTTCGGAGGTGGAGGAAACAAAGGCATAATGGTGTCCTCCGTAGGAAGATGGCCAAGCTAGAACGAGAAATCGAAACGTACACATTGGAGTTGCAGTGCAAACAGTGGGGGCAGATTTGTGACCGGATGAATGGGCAATTCGGATGCAAAAAACATGGCAGTTGTTGAGGCACCTTTTAGACCCGGCGGCAACCAAATCTGCGCAGAAGGGGCAAATGGCTAGGTTAGTGCATCGGTATCAAGGCACGATTGGGGAATTTATACATGAACTCCGAAGTCGTTACATAAACAGAGAGGCGGGCGGTTGCTTGCCGGATTATTCGGGGGAGGAAAACCTTGAATTGGATGCAGACTTTACGGTGGCGGAGGTAGAGTTTGCAATGGGCCAGCTTCGTACCACGTCAGCAGCGGGTCCGGACGGGGTTACTAATAAAATGCTGAGGAACCTGGATTTCAAGTCAGTGGGGGCACTCACGAATTTAATGAATAAATTTTGGGCGGCCGGGGAGATTCCGCCAGAGTGGAAGCATGCTAGGATTACATTTATTCCTAAAGGAGGGAAGAAGCTCTGCATTGAGAATCTGCGTCCCATCTCGCTAACGTCGTGCTTGGCCAAATTGATGGAGCATGTAGTCCTGAACAGGCTTCAGGGTTATGTAGAGGACAATGAGTTGATACCTGAAACAATGATTGGCTTCAGGGCTAATTTATCGACGCAGGATGTCCTGTTACAGCTCAAAAAGACGTGGTTGATCCTGGGTACGGCACGGGCACCAAGGCTATCTTGGGGCTCGACCTCACTAAGGCCTTTGACAATGTTACCCATGAGGCAATATTGAGGAACCTATCGGACATAGGACCGGGGGGTAGAACCTTCCGGTACATCAGATCGTTTCTGGAGGGTAGGACTGCGGAGATTGTAGTCGGAGAAATGAAATCGGATCCCTTCCCATTGGGGGGCAGGGGGACACCGCAAGGGTCGGTATTATCGCCCTTCCTATTTAATCTCGCCCTGATCAAGATACCACCCAGGCTGCAAGGGATATCGGGACTTAAACATACATTTTATGCGGATGACATTACTCTATGGGTAACAAGAGGCAGTGACGCACAGTTGGAAGAAACTCTACAACAGGCGGTGGATATTGTGGAGGAGCTAGCAGGGGAAGCAGGACTCTCGTGTTCTCAGCCCAAGTCCGAGCTTTTTGTGGTGAGGGATAAACCAAGAGGGATACATGCGAGGCACTATGTGCCGCCACCACCTTTAGAGGTGAGAGTGGGGGGAGTACCGGTCGCTGAGGTCCAAACGATCAGGATCCTGGGTATGTATCTGCAGACTAACAGGAAGAATAGCGAGTCATTGCAAATGCTTAAAAATACGGTCAATGCTACCGTGCGGCTAATCAGGAGAATCGCCAATCGTAAGAGAGGTGTTAAGGAAAAAGACTTGTGTAAGCTAGTGCAGGCATTTGTGCTCAGTAGAATAGTGTATGCGACGCCTTATTTGAAGCTGGACGCGGCGGAAAAAGGAAAGGTGGAGGCTATGATTAGGCAGGCGTATAAAGCGGCCCTTGGGTTGCCTCAGAATGCGTCTACCGAAAGGCTGCTGGGATTAGGGGTGCACAACACCCTAGAAGAACTACGGGAGGCGCACTTGGTTATGCAGCTCGGTAGGCTTTCAAAAACAAAAGCAGGGAGGGACATATTGGAAAGGATCGGCATTGGAGTTGACGTTCCAGCCGGTGACACGAAAATTCAGGTGAGGCGGGAAATGCACAAGGGCTTGTACATAAAACCTTTGCCCAAGAACATGCATCCAATACATCACGAGGACCGCAGGAAGGCAAGAGCCAAAGCTTTACATGCTAAGTACGGGAAGTACGACGGGGCAGTCTATGTAGATGTCGCCGAGTATAAGAACAAGGATGCATTTGCAATTTCGGTGGTGGACGGGCGGGGCCACTTGATCGCCTCTGGATCAGTCAAAACCCGCTCCCCAGAAACTGCAGAGGAAGCGGCAATAGCACTAGCTATGACTAGTAGTAATGCTGACCTGATCTTCAGCGATTCAAAAACAGCCATCCGAAATTTGGCGAGGGGCAGAATATCTGTCACAGCGGCGCGGTTGTTGAATCGGGCCACGGAGCGAGGGATTACGGAGGCGGAAATTGTCTGGGTACCTGCACACTCTGGGAACCCTGGGAACGAGACGGCTCACATGAATGCTCGAGGTTTCGTCAGCCGAGTAGGCGAGCCGGACGTCCCGGGAAGGACCACGAGAGATGGGCTGGTATCCTTTCATGACATTACTACTCATTTCAGACTTAACCGGAGGATTTACCCACCCCCGGACAAGCAATTGGTGAAGGCGCAGGAATGCGTCTGGCGCCGATTGCAGACCAGATGTTTCTTCAACCCATACGTGTTGAGCAAAATCTACCCGGACATTCAGCCGGAGTGCAAATGGTGTCACGAATTGGCAACCTATGACCACGTATTATGGAGCTGTAGCATAGCACCGCCACCGGCGGACATTATGCGTGATCCTTCCCTCGAGCAGTGGGAGGCCGTGCTGGCCAGCTCAGACCCGGTCGTCCAGACCAGGGCCGTGGAGTGGGCCACCCAGGTCGCCGTCAGCCACGGGTTGATGGCCATCTAACACGGAATCGTCCGCACATGCTCTCTGACGAAAATAAAGTTTTTCCATCCATCCATCCCGCATTCGTGGGCCTATGAGTTAGAGAGAAGTGTCATACTCGAGAATTCGTCATGATACATGGTGACGTCGTTTAGGTGGCCCTGAAAATCAATCAACTCGGGGGGGGGGTGGGGGTGTGGGGGGGGGGGGGGTGGAGTAGGGTGCTTTGCAGTGATCGTTAATTGTTCGCGATGTTGGTGAAAAAGTCTGAGATGTTTTATTTTGCATATCAATAGGAGAGTTGTGAGTACCGCGCACTCGCTCGTGATATTGGAGTATAAATGGCTAGCTTGTTGACATCTTGCCCCTGAGCAATTTTCTTATCTGATAGTCATTCTATATGAGATGTTCTGGAGGACCTGATTCGTACAAAATTTCCTTGCTGTTTGTAACTGTTCATGATGCTAGATAAAGGAGTAACAGGCGCCAGTTTATGTATATATTCTTTGAATTTGTGAAATAGAAGAAATATATGTCACGTGAATGCATGACTGCTGCTCTCGGTGTTAAAAAAATTGATGCTTATTTTAATACCTCGTGTGGCGTGATAATAACATCAATTTTCCCGCTGAAATGACTATAGACAATTTAGCATGACCCTATTGCCGGAAGTAGAAGCATAATAAAAGCATTTTTTGCAGGTACGACCACAGTCACAGTACACGAAAAATTGCGGCTTGTGAACCTAGCTTCCTTAATCGAAAATGGAATACAAAATCAGTACGATAAACCGGGCACGACTTTGTATACCTGTAACCATACATACTTACTGCTTTTTTACAGCGGCCACTTCTCAATGATTCAAAAGTCAACGTATCACAAGAAAATAAAAGAACGAAACGTTTTGGCGACTGTTTGGAAATTGAAATCCCGCCTGTACTAAAGTGAAATCGGCGCATGGGAGGGCAAAACAGTAGGTAGAGAAAAGTGAACTTGAAGCACTGCAGCTTTTCTCCATTGTAGGTAATGCAACTGCAAGCGAGGCCTCCACTTCGTGGGCTGTGGCATATGTTGCAACGAAGTGACAGTAATCGCATAGTACCAAAACCGGAAAGCTTAGTATTGAGCTTAGTACAGTTATTGTGCGGTTCCGAAGCGCAAAAATAGAAAGAAAGCCAGAACGATTGATTGATTGATTGAAAACATCGTTATTTGCTCAATATTCTTAGAACATGTGGGTGCGCCGCCTAGTCCGGTAGTCCATTGGCTGCTGCTGCTGCGGTGGCCCTCCCCACCAGCCAGTGCTGACGGTCAGGATCATCGCTGAGCAGAATAGCCTCCCACTGCTCCTCCGAGGGGTTGGGAATGGGGTCAACTAAGGGATTAAGGTTTTCTCTCCTATATGCCGCGTGGAGACCTGTCACAGGAGTTCCTCACCAAGACCGCAATTAGGAAGTCGTTGGAACATTGCAACCGCTTGAACCCTTGCGTTCTGCGCAACGCCACGCTAATTCCAGCTGATTTAGGTTTTAACAGTGGCGGACAAGGAGACTTCAGCAAACCGCAAGGGACTTCTCTTCCGCTTCCGTGAAGGGTCCGGACCAATTTACTTCCTTTCTTTTTGCGATGAAGCAGTGCAGAAAACTTCGCTCTTTTTTATGCCAGGTCACTCGCAGACAAGACGCCTGCTTTCAGTAATGCTTCGCCCAGGGAGGGAAAAATAATTCATTGCCTTCTTTCTCCCTCTACCTCCTCCTTCTCCTAGCACCGTCCGCCAGAGTTTCAAAGTGAGGAATGGAAGATTTCTTTGCAGTCTCAGTATTTAAACTACATTTATTATCTTTACGACTTTAATTAATTCGGGTCGTGCGGCAGCCGCTCTAATGAGGAGTAATGATGTACGGGAAATGAGTTTCTGTGCGGAGGCCGACGGGCAGACGAGGCAGGCATGAATGCGAAGCGCTGAGCGACCGGGCAATTAGTCGGCGCCGTATATAGCGCGTCTTTTAGAGCATGTCTTAAATGAGTAATCGTTGCGTTTTGTGTGCTTTCCTCCACGGCGCATATTTTTTCTTAGCGGGTGCTTGGCTCTTCTTGTGGGATCTCGGAGTACGACAAGCGCGAAAGATACTATGAAATACGAATAATGGTTATACAATAGAAATAATGGTTATATAATATAAAATACGAATAACAAACAAACAAGCAAGCAAACAAACAAAATGGTCAAAGCTGCGACATAGACATTATAGCAAAAAACAACCAAAACAATACATGCAACTCCGCCCCACAATGCAATCTCAAAAAGCAACCTTGGCTGATCAAACTTAAGTGCGGCACAATGACAGGGCTGCGGTAGATGCAGCCACTCACACCTAATGCCGAATTAAGCTTCGTCTCGATGATGATCGCCGTGGAATGCACGGCTCAGCAAATCTACGAGAGATAATTCGGTCCAGTCCATAATCCTACTTGCCACCATTGTCTATGAGCAATAATCGAGGCTGCAACGCACCTTACAGACCGTACCTCTGAAAGAGATTTGTGTAAGTTTTTCTTTTTTCTTTAGTCTGCAAATTAAACGAGAGAAATAGCTTACTAGCTCCGTGTCAGTTGGGTCGGAGCACACTAAAGGCAGTTTCTGTGATACTGTTTTTTTCCTGCTTCTGTACAAACTACAGACAGTAACTACATATTTCGATTATAAGCGTTTAAAAATGGCTAGATTAAGGAGGTGAATAGATAAATAATTTTTTCAGCTCAATAAACTCAGTTCTAGCATGTATGCCTTCGTGCGATTTAGAGCATATAATTGCCATCATTTATTGCCCAGAAGTGGGGCTTGTGCATTCATGATGGCAGCTGGCTACCGCGCCCAGGAATCATGGATGTAACTGGGATATTTATTTGTCTTACGAAGCTTCTTTTATTCTTACATAAATGATAAACCATTACCTCAATACTCCGTTCAGCAAATGAACAAGTTGCTGCACCAGAAGTTAGAAATATCTGTGTGCTTTCTGCCTAGCAGTGCTGCAATATTTGCTGTGAGCCCAAATGTATCTGTGGCAGTACGTACAAAAGTAATGTTATGTCCTCCCTACATCGTATACGGGCATCACTAATGACCTGAGCTATGCCTTGACCTTCCGCTTGGGACAGGATCCCATTTTCCTGAATAATTTCTCATCTCCTGCGGCATAATGCGGGGTAATAAACCGGAGCCATTTAGGTGGAAATCTGCAACATAACTATCAACTTTGAATCACTGGTCCCATCATAACTTGTTTTTTATTCTTTCTGCATTCCGGTGAATATATTTCTTTTTCCTTCATTGTTTCCCCCGAAGATAACAAAAACATGCGATCAAGAGAGCTGCAGTGCCGCTATGTCCTCGCAGGTGACTCACAGAAGTCTGCGGCACGGTCACGTTAAGCAGTAAAGTACGCGCAGCTTTACGGGCAGTAATAATAATCTACCAGTGCATAAAGCCAGCTTTAGTGTCTCTGCAATATCTCTTGCAATGAAATTTGTGTTTTTTTAACCATGTCTGTAATGAATGTCCTCTGGGCTGGGTTTTGTTACTCTCCCGTAATCAAATTACACCGTAGCATCCCCTTAGTGCGTTCAGGTAGTTCATATTACACGGGCGCGGGGGGAATTAGCTAGCTGTACGCAGAGAAGCGCTTTTCGGTACAACCGGACGCTGACGCCTCCCGCTAGAGCTCAAATTGCCAATAAGGATTCATAAACATCGGGAACATAAGCCATATCGTAATGGACTACGCGAAACATTCCCTCTGGGCGCAGCAGTAAAAAAAAAGCAAAAATGGCTGTTTGCATCAGGACAGTTATGTGCAACGATATTCAGTGCAGATTACGAACGAGATGTGGCTGAACTCGAAGCAAACGGCACCATTTGTTGTTCTCGGAGACACTGAGTACCACATTTCGATTAATTTTGATATGACACATGCATATGATAGTACAAAAAAAAAAAGCGGACCGCTTGTATACTATCCTCTAAAAGTTTGGAAAAAAAAATCTCTCATACTTGTAGCCGTCTCTCAGGGCGAAGTAATTACGAAGAAAAAAAAAGAGAGAGAGAGAGAGAGAGAGAGAGAGAGACAGAGAGAGAAGTGTAGCGAACATACCTCCTCTTTCCCCACTCACTGTTTTCTTGACGTGAACGGACCCACTCCACCCGGTTAAGACAAGAACGCCGGAGCCGGGGCCGTTTCCGGAAGCTGCCATTGTAAAATATACAAATTTGTAAGTTATAGTGGCCCAAGTGCGCATCAAGTTTGTTGATAATTTATAGTTTATAACCTGTCACACTACATCGGGACATTCACTAAGGTCACTATTTGAAAAAGTGCTACAGCTTGTGCTTCTGCAGGATTGAATGCATATACAGCGAGGCTACTAACCACTCAGGTGGCGCTGCCACACGGCTGAGCTGTATTATCTGGGACTAAGATAGCAAAGAGCTTGTCTAAGGCTAGTCCAGTCCCACATGTTACAGTTAAGCCACTAGGCGGCGCCACCAGTGTAGTTAGCAGTGTGGCAGTTTTATGCCGTTATGTGTCAACTGATGTGGGTAGTTTCCTTTGGGGCAGGCACCGAGAAAGTGCCTCGATTTCGTAAAAGCCGGAGTAAGTGTTGGCAAAAGAATAAAAGACAGTGAAAGTTGTCTGGCTTGCAGCTTTGCGCACAATGGTTCAGGAATACACCTTGGGCTCAGTACATTCTCTCTACAGCGCTTACATTCGGTGGCGCACGTCGTTATGTCTTTGCCTTTGCGTATGCGTGCACACAGAAAGACAAGGCGCAGATTATACATGCGGATATACATAACGCAGACAGAAAGACAGTGATCTTGAGTCACCTTCTCGCGTATTGACAAGCTATGCTTCAGCACGCCTTACTCCAACCCGAAAATCATTAGAAAGGCTGGCGCATAGTTTGTAGACAGCCTTTTTCTCACAAAAAGGCAGAAGACAGCGCTAATAAAATGGGAGATGGCGCAATAGCAGTCCTTCGAAATAAAGCTGCTCTTCAGGCGCAGTCAAATCATGCAGCTGCGCCGTAAAAACGTCTGCTGTTATCTTCGAAACAACGCCCTCATTTTGCTCGGTGGCTTTGTGGAGAGGAGCAAGTCCAAAAGCGACAAAAGCTCCCGCTCACGGCAGCACTGGCTCGAAGCCATGTCAGCCCGCACGTTTCTGGTCCGCTGTTCCGGAGGCAGTGAAGCGCGGCCGAGCGTTAACACTGCCTCACAGAGAGCGCTGCAGCCGAACGACAGCGGTCGACGGCAAACGGCCCGTGTCCGACGCAGGGTCCGGAAGCCGCGGTAATGTCTCGGTGCCACTGCCGCACCGCTACTCAGGAACGGCCACACAAGGAGATGGAACTCGCTACACGGAGCGGGGAGCGGTCTTCTCGCTGCCTTCGGTCTTCTTTTATTGTCGACGCTTTTGTCTCTGCAGATCTGCACAGTACGCTTCAGTGCGAGAACGAGCTCCCTTCTCGCCGCTGACACGCTGTTGTCCGTGACCTCGGCGGCACTTCGTGGAAGAGTCGAAGCGTGTCCCCTCTACGTGGAACAGCCACACAGCGTCGCTCTTACGGCTTCGTACAGGGGCGCTGATAACGGGGCGAGAACATTTGCTTGAGCTCGTGAAAGACGGCCTGCAGCACGTCGAGCTCGTTGCCATATTAGCTCTAAATGCGCAGATGCGACGTGACATCGTCGTAATAGGCGCCGCCCGGTTACGATGTGGCGGGAGGATGATGAGAGGAGGTCCTTTATTACACGCCACACAGTTCCAGATATGATGCGCGTAGGCGTCGGAACTCTCCTAGAATGGACCTTGATGTGCGTCCGCTGCCACGACCTGCAATAACGACGCCGTTTCGAGGAGAACCACAGGTCTCTGCGGTACAAACAATGAGCAGTCTGCTTTCGCTTCGCTATTTCGCAAAGTGACTGATGTGTTATCGCGCTTCTTGGTGACACGACGGATGAACTTCACAATATTTGCAGCAATGACGCCTAGGTAATGAAGGAAAGACTCTTCATACTGTGATAAAAGCACCAATTACCAGAAATTCGAGACAGAGTGCAGCTATTGGCATTAATCCCAACTACTTGTCCCGTTCGGTTCTGCGGCCACTCGGTCATTTCTTCTTTCTGACGTCAAGGATGGCGTCCGTGCGATGTGTTTCCATGTTCAAAGCGATGCGCTATGTGGCGGCAACCAAGGGAACTAGAAGAATCTAGCCCGAATCCCTGGTAATGCCATCCCCAATCATGAATCCTGCGTAGGGTGATCGTTTTGCAAACTGTGAAGCGAGGCATGGTCCTGGTTCCTAAGTGCACAAAGCCATAATTTAATAAAACAAGGTACTGAACGTGGCAACGCGCGAGTTGCGCGAAAATGAGACTTCACCCTTCACACTTGAGGTAACGCCACTCTCTGTGCCATAGAGCGTGGTCCACTGGCCGTGAACGACCATAGAGTGGTGTGAGGTGACAGCGTAAGCAGAGGACAGAGATCGCCCACTTTCCGATCCAGCCAGGGTCTAATTTCCTCAAGGCGAGATTGCAAGAGGGAGCCTGGGCTGGTTTATAGGGCGTGAAGCTGAGCGTTAAGGGGGCATGCTGTTAAGCTCTGCTTGCTTCTTATGTAAAGCAAGCTGTGCCGCGTTCACTATTGCTATGGGAGAGTTTTCCATCCAAATTCGATCGCGAAGGCGGCCGCGTTTCAATGAAGGTGAAACTCAAAAGGCGACCGTGTGCTGTGCGATGTCAGTGCGAGTTAAGATCCCCAGGTGGTCGACCGTCAGCTGTGTGATGTTAGCGCGCTTTAAAAATCCCCAGGTGGCCGAAATTATTCCGAAACCCTCCACTACGACCACCTAAAAATCTTTAACGCGCACTCACAGGGTGGTCGAAATTATTCTGGAGCCATCCACTAGACCCGCCGCAGTGGCTCGGCTACTGAGCCGGAGTGCCCGGGTTCGAACCCGACTGCGGCGGCAGCGTTTCGATGGAGGCGAAACGCAAAAGGCGCCCTTGTTATGTGCGATGTCAGTGCACGTTAAAGATCCCCAGGGGGTCGAAATTACTCAGGAGACCTCCACTACCACCTCTTCCTTCCTTTCTTTTCTCAGTCCCTCCTTTACCCCTTCCCTTACGGTGCGGTTCAGGTGTCTACCGAGATATGTGAGAAAGGTACTGCACCATTTCCTTTCACAGAAAACCAATTTACCTCCGGTACGGCACCTCTTTCTGTATTCTTTCACTCCCAGTTTCCTCCCTTTCCTTACGGCGCAGTTCGGGTGTCCGGCGAAATGTGACACAACTACTGCGCCATTTCCTTTCCTCAAAAACCAATTTTCCATTTTCAATATCGCGGTTAATCCACGAAGGATGGAGCGATAGACAGATAAAGAAATACAGCGGGGCTAGCAAGGCTTAATGTCTTGGCTGATGCTCTACCCTTGCAAAAGGAATGGAAGAGGAAGGGATGAAAAGAGCAGGGAGTGAAAAAGTCGATCGTGCTGTGAATATGCGTGCACGGTGAAGAAAATAAAAATCTCACAGCATTTCTATGGGCGACCGCTGTTACCCAAAAGTTATCGGTAGTGACAGGAGCTTATATCACACTCTGGAAATAACTGTATGAGGTTTGTTCCATGATATCTTTGTCTCCCATATGAATAACAGGTAGGAAAAACCACAAAGAACAACTGGGTTCCAGAAACCGATTGAAAATTAACTGTCGCATTTCCCCTACCGTAAACTTGTACTTTGGGACCCTAATAAATGTACGTGAACACTTGGAAAATGTACAGCGCTCAGGAAAGTAGTCTTTGTGAACCAAAAACTCTTCGTTATAAGAGAACACAAGTTTCGTGGAAAACAGTATAGTGCAGTCGCATGCGAAGAAAATAGTTTTCGCTCGCTTCGAGTCATGTAAATATTTGTAAAGCTGCGTCGCTGCGTTACAGACTTCCGCAGATAAAATAGTTCGGGCAAACAAGGGTGAAATGTAAATTATTTTATCATGAATACTATCAGATCGGAAGCTGCGTTTCCTTCCCTGAAAAAAAAAAAAAAAAAGCTGGCTGCATCGTGACTCTCCACCTTCCTTATTTCAGGCTTTCCACTATGGGGTTTATTACAAAAAACCAGGAATAACGCGATTCTTGCGTTCAGCGGACCGCAGGTTAATGTACCGTAAAAGTCATCCGCCCTAAAAAACAGGATATGGGCCTGCAGAAAATTGCGGTCCTTCGCCCGGGGCGCCAATAATGCGTGCGCCAAAGTTATAACACTGGTAATCTTTATATGCCATGCGTATCTACACTGTGTACATGCGCCACTGCTACTAGAGCGCGCCACAATGCAAGGTTCTCTGAGCTCGTGTGCTCCGTTTTACTTAGGAGCACCAGTAAATTATATTCGCGTGGCAAAGGTAGGCTGTTTCAGTCATCTTTGATGGCTTCTTTTATGTTTATTTCTACTACGCGCTGAGCTAGAGTACCGGGACCTCTAAACTAGCTAGCAGCTAGCCATTGAAGCGGATCATGTGACATCCTGTCAGACAGGTTAATTACATGGGACAGAGGGCACAGACATAGACAGCAGAAAACAGAAGAGCTATGTGCTCGTGTTAATGAGAAGGACGTTGAGAGGGGGGGGGGGGGGGGGGAGACCATGGACAAACGAGCTCAATATGTGGGAACAGCGTGGTAATTCGTTTCAGGCAGCCAGCCATAAAGGTAGCAAAATGAGAGGAAGCTGACGCTGGTGCGGACGCTGGGAGAAATGGAGAAACGAGGAACCTTAAGAAAATTTCTTTAGTCTTTTGGGAATAAAGTCCATAGACTTTCTGCTGACAAATCATACTGACTAGTCTATTGACAATCCGAATCCTATAGGAAAGTTTATAGGCAGTTTATTGATTTATGCCCAAACACTTTCAGTGGACTTTTTTCTATAGACAGTCCATAAAATATGCACAGGCAAAAGTAAATGCCTGCAAGAAAGAAATGTAGTTTACAAGCAGTCTGCAGAAAACCTATAGGCCATTTTTATAAAAGGAAGCAAGGATCAACAAAAAACATCGGTGTTTTTGGAAAAAAAAGAAACTGAAAAGCTTCAACGATGCGTGCTGCTCGGTGCCTGTCTGCTTCGAAGAGCGCTGGGGTGGCTTTGTGCATGCTTATACCAGGACCTGAGGCGTGCGATGACAGCGATGCTTCATATATTTGACCTGAGCAGAGGCCTTGGCTCTAATTCAAAGGTATCTGCTGCCACGCCTAATTTTACGCCTGCATAGCGCAGATTGCAGTCATGTGGAATCGTAAAGTTAGACAGTGTTTCTTCCCCTCGCCAGGGGTCATTGTGTTGGATCGAGCGATGAGCGCGAAAAATGGACAATAGCTCCATCCCGTTTTCATGTTTCTTTTCAGCGCACTGTGTGAAACTTCTATTGCGCTTGCACCGTTGTTAGAGGAGGCAAACTCACAAAGCAAAAAAAAAAAAAAAAAGAAGCAATTGTTGCCGAAAAAATAGCTTTGACTGTGGCCAAAGAAAAGAAGTGTTCAAGACGATATGAGTACTCCGCAGTGAAAACGTTGCTGCTATTGAATATTGGACTCAACTCTGGTGTGCTATAATATTACGAAGAAAGCTGTAGGAAAGTCACTCCGTGTGTGAATGATCCATTTCGAGGTAGATAAGAAGGTTAACAAAAGCGAAAGGTCCAAAGCATTGTTATGGGAGCGGCGAGAAGGGTAGAATGTAGACACCGCATAATTCATTAAGAAATAAATGCAAAAAAAGAATAAACAAATCATAAGTGTTCTGTGAACAGTATAATCTTGAGTAACTGCAGTGCATGTCACCGCTTTCTCTACAGCGCTTTACGATTACTGTCCGCAATAAATTATATACAAGTTGTCGCGACCCCACCACGGTGGCTCAGTGTTTACGACGCCCAGGTGCTGGCCCGAATGACGCGGGTTCGATCCCGGCCGCGGCGGCTGAATTTCGATGGAGGCGAAATTTTAGAGGCCCGTGTACTGTGCGGTGCCAGTGCTCGTTAAAGAACCCCAGGTGGTCGACATTTCCGGAGCCCTTCACTACGGCGTCCCTCATAGCCTGAGTCGCTTTGGGACGTTAAACCCTAATAAAGCAATAAACTAAACAGGGTTATTGCTTCAGTTGCAGCAATTCTAATACGCCATTGCTATTCGGAAGCAACCTGATTTTGCTCTCATCGCTGCTACTCAACCGTCCGAGCTTCGACGTTCATTTGGAAGGAGCAGCCAGCCTCTATTGTAATAAAGATGTTTCTTGAGACTTCCAATTTTCCGCAAGCCTGTTCGCGTTCACTGCATAGAAATAGGCAATTTTATTCGTTATATTACAGATGAAAATAAATTATGCCGGTGCTCTGGCTTGTGCCCCTGGTAGGAGCTGAGAAATATTGTATGATCTACTGTGTATCTTTAATGTACGCGTGAAATATAAAAACGTTCCACATCCTTCATCGGTGCATGCTTGCAACTACAAGATATAAAGTCATATTTGCTATGTACATGGGCACCGAGAAACATTAATCAAGAAAATATTCTGTTCTATTTTGTCTATGCTACGCTAGCTTCATCTTATGTTATCTTATCTTATCGTAACCTGGTCTAGTTAATAATATCCTATTCTATCCTGCTTTGATGCAAAGCACGGTCTATGCTTCGACAGGCAGGAACCGACTCTCGAAGCTCAGAGAAGAGGAATTGATGGCACGAAACGATTCCGTACCGTCACCGCACCATTTGATGCTACTGCTGTTGCTGCTGCCTATCTATCGATTCCCGACTGCTTCGTGTCTGGCAGCAGGCTTCAATTCCTTTTACTTTTTAGTTCTCTCAAGGCTGCGAGCTGTTTCGCAAAGCCAGGCACCCTCCCCCTTCTAGACACGTTAGGTTCTGACAAATAGCGAGACATCGTTGGCTGGAATGTATCATTCGCTTCCTTCGTACTTTCCTTTTTATCAACCTTTACACTTTTCGTTTCCGTAGGAAAATCGGTTCCGGGCACGCCGGCTTGTGTATGTATTTTGTTATTTTTTGAAAGGAGAAAACCCAGTTCCAGATCGCAGTTTTGTCGCTGGACAAAAAAGGAACGTGGCTAAAGGTATTTCGAAGGATTGTACCTAGTGATTGCTTTTTCGTTTTTGATGGTAACGCCGGGTAAAATATAAAGTTTTCGCAGGCGTGTCTGCATGATTTAATGCCGGTTCCTTGAACAGCGACAGCCTGCAATTCAATCTTTTTTTTTTGCGAACAGGAGACCGTTTTCGGGCACTTCTTCAAATACCTCCACCAAGCCTGAAAAAATATTGAGGTATGTGACACTGAGGAATCTCCCCTGCACTTGTTATTATCTTTTATTCAGATATTTCTGTTTGATTACATAATTTCTTGCGTGTAGTTTAAATGCAAGGATTCCAAACTATAGAATTGAATAGCTGAAGCTGTGATTTCTTCAACACAAAAAGAATGAAAAGAGGTCAAACCAAAAAGCGCATTCTCACATAAGTCGTAATGAAAGAGGCATCTTTGTCAAGTCGGATATTTAGTTTTTTTATGACCGACGCTTGCCTCGATGCTGTCGCTAAACAAAGAATTCAACAGTCGACTTACGTTGGTCAACAGAATCGGAATATAAAGAGGAGAAGAGCAAACTATTTTAGTTTCAAAAGAAAAAAACCTTGCTTAGGTGGCTCGCTCGAGAGCCGCGCCCTCGAGCGAGCTACCGTAGAAAGGTCGGAATATGAAAAAAAAAACTTTGAGTTATTGAAAGTTCAAGTTGCAGTATGTATTTTTAAAAGTGCACGGTAACTGGAGCCTGAATTTACAAGTTACATATTGTAACACTGGTCTGTACTCGATAGAAAATGGGCGCTCTGCTCGTGATCTTTCAATGTTGAATACCACTGTGAGGCGTGACCGGAAAATGCCTACGCTAAAAGAGAACGGTTTTCAGAGCAGAAGGGATGCTTTCATTCCAGCCAAAGTTTGTCGCTGCTGCGAACGAGCATCCAGAAATCACAGCTTCAAATCCTTCATCGACCAACTTGCTCGACTATCTGCCCTTCTCAGCGACCCCTCCATCCAGTTGTTTCTGGCAGCAGCATGCAGCGTGCTTGTAATGTGCCCTCTTCAATCATGCTTACTCCGTCAGCGCAGAAAACATTCTAAACACAGCATTTAGTATACTAGGGCTTTCAGTATGACCTTCACAGCTTGAAATCTCCACAAAAGCGGTTATCTTCAGCTTATCACACATTTGGCTATGTGGGCTCGAAGTAATTTGATTTGCTGTTCAGCGTTGGAACAGAACACCCGCCGGAAGGTTACAGCTCCGTCGAACCTAAAAACGAAGAAGAATCAACGCTTGATAAATTACCACAAGTATATTGCACTAGATATTGCGTTAAGGGTCCCAAAGCAGCTTGCTCGAATCATGGCACTGAAAGGGAGCGCTTACCATTCGTTTCAAAACAAGTTACTATCTGGCCGTTGGTTTGCTTGTTCGGTGCATAAGTTCTTGAAAATCTGGTGAGATTTTTACATTTGGAGAACAGATTTTGGCACTGACGCCCTCCGATTACAGCCCATAGAGGGCGCTCCTGGTTGCTCGGGTCTGTCACCTGTCATCGACATGCACAAAAGTGCGGACTTGTGATCTATGATGCGTGAGTCTGTCGACTGCCATCCCCGATCTGCTACTCTTTTAATATCCTTACGGCAAGCAGTGTTTGTTTTCAAGCACCAAACCATGTCTGCACAAACAGGCGCAACTTACGCGACCGGCATGTGGTAGGCAGCCTGGAGACAATAAACATTTCTGCTCAAAAAACTAAAGCTATGCTGTCCGAGCACTGGAAACAACGGCATATGAAGAAGGAACGTCGCTCTATATTCCCCTTTTTGAAGTAGTGCTACTTGCACGCTAGTCGGCCATGCAACCTGGTTAGTTTGTGTTGCTTGTGTGTATTAGTCATTTCCTGCACTTCTCTGACACTTACCCACTTTGTGTATTTATCTCAATCTTACGATGAAAAAAAGCCAACGGAAATCTCGTCTCATTACTCTGCCCACCTTTTGTTACATATATTCCCTTCCTGTCTTTAGTGGCAGAATAAATGCGCAGGCAGAAATGGTGACAATAAAAGGTTGAGGAAGCTTTTGATTGCACGACGCTGACATCATTATCCTCATCAGAATCATCACCATCATAATCATCATCGTCATTAAAAAAATCAACAAGAGACTAAACAAGAAAGAGGATGACCAATTACTCTTCGCCGACAGCAATTTCCGAGGTGAATGGGCTCGTCTAAAGTGATGCAAGAGATAAGAACGAAAAAGCCGGTCAGCAGTTGACAGGCCTGCGGGTGTGTCAATAGCATGAACACCTAACTATAAATACAAGAATTTTCAAGTCGCTTTTATGCATAATTTGAAAATATTTCTCGCGCTCGCTCACGTCCATTCTATTTTGGTCTTGGAAGCAATATTTGTCGACGAAAATTCTATAATATAGACTATCTTCATTGTATTAACAGTGTGATTGAACGGGTGGATGGCCTAATAGAAATGTTTTTTCCAATGACGGCCGTTTTGCACATGTGCAAGCGCGAACATCAATGGTGTAAACAAAAGAGGCTAGGGTAGCCTTCTTGATAATGGCTTTAGGTCGGGCATAAATATAAAAGTGCTTTCAGTATTTTTCATTACGGACATAATAACGGCCAACACACATACTCTGCCTGTTATTACGACCCTCTGCCTAATAAAAACACCACTAAGATTGCCTTCAAACAAGGCGTCTGGACTCTTCAGATGTTGTTTTACCTTATTTCTGAAAGATACTGTGTCGCTGCTTTTCGAGATAAAAGCAATGATGCTCTCGCTTCACATACTTATTTTTTTTCTCTCGTATAAGCTAATTAAGCTGTCTGTGTTACTGAAAATTGTCTTCTCACAGTAACCGGGGCCGTGACTCCTTCTGAAATATCTAGCCACTGATGGTGCCTTGCTTAGTGAGTTGTGTTACGAAGGTGGTAGAGCTATCGTTAGCGCAGCTTTATCCATTTTTAATTCTTGCTACCTGAAAGGCCTCATTGAAGGGTGTGGCATGAGGGATTTCGGGTAGACTTCTGATGATTTTGTTCTAAGAAATACGCAAGACGTCTCTTAATTATTTGTTTCAATCATTTTTCACGGACAAATGGTCAAAGCTATTGGTCTATAATTTGTAACAGCTGAGGGCTGACTATCACCTCTGTGCAACGAGAAGACAGCTGTACAGTTGAGAAAATAGCACATTGTCGGGAACAACCGATGTATCCAGAGACAATAATGAAGCGGAAGTAAACTGCGGCACTTGAAATCGGACACCGGCTGGACAAGCGGCAATGAATTGACTAAGATGATGGGTT
Organism: Amblyomma mixtum; assembly: GCF_055824585.1. NCBI lineage: Eukaryota > Metazoa > Arthropoda > Arachnida > Ixodida > Ixodidae > Amblyomma > Amblyomma mixtum. Next base: position 245,745,848 of record NC_143012.1, read on the forward strand.
TTCCGAGATAGCCGCTAGGGTTTATACAGGAACGATTGAAAGAAAATGCCGGAACGCGGATGATCGGTTTAATGCCGGCTTTTGAGGTTGCAAGACTGTCAGTATGAATTAAATCAGAAGAATCAGCTGGCATATCCTTGGTGCAATGTTTTCTTGCAACATATGAGTAATTTTAGTAAAATAAGAAAGAAAAGTTTGGAATAAAGCTACGTGTTCGATTCTTGAGTTACAGAGAGAGTGAGTGCACGAGCGAGCGAGGAAGCTAGAGTCTCTTATTTTATCTTTATGATTTTGTGTTTTATGTGTGGCTTCATCAAAGTGAAAGGGAGACGCGAGATACTCGCCAGAGTTTTCGGAAAATTGGAGAACTTTGCACTCTTCGATAATTTTTGCTTCGGTCTCTCCGGATAAAGCCAACGTTTTTCTCGCACTCTTTCGAAAAGCCAGATGTATCGAATGTGCTCATGCTTGTGGGTGCTCATGCCAATGTATATGCATTTTTTGTATCGTGTAAGCCAAGGAAAGTAAGAAAGAAAGGAAAGAAGGAAGAAAGAAAAAGAGAAAGAAAAGAAGAGAAAATACTGCGGCATATGCTTGTACCACTTATTTGGCGACCTGAAACCTCATCGGCACTCTAAACTCAACTAAATCCCACTGCACTCTTGCAGGAATGCTTCTCGTATTCCTGCAAGCAACGAACCCTGCTAAAAAATGCATGATGCCCATTTATTATTTTTTTTTAACTCGAAATATGACGGAAAGCCATCACAACAACCCGATTCAGGTGGTGAGGGCGCTGTCGCAAAGCATGGTGGCTGAGGGGCTTGCTGATGCAGTGGAACATTCGACATTTTATTCACGTTGTTTTTCCGGGTTAAAAGAATACAGTAAAAATTCAGACAACTTTGCTAAGCCGATCACTGAAGGAAATTTTGGCCTATGAATATTGTATACGTATACGTAGCACGCTCTAAACGCATGGGTATCCAAAATACACGTGTATATAATTCTTAAGCTGAAGTAAAAACCTCACTTGTACCGTTTCGGTTAATGACTTAAATAGGGACGCTGATATTTTTAAGCTGTGTCCGTAAGTGGCGACTCATTGTTGGCCAGTTTAACGAACAACACCCCAATCATAGGCTTGCTTGGTCAGTTTTTGGCTCCAGAAGTTACCGACAGGATTGCTAACAGTCGACGTGTCGACATGACAATTGAAGGATTTGTGCCTTTAGAAGTCTTTGCAGGTTCTTAGCGGCCTTGGGGCTTAGGGTGAAGCTGCGCTGTCATTTCACAGCGAACTAAGCATTTCGCATGCCATGATCTTGCACTCCCCCCCCCCCCCCTCCCCCTAAATGTAGAAACAATAAGCGTAAAATCAGCGGCCCCGAAAGATAGGAAGGAGAGGAGATGAGTTGCTTACTTCGATGCAAAACAAAAGGCGCAGTCGTGAGCGGTGCTGCATTCGAATGAACCTAGAGTTGGGGGTGATGCGTAATTTAAATGCGCGGCATTATGTTACGGAACGCAGCTTGACTTTCAAGGAGGCAACGTTTTGTGTGCGTTAAATTTTTCATTGCTCTTGCCTCTTTTCCTGCTACAAGAATTTAAACTTACTTAGAAAGCGAAGATTGAATTTTGGCTAAAGCTTCAAAGCACGAAGAATCTAGCATTACTTTCCCCAAACTTTGACTCCGGCTTGACCTTCTATGTATTGAGCATCTATTCAGGAGAAGCGAACACAATTTCATGCGCATATAAGTTACCGGTAGTTGCTCTTGCTGCAACGTGTCGCTTCGCATAGTTGGGGCACTCTCTTCGCAGCGTCGTATTGTGAAAGGTGCAAGTTTATGATCTCTCTATAGCCTGCTTGCCAGCTGATGTATCCACGGGTACCCCGTCTACATGGTGTTTCTCGCGTCCCGACATGTCACTTTCGTGAAGACTGGGGAAGAAGCCCGCATTCATGCTAAGCCCATTACCTCATTCTCTGACTGGAAGCCTCAGGCGCGTGCGTCACGACACGACTGTTTTTAGTGCGAAAACTTCCTGTACTGGAGCTCATTTTTTAGATCACGACAAAACTCGCCTGTATATCGGTCTGCCATTATCAAATTTTAAAAAAAGATAGCATCGTATAGACGAACTTGATGTGCAGCGCTTTAAAGCTTGTTTATTGGCTGTTCCATTCTTCTATGCTATTCTTCGTTGCAGCGCGCGAAAAAAAGTCAGCATTTGGTGCGTCAGCTGACGTGAGGGAGATTTTGTACGTATACGGGGTGTTGCACGATAGACACTCGTTTAGTCATGGCTCCTGAAGCGAAGTTTTGCCTCATGGCGCGTCACGCACCAGGCTTGCTAAGCCGCCATTTTTTTCAACGTTTTTTAGCAAGAATTTTATCAACATCGAAGTTTTTCATATGCAGCGCATAAAGCAGCGAATAAGACGACACATTCAATTTTTGTACCATGGTGTATGCACCATTGGTCCCATAGAATAATCTTCATCCCTGCAGACACCACTAAGAAAGTGACTCAAACTTACACGATGTGTGTTTTACAGCGAAAACTGTTATATGAAGTCCTCGCCTGCCGATTAAGAGCGCAGACCGTCAATATCAGCTCATGAGACCATCAAGTGATCAGTCACGTAAGAGGAATTGCCGCCTAAAGTTCCTGAAACTTGATAAAGTAATGCCTGCCTTTGAAGAATGCCCCCTTGCATTCACCCCTCTGTCTTTTATTCTCCCTCCAGTTGGGGAGTGGCCATCCTGGGCCTTCGCAGGTATGCGTTGGACGCCATTTTTGATGGAAGAATAGACGTTTCTGCATCAAAACGAGAGGAGGAGGAGGAGGAGGAGGAGGAGAGATGTCACCAGTTTACGACGTTTGAGGGGCTTTAATGTCGCCACGTGATTAGCACCAGCCACATGACCATGCGCCCATTGGTATCTTTGTGGTAGTAAAGATTGCCACAGAGTCTCTAGATTTTAGACTCTACTGTAGGCCTTAGGCACTAGTAAACGGCACACAGCCGCACGGTGAAAATTTTCGCTTAGTTCCCTGAGTTCGTCACGCAGCACAGCTTTAACACTTGGCAATTATTCTGTTCTTGACCATCATTTCTTGTCAATAGAATCAGGAAATAGGCTTCATAACAGTGATTATTATCAATCTAAGCCGTCGCAGTGCGCCACAAAGTGGCGACGTCATCACTCCATCAGAAATGCTTCCCTGGTTGAAAACGACAAATTGCACTCCACGAACTAAAAGCACGCCGCATACAATTGAGCTAGGCGTAAAAATGCGCTTGCAATGGACGCTATACTTTATTGCCGCTCTAAAACTGAATCCGAACTCTAAACGCAGATTCGGAGCACATTCGGTATCAACTTTTTTCTGTTCACTTAGGAGCACGGATATTCCAATGCCAGATCAGGATCGGGGATCACTTGTTTCGATGGAAGGTTGGGAGGAGTCGCCAGCCAAAATGGCTCCATGGAATAGTCCGGACGGCTGCGCCGAAAACGCTGGATTTGACCGGAAGTCCGTCGTTTCATAGCTGACAACGCTCGCTGAAGAGCCCAGAGAACGCTGCGTATTTTTTTCTGTCAACGGTGCGCGAGCACCCCCGGCTCACTACGGCAGGAGCACGAGTGTTCCAAGCGCAAATTTGAGGTGGTTGCTTCCTGCCGGATTCGGGCGCTATGTTTCAGAGCAGGCGGACAACTCAGGAACTTCGACTGGAATTCACCATAAGCTTCGTTGCTGTGCTCAAAGAGCTGAAGACAGCATTTGGGAATCGTCTCCCTGGAGAACGCGTCGTGTGCGTTGTCCCCTTTTCTTCTCTTTGTTTTTCTCGGGCATCCGATGCGCCTTTGCTCAGTGGCTAACAAGCTCCCACAGCATGAAGAGACTCTGTCGAACGAAATTGGTCTTTTTTGCAAGGCGGGCGGAATTTCAGGCGCTATGTATTGGCTCGATGGAATCCGAAAGCATGCAGTCACCTTCTAATCCAGACGAGCGTCATGTTGCTTGTCTGTGTCGCAGGTTTCATTTTGTTCTTATTGTGGGTAAATGTTATCCGACGTTGATAAACCTGGACAGAGGTGGATTAGATTACTTCACGAGTTCTAAATGTAGCCCGCTGGTTCGTTCACTGAGGGTATTGATATTTCACGTTGTCCAGATATCTGTAGTGTAATCAGGATGCTTCAGATGATGAAATAAAGCAACGATGTTTCTATTCTACACTTTTTCAATGAACACATTAGAAGCTTGTACGTGGGTACCACTGAGCGTACTAGCAGTGCGACAAGGCTGCGCTGGAGTGTTTAGCATAAAGCTATGCATGCTGCATCTAAATCTGCCAACGCCTCTCCAGCTTTGCTGACATCCCGAACTTTGGCCCTGTTGCTCCCAAGTCTTTTGTGTATGGCTTCCGTTTGTTGCCTCGAGCTTTCGTCAACGCCTCCGCATCCGGCTCGCTGACTTGAAAATAGTGCATCGCATTAGCATCCAGAGCGTTGGTTGCGAAAAAGGCTGCCTCAGCACTACTCTGAAAGAGGCAGAGCAAAGCACATTGTTGTCTCTCCAGCATTTCATCCATTTGGAATTATTCGGGATGGAAAGTTTAGCATATCAATCAACTTTATTCGGGAATCTCAGATGACAGAAGCGCCTCCTTTCGTGAATACTTTCGACGCTTCGACGAGCGAGGTTGTTACTCCACATGACGCAAATAGCTTATGCGCGGAGCACAGATGGTGGAAATGTATTCAGCGTCAGTATTCTAAGCAAAGCCATTTGAAGTGCAGAAGACAATGGCTCAGAGCATTCTAGCGCATTTGCACCTGCGAGATAATGAATACAACTTTGTGCAGAGTGCCCCTGTGAACTCTACGTTTCCAGTGCTTAGCCGTCGTAAAATTTCGTCCTGTTATCATTTGTCCTGCGGAGGCATTTAATGTCCTCCGGCGCTTGTGTCAAAATTTTCAAATTCTGTGTGAAGTGCAAGGTTAGAACTGAACTTGGAATGCGTAGGTTAATGCTGCGGCAAAGTTTGCCCCGAGAACTAGTCACGAAAAGTTGCTTGTGGCTGCGCGGAAAAAAAACCCTGAAGGCATGATAAGCCTGAATTTTACACAACCGATCTTGTGTGCATAAATGAACATCCGCGAGTTGACAATAAGATGCTTCTGTGTAAAGCTCGAAAGCTGACGAAGGAAAAGGGTTGGAAATGCATGTAGGTGTCACAGGGAAAAATTTTAAATCGAGAAAGGGAGAACTCTTTCATTCTGCACGCTACCTGTGAGGCTGATCTGGCAAAAGTTGCTTAAAAGTTTCCATTATCAGCACACGAACCGTCAGAATAGAATGTTACTTGATAAGTTTGCGAAAGGAAAACTTGTTAATATCGCGGCTCTTGCTTGTTGCCGCCGCGGTGGCTCAGTGGTTATGGTGATCGGCTGCTGACCCGAAAGACGCGGATTCGATCCCGGCCGCGGCGGTTGAATTTCTTCGGAGGAGAAATTCTAGAGGCCCGTGTACTGTGCGATGTCAGTGCACGTTAAAGAACCCCAGGTGGTCGAAATTTCCGGAGCCCTCCACTACGGCGTCTCTCATAGCCTTAGTCGCTCTGGGACGTTAAACCCCATAAACCAAACCAAACCAAGCTCTTGCTTGTTGTTTTGTTTTTCGTCTTAAGAAATTTGACAGGTGGACATTTAGAACAGCGTTCACTGCTTTCTGATCTTTTTCCTTGTTTCTGCCTGCAATGATAGATTTACCATTAACGTGGTTTGCGCACACTTCTATAATGTATATGCTAAAAGAGCCTGTAGTGCGTCTTTTCCCGGTATGATTCTACATTTTACTGACGTTCGTGCTGTGCCCTATCACATGTACAACTTGCACACAGATGTAGTGGAAAAAATTATTTATATGCCATGCGATGAATATGCCTATTGCAGTTTCGATTCACATTTCTTCAAAGCTTCGCTTTGAAAAAGGGTTTGACTTATTCTTACGGCAATTTCCAGTACAGTGGAGTACACTAGATCTCGGAGGTCATGGCTTTGCTGACCGCTTCAAACTACGATTTATTGACATCTTATGTGCTGGGTATCTATTTTGAGACAAAAAAAACAACAACAAACAGCAGCATCTCTTTCTCCATCTCGATGCTCGATCAGCATGAAAACAAAAGCAATGATATCTGTGCCTTTCTTGCCAGTTTTAGCTTTAGGTTTGACGTTGTCATGAATTCTGAGACACTGTATGAAAACCACTCTGATATTCTTAATTTGCCCTGATACTCTGCGTTTTTCCTTAACCGGGCTCTAAGGGAGGAGAGGGAGTTGTGATCTCTCGAAAAATTTTTAAAATGGGAATTAGGTGACATCTTTAGCGCCTGAACCGATGATTACAAAGTGCGTACGCTAGAATCTTATTGCTTGCTTTTTACAGTGACATACCGCCCACTCAGTGGAAGCAATAACAAATTTCTCTGTTTTATAGACGAGTTCTTCAGCTGGGTAAATGATCATATGTATGCACATTAGGCGGGGACTTGAACATAACCTTGATTGAAATGTTTACTCTCTAGGAAGAGTTACACATTATACTAGAGACCAACGCATTTCTCAATGTCATAACTCAGCCAACACGTATTACGTACGAAACATCAACCTTACTAGACACCTTCATTACTAATGCATGTGATGAATCACTAACATTCGGTATACTGACAGCTGATCTTAGTAATATTCTGTCAATTTACTTAATAATGAATCTTTCAGGCTCCCGTAAGAAACCCGAAAAAATGTATTCTATGCGTATTCAATACCAAAATAAAACTAAGTTACAAATATTTCACAATAAACTGTCACTAGTTAATTGAAGCAGCGTCATTGAGGCCACTGATGTCTACGAAGCTTACGGTATTTTTATTTCCGCTTATAAACTGCTCTATTTTGAATGTTGTTCATACAAAACATACAAAGGCGCGTAAACCGTGGATAACAATTGAATGCATGAAGGAGATACGAATTAAAAGCGTACTTTGTAAGCGCTTTGTAAAAGCAAAAGACATTGAGGATCTTAAGAATTTTAAGGCGGCGAGAAATAGAGCAAATGGTATAAAGCGGCAAGCCAGAAGAAATCACATGAGTAACCTCCTTAACTAGGAAGTAACCAACCACTCTGATATTGTCTGGAAATGGCGCAATAACTTGCTGGACTTAGAACTAAAGCCTGTAGTGGATGAAATCACTGTAGGGGGCACTCATCTCTTCAGTTTTCAGTTAGAACATGCTTTTAATAATATCTTTCTTGCCCGTTGCAGACGGTACGCACTCAAGCCATTGTCTAAACAGCATGAGTCAAAACGTTAGCGAAACCGCATTTTTGGCCCCTGTTACTACCAGTGAAGTTCTGTCGATCTTCCAATCTATAAAAAAATAGTAAAAAAATAGTAAAAATAAGGACATTCATGACCTCCAGATATTGCCTCTAAGTACACATCTCACATACTTGCGCCAATTTTAGAATATATTATAAACTTTTTATTTTCCTCTGGAGCCTTCCCTAAAAGTCTATAGATTGCCAAGATTACAGTACTTTTTTGAATGGAGTGACAGAAACAATTTTTGTAACTTCCGACTTCTATCTATCTTGCGAGTTTATTGGAAATAATTTGAAAAGCTTTTACAAATTCGTATTGCTAGCTCTGTCAGCGAACACAGTTATATCCGATTCACAGGTTGCTTTCGCAAAAAGAAAATCAACCAAGACAGCGTTATTAACGCTGAAGAAATTTTTGAGTTCTTTATGAAAAAAGAACTTACTCTACGGGGTTTTCGTGGATTTTGCGAAGCATTCGACTCCATAAATCATAAAATTTAACCTATCAAACTTGAGTATTTTTTTTCATCAACAATTGATCATATAAGAAAATATTTAGAGCATCGCCAGCAACAGGTTTGAACAGTTCTTCAGCGCATTTAAAATTCATTCATAATGATGTATCGCAAGGCAGTATTTTTCGATGAACACTGTTTAACATCTACGTTAAAGACATTGTAAACACATGTGTCATGTGCGCAGGTGACCAGAGCATACATTTTATGGCTAACACAGTAACCGGACTGACATTAAAAGCTAATGAAACTGCGCCAACTGCTCAAATGAAGTGGAGTCCTCGTTGAAAATTGACGCAACAAAAATTAAAGCAGTACTACTTTTTACACTAAAGAGCAAACCACTTAAGTCTTTACTTATACTTACGACTGGTTTCCAGTGCATTGTAATAGCTTCATCAACAAACTACATAGGTGCGATAATGTAGTACAATCTGTCATGGGAAGTACATATTGATCATTTTGCTATGAAAGTTGCCAAATGAGCAGGCACATTATGGAAAGTGCGTTTTTTTATTGCCACTTAGTGTAAGAGGTTTAGTTTATACTACGGTATTTATATCACGTCTCTCCCGCTGACACCTGGTGTGGGGTACGACATGATCAAGAACAGATAGGTTGCGGAAAATACAAAAAAAGGTCCTTCGTATCGTTGCAGATGCCCCTTCAAGGCTTATACTCATCCTATTTTTGCATAATTGAAAATTACACCAGTTAATGACCTTTATAATTTTTTGGTAAACAAATGTTATGAAAGAAAACAAAAATAACGACTATTTTTTTGATGATCAAGTTCCTTGACTGCCCAAAAGTAATTATTACTCAACACGTAACATCATCTGGTATCATTCATTCATTCATTCATTCATTCATTCATTCATTCATTCATTCATTCATTCATTCATTCATTCATTCATTCATTCATTCATTCATTCATTCATTCATTCATTTATACTGTCAGCCCAGATCACGGGCTATAACAGGAGTGGATAATGAGGTATAAAAAATAGCAAAAACACAAACATTGAAACGGGCACAAAAATTCGGTACATAAAGCGTTCACCACTTATACAAAAAATAAAACACTGGCATATAATTCATGTAGACAATAAAACATCATGCAGCTTATCTAAAAATTCCCTAAGTGATTGTGAGGTGACAACAGAGTTTGGTAGCATATTCCATTCCTTAATGGTTCTTGGGAAAAAACTAAATTTAAAGCAATCGTTCCGGACTGTGGGCATTGGTATGTACAAGCTGTGACGATGGCGTGATATTTCTCCAGTTTTAATTTCAAAGTACTTTGAATGGTTTATTTTCAAGCTGTGGTTAATAATCTGAAAAAGAAACTTGAGCCTGTCACATTTGGTTCTAAAATCGAGCGCTTCCAAATCGGCACGTTTACACAAAGACGTTGGGGAATCAGAATGTCGGTACCTATTAAATATAAACCTAGCACCGAGATGCTGAATTCTTTCCAGCTTAGAGCAATTGAATGCAGTGTGGGGGTCCCAAACAATTTTTCCATATTCGAGAATGGGCCTTATCAAGCTCTTAAAAACCAGACATTTGATTGAAGCGGTTGCACTATGCATATTTCGTCTGAGGCTCCAGAGTGCTTTTGAGGCCTTGGAACATGTATTATCTATGTGGGAATTCCAACGTAAGTCAGAAGTAAGTGTTAATCCAAGATATTTGTATTTATTGACCCTGGTTATTATTCTATCATTGATACTATAACTATAATTTGAGATAGTTTTCTTTCTTGTAATGGTCATAAAAACTGCTTTATTTGGATTTAATACCATCTGCCACCTTTTGCACCATTCGTTGATTTTTTGCAAATTTAGATTTAGTTCAACATGATCTTCCAGAGTACCAATTTGTTTATAAATTATGCAGTCGTCTGCATACAATCGGACCGGTACACTGAGTTCGTTAGGCAAGTCATTGATGAAAATCAAAAACAGGAGCGAGCCCAGGACGCTGCCCTGCGGAACGCCGGAGTCTACTGATTCTCAGATTCCAAGATCCTCAGACAGTTCTGAAAATTTTAAAATGGTACAATCCTTTTATAGAAATATTGAAGCTAATGGTCTATTCCTCTGATAAATATCTAAATCTTTCTTTTAGAGCGTTTCCATCGATCGCGTCGAACAGTTTAGACTGCCATGAAAAATCGATGGGGAATGCTTTTGACGGAAGCAAAAACGTTAACAGAAAAAAAAAAATGTACAGCTGCCGTCCTGTGATCTGCGGATATATTGATTGTTAGAGCAAAATCATTCATTTTCTGAAAAAAAATTGCGTTCATTAACGGTTTCCTGCTCAAAAATTCCTTCGTCCACAATTGTTCGGTTTCGTGCTATCTTTTCGCATGAGTTACAATCTTCAGATGCTTAAGTTGATAATTCCTAACTTTGTTAATTTTCACACTTTTTCATGAGGACGTGATTATGCAGTTTCCCCAGGTATGCACTTTCTCCGAAGTTTCTTTTAAATTATTGTTATTTATAATTTTTATTTGTCCTGCTTTTTCAGTGTTTGCGCATTTTTGGTGTTATTTTTATTCTTATTACTTATTTAATCCTTTCAACAGAATTTTTATTTATGCACGATAGTCCTTTTTTTAATGTTCAACTGTCCGTGCTTTGTTGCTGCTGCTTTTTCAGTATGTAGTGGTGCAGTCCTCTGTCAAGCCAGTAAAAGGATTTTTGGGTGGACCCCTAAAATCCTAGATGTTGAAATTAAGTATTTGTATTTGTAATACAGCGTTCTTGAGATATGTGCCAATCACTTAATT